>NC_058089.1:38084116-38830965 GCF_014858855.1 Bufo gargarizans
ATAAATGAGACGGGTTCTTTTTTAAATCTGGCATGAGCGGAGAAAAGTCATAGATTTGCCTGCAAATACCTTTTGCGACCGAATCTGGCGTATGTCTAATAATAAATGACCCCCATTCTTTCTGGGCAGCAGAGCGCTGTTCACACAGCACGATCTGCTGCCCAGAAACGAGTATTAAGGTGTCCTCACTAACAATCATTTCACCCGATGAACGAACACTTTGCTAGTTCTTCGGGTGATCTGCGGCCGAGCATTCACAGGAACATTCATGTAAACCCGACATAAATATATAAACAAAGACTGGGAGGTCCGCCAGAGAGACTGTGCTGGATTGGCAGGGGATTGGAGAGGTGAATATAAGTTTTATTTTATAACCGTTGGTGTTGTTTTTACTTAAAGGGGTTCTCTCACTTTAGCAAATTGCATTTACCATGTAGACAAAGTACTTACTAATGTACAAGGCACTTACTAATGTATCGTGATTGTCCCATATTGCCTCCTTTGCTGGCTAGATTTATTATTCAATTGCATTATACACTGCTTGTTTCCATGGTTATGACCATCCTGCAATCCAGTGGTCGTGCTTGCACAACATAGTGGCTGGCACCGTTGGGGCACGTGTAAGCAGGCATGTGAAGCAGCTCCCGTCCCAGCAACCTTGTGTCTGGATGTAACCCCTGGATATGAGCAGTGCATAATGTGATGGAAAAATGTATCAAGACAGCAAAGGGGACAATTTGGACAATCACAATACATTAGTAAATGCCTTGTATTTAACGGTCTACATGATAAATGCTAAATTTTCTGTGAAAACACTTTTAACCCATTAAAGATGTGGCAAAGAGGGTATACATTATCTGACCAATTAAAGGGGTTTGTCCAGGTTATAGATACTGACGCCCTATCCTTAGAATAGGTCATCAATATCTGATTAGGGGGGGGGGGTCGACATATGGCACCCCATGCTGATCCCAGTAGCCATTGACGCCAGATATGACACAGAAAACAGAGCCAGAAACATAACTCTGTTCTGCGTGCTGAGGTCATGCCAGGTCAGTATTCCATACCAAAAGAAAGCACATTGTGAAGCACATTTCTTGACTATTGTGGGCACTTGCAAGTTTCTCCCAGGACATTGACTCTTACATACCAACTCGGACATTGTTGGGCTGGTCTGCTTTAGGGAAGGATAGATAGACATCGTATCTTTCCTCCTTAGCATCGTCAAGGCCAAATGTTGGATCCTTCCATTGATTTAGGATCATCTTCACTAAGTCTTCATCCCCCTTGGTTGTGGCCATATGAGGCTTCGCACTGAGTTTCCTGTACAAAATAGAGAGATTACTTATGTTGGGTAACAATGGAGGGTTACACCAAGAAATAACATTAGAGAAAACAGGGCTCTAACAGCAGCACTAAAAATGTCTAGCAACCCTTGAGTGTCCATGGACCTACGAATAGCCAAGTCCGGAGGAAGAAACCACCCAGATACCGCATGTGAAAAAATGTCTGTGTGTGTGAGAGAGCTGTGCCAGACTGTGGGCATAAAGTGCGCTGTGGAGAGAAGTACTGTGGCTTGTGTATTAGTGGAGAGGATCCATAGCCTGTACAGACATCTGTGCTGGATTGTCCAGAGTGCACCAGGAGAAGAGTTGCTCAGACCTGACAAGCAGCATAGTCTTCTTCTTGTCATGCAGAGGGGACTTAAAGGGTTTCTACCACTTCGGTTTTACATATTTAGCTGTCAGACACTAGCGATCCGCTAGTGTCTGCTCTGCCCAACCATCCTAATATAATTGCTTTTGGGGCAGCCGTTTTGCTAAAAAAAGAACTTTTATTAATATGCTAATGAGCCTCTAGGTGCTATGGGGGCGTCATTAGCACCTAGAGGCTCCGTCTACCTTCAGAAACTGCCGCCGCCCAGCGCGTCCCTCCAGCCCGCCCATCTCCTCCTGAATGCGATCCTCCTTGTGAGCGTATGTATTCTGCGCATGCGCAGTGAATGTCTGACCGCTTCCTTGCTCAGACATCTCCACTGCGCCTGCGCGATGACGCCATAGTGCTCCGAGGAACAGGCGCAGTGGAGATGTCTGAGCAGGGAAGCTGTCAGACATTCACTGCGCATGCGCCGAATACAGGCGCTCACAAGGAGGATCGCATTCAGGAGGAGATGGGCGGGCTGGAGGGACGCGCTGGGCGGCGGCAGTTTCTGAAGGTAGACGGAGCCTCTAGGTGCTAATGACGCCCCCATAGCACCTAGAGGCTCATTAGCATATTAATAAAAGTTCTTTTTTTAGCAAAACGGCTGCCCCAAGAGCAATTATATTAGGATGGTTGGGCAGAGCAGACACTAGCGGATCGCTAGTGTCTGACAGCTAAATTAGTGAAACCAAAGTGGTAGAAACCCTAGACAGATTGATCATCACCCATGAAAGTTGAGTGCAATGCTAGAGGAGAGAGTAAGCCTTTTGCTGACTAAAACTGTGCCCTTTTTAAGAGATGGCTGTAACCACTAAGCTCATTGCCCAACGTGAGAATGTAACCATCAAGCTAGTTGCCTCTGCCAAACTTGTTGCCCTACGTGAAATCATTAAAGGTAGGGCTCAAGTAACATCTGTGTCCACCTGTTTCCTTCCTCTACCCTTGACTGGGGAGCCAAATATACTACTGACTGGTCAAAAAGATCCTGAGCAAGGTCGGAGTCCCTTATTTTAAAAGAAGTGTTTTGAATGTTTGGGGTATTGTTCACATGTTTTATTCAGTGCTTTCTAAACCAGCATGGCCTGCGGCCTTTTCTGCGTACATACACTGCTCTGTGTCACACTGACTCATAGGAGGAGGTTTATCAAAACTGGTGCAAAGGAAAACTGGCTTAGTTGGCCATAGCAATCAATCAGATTCTACCAGTCATTTTCCAGCGCTCCTTTGGAAAATAAAAGGATAAATCTGATGGGATGCTATGGACAAGTAAGCCAGTTTTCCTTTGCACCAGTTTTGATAAATTTCCCCCACACTCTGCTGAATACTAAGAACAGGGTGCCATACCATGTCCTCCATTTGTAGGTGGCCGTACTCACATAGTCACCCTCCAAGTGAGGGGAGAGATACTATCCATGTGCAGACCCCTCTTGCTACAAATGACAGTTGTGTTGCATGGCATCGATATTTGATGAACTCAAGGGGCACACCACTAGTCTAAGGTTACTTTCATATCTTCAGCATTGTGATCCAGCTTCCAATTCTGGCAGAGAATGCTGGGAATCTGCTGGACACATTCGTGCAACAGTTCCTGTCTCTGCATTTTTGCTGGATGGCATATGGATCTTTGCTGGACCCCATTATAGTTAATGGGGCTGGTGGGCATTCCAGTTGCATCCAGAAGTGTTGGATCCGGAGAATACTTGCATTCTGTTCTCTGCCAGAACAGCTTGCTGGAATAGCTGCCACAGATGTGAAACTAGCCTAAGTTCAAAGATCTGCCATTATGACAGATTCCTATTAATTAGTGAGCTAAGGGAAGGTTGCTGACTGGAAAGACACCAGATAAACTGGAACAACCTAAGTAAGGTTAAGAATTTTTTTCTGCAGCATGTGCATGTATTTCTGAAAGCCTCAAGAGGTGTTCTGGGATTACTATGATTATTAACAAATCTGCTCATGTACACTGGCATGCAAAAATTTGGGCACCCCTGGTCAAAATTACTGTTACTGCAAACAGTTAAGCAAGTTAGATGAAATGATCTCCAAAAGGCATAAAGTTAAAGATGACACATTCCCTTTGTATTTTAAGCAAAATTAATGTTTAATGTTCAACTTTTACATTTTCAAAATAAAAAAAAGAGGAAAGTGGCTTGAAGCAAAATCTTGGGCACCCTGCATGGTTAGTACCTAGTAGAAACCCATTTGGCAAGTATCACAACTGGTAAACAGTTTTTGTAGCCAGCCAAGAGTCTTTGAGGGATTTTCATCCAGTCTTCTTTGCGAAAGTCACCCAGTTCTGTGAGATTCCTGAGCCATCTTGCATGTACTGCTCTTTTGAGGTCTATTCAGCTATTTTCAATGATGTTCAGATCAGGGGTCTGTGAGGGCCATGGTAATACCTTCAGCTTGCACCTTTTGCAGTCTATTGTGGATTTTTAGGTGTGTTTAGGTAGGATCTTTATCCATTTGTAAAAGCCATCCTCTTTTCAACTTTTTTCATGTTGGTTTTACTGTTGGTACCGTTTGCTTCCAGAATTTGCTGGAATTTCATTGAATCCATTCTTCCCTCTACCAATGAAATGTTCCCCTTGCCATTGACTGCAACACAACCCCAAAGTATGATTGATTCACCCTAATGGTTGGAAAGGTGTTCTTTTCATTAAATTCTGTGCCCTTTTTTTCTCCAAACTTACTTTTGTTCATTGTGGTCATAGTTCTATTTTAACCTCATTGGTCCACAGGAATTGTTTCCAAAATGCATCAGGCTTGTTTAGATGCTCTTTTGCAAACTTCTGATGCTGAATTTTATGGTGAGGATGCAGGAGAGGTTTTCTTCTGATGTCTCTTCCATGAAGACCATATTTGTGCAGGTGTCGCTGAACTGTAGAACAATGTACCACGAGTTAAGAGTCTGCTAAATCTTACTGAAAGTCTTTTGCAGTAAGATGGGGGTTCTGAATTGCCTTTTTAGTAAGCAGCTGTCTCTGAAAATGTTCTCGGTCTTCCATATCTTCTCTTGACATGCACAGTTCCTGTTAATTGCCATTTCTTAATTCCATTTCAAACTGGGGAAATAGCAACCTGAAAACGCTTTGCTATCTTCTTATAGCCTTCTCCTGCTTTATGGTCTTCAGCCATTTTGTTAGGCAACTGCTTAGAACAGGCATCCTCAAACTGCGGCCCTCCAGCATGCCCGAACAGCCTACAGGTATCAGCCTACAGCAGGGCATTGTAGGAGTTGTACTTTTACAACAGCTGGAGGGCCGCAGTTTGAGGATGCCTGGCTTAGAAGAACCCATGGCTGCTGTTTTTTGGGACAAGGTTAGAGGAGTCTGGGTATTTATAAAGCTTTGAAATTTGCACCATATGACCCTTCCTAACGATGATTGTGAACAGTCTATTTAAGTTCTGAGACATCAAAGTTACTGGGGCACTTAAATCTACTTGGGGTCCTATACTTTTGCAAGGTACTCCTTTCCTTTTTTCACTTTAAAATTGTACCAAACTAAAGTAATACACCAATATTGCAAAATGTTAAAAAGTGTATTTTATCTTTAACATTATGACTTTTGGGGATAATTTCATTTTCAACTTGCTTAACTGTAACAGTAATTTTGACCAGGGGTGCCCAAACTTTTGCATGCCACTGTAGCTGCTTATCTCATGTACATCTTCCCCATACTTTTTCAGTGGACTTTCCTGACCAATTTTTACCATGTAAACAATCCCTCTGGTTTGTTTCCATCCTGTATGTAGCACTTCCTGTTGCTGAATACAACCAAACCCATGATGCACTTCTCCTTTCTCTGTGTAACGGATCACCTGGCACCCCGACTGAGTACCTCCGTTTACGGATGCGCCTAGCGTTTTCCTGAGGCTTCCAAGCACTCTGGCAGACACCACAATCACCGAACCAGCATATAAATCCTCTCCCAGCAATGAATGCTGTAGGCAGTTGAATAGGAACCACACAAATAGGTTTTCACTCCTAGCAGTCAAACTGGGACAGCATGCAATAAATCCTCCCCCCAAGGATGAGACGACACTTCACCTTGAGGTTTAAAACAGGAACTCCCTTTATTTTAACACAAGCATTGATTTATACATATCATCCAACAAGGTACCACCCACAGGCTCTGCAAAACAGCCAATCATATGTATCTACAGTATTTAAACCTTCCCAGCAATTGTACACAAAATCCCCTCCCCTCTGTCTGTAACGCAATAAACAAAACACAATGAGCATTGTCTGAGATGTAATTAACCAACACAATAGCATTGTCTCAGACGCAATCCACAAAATACAATTATCAAACGTAATGGACTAACTTGAACCCTGGCATACACATATACAGTGTAACCGAACACATAATAACATGCATAGTATTTAAGACAGCCTGAATGCAATCTGCTACACAGTCTTAAAGGGGCATTGCTCCTAAAAGTCAGACATGTCCACGGATGGCCATTAAAGGGCCAGTAGCAGCAATATAAAATAGCACATGCCCAAATATTGCATTCAAACGTACCAAATCACCAGGGGCCATAGTCAGCAGGTAGGAGGCGGGTAGCCAGTCCTCTCCAATGCCCAGTGGCGAGGCGGGTTCCGCCACATTTCTCCCCTTTCCCATTGAGACTATCCAGACTCCAGACCTCCAGGCGGTCTGGGGCTCTGATAGTCAGCCGGCCTTTCTCCAAGGGTGTAGTTGTCCCTATGGCCCCCTGCCACTTGTGCCCAGTTGTAGATCCATGACTTGGGGGGAAGGTAACCAGGGTGCCCTCTCCCCTGGTTGAACAAAGCTGTTGCTGGGGCGAAGGGATAACCGGCTCCTCTCTCTGCGACACCCTCCCTTGTTGTAGGGGAAAACAGACTGCCTCTCCTTCCAATACATTGTCCTGTTGTTGTGGACCAGGACAGACTGTCCATATCTCCAGTGGTGCAGGTACAGAGACTACGGTCCCATCTGCACTGTTGTGGGGCTTGCTGTCTCCCCTTGGTGTGCTAGGCAAACCGCTGGGGCTACTTGGGGAACAGCGGCCAGCGGTGTTCTGCACTGATGCCAGCAATTCTGCTGGGGCGAGGGGGGTACAAGCCAGCCCTGTAACAAGGGGGTCGGTGGAGCAGAGGCTAGCGGCTCTCTGCCCTGATGCCAGCTCTTCTGCTGGAGGGACTGGAGTACAGTCCTGCTGGGTAGTAAGGGGACAAGTAGGGCAGAGGCCAGCGGCGCTCTGCCCAGATGCCAGCTCTTCTGCTGGGAGGGGGCCAGAGGGGGCTAACGACTCCTCTACTGACCCCAGTACCTGATTTGGAGTTGGCTGTGGAGGGGAGGGGTTGCTTACCTCCTCCTCCTGGTACTGCTGCTGGAGTTGGAGATCTGGGCCGGCTGCCCAGTATCTCTGTAGGGCCGGTAGAGAGATCTCGGTCCCATCTCCACCTGCCATCTGTGGGTCTTCCCAGGACCAGTCGATAAGGTCCCTCATTTCTGGGGCTGGTTGGGGAGTAGGAGGTACCGAATGCAGGTCTCCTGATGACGGACTTAGTTGTTGGGGAGGGGGAACGAAACTCACCGCTCCCAATGGTGTACAGTCCATAAGCCCCATCAGGTTAGAGACAGGCGGTGTCACTTGATTATATAAGTCCGCATAATTCCGTTCGATCTCCCATTGCTCTGGTGGTACTTGCTGGGTATAGGGTGACTGACTGGAGCTGAACAGGTGCTGGTAATCCTGCTCCAGTTCCCATTCCTGGACAGCCAGTTCAATCAGGTCTGGCCTTAGGTCTTCGGCCATAGGGAGATCCAGCACGGCCTCTCTGTAGTCACAAATGTCCCAAAGCCGTGACTCTGCCGCACTCCCAAATTCCGGTTCTGCAAAGGCCCCCCATAATAAGCCAGGGCCATTATAATCCATGCCCTCGGGTTTGTCAAATTTGGCCATTCCGGGAACCCGCTGAACCGCGTACCAACGTAGCGCTTGGTATGCATCATCGAGACCCAGTTCCCTCCATGCCAGTGAATTAAGTTGCCTCACCAATTCCTCCTGGGCCTGTTCTCCCAGCAAAGGTATCCGTAGGGCCACTCTGGCTTGTAACCGCTGCTCCTTGCTGGGAAGACGCTCACCTCGCCAACGCTGGACACCTTCTAGGGTTTCTTCCCACATCTCTTGTCGGGCGCTCTCTCTGCAGTCCAACCTGGTTGCCTCTCCTATTGGCTTGACTAGTGGTGCCAAGAGGTTCTGTAACCTCCGGTTACATTCCTTTTCTACCTCGAGCGTCGTCCAGGGACTCGCTGGTTCTATGCCGCTCCATAATAATTCCTGTGTCTCCAGGGTGTTGTTCCTCTCACACCAGGACGCCATCCCACTGCTTGCCACCAATGTAACGGATCGCCTGGCACCCCGACTGAGTACCTCCGTTTACGGATGCGCCTAGCGTTTTCCTGAGGCTTCCAAGCACTCTGGCAGACACCACAATCACCGAACCAGCATATAAATCCTCTCCCAGCAATGAATGCTGTAGGCAGTTGAATAGGAACCACACAAATAGGTTTTCACTCCTAGCAGTCAAACTGGGACAGCATGCAATAAATCCTCCCCCCAAGGATGAGACGACACTTCACCTTGAGGTTTAAAACAGGAACTCCCTTTATTTTAACACAAGCATTGATTTATACATATCATCCAACAAGGTACCACCCACAGGCTCTGCAAAAACAGCCAATCATATGTATCTACAGTATTTAAACCTTCCCAGCAATTGTACACAAAATCCCCTCCCCTCTGTCTGTAACGCAATAAACAAAACACAATGAGCATTGTCTGAGATGTAATTAACCAACACAATAGCATTGTCTCAGACGCAATCCACAAAATACAATTATCAAACGTAATGGACTAACTTGAACCCTGGCATACACATATACAATGTAACCGAACACATAATAACATGCATAGTATTTAAGACAGCCTGAATGCAATCTGCTACACAGTCTTAAAGGGGCATTGCTCCTAAAAGTCAGACATGTCCACGGATGGCCATTAAAGGGCCAGTAGCAGCAATATAAAATAGCACATGCCCAAATATTGCATTCAAACGTACCAAATCACCAGGGGCCATAGTCAGCAGGTAGGAGGCGGGTAGCCAGTCCTCTCCAATGCCCAGTGGCGAGGCGGGTTCCGCCACACTCTGCTACATCTCCAACACCGCCCCTAACAATGGCCAGCTAGTTTATAGCTCCTCGCACCCAGCTAGTTACATAGACACTCCCCTATCACTGCCCTGCCCTTGGACATCGCACCACAGGGAATAGAAAAAAGCAAAATGGACACGATCAAGTGACCACAGCCCAGTAGTGATGGGAAGTTCGGATCTTTGAGCTGAATCGGTTCATTTGAATCAGCTCATTCAAATGAACCGATTCATGAATCGGATCTTCGGTTCACTTCCTGAGCCGGCAGAAGCAAGTGAACTGAAGATCAATGCGCATGCTCAGCTCATCGAATCTTCGGTTCACTTGCTGAGTCGGCTCTCAAGTGAACCGAAGGTCAGGAGGGACTGGCTCCTGGCAAACACAGCTCTTCTGCAGTGAGCAGACTGTGATAATTGAGAGTTTTAGTTAAAAGAATTGTCACCGAGTCCCTACCAGACTTCCTGCTCTGCTACAGCATGTAGCAGAGCTGTGTGTGTACAGGGTGCATGTAGCAGTGTAGCATGTGCTACACTGCTGCATGCACCCAGTACACATACAGCTCTGCTACATGCTAGATTAATGCCCCCCTTCCCCCCGGACGGACTTACAGGGAGCCTGGCAGGGACTCGGTGACTCACGGTTCTTTTAACTCAAAAGAATCGAATGAGTCTCTGACTCATTCGATTCTTTTAACTAATAGACTCAGCCGACTCTCCGAGTCCCTGCGACTCCCCCTGTGCTGGGAGTCAGTGCTGCGGCCTCTGATTGGTTGGAGGGCGGGGCTAGCGTCCACTGGCTGCCTCTGATTGGTTGGAGGGCGGGGCTATTACACTGGCTGCTGCTGCCTGTATGCTGATCTGACTGAGCCGTTTCATTCGGATCGGCTCAGTCAGAGGAACCGACTCTTCCGGATCAGTGAACTGAATCGGTTCAAAAGAACGATTCGTTCATGATCCGGACATCACTACAGCCCAGAACAGAAAATAGGTGCACTAAAGAACTTACCGTACCTCCGTACTTTCCCTTTACTGTCTGCCACACCTCAGACTGTTTAATCACTTACTCTGCCTGCCCTGACTTTGGTCTTCTCTGACTACAATCCTCCTTGGCCCCTCAGTGCCCTCCACTGGTTTCTTGTGTCTCTGACCCTTGAGGATCAGGTGTGACTAAGTGACTAAGAGGCAGCGGCCTGGTGGTTCTCCTGCAGCAAAGTCTATATTTCTGTATAGGGGGTTAAACAATGAATATCAGGGGACTGCCAGGATAATGACCTTCTGTTTAGTCCAATGTCTAATCTGTTGGTTAACCCAGTGGTTCCACACAGCTACCTTAATACATGAATATATTAAAGGTTGTTAAGGCAGACTGCAAAACCGATATAAAGATAAATGGCGGATATGTCTGCAACAAATATGCCATGTCTGAATATATCCTAGACCAGGGATACTCAACCTGCGGTCATCCAGCTGTTGTAAAATTACAAATCCCACCATGCCCTGCTGTAGGCTGTCTGGGAATGCTGGGTGTTGTAGTTTTGCAACAGCCCTAGGGCCGCAGGTTGAGCATGCCTGTCCTAGACACTTTACATATTTCTCCTTGTCTTTTTACTAGATTTGCTTTGGGTTAAACTTGATTTTGTGAGATCTGATTTGGTCCAAATCTAAAGTGTATTCACTGCCTAAAAAGGATACTAAACTAAAAATAATAACACTTTTACTGATAAATATTCTAAAAAACACACAAGAACAGGGCGTTGCCCTGTGTATCTCAGGCGCAGCCTCAGAGAACTTGCTCCTGGGTAAGGAAATGAAGCAGGGTAAGATGACACCAAATCCCCTAATCACACACCCACCCAGGGGGTCACCAGACCACAAATGACCATGGGTTTATAGCAGATATCACACCCTTATATTGGTAAGTCACTGTGGGCTGGGAGACGAAGATTATAGAGCGATCCCTGGAACCCAGGCAACGGCCACACAATATGTATAAACCTTCCTAGTGGGATTGTTATAAATGTATCTTGTTCAAATAACTGGAAATGAGCAAAATGATACAGAGTTAACAATGCTCATTGAATCAAAGCCAGTAAATGGTGAGTGATGCTGATCGTTCACTTAGCCATCACTTAGTTGCTATTAATCAAGTTGATGTTAGGGTTCCCTATTTCTTGCCCTATACTCTGTAATAGTAAAGGACTGCTAAATAACTCCATATCTATACGAGCCCTTCCTGCTCCAATAATGCCGATCAAGGTCATTAAAGCCTTTAGATGCCATGATCAAGTGAGATCATGGCATCTAAAGGGTGAAAAACCCAGAAGCTCGCGCTTCCAGGCTTCTTACCGGCATCCTCTGCAGTCAATGAGGAGGCCGGAAATTGAATTGAATTGAATACAATGAATTCGAGACCCAGGGTATTGAAGCTACAATTCTTATTTTGGACAGCAGGTGGCAGGCCAACATAAGAAATGGGCAATTCTGTAAAAAATATGGGTCTAAAAGACCCATGAATGTTCAAAATGAAAAAAAATATGTATTTTGTAGGCTC
The DNA here is from genome assembly GCF_014858855.1 of Bufo gargarizans. NCBI lineage: Eukaryota > Metazoa > Chordata > Amphibia > Anura > Bufonidae > Bufo > Bufo gargarizans. Next base: position 38,095,555 of record NC_058089.1, read on the forward strand.
AAAATCATAAAAAAGTTTAAAAAAATGTTCAAAAAAATATAAGAAAATATAGAAGTTTAACACCTTGAGGACACAGGGCATACAGGTACGCCCTTGTGCCCTGGTACTTAAGGACACAGGGTGTACATGAACGCGCTGCGGGCGGTGATCGTAACCCCGTGCCTGCTCAAGTCATTGAGCAGGCACTTGGGGCAAATGCGCCGGGGGGTCCGGTGACCCCCCTCCATGTATGCAATCGCAGAAAACCGCAGGTCAATTCAGACCTGCAGTTTTCTGCTTTTCCGGGATATTTGGGTCTCTGAAGACCTGATAACCCGGAACAGGATGGTGATGGTGGTGTGATTTCACCCCACCAATCACCATCCAGCGATCCTGAGTGGTGATGGTGACATCACCACTCAGGATCGCTTTCTGATTGGTCTGTGGGCGGTCCGGCGGCAGATTCAAAAGAGGCAGGCATTCCTCTCCTCCTCCTTTTGTGTTCCGGAGCCGGAGGAGAGAGGATCTGCCTGCACGTGTGTCCGCCATCGCTGCCAGCACCCCCAGGACCCGATCTCTGCCCCCAGGACCCGATCTGTGCCCCAGCACCCCCCCATCAGGTACATAGGGACAGCATAGGGAAAGTTTGGTTTAGGCAGGAGAAAAAAAAGGGAAAGTTAGTTTCTGAACTTTGATTGCATCACCCTAAGTTAGGGTGTCTGGGGTCCACAGCACAGCTGTGTGACCCTAGGCCCCCAGGGGTGCTGCCACTTGCCCCCCCACCACCACCTTTTTTGGGGTGCATTTTTTTTTTATTATTATAATTTTTTTTTGTTGTACGCTGACTGTGGCCGACACTTAGTGTCCGGCCACTGTTAGCGCATCGCACACCCCACCGCTGATCAACTTCGGACGGTTGATCAGCGGTTTTGAAATTTTTTCCACAAAATTTTTGCCCTTTTTTTAGTTAGTTTATTTTTATTTTTTTCTGTTTGTTTTAGGGTTAAGTCCGCGAACACCCATGCCCCCACACACACGCACACCAAATAAAGAGTTACACACACGCACATATACACGCAGACACACACTCCCCTATGGCCCTCCGGACGTTCTCAGCCGAGGAGGCATACGCCCAGCTTGTCTCTGACTCCGAGAGTCCCAGTGAGGATGAGGATGACCACACATTCCTGTTGTCATCCGCGTCCTCCTCATCATCTAGCAATGATGATGAGCCCCCAAGGCGGCGGAGACGCCGCCAGGCGGAGCAAGGGGACCGCCATGTTAGGGACCCTGTGGCCCACACTAGTACGAGCAGCTCTGGGGCTCGTACTGGTTTCCCGGCCCACCAGTTAAATCCACCGGAGCACCCTGCCGGTGAACTAGTCTGGTGTAGCCCAGAGCGATACAAGCCCGTGATTCCTGATTTTGTAGGCCAATCAGGAATCCAGATTTCCATAGTGGGCTACACTGAATATGACTTTTTTTGTCATTTTTTCAGTGACCCACTGGTAAATCTGATGGTGGAGCAGATGAATCTGTACGCCCAACAGTTCGTCGCTCAACACCCGGGCTCCTTTTTGGCCAGGCCCGGTGGCTGCACGCCGGTCAGTGCAGCCGGAATGAGGACATTTTGGGGCCTCGTGCTGCATATGGGCCTGGTCAAGAAACCCAGTTTCAGGCTGTACTGGAGTGGGGACGTCCTATACCAGACCCCACTTTACAGTACGGCCATGACACGCTCCCGGTTTGAGGCCATCCGGAAATGTCTGCATTATTCCGATAATGCAGCATGTCCCCCCCGAGGCGATCCTGCCCATGACCGTCTGTATAAGATACGGGCGGTCATCGATCACTTTGGGGCCAAATTCATGGAGGCCTATCTACCTAGAAGGGAGGTCGTGGTTGATGAGTCTCTCATTGCATTCAAGGGGAGACTCATTTTCCGCCAGTATGTGCCCTCCAAGCGGGCGAGGTATGGAGTGAAGCTATACAAAATTTGTGAGAGTACCTCAGGGTACACTTACAAATTTTGTGTATACGAGGGGCGAGATTCCCGGATTCAACCCCCAGAATGTCCCCCCACTCTGGGTGTTACCGGGAAACTTGTGTGGGACCTTATGTACCTACTGCTGGATAAGGGTTACCACCTTTACGTGGATAACTATACCAGTATCCCCTTGTTCCAGTCCCTTGCCGCCAGATCCACGTCCGCTTGTGGGACCGTGCGGAAAAATCAACGCGGCCTCCCTGCCCACCCCCTCCAGGTACCTATCCCCAGGGGTGAGACCCGTGCCCTTACCACTGGAAACCTGTTGCTGGTCAGGTATAAGGACAAGAGGGATGTCCTTGTACTGTCCACAATTAATCACCCCTGTCCCTGTGCGAGGTACCACGGCAACGGTCCTAAAGCCCGATTGTATCGTCGACTACAATCGGTATATGGGAGGAGTTGATCTCTCGGATCAAGTTCTCAAGCCATATAACGCCATGCGCAAAACCCGGGCATGGTACAAAAAAGTTGCGGTCTACTTGGTACAGGTTGCCATGTACAACTCTTTTGTACTATCCCGAAGCGCTGGCAGCACAGGGACATTCCTCCAGTTCTATGAGGCAGTCCTCAAGGCCCTGATCTTTTCGGACCGGGAAAGAGCAGGCCGGAGTACCTCAGGAACTGTATGTGCCCGGACCGTCCCTGGCCAACACTTTCCAGGTGTGGTCCCCCATACTGGAAAGAAGGGACGAACCCCAAAAAAGTGCAGAGTGTGTCGCAGGAGGGGGATACGGAAGGACACGACTACTCAGTGCGACACGTGCTCCGATCATCCGGGCCTCTGCATTGATGGTTGCTTCAGGGAGTATCACACTTCCATGGAGTACTAAATTTATATCCTAATTTAGCACTGACATCGGATAAAAAAAAACTGGTTCTCAGACTTGAGACACCCAAAAAAACTAAAATAATTTATTAAAAGTAGACTTATTAGGTATCGCCACGTCCGTAAGAATCTCCTCTATAAAAATACCCCATGACCCAACCCCCCAGATTAACACGGTCAAAAAAAATAAAAAATAGGTGCAATTTTTTTGTCACCTTACATAACAAAAAGTTTAATAGCAAGCGATAAAAAGTCATATAGCCCTCAAAATAGTGCCAATAAAACCGTCCGCTCATCCCGTAAAAAATGAGCCCCCACATGAGATAATTGGATAAAAATAAATAAAAAAAATTACCCTTAGACTTTAGAGATACCCCAAAAAAAATTGTATCAAAAAAGATAATATAGTCAAAAACCTAATTAATTGTAAAAAAAAGACTTATTAGGTATTGCCGCGTCTGTAAGAATCTCCTTTATAAAAATATCCCATGACCTAACCCCCCAGATTAACACGGTTAAAAAGAAAAAAAAAACGGTGCCAAAACCGCTATTTCTGGCACTTTTCCATTTCAATCCATTTCTTCCGGTAACAAAACAAGGGTTAACAACCAAACAAAACTTAATATTTATTACCCTGATACTGCAGTTTACAGAAACGCCACATTTGTGGTTGTAAACTGCTGTATCAGTAAAAGGGAGGCCGCAAAAGGAAAGGACCGACATGGTTTCTGGAATGCCGATTTTGATGGCCTTTTTTATTGACACCATGTCCCTTTTGAAGCCCCCCTGATGCACCCTAGAGTAAAAACTCACTAAAAGTGACCCCATCTAAGAAACTACACCCCTCAAGGTATTCAAAACTGATTATACAAACTTTATTAACCCTTTGGTGTTCCTCAACAGTTAATGGCAAATGGAGATGAAATTTCAGAATTTAAATTTTTGGTAACCTTGCCTCACAAAAATGTAATATAGAGCAACCAAAAATCATATTTACCCTAAAAATAGTCCCCAAAAAAATGCCACCTTATCCCGTAGTTTCCAAAATGGGGTCACTTTTAGGGAGTTTCTACTCCAGGGGTGACTCAGGGGGGTTGAAACAGGACACGGTGTAAATAAACCGGTCCATAAAAATCAGCCCTCCAGAAACCAAACGGCGCACCTTTCACTCTACACCCCGCTGTGTGGCCGTACAGTAGTTTACGGCCACATATTGGGTGTTTCTGTAAATGGCAGAGTCAGGGCAATAAAGATACAGTCTTGTTTGGCTGTTAACCCTTGCTTTGTTAGTGGAAAAAATGTGTTAAAATGAAAAATTAGACAAAAAAAATGAAATTTTCAAATTTCATCCCCATTTGCCAATAACTCTTGTGCAACACCTAAAGGGTTAACGACGTATGTAAAATCAGTTTTAAATACCTTGAGGGGTGTAGTTTCTTAGATGGGGTCACTTTTAGGGAGTTTTTACTCTAGGGGTGCATCAGGGGACTTCAAATGGGACATGGTGTAAATAAACCAGTCCATAAAAATCAGCCCTAAAATAACCAAACGGTGCACCTTTCACTCTACGCCCCGCTGTGTGGCCGTACAGTAGTTTACGGCCACATATTGGGTGTTTCTGTAAACGGCAGAGTCAGAGCAATAAAGATACAGTCTTGTTTGGCTGTTAACCCTTGCTTTGTTAGTGGAAAAAATGGGTTAAAATGAAATATTAGACAAAAAAATTAAATTCTCAAATTTCATCCGCATTTGCCAATAACTCTTGTGCAACACCTAAAGGGTTAACAACGTATGTAAAATCAGTTTTGAATACCTTGAGGGGTGTAGTTTCTTAGATGGGGTCATTTTTGGGTGGTTTCTATTATGTAAGCCTCTCAAAGTGACTTCAGACCTGAACTGGTCCCTAAAAATTTAGTTTTTGTAAATTTCTGAAAAATTTCAAGATTTGCTTCTAAACTTCTAAGCCTTATAACATCCCCAAAAAATAAAATATCATTGCCAAAATAATTCAAACATGAAATAGACATATGCGGAATGTAAAGTCATCACAATTTTTGGGGGTATTACTATGTATTACAGAAGTAGAGAAACTAAAACTTTTAAATTTGCTAATTTTTCCAAATTTTTGTTAAATTAGGTATTTTTGGGTGCAAAAAAAAATCATTTTTTTTACTTCATTTTACCAGTGTCATGAAGTACAATATGTGACGAAAAAACAATCTCAGAATGGCCTGGATAAGTCAAAGCGTTTTAAAGTTATCAGCACTTAAAGTGACACTGGTCAGATTTGCAAAAAATGGCCTGGTCCTAAGGTGTAATAAGGCTGTGTCCTTAAGGGGTTAAATCACCCCTTTTCTGTAAAATAAAAATAAATAAATACATAAATAACAAAAAATATGAACATTATGGGCATCACTGGGTCCAAAAATGCCCCTAATATTAAAATATAAAAATACTTTTCCAGTACGCGAATGGTGTAACGGAAAAAAGGGTCAAAATGGCCAATTTGCCATTTTTTTTTATTGCTTCTCTTCCCCCCAATTCTTTTATAAAATGTAATCAAAAAGTCCAGAATGGTATTAATAAAAACTACAGATTGTCCTGCAAAATACAAGCCCCCACACAACTCAGTAGATATAACTGTAAAAAAAGTTTTGGGGGTCAGAATACGGTAATGTAAAAAATAATAAAAAATCTTTTTCAAAGTATTAATTTCTTTTTACAGTATTTAGACATAAAAAAAATATACATATGTGGTATTGTTGTAATCGTACTGACCCAAAGAATGAAGGGTACAGGTCAGTTTTGCCACCAAGGGAACGCCGTGGGGAAAAAAACTGTAATATGGTGGAGGAATTGCGTTTTTTTTCCAATTCCACCCCATTTGGATTTTTTTTCCTGCTTCCCACTACATTGTATGCCATATTAAATGGTGGCATTAGAAAGTACAACTTGTCCGGGAACTAAAAAAAAAAAGCCCTCATATGGATATGTGAATGGAAAAATAAAAAAGTTATGGCTCAAGGAAGAAAAATTAAAACGAAAAAACCTCTGGTATTCTAAGGGTTAAAGAAAAGTCAAAAAATCCCTTTTTGGTGGTAGAAGCCTTCTTCTCTGTAAAATGGTGGAAGCCATTTTGAATGATTCATGCATGAACCGATTCACTCATCTTCACTTTCTACCCCTATCAGTGTTAGATCATTCCCCCTTCTATGTTGGAACCTGCATCTAAGCAAGCAGAAGACTGAATGGATTAGGAGAAGTGGGGGCTATGTTTCCTGCAAGACTGCTTACTTAGACTGCTTGTTTCGGGGTAGATTTGTTCCAGATTTTGCTGTGGTTCCACGTCTGCACGCCTACAATTGAGCGCGCTGATAACCATATTACAAGATTATCCTTATTTCTCCCTCAAAGCGGCACCAGTTTAATAAAGGCCGTAATTGGCCGAAACGTAACATCAACATTGGCCGCAGATTCAATAAAAGCAAAGCATATTTCTATGGACACACAGTTGTGATTTTTTCTGGAGTTTTCTCTTCATGCATTTGATGGGGTGGGAACCCGACTCCATGAAATTCTAAAGAAAGAAACTACGAGCAGTGTGCGACTAAGCTACTCTTCAACTCCAATGTATAGGAAAGCACAGTCTGAATCATTTTTGAGTAATTCCATCATGTATTAGCAGAAAGAAACTTCCCATCAATCCGATCTTTTACTTTGAAATGACCAGTCATCACTGCAAATCATCTGCATGTCTAGATTTACGCCTCAGAAGAAGTCTATATTGATTATCTATGTCTTCATTATTATTATACAGATCTTTTTCTCTCACCTCAGATGTTCCCTGATGTTATTACTGCTTACTTCTTTCATGAATTCCTGAATGAAAGCTTCATCGACATCGTTAGAAAGGTCTTCAACCCATGATGGTGTCTCGGAGGTCTTTGGGATGCCAAAGTGTCCAATGAGTAATCCAATGGCCAAAATCAGAGCTCCCCCCAAAACACCACCAACTATTTTCCACACGTTCATCGTTCCTCTCTCCCAGACAATCAAGAAGTAAAATATCCTTGCTCTGAACTTTTTATAAAACTTATCTCATCATGACCTTGGTGTACATTTGTGTTGAGATAATAAAAGAAGATGTTCTATAACACAATATCCCACAGGGCAAGTAACATATTACCAGTTTACAGCTCGACTACACTTGTTTTAGTCACAGTGACCAATATCTGTCCTTTGTCCCTACTGGATGCAATTATCACCGCATTTATGGTAGGGCAATGTTAATTTTTATCTGAAATCCTGCAGAGGTCATGAAGTGCAGGATGTGCTAGAGAATAAAATTTACAATCACAGACTGACTTTTAAAAACGTTTGTTAATTTAGTGGTACATGTTCTGCACATCAAAGTTTACTTTCTGCACATATAAAAGACTATCCACCTTTGATCCAAAGGATTATTATTTTATCAGACTATGAAGTTATTTATTAAGAAAAAACCCATGACACAGCTCTAGAGATCAAGTCAAGATAAGAGCATTGGAAGAGATCCAGTTTTAGAAGCCGGTCTTAATGAAGGCCCTGCGCTGGTGGTGGTTCCGCAGAAGTTAGGAAGTGGTGCCGGCCTCAACGGAACTTCGGCGCATCCAGCGCCAGTTCTAAATGTAAGACCGCTTCCGAGTTGTCTTTCATTTAGACCATTTTCTACACCTAAAACAGGCGTAGAAAATGACGAATGAGCCAGGCCTACCGGCCCGTCCTCTTCCCTGCCCACAATTTTAGACCTGGCGTGAGCGGGGGAAAGTCCCATCTGCACCTGAAATACATTTCATTTAGGCGTATTTCAGATTAATAAACGACCCCTATGTGTATGGTGCCTGCATGGTTATTACAAGTTACTACAGGGTCCCATAGCAAAACCTGTAATGGGGCCACACTCCACCATGATCACCTTCAGCAACAAGTTCAGATCATGAAACATACATTATGATTAGTTTGGTCTCCCTAAGGGCACTTTGTGATACAGTAATACGGATTGTGTCAGGAACTGTTCAGAAAAAAAATTATGGTTTTGCCCACAAGTTTTGTCTGCAATTGCATTAAGTGTTTAATGCGTTTTTCATGCAGATGAAGAAAGACTGAAGACTACCAATCTACATCTCCTAAGAACCATCAGTGAAAAACACATTGCATCCAGATGCTTTCCGTTTTTCACACAAGCCCCATTCACTTCTATGGAGCCAAGGCTGCTTGAAAAACGCACAATATAGAACATGCTGTGATTTTTCCTGAACACAAAGATGATGACCCATAGAAATTAATGAATCAGGATTCGGTCAGGTTGCTATGTGTTCTATACAAGTATCACATCTGGACAGAAAGCTTAATCGTGAAATTAGCCTAATGGACAGGGCTAATGTACAACAGTACAGGGTAATAAACACTGTATGTCTCAGTGCGGGGATAATGCAGTGATTGTACAATTTTTTTTTTGACTAGAACCTTCAGAAATCACAGGTGCATATCCATGAAGCAAACATAATTATAAAAAAGAAAATGGCTGCACACCATTATACATACAAACAATAGAGCTAAGAAATGGAGGTCATTCTAAATAAGAGTGGTACAATACCGACTATAAATGAGTCAATGGAAGCTCTTAGCGCACATATTTGATCAAACGTGTGTCGGGTCCATCTACCAGGCGTCAAGGTGGCTTCCGCAGATGGGTCCCTAACGCTAGTATACTGCCTCTCTTTGGACTTACCTAAGCCTACAATATTTAGGGCAGTGTAGGAACCAGCTACAAACGTACTCTGCTCAGAAGTCCCAGGTAGATGGGCTTGTTCAGTCTAAAAGAGGCGCTACCCTCAATTATTCTACAATTTTTTTTGACTAGAACCTTTAGAAATCACAGGTGCATATCCATGAAGCAAACATGATTCTAAAAAAAGAAAATGGCTGCACACCATTATACATGCAAACAATAGAACTAAGAAATGGGGGTCATTCTAAATAAAAGTGGTACAATTGTATTTTACCACTTTTATTTAGAATGACCCCATTTTTTAGCTCTATTGTTTGTATGTATAATGGTGTGCAGCCATTTTCTTTTTTATAATAATACAGTGATGTCACAGTAAAAGAATAAGGAACTCAGTGATGTCACAATATGTGGATAATACAGTGATGTCACAGTAGAAGAATAATGAACACAGTGACCCACATTACAGGGTTAATAAACAGTATTGCTGCAGTATAGGAATAATGCACACAATTAAGTTATAGACCAGGGATAATGTTTACAGTGATTTCAGAGTATAGAAATAACAAACAAACTAATGTCACTATAACCTATAACTTTAACCAAACGTTTCCTGTAGTTGCAGATCAGACGTGCACAACGGTCAGGAGTAATTCTTGACCATTCCTCTTTACAGAACTGTTTCAGTTCAGCAATATTCTTGGGATGTCTGGTGTGAATCGCTTTCTTGAGGTCATGCCACAGCATCTCAATCGGGTTGAGGTCAGGAATCTGACTGGGCCATTCCAGAAGCCGTATTTTCTTCTGTTTAAGCCATTCTGTTGTTGATTTACTTCTATGCTTTGGGTCATTGTCCTGTTGCAACACCCACCTTCTGTTGAGCTTCAGCTGGTGGACAGATGGCCTTAAGTTCTACTGCAAAATGTCTTGATAAACTTGGGAATTCATTTTTCCTTCGATGATAGCAATTCGTCCAGGCCCTGACGGAGCAAAGCAGCCCCAAACCATGATGCCCCCACCACCATATTCACAGTTGGGGTGAGGTTTTGATATTGGTGTGCTGTGCCTCTTTTTCTCCACACATAGTGTTGTGTGTTTCTTCCAAACAACTCAACTTTGGTTTCATCTGTCCACAAAATATTTTGCCAGTATTGCTGTGGAACATCCAGGTGCTCTTGGGCAAACTGTAAACATGCAACAATGTTTATTTTGGGCAGCAGTGGCTTCCTCTGTGGTATCCTCCCATGAAATCCATTCTTGTTTAGTGTTTTACGTATCGTAGATTCGCTAACAGGGATGTTAGCATATGCCAGAGACTTTTGTAAGTCTTTAGCTGACACTCTAGGATTCTTCTTCACCTCATTTAGCAGTCTGTGCTGTGCTCTTGCAGTCATCTTTACAGGATAGCCACTCCTAGGGAGAGTAGCAGCAGTGCTGAACTTTCTCCATTTATAGACAATTTGTCTTGCCGTGGACTGATGAACAGCAAGGCTTTTGGAGATACTTTTATAACCCTTTCCAGCCTTATGCAAGTCAACAATTCTTAATCGTAGGTCTTCTAAGAGCTCTTTTGTGCAAGGCATCATTCACATCAGGCAATGCTTCTTGTGAAAAGCAAACCCAGAACTGGTGTGTGTTTTTTATAGGGCAGGGCAGCTGTAACCAACATCTCCAATCTCATCTCATTGATTGGACTCCTGGCTGATGCCTCACTCCGATTAGCTCTTGGAGAGGTCATTAGTCTAGGGGTTAACATACTTTTTCCACCTGCACTGTGAATGTTTACATGGGGTGTTCAATAAAAACATGGTAACATTAAATTATTTGTGTGTTATTATTTTAAGCAGACTGTGATTGTCTATTGTTGTGACTTAGATTAGGATCAGATCACATTTTATGACCAATTTGTGCAGAAATCCATATAATTCTAAAGGGTTCACATAGCTTTTCTTGCAACTGTATATTAGGTGGTTTATAATAAACTCCTATTAGTAATTTATTCTTATTTTTGCCTCCATGTATTTCTACCCACAGTGACTCCACATGTTCATGTCCCTCACTTATAGCTTCTTGGACTGTGGGCTTTAGACAGGACTTTACATAAAGGCAGACCCCTCCACCTCTCCGGTTTTAACGATCCTTTCTAAACAGACTGTAACCTTGTACATTAACTGCCCAGTCATAGCTATCATCCAGCCATGTCTCAGTTATTTGCACTATGTCATAGTCCTCCTCACACATCACTAATTCCAGTTCCCCCGCTATGCGCTTCCTGTTCCGGCCCGATGGTCATGTGACCGCCGGGGCCGGGAGAGTGCAGGAGCTGTTTGGTCTTTTACAGACCTTGATCAGCCCTGCACTGAGGCTTTACAGCACTGTATTATGCTGTACAGCCTCTCTGGGGGTCTATTTCCCCTGTAACTGGGGCTACTATTTCAGCCCGTTATAGGAGAAATCAATAGTGAGAAAAAAAAAATAATGAAGTCAAATGTCCCCCAGAGGTCTTGTATGACCTTATGGGGGACACAAAGAGTAAAAGAAAAAAGAAAAAAAAGAAAGTGTTTTATAAGTTTCACATGTAAAAAAAAAATTCCCCAATTTGGTAATAAAAAAAAATAAAAAATAGGAAAAAATTTATAAAATAGACATATTCAGTATTGCCACGTCCGTGACAGCCGGCTCTATAAATATATCACATGATCCACCCTGTCTGATAAACACCATAAAAAAATAAAAAACTGTGTAAAAAAAAAGCCATTTTTGTCACCTTATATCACAAAAAGTGCAACACAAAGTGATCAAAAAGGCGTATGTCCCACAAAATGGTACCAATAAAGCAGCCACCTCATTCCACAAAAAGCTAGCCCCTACATAAGAAAATCGCAAAAAAAATAAAAAAAATTTATAGCTCTCAGAACATGGAGACATTAAAACATCATTTTTTGTTTCAAAAATGCTACTATTGTGTTAAAGTGAAATAAATAAAAAATAATATTTATTAGTTATTGACGCATCCGTAACAACCATCTCTATAAAAATATTACATGAACACCGTAAAAGAATAAAATAAAAAATTGTGTCAAAAAGCCTTTTTTTGTCACCTTACATCACAAAAAGTGTAATAGCAAGCAATCAAAAAGTCATATGCACCCCAAAATAGTGCCAATCAAACAGTCATCTCATCCCGCAAAAAATTAGACCCTACCTAAGACAATCGCCCAAAAAAGATAAAAGAAACTATGACTCAGAATATGGCAACATTAAAAAATTATTTTTTTGGTTTGAAAAATATTATTATGTAAAACTTAACTAAATAAAAGAAAGTATACATATTAGGTATTGCCTCGTCCGTAATGACCGGCTCTACAAAAATATCACATGACCTAACCCCTCAGGTGAACACTGTCAAAAAAATAAAATAACTGTGCTAAAAAAAAAACTTTTTTGTCACCCATCACTAAAAGTGCAACACCAAGCGATCAAAAAGGCGTATGCCCCCAAAATAGTACCAATCCATCCGTCACCTCATCCTGCAAAAAATGAGCCCCTACCTAAGACAATCACAAAAAAAACTATGGCTCTCAGAATATGGAGACACTAAAATATCATATTTTCTGTTTCAAAAATGCTGTTACTGTGTAAAGCTTGAGTAAATAAAAAAAAGTATACATATTTGGTATCACCGGGACCGTAATAGCCTGCTCTATAAAAAATATCACATTATCTAATCTCTCAGGTGACCACCGTTTAAAAAAAAAAAAAAACGGTGTCAGAAAAGTAATTTTTTTGTCATCCTACATCACAGAAAGTGTAATAGCATCAAAAAGTCATATGCACCTCAAAATAGTACCAATCAAACCATCATCTCAGCCCGACAAAATTATACCCTACCTAACACAATAACCCAGAAAAAAAAAAACTATGGCTCTCAGACTACAGAGACACTAAAAAGATTTTTGGGGGTTTCAAAAATGATATTATTGTGTAAAACTTACCCCTCAGGTGAACACCGTAAAAAATAAAAAGTGTATCAAAAAAGCTATTTTTTGTCACCTTACATCACAAAAAGTGTAATACCAAGCGATCAAAAAATCATCATATGCATCCTAAAATAGTACCAATCAAACCATCATCTCATACTGAAAATCATTAGCCCCTACATAAGACAATCGCCCAGAAAAACAAAAAAACTAAACTATGGCTTTCAGAATGTGGAGACACTAAAAAAATATTTTTACCATATTTGGTATTGTCGCGTCCATAACAACCTGCTCTATAAAAATAGCACATAATCTAACCTGTCAGATGAACATTGTAAATAACAAAAAATAAAAACGGTGCCAAAAGAGCTATTTTCTGTTACCTTGCCTCACAAAAAGTGTACTATAGAGCAACTAAAAATCATATGTACCCTAAAATAGTACTAACAAAACTGCCACCTTATACAGTAGTTTCCCAAATTGGGTCACTTTTTTGGAGCTTCTATTCTAGGGGATCTTCAAATGTGACATGGTGTAAAATAAAAACAGTCCAGCAAAATCTGCCTTCCACATGGCGTTCCTTTCCTTCTGCGCCCTGCCGTGTGCCCGTACAGCAGTTTATGACCACATATGGGGTGTTTCTGTAAACTACAGAATCAGGGCAATAAATATTGAGTTTTGTTTGGCTGTTAACCCTTGCTTTGTTAGCAAAAAAAAATGATTAAAATGGAAAATCTGCCAAAAAAGTGAAATTCTGAAATTTAATCTACATTTTCCATTAATTCTTGGGGAATACCTAAACAGTAAACAAGGTTAGTAAAATCAGTTTTGAGTAACTTGAGGGGCGTAGTTTCTAAAGCGGGGTCATTTTTGGGTGGTTTCTATTATGTAAGCCTCACAAAGTGACTTTAGACCTGAACTGGTCCTTAAAAAGTAGGTTTGCTTCTAAACTTCCTAAGCCTTCTAACGTCCCCAAAAAATAAAATGACATTCACCAAATGATCCTAACATGAAGTGAACATATGAGGAACTATTTTTGGAGCTATTACTATCTATTATAAAAGTAGAGAAATGGAAATTTGCTAATTTTTCAAAATTTTTTGTACATTTGGTATTTTCTTTTATTAAAAATGAATTTTTTTGACTCAATTTTACCAATGTCTTGAAGTACAATATGTGACGAGAATGGCCTGGATAAGTAAGGCTACTTTCACACTAGTGTTGTTTGAATCCGGCGTTCAATTCCGTCACCGGAACTGCCTGCCGGATTCGGAAAAACGTGTGAAAACGGATTAGGCTGCTTTCACACTAGCGTTCGGGTTTCCGTTCGTGAGCTCCGTTTGAAGGAGCTCACGAGCGGACCCGAACGCAGCCGTCCAGCCCTGATGCAGTCTGAATGGAGGCGGATCCGCTCAGACTGCATCAGTCTGGTGGCGTTCAGCCTCCGCTCCGCTCGCCTCCGCACGGACAGGCGGACAGCTGAACGCTGCTTGCAGCGTTCGGGTGTCCGCCTGGCCGTTCGGAGGCGTGCGGATCCGTGCGGATCCGTCCAGACTTTCACTGTAAGTCAATGGGGACGGATCCGTTTGAAGATGCCACAATGTGGCTCAATCTTCAAGCGGATCCGTCCCCCATTGACTTTACATTGAAAGTCTGGACGGATCCGTCCCAGGCTATTTTCACACTTAGCTTTTTTTAGCTAATATAATGCAGACGGATCCGTTCTGAACGGAGCCTCCGTCTGCATTATTATGGGCGGATCCGTTCAGAACGGATCCGCCCGAACGCTAGTGTGAAAGTAGCCTTACATTTGAATCCTGATCAGGATTTTAATCACAATGAAAAAATGCATTGGAAAAAACGGATCCGCCATTTATGGACTTTAACTTTTTCCCATTTTCCGGGTTTAACATGCAAAAGCTGGATCTGGTTTGACGGAACACACAGCGTTAATGCAAGTCAATGGGAAAAAGGCCGGATCCGGTGTTCAAAGTGTTCCGGATTTTTGGCCGGAGGTAAAAATGCAACATGCTACGGTTTTCTGAAAAGCCTGATCAGTCAAAAAGACTGAACTGAAGACATCCTGAATGGATTACTCTCCATTCAGTATGCATGGGGATAAAACTTATCAGTTCTTTTCCGGATTTGAGCCCCTAGGACGGAACTCAACCCCGGAAAAGAAAAACACAAGTGTGAAAGTAGCCTAAGAGAGTTTAAAAGTTATTACCACATAAAGTGACACATGTCAGATTTGCAAAAGATGGCTCTGTCAGGAAGGGGGAAAAGGTCTGGTTGTGAAGTGGTTAAAGGGGTGTTCTGGTTTACGCAAATGAAGTACAGTACTGCAGTCATTATATAATACAACTGTTATGTTTCATTTCCTCACCCCCGAAGAAATCTTTGCTTGTGCCCTTTAATATTGATGGGAGTGGACCCTGGGCAACCCCACAGATCATCCCCCACCCCCCTTGTACTTGTTCTGCTGATCCGCTACTTGCGGTCTGTGCAGGCATGAGTTCAGTGACTTTGGTGCGCAATCCCGTCCTACAGTGCGTGATCCCGCGAGACCCGTGACCTTCCGCGGCGGGTCTCACGGGATCACGTGCCGCAAGACGGGATTGTGCACCAAAGTGACTAAACTCATGCCCGCACAGCTCGCAAGGAGCAGATCAGCGGAACAAGTACAAGGGGGGTAGGGGGATGTGGTGGGTTCCATAGGTCAAATCAATATTAAAGGGCCCTGGAATAGCCAAATTAAAAAATAAAATAAAATGCTACCAGGCCAGCATAACATTCGGGGCACTAGACAAAGCATCCGGGGCTCAAGCCCCGAATGTTTTGACCTAACGACGCCCCTGTCTGTATGTACACTATAACGAAGAAATTCCCAGCGAGTGCTTGTAATCTTTAGTTCATACGCTCTTTATTTCATAAATACATCAAAATGCGATAATGGAAGTGTTTCGGCCCGTCCAGCATTCAGGAGCTGATGAAGGCTGGATGGGACGAAACGCGTCTATTATTGCATTTTGATGTATTTATGAAATAAAGAACGTATGAACTGAAGATTACAAGCGCTCGCTGGGAATTTCTTCATTATACTGTGGATCCTTTTCCTCCCTGTGCCGGTGCGCCTTGGGTTTGAGTGCCGACTGTCTTCCTAAATTTCTGTATGTACACTGTGACACACACCCTTTTATCAACTGTAGCCACTAACTGTCTGAATGGTAATGACCACCATTAATTGTTGGACCCCATAGCAGCTGCTACCATGGAAAGTACACAAATTGGTGCCTGTACTGCGGTGCATTACTGAGTGGGGAACTGCTACCATCTGAGTACTGCCTATTTGGCACTATTATTTTTGTGGTAACTATAGCTAAGGCACCCGCTATAGCTAAGACACCAATGGCAGTTTGTGTAGAGGGTACAATATGCATGGGAGTACTGGTGAGACAAGGAGAGATGAGTCACTGTCAGGAGAAGTCTTCATGGTAGTCTGGATCAGATGGAGACGAAAAGGAAAGTGAACAACTTCAGTAAGAGAAGACATCACCGGTGAGTCACTGGATTTAACTGTACTGTATTCTTTTATATGGTTTGTAGGCTGCCCCTGTACAACGTATCCCTAGGATAGGTCATCAATAAAATATTGAGGGGAGTTAGATTCCCGTGGTGCTCCAGTAAATGCCGTGGTGTGCTGCAGTAACTAGCTCCATCCATTACACCAGGGGTGGGAAACTTCATACGGCCCGCGGGATCATCTCATGTGTCCCCCGGCCCCCTGACAGAACTTAATGAAAATGCTAATGAAGGCTTCCATTATAGAAGCGGTCATTAGCATGCACTGGCTGTCCTCACCTTCCCTGGTCTTCTTCTGGCCCCGCTTTGTGTCCTGACACGTACAATGTCGGGAAGTAGTGCACGTAGACGCGCACTATGACCTGACGTTGTGCGCTGTCAGGTCACAGTAAAGTGTGGCGGGAAGAAGAACAGGGAGGGTAAGTGAATCTGCCAAGTGGCAGCGCTGTCCGGAACTGGAGAGGGATGTTTATTTATTTGTTAAAAGTCTGACTAATGTCTGATTGGATGTTGAAGGTCTAATAGGGTCTGATCTGAGGCTAATGGAGGGTGGAGAGGGTCTGATCTGAGGCTGGGGAGGGTCTGATGGGTGTCTGATCTGAGGCTTGGGGGTCTGATCTGAGGCGTCTGATGGGTTTCTGATATGAGGCTGGGGGGTGTGTGATTAGGGGCTCATCTGAAGCTAGGGAGGGTCTGATCTGAGGCTGGGAGGTCTGATGGAAATCTTATCTGAGGCTGATGTAGGCTAGTCTGGATAGGAAGCTGATAGAGGTGGGGGGGCAGATCTGAGGCTGAGAAAGGGACAAAGGTAGGGACAGTTGCGAAGGAAAAGGCAGGAATAGTGGCAGGGAGTATGAAAACTGGGTGAGCCCCTCTCTGAACCTCCCTGGGTTTAGCTTGGCTGCCATTAATGCCAAATAAAAAACTAAATACATAACATTTTTCTGAACTTAAAAATTAGACTGCTATGTGTGGTCAAAATGGCGCCAGTATTATATGTTATACAAACCGGATTCCAAAAAAGTTGGGACACTATACAAATCGTGAATAAAAACTGAATGCAATGATGTGGAGGTGCCAACTTCTAATATTTTATTCAGAATAGAACATAAATCACGGAACAAAAGTTTAAACTGCGAAAATGTACCATTTTAAGGGAAAAATATGTTGAATCAGAATTTCATGGTGTCAACAAATCTCAAAAAAGTTGGGACAAGGCTATTTTCACCACTGTGTGGCATCTCCCCTTCTTCTTACAACACTCAACAGACGTCTGGGGACTGAGGAGACCAGTTTCTCAAGTTTAGAAATAGGAATGCTCTCCCATTCTTGTCTAATACAGGCCTCTAACTGTTCAATCGTCTTGGGCCTTCTTTGTTGCACCTTCCTCTTTATGATGCGCCAAATGTTCTCTATAGGTGAAAGATCTGGACTGCAGACTGGTCATTTCAGTACCCGGATCCTTCTCCTACGCAGCCATGATGTTGTGATTGATGCAGAATGTGGTCTGGCATTATCTTGTTGAAAAATGCAGGGTCTTCCCTGAAAGAGATGACGTCTGGATGGGAGCATATGTTGTTCTAGAACCTGAATATATTTTTCTGCATTGATGGTGCCTTTCCAGACATGCAAGCTGCCCATGCCACACGCACTCATGCAACCTCATACCATCAGAGATGCAGGCTTCTGAACTGAGCGTTGATAACAACTTGGGTTGTCCTTGTCCTCCTTGGTCCGGATGACATGGCGTCCCAGATTTCCAAAAAGAACTTCGAATCGTGACTCGTCTGACCACAGAACAGTCTTCCATTTTGCCACACTCCATTTTAAATAATCCCTGGCCCAGTGAAAACGCCTGAGCTTGTGGATCTTGCTTAGAAATGGCTTCTTCTTTGCACTGTAGAGTTTCAGCTGGCAATGGCGGATGGCACGGTGGATTGTGTTCACTGACAATGGTTTCTGGAAGTATTCCTGAGCCCATTCTGTGATTTCCTTTACAGTAGCATTCCTGTTTGTGGTGCAGTGTCGTTTAAGGGCCCGGAGATCACGGGCATCCAGTATTGTTTTACGGCCTTGACCCTTACGCACAGAGATTGTTCCAGATTCTCTGAATCTTCGGATGATGTTATGCACAGTTGATGATGATAGATGCAAAGTCTTTGCACCTTTCTGATATTGCTCCACTATCTTTCTGCGCAACATTGTGGGAATTGGTGATCCTCTACCCATCTTGGCTTCTGAGAGACACTGCCACTGTGAGAAGCTCTTTTTATACCCAATCATGTTGCCAATTGACCTAATTAGTGTTAATTGGTCTTCCAGCTCTTCGTTATGCTCAAATTTACTTTTTCCAGTCTCTTATTGCTACTTGTCCCAACTTTTTGGGGATTTGTTGACACCGTGAAAATCTAAATCAACGTATTTTTCCTTTAAAATGATACATTTACTCGGATTAAACGTTTGATCTGTCAGTTTTTATTCACAATTTGTTTAGTGTCCCATCTTTTTGGGAATCCGGTTTGTATATAGTGCAGGCATAATTGTGCTGCAAAAATACAGCACTCTAGATTTATTTTATTTTTTTACCGCAATTTATGTAACTTACTAAGTCAATTATATTTTAGACCAAATATAGCAGTAAAATGTTTAAATTGAGAATTTTGTATGGCCCGCGATTAATGTTACAAATATCCAAATGGCCCTCGGCAGCAAAAAGGTTCCCCAAACCTGCATTACACAGTAGACAAATCTGTGTAATCTCATTGTCCCACTGTGTTTCCGTTGGATGTAGAGTCTGTTGATCATAGTAGCTACAGTGACTTCCATTCCTTTGGCAGAGACCGAACCTGCAGCCTGCTCTACATGGGAATTCTTCCATGGTGCCAGGAGTGCACCACCAATGAGGCCAGGTAAGGCGACTGCCTCAGGCAGTACCAGGTAGGGGCAAGAGGAGGACAGAGGAAGGGCCATGAGCAATAAGAGCTTTCATTGTGACAAAGGGGATAGGTAAAGAAATTGGCACTGGAGGTGGAGTTTCAGTTTTCGCCTCAGGCAGCAGAAAGGCTAGTTGCACTCATGCATGGTGCAACTACAGCTGGGAAATGCATGTTCCCAATGCTACTGCATTACGTTTTTCGGTGCACATGTGGGAGGGAGACTCCCTCTCCTCCTTCTCTCTACATTTTTTGTAAAGGTTGCTCCTTGAGGCATGGAGCAGCCTCTGTGACAGTCCCAGTGCTGCATCCCTGGTGTCCTGGTAGCTCACCTGCTTCTCTCCCATTGGCATCAGGGCCTAGCTAGAATTCATTGCTAGAGAAGAAGGGGGCATAACATGCGCCATTCTCTACCCATTAACACAGAACAGTTATCACAAACAATCTTTATACGAACATTTGATCCCAATAACTGTCCTGATTTAGGCTTCTTTCACACCAGCCTCTTAGTGTTCCAGCAGACAATGCCAGCAATCAGCTGAACAAAAAAGCCCCGTGCAGCTGTTTTTGTCTGTCCGATTCTTGACATATTTGCCGGGCAGCAGCCAGATCTCTGCCAGACCTCATTATGGTAAGACGGGAAGGCGATTGTATCCAGCAATGCTGGATCCAGAGAACTCAGGCAGGCTGTTCTCTACCGGAACAGCCTGCTGGAGTTCCCTTCTGTAAATGTGATAGGTGCCTTCACATGCTTCAGATTTTGTTGCAGAATTTTCCAGGACTGAAATTCAGTTCCATTCTTTTGAATAGGGTGGAAAGCACATGGATTTCTGCAAACTCCATTCAGGTCAATAGAACAAATTTTCAGTTGAGGATAATTCTGCTACTAAATCCACGTCGTGTGAAGGCACCTGAAATGGAAAATTGTGGTAATCAAATGTGGGAGGGTATGAATCTAAGAATGTGTGCATTGAAATTTCTGGAGATTATCACCATTATTTATCTCAGGTAGTTAGAGATTGTTAATTGTTAACTACTTTACCAAGCTCCTCATCTGGAATATGCAGTTCAGTCCTGGGCACCAGTCCATAGAAAGGATGCTTTGGAACTGGGAAAAGTACAAAGGAGAGCGACTAAACTGATAAAGGGCATGGAAAAAAAATTATGTATTTAGTCTTGAGATGTCTAAGGGGAGACATGATTAAAGGGGTATTCCCATCACAGACAATGGGGGCATATCGCTAGGAGAGCTGTGGCTGGTGGACCCTGGATTTCCCGGGGTCCGTCCACCACCAAGCGCTGCTCCCTGCTGCTTCCATAGAAGTGAATGGGAGCGCACGCGCTGCCCCTGTTCTCATTCATTTATATGGGGCAAACGGAAATAGCCGAGTCAGTGCTTGGCTATTTTTGGCGGCCCTACAGAAATGGAGGGCGGCTGTGCATGCGCAGTGTGCCTTCCGTTCATTTCCCCGCTTCGTTCTCATTGTAGGTGCGGGTCCCAGAGGTTGTTAAGTGACTAGCAATATGCCCCCATTGTCTGTGATGGGTATACCCCTTTAACCTCAAAAGACAAGGGGGCACTGCCTCTGACTGGAGAAGAAAAAGTTCAGTCTCCGTAAGCGTCAAAGCTTCTTTACTGTAAGAACGGTGAAGCTGTGGAATAGACTTCCTCAGGACGTGGTCACAGCAGGGACAGTGGACAGTTTTAAAAAGGGTTTAGATGAATTCTTAAAAGTAAATAGCATTAATGCTTATGAAAACGTGTATAAATCTGAGTCTCACTTCCTTTCTGGGATTGGTGTCCCCACCCATCCCTTGGTTGAACTTGATGGTCTTTTTTCAACCGTACTATGTAACTATGTAACCACATTATACCATTCTGGCAATGTATAGTCAGGTTTATGGTATATAATTATGAATTAATGACCACTATTATGTTGATGTATTTTTCAACCTCTATCTTATCTTTTACTGCTTACATAAGGACATGTTTAGTGAGGTAATAAAAATCCATCAGGTTCAAGCTGCTATCTAGTTATAGATTTCATACAGTGATAACTGGGGACACGTCCTGTGTAATGCTCCTATCACTGTACTTCATCGTACCATTTATTCACATTCAATGTCAACAGCGTGATATCAGTGAGTCCGAACACGTGAAATGCTGAAAGGCCTCTTTATTGCTGCTCATTATAGGTGGTTTAGACATCTCCATAAAAGTAATCATTTATTGCAGCAATCCTAGAAGGATGTTGTGTTGTACTATTAGATAAATGTGCGGGTGAAGGACTATATATAGCCATTAAAGGCAATACAGACCTTTGCGACCACTGTTTTTTTTTTTTACTCCAATGAATATACAGTTCCATAACTTTGTGGACATTCTGAGGCCACATTCACATCTCCGTTTCGGATATTCTGTGCAAATGACGGGTGTCAGCTGGACAAAAAAACATTGCATGCAATGGTTTTTGTTGGGCCGAAACCTGGCATTTATGCCAGAAATCGGCTGCATCACCACCGGACCTCATTGCAGTGAATGGGAATCTGGCGGTGAAGTAGAGGATCTGGCAGGCTGCTCTGTGGCGGAGATGTGAACATAGCCTAATTATTGACCTCAGGAGTTTCCGCCACATCCATTGCAAACAGCTGCAGAAAAAAACGCTAAAAATAAAAACAGATTAGGAAAAAAGGATATATGTATGTTGCTATCTGGTTTTAACTGGTAGGGAAAAAAATTGTGACAAATTTCCTTCAATTATGACATATATCATGCAACTACACAAAGCAGCAAGCATAAAGGAAGGGTTGCTACCCCACACATCCCCTTTGGCTGTCCCCGGGGCTTCTCCATCCTTCTCCATCCATACCCCTTAGTGACCAGGTGTAACCTGAAAAGACCTCCTCGTTGTGCCTACGACAAAAGTACCTCCTTACAGTCTATGCATTACGACGTCTGTTCACGTGGTCCTTGTACACCATGTGGGCTGGTTGCCGGATACCGGTGGTGTGTATGTAAGGCCACGTGCTGGTGTGGCAGTGCATATTCGCCTCTGTGTTGTGCATAGTGGCTGTGGATACTTTGTGATGTGAATATGATCATTGGTATGTCTCTGTTCTGTAATGCAAGGCAGGGGTTAATCGCCTTTGCTTGCTGTGTCTTCACACACAGCAGGTTTTGTGGCAGGAAATTCAGCGACTCAAAATCAGTTCCATTTGCCTTAATGGAGAATGCAGAAATCCATGTGCTTGCTGCCACATTGAAATGCATGGAACTGATTTTCAATCATGGAATTATCTGCCACGTGTGAAGGCACCCTGAAGTTTAATCCCTTTTTCTGTTTGTTTACACCTATGGGTGCTTTAGGCTAATGAGCGCACTTTTATGTTCTGTCTGTGTTTCCTGCCCCTTGGCTGCGCATCAATAATAATTCCTGTATCGGCTTCTCTTCTCTGCCCGTCCTTGCCAGTCTGTATGTCGTGACCTGTGTCCTTTGTCTGACCTGTTCCTGCTGTGGTCTGTCTGTGTTACCCTGCTCTTGTTCCAGAGACCTGTGTTCTAATCTTGGTTTCTGTTCAGACTGTGCCTGTCGTTTCATGCGTTTCCTAATCCTGCTTGTGTTCCTGAGTAAGAGAGTAAGTTGCCAGGTACACCGGGACAATCCTAGGAGGTAGTGATCTGGTGGCCAACCCGCAGCGAAGTCCACATCCGTGTATAGGGGTTAAAGGGTACATACCGGGGAGGCGCCAGATAATGCCCTTTGGCACAACGTCAAACCGCTTACTTGGCACAGAGGTTCCACAATATCACTGATCTGTCTTGATCCGTAATCAGGGGATCCGTAACAGAATGGGAGTTTTTGTGGCAGAGAAATGAGAAGTGCATCATGGGTTTGGTTGGATACAACAGAAATTGCTACATACAAGATGAAAACAAACCATAGGCATGTGTTCACATGATCAAAATGAGTCCGGAGAGTCAAAATAAAAAAAATATATACAATAGGGGGGGCGTGGCCGTGACGCTGAGGAGTATGGCCGCTTGATTCCAGAGCTTCCGCTCCAGTCCAGCGTTTCAGCCCAGCAGAACCTTACCTTTGCGTCTTTTTCGTCTCTTCTGGTGCGGTTCGGCATCGGACCCTTCCCTGATGATGACTAGGGGGAAAAGAAGTATGAAGAACCAGGGGAAACTGGAGTTTTTCTTCGGCCCTGAACAGAACAAAGATGGTGCCGACACGCGAGGCAAACTTGCAGGGCCCAGCTCCAGCCCGGCATCCAACAGCAGAGAAGGATCTCCCCGTGCTTCAGAAGACGGATGCTCTAATCAGAGTCCTCGCAGATCCCCGCAAATACCCCGGTCGGGTAAGACCCAGCTTAATACTGAAGGGGACGTACCTGAATATGACGTCACAGCGATCGCCCGGTACAAGTCCGGCTAAACAAAGACCCAGACTGCAAGAGCAGGGGGTGTATGCCCAGGAAGCAAGCGGCAGCCATGGCCTGGCAGAAGCAGACACCTTGTCTGATAAGTTAGGTAACTTCCCAATAGACGATAGACCAGCTTCTAGTTTGCTGCTGAAAGACATGCTATTGGCGTTTAATCAGTCGGTTACCAGCCACATAACACAAGTAATTGCGCCGATTCAAGTGTCCGTAACAGCCCTGGACAAGAGAGTTCAGCATGTGGAGCAAAAAATGGGAGAATTTGCGGACTCGCATAACAGCCTGATAGACTCTCATGGCTCCCAATCGGAGGACATTGCTTACCTCCGGGCGAAAGTGGCGGACCTGGAGGATCGGTCCCGCCGAAACAACTTGAAGCTGCGTGGGGTGCCAGAATCGGTCTCAGTGGCGGACTTGCAGCCATACATCAAAAATATGATGAAATTGCTTTTGCCTGATTGCACCGAGCAAGACCTCATCATTGATCGGGCTCATAGAATCGCCAAGCCCAAGCATCTGCCTGATGACGTGCCTCGAGATGTACTAGCCCGCTTGCATTTCTTTCAGGCGAAGGAAAATACCCTCGCAGCAGCAAGAAAGCTAGGCACCTTACCGGAGCCGTATCAATCTGTCCAGCTTTTTGCGGATCTCTCCATTGCTACTCTGCAGCTCAGACGTACGCTAGCCCCGATTACCATGGCTCTGAGATCACATTCAATACCATATCGTTGGGGTTACCCGATGAAGCTCCTGGTGCAGAAGGACGGGACTATGTCAGTCATTCATACAGTCGAGGAGGGGTATCAAGATATCGGTGGTTCCCGCAGAGAGGAATCGGCATCTACCTGGAGAAGATGGAGAGTGGCAGCAGGTGGAGAGGCGACGCCAGAGAAAACATCGCTGAAGGTTCATCCAGATGTACTGTGTATCATTGGAGCGGGAATACGCTCTCATTGTGAATCCTCATGGTGGTAGGCAGGACTGTCTTCCCCCAAAAAAGATCACAAGGGGATATGCGATCTAACCCTTGTGCTATTCCTTTACCGTCCCTTTCCCAGGGCGGTCAGTTCTGGTTTATATTGTTAATGTTTTTTCTTTTTTGCATTTATTTTTTCTTTGTGCCATGTCTGTATCTAACCATTTGCCTGATTGACTTGAAAGGTGTCGGTGGGTGTCTCCTTCCACGTGGTCCGAGTGTGATCATATATGCAGCCTCTTATGTGACAAGATGGTGCTGACAATTTGTTCGTTAAATGTAAGAGGCTTGAACAGCCCATACAAGAGGCGGATGATGTGGAGGGAGGCACTCTCGAACAAATGTGACATATTTTGCGCACAGGAGACACACATATTGGAGGCTGACATAGGGAGATTGAAACACCCTTCCTTCCCGACCCTAATACACTCCCATAGTATTGGTAAGAAAAGGGGGGTTTTATTAGCTATAAGAAGTTCGGTAGCGCATACGGAAAAAAGAACGATTACTGACTCAGGGGGCAGGTATGTTATTCACATATGCTCTATAAATAACATAACCTATACCTTAGTGGGGGTGTATGCCCCGAACACTCGTCCAGTAAGATTTCTCAATAAGCTCTTTAAAAAAGTACAGTCTTTGAAAGAAGGCAGAGTGATCATCTGCGGTGACTTCAATGTAGCACCTGACCCTTCGCAGGACTCTTCCTCAGCATCGAGAATAAGTGCAATGCCCCTTATGCCATCTTTACTAGCCAATTCTCTATTTGATGTATGGCGTGTTCACCATGCGTCGGAGAGAGATTTCACATATTTTTCTCCGGCGCATAGAACGTACTCCCGTATAGACCTGTTCCTTGTAGATAGAACGTCTTTGGGTGTTTCCACAAAATCCTCAATAGGGACGATTACTTGGTCGGATCATGCCCCGGTGACCTTGGTCATTAAGGAAGAATTCACAACCCCCCCTAACCCTCTATGGAGAGCCAATGATTTTATTTTAGCTAATACCAAATACCAGGCTGAAATATCTGCAGCACTACAAGAATACTTCCGTTTTAACACTGACTCTGTTTCGGACCCCACCATAGTATGGACAGCTCATAAAGCGTTCATAAGGGGCGTTCTGTTAAAACTAGGCCATAAACATAAAAGGCAGAGGGAAACACTTCAAAATGATCTGATATCACAAATACGGAAGTTAGAGGTGCAGAATAAAGCCTCCCCATCTCTGGAACTATCAGATAATCTAAAAATTCTCAGATCACAACTCAGTGAAAGCTTTTTGCACACATATGAGTTGGCACTAAAACAGACTAAAGCTACTTATTACTCTCAGGCTAATAAAGCAGGGAAACTACTGGCAAGTCGGGTTAAGTCAAGGGCTGTGAAATCAAAAATAGCTTTTTTATGGAATTCTTCCAAATCTTATAAGCTGTTTGATCCTAAAACTATAGCCAATCAGTTTAAATCCTACTATTCAAAATTATATAATTTACAGGATGAACCTGGATTTGTTCCTGCTTCCTCTGGCGACATTGAGGGATTCCTGGGATCCCTATCGATACCCTCTTTGGATAAGAGTCAAAGTGATTCCCTTAGTGCTCCTGTCACTCAAGATGAAATTTGTAAGGTAATAAAGGGTTTGCCACATCATAAAAGCCCTGGTCCAGATGGACTTTCGAATTCTTACTACAAAACCTTTTCTGAATATTTGTTGCCACATCTCCATGCATCCCTGTCCCGTGCCATGGAAAAGGGTAGTATGCCTAGCGAAATGTTAGAAGCGGTCATTGTGACGTTACCGAAACCTGGAAAGGATCCTTCCGTTCCTCAAAATTTCCGCCCCATCTCCTTACTCAACACAGACCTTAAAATCTATGCGAAAATTATAGCCTCCCGCCTGGCGAGCATACTTCCGGATTTGGTGGCCCCGGACCAAGTTGGCTTTGTACAGGGACGCCAAATCACAGACAACTCAAGGAGGGTTTTGAACCTGGTTGACTTTGTGAATCGGGCCAGGATCCCGACAGTTTTGGTTACCCTGGATGCAGAGAAGGCCTTCGACCGAGTTAACTGGTCGTTTGTCTTCTCTGTGCTCCGTAGGATGGGATTCCCAGAGTCGATTATTCAAGCGATAAAGGTCCTTTATTCTAACCCATCAGCCCGTGTATTAGCAAACGGTGTATTGTCAGATCCATTTAAGCTTTCTAATGGCACGAGACAGGGATGCCCCCTTTCCCCCTTAATATTCATTTTATCATTGGAACCATTGGCACAAGCGATCCGTCAGTCGACCGAAGTGACGGGAGTAAAAATTGGAGATAGGCAACATTGCTTATCGCTATATGCGGATGATATTATTCTGTCCCTTACTAACCCCAGGAAATCCTTGAGAGCGGTGATGGACATCATTCGTTCTTATGGAGCCTTGTCGTACTATAAGCTAAACGAAAGTAAATCCCAGGCTCTGTCGCTGGGGATCCCAGGAACATGCTTGTCCCAGATGAAATCGGAATTCTCATTGGATTGGCAAGACTCTGCGGTTCAGTATCTAGGTTTTAAAGTGACAGTCACCCCCCATGGTCTATATAAGGCTAACTTCCCTCCCCTCCTGCTTTCCCTTAAATCGGAATTAGATAGCATGGCCAAAACAGAGCTATCTTGGCTAGGGCGTATTGCTGCTTTTCAACAACATACACTGCCAAAATTGCTGTACGTATTCCGAACTATCCCTATTCCAGTCCCGATTTCACTTTTTAACCAGGCTAACAGGTTGTTAAACGCTTTCATTTGGAACAAGGCCAAACCTAGAATAGCGAGAAGTATCATGTGTAGACATAGGAAATACGGGGGCCTGGGTATGCCTAACTTATTCGATTATTATTTAGCCTCTAGAGTTAATCAACTTAACGGTTGGTGGAGGGGGGAAGTTGAGAAGCACTGGGTGCACATTGAACAATCGCAAATCCCAGGGAGGAATCTACGTGCCCTACTCATGGCAGCGTTGCACGAGGGGTACTCCGGTCTCCACCCGGCTTTTTATGTCTATACATCAGTAGCACTATGGAAAAGATATCACGAATTCAGCAAAGCTGCCTCATCATCTGTGGCACACCTAACCCCTATAGAATCTCTCCAATATCTGGTGCCGGATTTAAATGTTAGAGTTTGGAAAAATTGTGGCCTTTCAAATATGGCAGATTTATTGTCGGGTTCAGTATTGAAAGCCTTTAAAGATGGTGAGGGACTTTGTGAATTTGCTCAATAAGAAGTGTTTTCGTATATCAAGATAAGACACGCATTGGCAAATAACCCGTCGTTTGTCCTCAAGAACCATACTCAACTGATGGTGCATTGGTCCATCCGAGGTCCCGCTCAAAAAGGGATTAAACCTTTGTACATGTTTTTGGGGGACAAAGATAGGTTCTCGAAAACTACGCCATTTTTGGCATGGGAGAATGAGCTTAAGACAACCTTCTCCATGGCCCAATGGTCGACAGCAAATAGGATGGCTATCTCCACTCTTAAATGCTCTTCACATCTGGAAACCTTTCTCAAAACAACGTTGAGGTGGTACTACACTCCGGTTAGGTTACACACGTTTTTTCCAAACACTAACATAACCTGCTGGAGGAATTGTGGACATAAAGGCACACTGCTGCACATATTGTGGCAATGTCCCGGAATTTTTTCCCTCTGGGTTAAAGTGTTTTCTAAGGTGTCGGAGATAGTGGGACGCCTGATCCCTCCAGACCCAGCTCTAGCTTTGCTGTTGGTGGAACTAGATAAAATTCAGTTTAAATATAGAACTACTGTTCTGCATTTGCTAATTGCTACTAAACTGGCAATCACAAGAAATTGGAAAAGCACCATTATCCCAAATTTGCAAGAGATCATTAGTGCGGTTAATACCACCAACTCATATGAATATATACTAGCTCATAGAACATTTCAGGTTGATAAACACAACTTGAGGTGGGATGTCTGGAGGAAACAGGGTCCGGAGGCCCGGAATACTGTTGATGGTAGGGATGGGATGGATACATAGCTGTAATGTGGAGTGTCTCTAAAACAAAAGGCAAAGGTATACTATGGTGTATAGAAGACGTGGCACAGATTACTGTATGATTTCTGATATGATTTATTGTATGTTTTAAGTTTATTGAACTTTCTGTTTAAGGCGAGATTTGCTATTGGAACTTTACTTGTATGCATAGCTTTTTGTGTACTTAAACAAAATGGGAGTACTGTGCTCAGTGACTCATATTTCTGCTTGTCATACAAATGTTGTACATTTTGGCTTGGGCCAGTACTCTGTCAATAAAAAACTATTGAAACTAAAAAATATATACAATAGGTAATCAACTACATGAGAATACGGTATCTGCTAAAAACGATAGTAATCTCGGAAAACCTCTTTAATGTATCCTGGTGGAAAATAAGTGATGCAAGGCAACTAGGCTTTTCACAAGAAGGACCAGCAGAGGAGCACAGAAGCCATTTAACACATTATATTTATAAATATAATGTGTTAGCTGGCTTGTGATTCAATTTTCATTGGCTGGCAGGCTGGGGACGAACTCCTCCTTTAACTTTTGCCGGCCCGCAATGCGCATGCGGGGGCCGACTGTGTGCATAATCTCGCGTCTCGCAAGATGACGAGCCAAAGCGTGAAGGAGGAATTAATTGACCGCCTCCGGAACACAATCCATTGTTTCTTTGAGCCTTTTAACGCCATTTTAAGGCGCAAAGGCAGTGGCGTAACTAGAAATGAATGGGCCCCACAGCAACTTCTTTGTACCCCCTTACTTCTGTGCAACTCCCACTCCTATGACTAGTCAAGATGTCTCTCTCAGACCAGGCCCAGAAGCCTCTACGTCTGTTTCCTACACGTATATACTATTTTCAAATGTTTTTATTCCAGGTTGACATCACAAAGGAGTACATACAGTGCAGTATGATAGGTATTACTTTACAGCATTTTGTTAAGTGACATGTGATCAATAAAAGTCCCAAGACAGACAATCAGGATGAAATATTGATGCTGCTACATCAACCTGACCCAGTCGGTTTTTCCATAAGAGGGGAAAAAGGCAGTGAAGGGGAAAGGGAAGAGAAAGAAAAAGGTGGGGGCTATGGGGGGTTAGTAACACAGCTTAACTTAGAAACCATAACTTAACACCCCCAAACCGCAGGGTGCGCAGAACACAACAAAAGCCCAATGTGATCACCTCTCCTCCACAGTCAGCAGATTAAAAATCTAAACAGGCACGCAGCACCCGGTGGTACCTAGTGAGTAGAGTTGAGCGAACCTGAACTGTAAAGTTCGCGTTCGTACCGAACTTTAGGATTTTTGGACCCCGGACCCGAACCCGAACATTTCAGTAACAGTTCGGTGTTCGGCGATTTTTCTTGGTGCTTTTTATTTTTTAAATCAGTTTCTTTTTTATTGAAATAAACATTATCATATGAATATCATCAAGGAGTCCGTCGTTTTTTGTATAGTCGGACA
This sequence comes from Bufo gargarizans, assembly GCF_014858855.1. Taxonomy (NCBI): domain Eukaryota; kingdom Metazoa; phylum Chordata; class Amphibia; order Anura; family Bufonidae; genus Bufo; species Bufo gargarizans. Next base: position 38,125,605 of record NC_058089.1, read on the forward strand.
TAAGTACATCAACTTACAAAGATATTGGTGTACTCAGACACCCATGACAGTTATGGGAAATCAAGATTCATATGAATATTACAGCATTTAAGTATTTGAATATTGTAACTTGTATGAAGTAACACAATAACTCCCTTCCCCCCACCCCAACCCAACTTGAGCAGAGACACATCCGTGTCTGTAAATTTAAGAATAGTCATACAATTGGGCACCAAAACAGTTCCGTCTAGCCACAATAGGCCAGCCTTTCAAACATTATACGGTAACTATATGGTTCCCCTGGAGAGGGGGGGTAAGAAAGACATCTGTCCCCATATACAGTCTTGAACTAATGCCTGAGACGCTAGTTGTGCTGACTCAACTCACCCCTGCCATAAAGATAGAAACTTATTTGGACATTTTCGTTTAGCATATACTCCCTTTTCTAATCTCAAAATTATATTCATCCCATTAATAAACTCTTGTTTTGTGGGTGGGGCCTCTCGTATCCAGTGTTTAGCTATCAGTACCCTAGCCTGGAACAGGAGTCTATGAATACATAGGGAGTTCCTGTCTCCCAATCCCAGACAGTCCAGTATTCCCAGTATACAAACTCTCTAGGGTCATCGGGCAGACGTATCTGAGTTGCCATCGCTATAATACGTCTGACATCCTCCCAGTAGGATTGCAAACATGTGCAGTTCCAAATCATATGGAGCAATGTCGCATCCTCTTCCCCACATCTGGGACTCTTTGAATCTGAACGCACATCAATTCTGAAAATAAATTATGGGGTTGTATATACTCGTTGTATAAGGTACAGTTGTGATAGTCGCTGGGATTCATTAACCGTCAGAGAGGGAGTAATGGCCAGAATATCTGTCCATTGCTCCTGGGACAATGCTCCAAGATCCTTTTCCCATTGGACCCTTGCCTTAATTGTAGTAGAAGAGGAGGAGATATCAATAATATGTCTATATAGTAAATATATAAGGCCCTTAGTGGAAGAAGCCTTTAGTAACTGTTTAACCACAGGGGGAGAATCAAAGATCCGTACACCCTTGGGAAATTGCGTCTGAAACGCATGTCTCAGTTGTAAATACTGGTAGAAAAATTTGTTGGGTAAGCTGAACTCCTCCTGCAACAGCGTAAAGGATTTGAAAACTCCATCTGATTGAAGTTGTCCCATGAACAATAGACCTTTCCTCTCCCATGGAGAAAAACCTTCTAGACGAAATATCTCAGGCACTTGGAGATTACGCCATAAAGGGGTAGCATCACAAAAACCAGTGATACCGATCATACTTTTAAATTTGGACCATACTTTGGTCACTAGGGACAGAGTAGGAAGTGTGGTCGAGCGCATGGAACCCAATTCCACTGTGGCAATCGGAGCCCTTTGTTTTGTTATGGATGAGATAATAGCAGCCGAAGAATCCTACTTCTCAGTCTGGAGCCAGCCTTTAAAATGTCGCAGCTGGGCAGCTATTAAATAGAACCATGGATTTGGTAAAGATAGGCGGCCCACCTCTTTACTTTTTTGGAGCGTTGCAATACTTATTCTCAGCTGCTTTTTCCTCCAAATTAGGGATCTAAAAACCCTTAAATTTTAAAAAACAACCTTTGTGGAATCCAAACTGGAGAGTTATGGAGGAGATACAGCAACTGAGGCATAAGTGCCATTTTTATAAGATTACTGCGACCGATAACTGATAGAGTGGATCAAGTGGAAGAATCGTGGACTTATCCCAGTTAATGGTGAGTCCGGAATAATTTCCAAATCCAACAATTTCCTGGATTATAGAATCTATGGAGTATTGCAGGTACCCTACATATAGTAATAGGTCGTCCGTGTATAATGAAACTCTCTCTTCCCGATAATCTAGCTGAAAACCCTGCCAGTGTGTCGACGTATGCAACAGACAGGCAAGGGGTTCAATGGCAATTGCGAATAGTAAGGGTGATAAGGGGCATTCCTGCCGAGTACCCCTATGTAGAGGAAAATATTCGGACAGCAACCCATTTGCCCTGATTCTTGCAACTGGAGAATAATATAATAGCTGTACCCAGGAGATAAAGCCTTTACCAAAACCCATAGCTGTTAGGACCTCCCATAAATAGCTCCATTCTATACTGTCGAAGGCCTTAGCAGCATCTAATGACACTACAGCCCGACATCCCCCTGTGTGCACTGGTCTTTGTATATTAAGAAACAATCTCCTTAGATTAACGGCCATGCTTCTGTCTGGCATAAACCCAGATTGATCTTTGTGTATTATCGGAGATATGACCTTATTCAGCCTATTGGCCAGTACTTTAGCTAATATTTTGACATCATGTGGTAAATGTGAGATGGGTCTATAAGATTCCGGTTGAGTTAAGTCCTTATTTAATAATTAAGGAAGATATGGCACTCATATATCCGGAGGACTGCTCAAACATTTATTTTTATTAATATCAAATATTCTGCAGGTACAACTAAATAAAAATCATACATCTAAAATCAACATACAAGATATGTAAATTGTACTGGAAATACACAATAAAACCATTAAAAACATCACTAAAATGACGATTATAATGATAAAGGCTGAGGAATAGGGTATTCGTTGAACCTATGCGCCCAACAGCAAATGTAGTCAGGTCATCGAATACAGGTGACCGTTCAGGCTGGGTGTCGATCAGACCATCACCATATATTCGATAACCACAAAAATTCAATAACCGCAATTCATAATACACTCTGATTAACAAATATAATAGTCATTCAAACCAGAATCTCGGTTGGGTGATCAATAATAATTCGGCATTAATAATCGCCATTAGACATGTTATAATGCATTTGTATAATTTTCCCAGATACCAGGACGTGGTTCCAGTTCGATTATTGGCTGTGAGTTACAGGTGTTGTATCGATCCAACACTAGATACTTGGTCATCTCACAAAGTCAATATTCCATTATAGAAACACTGTATCAATTTTACAGATTAGTCTGAATAATTCGGGATTCCAGCTCTCTGGTGGCGTCCCATATCCCATATGGAGTGCCATATCTTCCTTAATTATCTTTTTGTATACATTTTTGGGTGTGTGGAGTTCACACCGAGATATAGAGCACCATCCCATCCCCATTGATTAGTAGAGCCACCCCATTCTGCCAATACAAGTCCTTATTTGACTTTGGAATCACTACCACTATAGCTTCACACGTAGATGCGGGCAGAATACCAACCTGTAGGGCTTCATTGAATGTATTTAATAGATGAGGAAGGAGACACTCCCTATATCGCTTAAAGAATTCCGCCAGGAGTCCATCTGATCCTGGCGATTTCTCATTAGGAGAGGAGCTCAAGGCCATCTCTAATTCTTCTAGTGTTAGGGGTTCTTCCAGGAGAGCAGCGGATTCCGGTGATAGCCTAGTAAGCGATATATGAGCAAGATATTGTTGAATATCCTCCTTATTCACTGTTATCTTTGAGGTGTACAACTCCCTATAAAAGCAATGGAATACCTTCAATATAGTATCATCCTCCATGGAAAGATCTCCGTCAGGAGTCCGTATGGCTGCAATTCTAGAAGGACCTTCTTGTGAACGGACCACCCTCACTAATAAGCTACCTGTACTTTCACCCGCCTCGAAATATTTTTGTTGTAAAAATAATCGTTTATTATCAACTATATGTAGTAAATGCTCATTGAGCCTAGCTTGCGCCTCCTTCCACTTGGCCTCTACATGTGGGGACGGGGCGCCTATGAACCTGTGTTCTCATGTCCGCACCTCTAGTTGCATGGCCTTAGTAAGTGCCCTAGACTTAGATTTACACCTCTGGATTCTCTGAATAAAGAGACCCCATACATGCGCCTTCATGGCATCCCAAACCGAGTTAAGAGATGCAGACCCTACATTATTATCAAAGAATTCTATAATGAATCCGGTCAATTGCTCTTCCTCATCCAATAATTGAATCCAGAATGGATTAAGCTTCCACAGTGACATACCCCAATGACTCCAGTATTCCACAAACATCAATTCAAGGTGAATGGGGGAGTGGTCAGAGAGGCTGCGGGGTAAGTATTCCACTACTGATACATAAGAAGGCCTCCAGCGACCCAATAGGCAAATCTATCCTGGACAGAAAGGAGTGTAAAGCCGAAAAGCAATAAAATGGTCTCTCCATTGGAAATCTAATCCTCCACAGATCATATAAATCTACCTCTCTCAATAGTCTTGCCAATGAGGTCTCTCCAGAAGGCGCCACAGCCTGCGACGATGAAAACCTGTCCAATTCAGGATCAAGACAATTATTAAAATCTCCTACCATCAAAATTGGAATCTGCGGTTTGTAAGAGATCCATTCCAAAATCTCCTTGATTGCCACAGTGGAATATGGGGGTGGAATGTAAACGACTATCAACAGGAACTTTACCCTAAAAATAGTACAATGTAAGCACACATATCGCCCCTCCGTGTCTAGTTTACTGGAATGACATTCAAACGGAATTGCTCTATGAACCAGAATGCTGACCCCTCTAGCTTGCGAAGAAAAGGTAGAGTGAAAGGCTGATGAAATCCAGGGCTTAGCAAGCAGTCTGTGATGCTGGCGTGTCAGGTGGGTCTCAGTAATACATAAGACGGCTGGTTGTTACGGTTGAGCAGCTGTAAAGACCGCCTGATGCTTGATTGGATTACCCAAGCCTCTCACATTCCACGCTATAATATTGGTTTTACCCGCCATCACTCAACAGTACATATATCTGTAGGATAGCAAAAAATCTGTTATGCTGGAGCCCATCGCCCAACCGTATTGCGATCGGGAAAGTTGTCTCTCTGCTCAAAAAATTTCCCCAAAAAAAGAAAACATGAGAGAACACTCTACAAAAAGGGACACTCTCAGCAGTCCCAACGGAGAGTGTGAGGCACAGAAAATGTTCCTGCAACCCACAACATAGGAAGCAATAACAAGCCCACATAAAAAGTAGACATAGAAATAATCATCAGAACTCACAAACAGCAACCCCGGCCATTAATAAGTATGCATGATAAGTGGCTGTTTAGTCCTGTGCGGTATCAAAAAAACACCACAGCAGCAAGCAGCACCCCTGAAAAATCACATATATTAACCCATAACAGGAAAGGGCAAAAAAAAACATTATTATCGACGGTTACTGTCCTGCAGGAAAAAAGTAAGGTTAGTTCAAATAGAGAGCAGAATACTCATCCGCCCTGGTATGGAGGCAAATGTCCGTCATAGCTGCACAAGAACATCTTCAGGTCTACGACGACGGATCTTCCCTCGGCATGGCAGACAGGCATCCCAGTTGTGCAGTCCAACGGGAGGTGTCCTCCGGCGACTCAAAGAAGTGGGTTTTGCACAGGAATTGCACACGTAGCTTAGACGGGTAGAGCATAGAGTATTGAATTCCATGGGACCTCAGAGTGCGTTTCATATCCAGGAAGCGGGCTCTACGTCGTTGCAGTTCAGCCGAGAAAATGGATACTTTATATCCACCGATGGAAAGATCTGGATGGTCTCGGGCCTTACGAAGAATAATATCCCGGTCCTGGAAATGTAGAAGCTTCATCAAAACTGGTCTGGGAGGGCCCCCCAGAGGGGGAGGATGGGATGGCACTCTGTGTGCTCTTTCTATAGCAAAGAAAGGAGATAGGGAGTCTTTAGCAACCGTATTTCTGATCCAATCTTCAATAAATCGGACAGGATACTGTCCCTCAGCTTTCTCTGGAATTCCTATTAAGCGAAGATTGTTGCGGCGGGAACTATTTTCCAGGTCGTCCGCTTTATTTATCAGAAGCGTAATATTGTGGATGACCTTGGCTAAGTCCCGTTTTACCGGTGGAACTTGATCCTCCAAGCGGCCCACCCGATCCTCGATTTCTGTAACTCTTTCTGTAATCTTCCGCATATCTTGCTGGATAAATGACATTTTCTCCTGCAGTGATCCCACTGAGGTATTCAAAGTAAGCAGAGCGGAGCTGCACTGTTGTACTGCAGCATATATATTTTTGCCGTGTGAAAGGGGCTTACTGTTGGCAGCCAAACGCTGTATTTTTAGGCACTGACTCAAACCCCAAATGCCGTCAATGACGGAGGTTCTTAATCATGCCAAACACTGCCTGAATATAGAGAGGGTCCAGGCGGAACAGATGGGAGGGCGGTTTATAAACTCTTTCTTTAAGAGATGGGAGTCTTTCATAGGAGTGGTATATTCTGATGAAGACATGCGCACTTTAATGGCCCCATTCATCCTTTCAGAGTGGTACCTGAAAAAGAAAATAGCCCAAACTTTGGGAAGACTTCAGATTGATTGAAAAGTAATGATATTGCATTAAGAGAAGTAGAGAGAGAGTGGGATAGGGGAGGGGGGGTAATTTGTAACTTGTAGTTTGTATTCGACAATGTTTTAATAATGCTGAATAAGATTGAAAAATGTAAATGTACGACCTGTACCACTGATAATGACTTGCTTTGGTATGTTGTACCCGGTACAATTTGTTTACTTTATTGAAAATCAATAAAAATTATATAACATTTTTATTTTATTTATTGAGGCCTAGTCTACATCTGTACGTGTGAGATACACACTTTAGATACTGTGGTTCTATCCTGTTATTTGAAAAACAGCCATTTTGGACAAAAAACTTAATTTTGCTGCCTTTGCTGCATATGTCATTGTGAGATACACCATTTAGATACTGTGGTTCTATTCTGCTATTAATAAAACACCACTTTTGTGCAAAAATCTTTAATTGCGGTCTAGTCTACATCTGTACGTGTGAGATACACACTTTAGATACTGTGGTTCTATTCTGCTATTAGAAAAACACCCTTTTTGGGCAAGATTCTAAATTTGAGAAATATGAGGAGGGCGTCAAATATGGGACGTGTCCTCGGTCGTGGTGCTGCTGATGGAGCTCCTGTTGCAGGGAGAGGACGTGGTTGATCTGTGCCAGCTACACGCACAAGTGAAACCCCTTGCTCAGGTGCGAGTAGGCGACAGAACCTGCAGCGGTATTTGGTCGGGCCTAATGCGGCTCTACGAATGGTGAGGCCAAAACAAGTACAGGCGATAGTAGATTGGGTTGCTGACAGTGCCTCCAGTTTCTTCACAATTTCTCCCACCCAGTCTCCTGCTGAAAGATCAGAGTTGGCACCTGCAGCCCATGTCCATCAGTCTTTCACCTCACCCCCTTGCAAATCAGCCAAGCAGTCTGAGCCCCAAGTCATGCAGCAGTCTCTTCTGATTTTTGATGACTCTGTTAGCAGGGTTTCCCAGGGCCATCCACCTATCCCTGCCCCAGAAGTGGAAGAGATTGAGTGCACCGATGCCCAACCACTTATGTTGCAAGATGAATACATGGAAGGACCATCGCAGCACGTCTCGGATGATGACGAAAGACTGGTGCCAACTGCTGTGGCTTTCGAAAGTGTGCAGACCGACAAGGAGGGCAGGGGTGAAGACTGGGTGGAAGATGATGTGGAGGAATATGAGGTCCTCGACCCCACATGGAATCAAGGTCATGCGAGTGACCTGTGTAGTTCGGAGGAAGAGGCGGTGGTCGCACAGAGCCACCAGCACAGCAGAAAAGGGAGCATGGTGCAAAAGCGGAGCAGCCGTCCCCTAGACAGTACGCCTGCTACTGCCCACCGCAGCAAGGGACCGAGCACAAGGAGTTCCCTGGCATGGCAGTTCTTCAGACAATGTGCTGATGACAAAACATGAGTGGTTTGCACGCTGTGCAAATTAAAGACTGAAGCGAGGCATAAACGTTCTCAACCTGGCAACAACCTGCATGACCAGGAATCTAAGTGCAAAGCACGAGCTGCAGTGGAGTAGACACCTCAAAAACCAAGAAAGGTCTCTGGCTCCTCCTGCTTCCTCTTCTGCTGTAGTCTCGGCCTCTTCATCCACCTCTGGAGTGACAGTGCCACCTGCCATCCCGCAAACAGAGGATCTGCCAGCAACACCACCATCTGGGTCACCAAGCATCGGTACAATGTCCCACGGAAGTGTTCAGCTCTCCATCTCCCAAACACTGGAGCGGAAGAGGAAGTATCCCCCTACCCACCCGCGATCCCTGGCCCTGAATGCCAGCATTTGAAAATTACTGGCCTTTGAAATGCTGTCATTGCGTCTGATGGAGACAGAGAGTTTTAAAAGCCTTATAGCGGTGGCTGTCCCACAGTACATCGTGCCCAGCCGCCACTACTTTACCAGGCGTGCCATCCCTTCCTTGCGCAACCAAGTGGGGGACAAAATCAGGTGTGCACTGCGCAACGCCATCTGTGGCAAGGTCCACCTCACTATGGATATGTTGACCAGCAAGCACGGTCAGGGACGTTATATCTGCCTAACAGCACACTAGGAAAATGCAGTGGCGGCTGGGCCTGAGTGTCATGGATGAGATTTGCAGATAGCTGGAACTTATAAATAAACGAGCGACTGGCTTGATCCCAGACTAAGGAGCTATTAGGTGAGCCCTATAAAACCCTAAGAGCTCTCCCTGACTGCTATGCACATACAAGGGTCTTGATGGTAGACAATTGCATGAGCACGTACCTAAGCCTGTGTGACACCTGAAAACCCTATAATAGTGAGGGGACACAACCACTGGCTCCCTGCACTTAATACGGAGGGAGTCAGGGTTACCTAAAATAAAGCCAGAAAGCAAACACAATAAAGTAAAGGACTTATCTGAGCAAACAGCAGATGCAGCCTCCAGCAGTTAACACTTCATCCAGGAAGTAGTATAAACCGCAAAGTGAGGCAGTATGGGAGGGAATATAAAGGAAGACTATTATGTCTAAATAAGTGACACCTGGCAGAAGAAAAGGAGATGAGAAAGTGAAACCAAAACAAAGAACATCATACAAGAGGTAGAGAAGAACGTCTGCCAGCCCTTCTCACAGAAGTGGCAGTGACAGTACCCCTCCCTCTACGGGTGGAATCCGGACACTCAGAGCCCACCTTCTCAGGATGAGACCTATGGAAAGCCCTAATGAGACGAGTGTCCACCACTGGGACCCACATCCTCTCCTCAGGACCATAACCCTCCCAATGAACGAGGTACTGGAGAGAACCGCGGATAATGCGAGAATCCACAATCCTAGAGACCTGAAATTCAAGATTACCATCAACAATAATCAGAGGAGGAGACAAAGAGGAGGGTACAGTGGGTTGGACATAAGGTTTTAATAGGGACTTGTGAAAAACATTATGGATCTTCCAAGTCTGAGGAAGATCAAGACGGAAGGCAACGGGATTGATGACGGACAAGATCTTGTAAGGCCCAATAAACTTAGGGCCCAACTTCCAGGAGGGAACCTTCAGTTTGATATTCTTTGTAGACAATCACACCAGATCACCCACATTCAGGTCCGGACCAGGCACACGTCTCTTATCCGCCACACGCTTATATCTCTCACTCATCCTCTTCAGATTACCCTGAATTTTTTGCCAAATAAATGACAAAGATGAGGAAAATCTCTCCTCATCAGGTAAACCAGAAGACCCCTCTCCAGAGAATGTCCCAAACTGCGGATGAAACCCATATGCACCAAAAAATGGTGACTTATCAGAGGACTCCTGGCGACGGTTATTTAAAGATAACTCAGCAAGGGACAAAAAAGAATACCAATCCTCCTGATTCTCCGCCACAAAACAGCCCAGATATGTCTCCAGATTCTGATTGACACGTTCGGTCTGACCATTCGACTGTGGGTGAAAAGCAGAAGAGAACAACAACCGAACCCCCAAGCGAGTTTAGAAGGCCTTCCAGAAACTTTGAAACAAATTGCGTGCCCCTATCAGATGCCATGCAATTTAATAATATGATCAACAGACGCTGGCGCCGGCGTCTTAGCATTGGGTAGGGGAAAGGGAATGAAATGTGCCATTTTGCTACTACCACCACTACCGGTCCACTACCACCAGAATCACAGTCTTCCCCGAGGAACGAGGCAGGTCCGTAATGAAGTCCATGGACAGATGCGTTCAAGGACGGGAAGGAATGGGTAACGGGAGGAGAGAACCCGATGGCCGTGAATGAGGGACCTTGGCACGAGCGTAGGTCTCGCAGGCTGCCACAAAACCCTTAACCGTCTTATGAAGAGCCGGCCACCAGAATCTCTGAGCAATGAGATCCACTGTGGCTCTACTCCCCGGGTGCCCAGCAAGGAGAGTATTGTGGTGCTCCTTAAAAACCTTGTGTCGTAAAGCGAGAGGCACAAACAACCTCCCAGGAGGACAAAGATCAGAAGCCTCTGCCTGGGCTGCCTGAACCTCAGCCTCCAAATCAGGATAAAGAGCAGAGATGACCACCCCTTCAGCCAAAATGGGACCGGGGTCTTCAAAGTTCCCCCCTCCCGGAAAACAACGTGACAGTGCATCCGCCTTCACATTTTTAACCCCAGGGCGGACTGTGACCACAAAATTAAACCTAGAAAAGAACAAAGACCATCTGGCCTGTCTCGGGTTCAGACGCTTGGCCGATTCCAAGTAGGCCAGATTCTTATAGTCGGTAAACACGGTAATAGGGTGTCTGGCTCCCTCTAACCAATGGCACCATTCCTAAAAAGTTAATTTGATGGCCAACAACTCCCTATCTCCCACATCGTAATTTCTCTCTGCAGATGATACGAAGGCATACGGTCGCCATTTGGCAGGAGAGGGACCCTGAGACAAGACCGCACCCACACCCACCTCAGAAGCATCCACCTCAACAATAAAAGGTAGAGAGACATCAGGTTGTACCAAAATGGGAGCGGAAGCAAAACTCTCTTTAATACTAGAAATGGCTTAGGTTACAAGAAAACCACTACAAGATATTGACCAGATGGTACAGGACACCAGAGTTCCTTTTTAAACATAATCTTTCCCAAACAAACACCTGTTGGAGGTGTGAGACTGGTGAGGGTTCGCTCTCTCATATTTGGTATACGTGCCCATCGATCACCACCTACTGGTCCCACATAGAACAAACAATAAACAAAGTCTGTACAACACCTTTAACACTGAAGATAGAACACATAGTGTTAGCAAGTGCATCAACCTCATACAGACCATCTAAACTTAACCTAGCCACACATTTAATCGCAGCAGCAAAAGCATTAGTCCCAGTTCATTGGCTTAGCAGAGACCCACCTACTCATCATGAATGGACCCAGAAAGTTGATCAAATCTGCAAATTTGAGGAGATTTCTAGCTATAACAATAGAACTAGAGACAAGTTTCTTAAGGTTTGGAGCCCATGGCGAGACTTCCAGTCATCAAGACAGGCTGTGTTTTTGCCACTGCGACTAAACGACCTCCACAAAAGACCCTTTGCATTGAGAAATGTTGCGGTTCCCAACAATGTTGCATAGATGAAAGATGCATCAATGAAATGATGCATTATGAAAAAGGATAAGCAGTATGTGCGTCTGAGAAGCTGGTACCATTCCCCCCCCCCCCCCCTCCCTTTCTACCCAAACCCTCGTTCAAAGTTTGGGCAACAACTTACTTTCCACTTTCTGTTAACTGACATATGAGGCACAGGCACTCAGAATGTTTTTAAGGTTGGTGCATCACAAGAGACACAGTAAGATGGACTTGACGCTATCATAAAAATAATGTCCAGTATGTCCTCTTTTTCGCAGGTACTATTCCAAGTATTGTACTGTATTACAGGCACTATGTACCTATGCAATGTCTCTGTGATGTATCTGTTATGACGTATTCATTGTACGTTGATAAATATGAAAATAAAAAATTATAAAAAATAAAATAAAAATAATACTAGAAAAGGCTTTAAGCGCATCTACCGACCATGGGGAAAAATCCACCCCCTTTTTAGTCATATCAGTGAGTGGCTTAACAACAGAGGAATAATTCAAAATGAACTTTCTGTAATAATTGGCAAAACCCCAAAACCGCATCAGCGCCTTCTGATTCTCATGAAGCTCCCAATCAAGCACAGCGTGGACCTTCTCAGGGTCCATCCGAAAATCTCCGGAATCGCAAACATACATTTTTCCAGTTTGGCGTACAATTTATTGGCGCCTGGGATGAGATTAATAGGGCAGTCGTACTCCCGGTGATGTGGCAACTCCTGGATGCCACTCTCGGAAAACACATCTGAAAATTCTGAGAGAAAAGATGGCACAGTCTTGGTAGAAACCTCTGAAATAGATGCTGTGAGGCAATTCTCTCTGCAAAACTCACGCCAACCATTTATTTGCCTTGCTTGCCAATCAATGGTGGGATTATGTTTAGTAAGCCAGGGTAGCCCCAACACTAGAGGAGTAGGTAATTCGTTTAAGACGAAACATGACATATCCTCAACATGAGCGTCACCCACAGTCAAACGGATATTGTGAACTATGCCCTTTAACGATCTTTGGGAAAGTGGAGCAGAATCGATAGCAAAAACAGGTATATCCTTTTCCAAAGTGCATACCTGGAAACCATGTGCTGTTGCAAATTGATTATCAATGAGATTGACAGCTGCTCCACTATCTACAAAAATCTCACAAACAATGTTCTTGCTGTCTAGCGCCACCCTGGCCGGTAGGAGAAAACGGGAACTACAAGCAAACGGCAAATTCAGTCTTGCCAATTAGAAGCAAATTTTAAGTTTTTAGAGAGTTTTTTTTGTTTTGTTTTAATTACCTTCAGAAAACTTCATGAATCTCCTAGAGGGGCAAACATTAGCTAAATGATTTATACCCCCACAGCAAAAACAAACCCTCCTCTGGGAGCTGAATCCTCTACTATCAGAGGCAAGCAAACCCAGCTGCATGGCCTCTGTAACAGAACTATGCCGCAGGTCTGGACTATTAATATGACTGAACGCAGTTGGAATATGCTGGGTGGGTTTCTATTGTCCCATTGTTCTATTGTGTGTTTGAATGGTGATGTCTGTCCTGTTGTCTCCACATGTGTATTGGAAATTTCCCTTTGTCCTGAGAGATAATTGGATTACTTCTCGGTTGTCTCTAGGGCAGAGAGGAGGAAACCATGATGCATTGTGGGGATGTATTGTATCTGTCCTGTGTCGCAGTCTCCCTTCTGGGCCCCTAGGGGCGTGAATGATTAGTTGCTGTGTATGTGTTGTAATATACTGATTGGTTGTATTTCAAAACCCTGTGGGCAGTATTATGTTTTCTTGTTTGTGAATAAAAGAGGCTGTACGTAAAGTACAGTCAGTTCTGCTTGACCCTTTAAACGGGGCCTCGTCTCGTTCTTGGAAAGGAAAATCTATGGGATCGTTACGCCGCTCTTTTTACTGCTGAACCTGACTCTACCTCTGGAACTCGTGGATGGGATTATACCAGCCGTACTTGTTCCCAGCAGCTTGCCAGGAAAGAGGACGTCTCCAACGGCTGATACCCTCTCATTCAAAGGGTAGCCGTTACAGTCTCCTCCTCAGAGGGGATTGAGACAGAGTGAGACCCCTGCACACTGAATGAGACAGCCCCACTGTCCTTGGGCTGAATATGACAGGAAAGAGTAGTCTCCTCTCTCTCTCTCTAAGACGCCTGTCAATACGAACAGCTAGAGACATGGCTGACTCTAAGGACGCTGGTCTCTCATGAAAGGCGAATGCATCTTTCAATCTTTCCGAAAGACCATGGCAAAATTGACTTCAGAGTGCAGCATCATTCCAACCAGTATCAGCTGCCCATCTCCGAAATTCAGAACAATATATCTCTGCGGACTGTTTACCCTGGCATAAAAAACGCTGTTTAGATTCAGCCAGAGCAATACGATCCGGGTCATCATATATCTGCCCCAGGGCTACAAAAAATTCATCCACCGATCGGAGGGGCCGTGCCCCCACCGGCAGCGAAAAGGCCCAAGACTGAGCATTATCCTTGAGCACCGAGATGATGATCCCCACCCTCTGCTCCTCATCACCAGAGGAATGGGGAAGTAGGCGAAAATGGAGTTTGCAAGCCTCTCTAAAGAGAACAAAATTCTCACTACCCCCGGAGAACATATCCGAAAAGCGAGATCTTAGGCTCGGAACAAACTCCATGAACGCCAGCAGAACCGGTCACCTGAAACTGAGACAGAGTTTTACGGAGATCTGCTACCTCCAGCGAAAGACCTTGCATGCGATCAATCAAGGCTGAAACCGGATCCATGCTTAAGATGGTTATGGTGGTTTATAATGTCATGGATGAGATTTGCAGATAGCTGGAACTTATAAATAAACGAGCGACTGGCTTAATCCCAAACTAAGGAGCTATTAGGTGAGCCCTATAAAACCCTAAGAGCTCTCCCTGACTGCTATGCACATACAAGGGTCTCGATGGTAGACGATTGCATGCACACGTACCTAAGCCTGTATGACACCTGAAAACCCTATAAAAGTGAGGGGACACGACCACCGGCTCCCTGCACTTAATACAGAGGGATTCAGGGTCACCTAGAATCAAGCCAGCAAGCAAACACAATAAAGTAAAGGACTTATCTGAGCAAACAGCAGACTCAGCCTCCAGCAGTTAACACTTCATCCAGGAAGTAGTATAAACCGTAAAGTGAGGCAGTATGGGAGGGAATATAAAGGAAGACGATTATGTCTAAATAAATGACACCTGGCAGAAGAAAGGAGATGAGAAAGTGAAACCAAAACAAAAACATCATACAAGAGGTAGAGAAGAACGTCTGCCAGACCTTCTCACAGAAGTGGCGGTGACACTGAGGCGGATAGCAGTTTGGCGCATGTCCTTCCACCACCGAGGATTGCAGGGCCGATCAGCGTAACACCTTCACCACCAACTTCAGCACAGCCAGGGGTAAACGACAGCAGGCAGTTTTATGTGTTATCTCTTTGGGGGAAAAACCCTCCACCGCGCAGGAGCTGTGGACGGGCCTTGAACAACAGACCGATGAGTGGTTGGTGCCAGTGAGCCTCAAGCCCGGCCTGGTGGTGTGCGATAATGGGCAAAATCTCGTAGCAGCTCTGGGACTAGCCGGTTTGATGCACATCCCTTGCCTGGCGCATGTGCTGAATTTGGTGGTGCAGAGATTCCTTAAAAATTACCCCGATATGTCAGAGCATCTGCATAAAGTGTGGGCAGTCTGTGCACGCTTTTGGCATTCTCACCCTGCTGCTGCTCACCTGTCAGCGCTGCAGCAAAACTTCGGCCTTCCCGCTCACCGCCTCATATACGACTTGCCCACAAGGTGCCAGACTGTGCAAGCAGCAGCAGGCGATAGTGGAGTTTCAGCTGCAGCACGCACGGGTGAGTCGCTCTGTGGAACAGCACCACTTCACCACCAATGACTGAGCCTCCATGCGAGACCTGTGTTCCTTGTTGCGCTGTTTCGAGTACTCCACCATGACCAGTGCCGATAACGCCATTCTCAGCGTTACTATCCCACTTCTATGCCTCTTTGAAAAAACGCTGCTAGCGATGATGGAAGAGGATGTGGCACAGGAGGAGGAGGAGGAAGAGGAATCATTTCGTAGGGTTTCCGACCAGTCATTCACAAGTGGCTCCGAGGGTTGGTTCCTGCACCCACAAACGCCAGGTACACAATTGTCCAGCCAGGGCACAGTTCTGGAGGATGACAAGGTGGAGGATGAGAAACCATGTTCACAGCAGGGTGGCACCCAGACCAGCTCATGGCCATCACTGGTGCGTGGCTGGGGGGATACAGAGGACACAGACGATACACCTCCCACAGAGGACAGCTTTTCGTTGCCTCTGGGCAGCCTGGCACACATGAGCGACTACATGCTGCAGTGTCTCTGCAATGACCGCCGAGTTGCCCACATTCTAACTTGTGCTGATTACTGGGTGGCCACGCTGCTGGATCCCCGTTACAAGGACAACGTATCGCCCTTAATTCCGTCACTGGAGCATGATCGTAAGATGCGCGAGAGCAAGCGCATGCTGGTAGACGCGCTGCTGGTGGCATTCCCACCTGACAGCGGGGGCACAGTGTAAGCACAAGGCGAAGGAAAAGATCGCCAACAAAGCTGGGGCACCGCCAGTACCTCAGAAGGCAGGGTTAGCATAGCCGAAATGTGGAAAAGCTTTGTCAGCACGCCACAACAACCAGCACCACCATCTGATATGGAACGTCTTAGCAGGAGGCAGCATTTCACCAACATGGTGGAGCAGTATGTGTGCACACACCTACACGTACTGAATGACGGGTCTGTCCCCTGCAACTTCTGGGTCTCCAAATTGGGCACATGGCCTGAGCTTGCCCTTTACGCCTTGGAGGTGCTGGCCTGCCCTGCAGCCAGTGCATTATCTGAACGTGTGTTTAGCACGGCAGGGGGCGTTATCACAGACAAGCGTAGCCGCCTGTCCACAACGTTCATTAAAATGAACCAGGCATGGACCCCACAGGACTTGTCCGTACCTTGTGCAGAATAGAAATGTATACTGGCATTACCCAGCCATTGTTATACTACAGTGCAATTGCTCATTGTTGTATTTTTGATATTTCCCACTCTTTTGGGGTGTACCCTAATAAAATTTAAAAAAACGGTGTTGGCTACCACATACTCCACCACTGCTTCCACCTACACCGCTACGTCCACCGCCTCCTCAAACTCCTACTCCATATGGACCTCCACCTCATAAAACAAGTAATTTTTTTTATTTGTGCATATTTTTTTTTTAAATCTCATTTCACTAATTGGTCTGTTCCATTGTCGGGTGAAATTCACAACTTTTTGGGTGTGATATACCACTGCTATACCTAGTAGACAGGTAAAAAAATTTCACTAATTTGTCTGTTACATTTTCGGGTGAAATTCACCAATTTTTGGGTGTGATATACCACTGCTATACCTAGTAGACAGGCAAAAAAATTTACTAATTTGTCTGTTACATTTTCGGGTGAAATTCACAAATTTTTGGCTGTGATATACCACTGCTCTACCTAGTTGACAGCTTAATAAATTTCACTAATTTTTCTTTTACATTTTCGGTGACATTCAACAATTTCTGGCTTTGATAGACCCCTGCTCTACCTAGTAGACAGGTTAATAAATTTCACTAATTTTTCTGTTACATTCTTGGGTTGACATTTTACAATTTTTGACGTGGATAAACCCCTGGTCTGCATAGGTGACAGGGACTTAAATTTCTAAAATTCGTCTTTAATTGGCCCTTTCATTCGATCCTTCTGCTTTAATAACTTGTCCCACATTTCCGCTCCATCCCATTGCAACCATTGACCTCCCTTTGGTGAGGTCTCCCTTTTTCATGCTCCCTCTCCGGCGTGGAACCCTGATTCGTCGATAACCATGATCAACATGGTAGGCTCAGAAAAGAACATCGAAAATTGATAGAGAAGATATCCAAATGGATCGTGGACGTCACAGGGACGTGCGATCAGACAGAAGTTATCTAGAGTCAACAAAGTGGCAGCAGGGCCTCTCCTGGCTAACGTTTCCAAATCCTAAATACCCCAGTGACATTCCTTATAATTTTTTTATTAATCATTCCAATAACAGGGCATCTTAAGAGTTTGATTGAATTCCAGAACGCCGGCAATGATTTAACTAGGAAACATAAGTGGTTGTGCGTCTGTGCATTCTATGTCTTCCACCGCTGGGGAAGGGCTAGGTGGATGCCCTTGGGAAACCTTGCCAGCAGAGTCTTCAAACAACATAAGAGACTGCTGCATGACTTGAGGCTCAGACAGTTTCCCCGATATGCATTGGGGTGATGTGACAGACTGATGGGCTTGGTTTTTAGGCGCCGTCTGTGCGCTTTCTGCAGAAGACTGGGTGGGAGATAATGTTGTGAATGTGCTGGATCCACTGTTGGCCACCCAATTGACTAATGCCTGTACC
Source organism: Bufo gargarizans (assembly GCF_014858855.1). Lineage (NCBI taxonomy): Eukaryota > Metazoa > Chordata > Amphibia > Anura > Bufonidae > Bufo > Bufo gargarizans. Next base: position 38,143,409 of record NC_058089.1, read on the forward strand.
TGCTCAGGCCTTACCATCCTTAGAACGGCATTGGGCCCCACCAAATATCGGTGTAAATTCTGGCGGGTACTGGGACCTGAGGTAGTTGGTTCACTAGGACATGTGGCTGTGGCAGAACGGCCACGTCCTCTCCCAGCACCAGAGGGTCCACTAACACCACCACGACCATGTCCACGTCCGTGTCCTTTACTAGATGTTTTCCTCATTGTTACCGTTCACCAAAATAAGAAAAATATTATTTGGCCCAATGTATTGAATTCAAATTCAGGCCTTTTTTTTTCACAGGCACCAAACACTATCTGGCTATCTATTTAGGTACCGTATTACACTAATACAGGCACAGCAGTAACCACAGATTTAGCTGAATATAAATTGTAGGCCTAGTATTTAGGCCCTGGATGAAAGGTATCCTTTTACGGACAGAATTACACTTGGAGATTCACAGTAGCATGTGAAAAAATATATAGGATTATGCTTTGAGCACTTGTATATTAACACTTATTGTAATATACCCTTCAACGGAAAGAAATACACTTGGAGATGCATGGTAGCGTGTGAAGTTATTGAAGATGACCCTATCAGCACTTGTATTTACACCTTGAGTGTAATATACCCTTTTACGGACAGAAATACACTATGAGATGCACAATAGTGCGTGCAAATTAGAAGGCTTATGCTATAAGCAATTGTAATTTAACACTTTGTGTAGTATACCCTTTTACGGAAAAAAATACACTTGGAGATGCACGCAGAGTGTAATATACCCTTTTAAGGACAGATTTACACTTGGCCTGGAACAGCAGAAACCACTGATTTAGGCCCCATGCACACGGCCGTGTTTCACGGCCTGGATCCCTCCTGAGAGCAGGAGCGCACGGCGTCACTGGTTGCTATGACGCCATGCGCTCCCTGCTGCCTCCGCAATACAGTAATACACTGGTATGATTTATACCAGTGTATTACTGAACTGTGCCGGCAGCATGGAGCGCACGGCGTCATAGCAACCAGTGATGCCGTGCGCTCCTGCTCTCAGGAGGGATCCAGGCCGCGGTTCCACGGCCCGCACACGGCCGTGAAACACGGCCGTGTGCATGGGGCCTTAGGGTATTGGTATTTTGGCAATAGAATTTCACCCCAGAAAAAAATATATCCTTTGCCAGACAGCAGACAGTATTACACTTGGCTAGCCACAGCTGGAACACCAGATTTAGGGGATTGCTATTTTTGCAATTGAATTTCACCCCTCAATAAAATATAGAAAATTCTATCCTGAGTTTCTAGGGGTGACAATAAGCACAGCCAAGCCCCTGATGTAGGATATAGCAAAACACAAAAACAAACTACTATTGATGGTTAAATGTACTTGGTGGCAGCTTGTGCTGGCGCACCACAAGACACAAAATGGCCGCCGATCACCCCAGAAAAAAGTGACAGAAAAACGCTCTGGGCAGCTTAAAAACAGTGAGCAATTAACTAGCAGAAGTTGAATGATTCACAGCTGTAGATCGATCACTTCATTAAAGGGAACCTGTCACCGGGATTTTGTGGAGAGAGCTGAGGACATGGGTTGCTAGATGCCCGCTAGCACATCTGCAATACCCAGTCCCCATAGCTCTGTGTGCTTTTATTGTGTAAAAAAAACGATTTGATATATATGCAAATTAGTGCATCTCGGCACTAGATGCAGCCTTCAACCAATTCATCAATGGCTGCTGGCCTGGTAATACAAATACATAAACACATACTGTATATTAATGTGAATCACACTGGACTATGTTGCACTACGACACATACCCATAAAACATATAATATCACAGCAAACATAACTAGCTCCTTATTCCTGACACTAGGATTTTCCAAACGGTGTAAAGGAAAACTGGCTCAGTTGCCTATAGCAACCAATCAGATTCCACCTTTCATTTTTCAGAGCTTCTTTGGAAAATGAAAGATGAAAGCTCATTGGTTGCTGTGGACAACTAAGACAGTTCTACTTCACACCAGTTTGAAAAAAAGAATTCAGCCAAATATGCCCTAATAAAATATACTATATTATCTCCCCTTTTTAAATCCAAGTGTTTATAATAAATATGTTAAATTTAAGGGTACGGATACATGGCGACACTTGTTGCAGCCAGGATCTCCGGAACATTACAATGTACCGATAATCCCATAGAAAGGACTGGGGTTTGAACGCAAATCACACGGCTGCAGCAACAGCGTTCCCTTAATCTCATAAAATCCAGCAGACTCCAGAGTTCAATGTGGTATCAATGCTACATTGCAATGCCCCTGCGTTCCTGGCCGTGACAGCCGTCACTATACTGTGGGGTCTACACATTTGTATCAAAATTGTATAAAGTAGCAAAAATGTATACTATATTCCGATCTTTTCATTTAACTTTTTCATAATTTTTGGCTACTGGAAATTCCTATGCGTCTCTCCATCCCCTCATTCACCTCATTTGGATGACCCTCAAGGAGATGGTGATGCCTTAACCCACACCTGAAGACTGGCCCGGCGAATAGCTGATGGGTTTCAGGATAGTGCCCAGTTTTCCAACTGCATAGGGGCACTAGACGGAAAGCACATCCGTGTAAAGAAGCCTGCAAAGTCTGGCTCCCGTTTTTATAATTACAAGCAGTGTTTCTCAGTGGTGTTGCTGGCGTTGGCAGACAGCAATTATAGCTTTGTGAGTGTGGATATTGGAGCTTATGGGAGCACTGCAGATGCTGGTATCTTCAAGGGTTCAAGAAATGCAGGAGAGACTTTGTAACAACCAGCTGTCACTACCTGAAGCCCATTCCTTGCCTAGCCCTTCAGGACCACCAGTCCCATTCGTCATTGTGGCAGACGAATGGTTTTGACTCTCCCACATCTGATGCGCCCTTTCCCAAGGCGCTTATTGGAAATCCGCAAACGTGTAATTAACTACCGTCTCACCAGAGCCCGCAGGTATGTTGAATGTGCTTTCGGCATACTTGCAGCAAAGTGGAGGTTATTCCATTCTGCAATTCAGATTGAACCAAATAATGTGGACTGTGTCATCAGGGCTTGTGTCCTTCTTCACAATTTCACTCGGATCCACGATGCCACCTTACATGTTGATCTAGATAACAGTTTCCCTTCCCCAGGTGTTCAGTTAGACAATACATTGCATGGAAGACCAGGATCTTCTGGCATAAAAGTCTGTGATTTGTATGGGGATTACTTCTTGATCGCAGAGGGTTCTATACCAACAGGACCTCATCTGATTGCGCCCACAGTTTTAGGCCTGGCGTGAGCGTGGCAAAGTCGCCATCTGTGCCGGAAATACGCCTAATATAGGCGGATTTCAGAATAGTTAATGACCCCCTAAATGTTTAATTACATGCAATTCCAAAATAATTCCGATCCAGGTGCTGGTTTGAAAAAAGTAGGAACTATAACTGAATTTTTACTAAACTAATTAAACGGAAAAAAAATTAAGCCAAAACAGCAGCAAGGGAAATTATAGGTCCATTAAATGGCCAGAGGTGGAAATGCAATGAGCTGGACCGGGGTATACACTCTGACGCCAAATTTTGCAATGGGTCAAGATATGGGTATATTAGTCTATAGTTTTGTTTGTGACGCCAATTGCAGCGTGCGCAGGGTACTGTCACAGGGCCCTTTAAAGGCGTTATCACTCACGCCCCAGGTTAGGAATGCCAGAGTGGAGTAATGTCTCTGTATGGTGGTAATAATGGTGTCAACGGTGTCTCCTACCTGGGTATGGCTGGACTCCTGGATCCTGGCTCACTTGCAATAAATTGAGTGTAGTGCTAGTAGGAATAATAGAGGGATTTTGCAGCAGAAATTAAGATCCAGACCCTTGGTAAAGTTCAAACTTGTCTTTACTGATTGTAACTTTTATCCAAGCAAGATACAGCTTTAGTCTTAGGTCCCAGCAGGTATTGGCAATGGTTGGCAGGAATTTATCTTCTGCTCTCTCATGTACCTGGAGCTTGCAGTAAAGGACGTCTGGTTATTAGCTCTATACTGTGGCAGGAATTTGGCTTTTGCACTCTCTATCTTCTGTTGTATGGGGACTGACTAGCTGAGGAGGAATATGGCTTCTCCTGGGTCTCTGGACTGTACTCACAGTTATCTTCTCAGGGTATGGTTTCTTCCTGTAACTAGAGTTGTCTGCTTGCTTCATCCAGCCGAGGCTGCAGGGCTCAGGCTGGGGATTTGATCAATGTCTGAGCCGAGACAAGATCCTGGCTTGGTTCCCTATATCTGGGAGCTCCCAACATGCACACCCTACCCCTAGCAGGGGGTGGGCTACACTCACTCTAACTTTCTTCTCTCCCCATGCTGCAGGATCTGGGCACAGCCCACTCTGCTCACAGAGGGGGGGAGGCAAGCCGGAATGAACTATTCCAGCTCAGAAATACTAAACTGAACCTAAGTCCTTGCTAACACATTGCTGCCACCTGCTGGTAAACATGGAAATTACAGCAGTATACATTTAACATGGTACATATAGCACAGTTATGAGGATATAATGTAAAATTACATCAGACGACAAGGTTAAGGCTCTTAACAGATTGTAGCAGGGTGAAAGAGTTTAGTAACACAACTCTGGGGTGTTAAAGAAAGCAACCCTGAGGTGTCTTGTGATCCTTCTTGGCCGCCTTGGTTGGAACACAAAGGGGATGTGAATGGTTGTCCGCTATTACCAGAGGAGGATGGCTGTGACCAATGCCCATACTGACTTTGTTGAGGAGGAGGTGGGGCATACAGGCCAGGTCAGATAGAGAAGGGCCATGAGGATTTCCTTGAAAAAGAGACGGTGGTACATTACTGGGGCCACGAATGGTAGTCCTGATTGTAATGGAGGGGTGTTGATTCCCCCCCCAATATTGCGTGCGTGGTGTAGAAGAGCCAGATGGAAAAAGGCCCCTTATCTTGCTAAATACGCCACATATTCACAGCACACAGTATGGGAGAGGGATCACGAGGTGGTACAAATGCCTCCAGTACAGTAGCAACTACCATTTGGGCCTGATAACTTCCCGCCTCTGGGAGCCGCCTTAAAAGGGGTGCCAGATATCTTAAGAAGGCCTCTTCATATCCTTCAGAAGAGGACTTCTCAAGATAATTCAGCACCCACTCATGAATTTGTGCCCTGGTAGCATCCTCGACCATAGCAGAAGGTTGTAGTCGACACTTACGACGCGTTAAGGCATAAGGCTCAGTGATGGCAGGAGACGTTGTGGCACTTTCATCATGTGTGCTGGTGAGGTGATCTTCAACAGCATGCTCCTGTGTTGGATTTGGCAGCAAACATTGTTCATCCCCAACTTCCTACGCCTCCTCCTCCAGTGGGATTTCTGATGGTAAATCCTGTAAATTGTCACTGGTCCTGTGTGTAGAAACAAAAAATCCAAATTATTGATATCATCAGAGCAACTATAGCTGTATGCTGTGTACCTATTCACTACAGTATTCTGCCACTATTGAGGGCACCATAGTGCCCTTTTCTTTTGCCCAATTACAGTTTTTAAACATATTGCCCAAAACATGAACACTATTAATTTATAAGGAAAGAATATACTCACTGTTGCGTATCCATCACACGCTTTAAAAACTGTTTTTGCCTTGCAAATGTATAAGGCCTCTTTTTGTTGGGTGCATCTCCGCTCCTTCCCTGTTCCTTTAAATGTTTTTTAAACTGATCTTGGTAGGATGCCCATCTTGATGTCAGATCTTTCACTAGAGCAAAAATCAAAAGAATTTCTAAATAAAAAAAAACTGGAAGAAGGGGACATTATATCATGACAGTGCGTACATTAGTGCAAAAGAAATTGACTTCTATACTTAGCAATATGTTCTCTGGCCTCATCATCGTTGGCTGAAATAGCAAGGAACATCTGGCTTGCAGTGTCCGCCCATGCTGTATCTTTCTTATTGATATCATGATACTGACTCAAATTGACGTCCTAAATTTCGAGATGGTCTTCGACCAGTGTGATGAGACAGAGGCATGATGATAATGCTATGGAGAGCATTACAAAGCAAGTATAAATTGTAGCCAAAATGTTTTTAAAAATAAGTCAAAACTACTGCAGGTGCGGTTAGAAGCATAATAGTATGTGTCTGGGGGCGCAAAGGGGGCATAAATAGTGTGTGTGGGCAAGGGTGCATAACTATTGTGTGGGGGTACCAAAGGCACCAGAGAACACGGTAGTAGTAGATCATAAAGAAGGCAAGCAAAGGTTTAGAATTTTAACGTATATGTTAAATTGTTATTTCATTTTTCACAGATCTGCTTTTGGATTGTGACGGATTCGCTGGACTGCATGAACGCGTTATGTTTAATTGATTTCATAAAATGGTCAAAAAGGGCTGTAGTTGGTGTGTTTTTTTTATTATAAAGATTTTTTTTCATTGTGGTTTTATTTTTTTCCATTTCATCACTGGGTCTTGTTGTCAGCCAGCAGTGTTATTCTACCCCAGAGCTGACATTAACCCCCCAAATTACCCTGGTAGCCGGGTAGCACCATTTTATATGATGGTTCTGCTCTTGAGGCGGCTGTAGACTGGTATTTTTAGGGTGAGAAGGGGCCAAGAACCCTGGACCTTCTCATCCTGATATTTTCAGCCCCCAGCTGTTGGTAAAAGGGGTTATCCGAAACTATAAACTGCCCCCCCATATGCTGCGCCCCTCACACGGAATATACTTATTGCTCCCTGCGCCGCTCCTGGTCCCCGAACCACCGTTGGTGCTCCCCCCCCCTTTTTTTATACGTTTTAGAGATAAATGAAGCAAGCTTCTGTCTCTGTACAGCATTAAAATGCATGGGCACCACGGATGCATAATGAGTTATCACCGAAGTCTTGGTGAATAACTAAGGAAATCAATTATTAAAGGGGTCTAAAAGCTTCCTGGCACACACGTCGCTCCTGTTCTCTGCACGGCCGCCGCTGCATCTCCCCATTGCTTGAATCAAAACATCCATCGACGGGGGGAGCAGCCAATAGCAGGCGGAAATTACGCTAGGGAGGCTCGTCCCCGTCGTGGCCTGCTGGGGAGATACAGCGGCGGCTGTGCAGAGATCAGGAGTGACGAGAGTGCCAGAGAGCAGGTAAGTATAATCCATACAAGGAGACCGGGCATTTTTTTAAATTTGGGTTAAAAAGTTCTAGAGATAAATGAAGCAAGCTTCTGTCTCCGTACAGCATTAAAATGCATGGGCACCGTGAATATTGGACAACCCCTTTAATAATTGATTTCCAAAGTTATTCACCGAGACTTTGGTGATAACTTATTACACATCCACGCAGCCTATGCATTTTAATGCTGTACGGATACAGAAGCTTGCTTCGTTCATCTCTAAAACGTAACCACCCAAATAAAAAATGACATAGAGTCCCCCCCCTTTTTCATAACCAGCCAAAGTTTAAACAACAGCTGGGGGCTGACATTATCAGGATGAAAAGGTCCATGGTTCTTGGCCCCTTCTCACCCTAAGGGCTCATGCACATGACCGTGCCGTTTTTTGCGTTCCGCAAATTGCGTATCTGCAAAAAAAGGATGCCGCCCATGTGCCTTCGGCAATTTGCGCAACGGAACAGGAGGCCCATTATAGAAATGCCTATTCTTGTTCGCAAAATGGACAAGAATAGGACATGCCTCATAATTTTTGCGGGCCACGGAACAGAGCAACAGATGCGGACAGCACACGGAGTGCTGTCCGCATCTTTTGCAGACCCATTGAAATGAATGGTTCAGTATACGGACTGTAAACGGAATCAAAATACGGCCCGTATACCAAACGCAAAAAACGTTTGTGTGCATGAGCCCTAAAAATACCAGTTTACAGCCACCTAAAGAGCAGAACCATCATATAAAATGGTTCCACCCCTGATGGGCTCTTCTCGGCAACCCTGGGGCTTTGGGTATCGGGGTAATGGAGGGGGGTTTAATGTCAGCTCTGGGGTGGAAGAACGCCACTGGCTGACAATAAGACCCAGTGATAGCTATGGAAGCGTCCAGTGGCGTACTGCCAATATAGGCAGACCACGCAGCTGCTATGGGGTCTGTGGGAGGAGTGCATGTGCAGCCAGCCAGTACCGCAGGGGCAACACGTGAGGTGCATGGAGGACCGATGAGGGGTCAAATAACACACAGTTCATCAGTTTACTCACGGTTAGCAGAAAGCCTCCCTGGGGTGGCGGCACAGTGTTGAGGCGGACAGTACGAAATCCTCCGGGGCACGCTCTGTGGTAGGGAAGCATCAGCCAAGATGGTGGTCGAGGTCCCCCTGATGTTAGGGGTGCTTGTTGCGGCTAAGTGCCTTGATGGTATTTGTCGTGACACCAGTACCGTTAATGGTGGTACAACCAATAATAGGAATAATGAGGTAGACAGTGGTAAGATGCAACTCAAAACTTTTACTGATGTTGGTTCCAGTTGTAGCATGTACATCAGATATAATACAGTCTTTCGTTGGTAGTAGAGTTAACCTGTGAAGTCACTGTTTATAGGCTTTCTTGGGCTGGATTTAGCTTAGCCTGAAGATTCTGTATCAGTGTAAGGCCTAATGCACACGGCCGTGTTCCGCGGCCGAGAGCGGTCCGTGGTATGCCAGGCTGGATTCCTGTTCAGAGCAGGAGCGCACGGCGTCATTGGTTACTATGACGCTGTGCGCTTCATGCCGCCGCTGCTGTACAGTAATACACTATACGAGTTTATTACTGTACAGCAGCAGCAGCATGAAGCGCATGGTGTCATAGCAACCAATGACGCCGTGCGCTCCTGCTCTGAACAGAAATCCAGCCTGGCATACCACGGACCGCTCTCGGCCGCGGAAAACGTCCGTGTGCATTCGGCCTAATTTGGTGAGGTTGCCGGTGGCTATAGTCTCCTTCACCTGGATAGCCAAAGGTCCTTGATGTCTGGTTTGTGGCTTTTATCCTTTGGATGTTTAAGTCTTTTCTTCTGTCCCTTTCTGGGCTAGACTTTAACTGAGCAGAAGTGCTAGATCTGCACTCTCTCAAACTCAGCAGACTGACTACTAATCACTGATCTACAACTAAGCTCTCTCCTTCTCCCCTACACTAGGCCTGACCTAGGTATTTATATCACCTGAGTACTATCCCCATCTAGTGGTGGGATGTATAAATTACACCAGACCAGCCTATGAACAGCGATACAACAGGTGTTGTAGTACAAAATAACATGCAGTATGATAATACAGTTTTAAGCTATTTTGCAGTTCCCACGTGTCCTGAGTGGGACGCTGCACATAAAAGCAAGGGCCAGCTCCCAGCTACCACCAGCCGCTCTTCTCTGCTGCTGGACTGCATTTAGTTTTACTTTGGTGAAAGGGACAGCACAGTACCTTGCAGCGCTTGTTCCTTTCTCCAAAGTAAACTTCACCGACCCGACATGAGCAGGACCCCCCCCCCCCTCTCTGCAGTGTGATATTCCATCATGTGCGAGGAGGGGGCGGAGCCAGAGGAGCCGAGGCAGCAGCAGGAGAGAATGAAGACTCTGCTCTCTCTGACCTCCTGTGTCACTGTGCCTCCAGTATAAAGTTCAGATCCTCACCGGTCCTCCTACACAGCAGTAATGGGGTAAGTTACTGTGGGAGGGAAGCTAGAGTCCTGCTGCCCCTGCACATCCTGTGTCCCCCCCCTATAACATGGTTATAAGGGAAAATAATAGCATTCTTAATACATAATGCATAGTACAATAGCGCTGGAGAGGTTAAAATAAAATAAAAAATAATTTAACTCACCTTAATCCACTTGCTCGCGCAGCCCGGCTTCTCTTCTGTCTTCATCTTTGCTGTGCACAGGAAAAGGACCTGTGGTGACGTCACTGCGCTCATCACATGGTCCGTCACGTGATTCATCAACCATGGTAAAAGATCATGTGATAGACCATGTGATGAGCGCAGTGAAGTCATCAAAGGTCCTATTCCTGTGCACAGCAAAGATGAAGACAGAAGAGAAGCCGGGCTGCGCGAGCAAGTGGGTTGAGGTGAGTTTTTCTCATGGCGATTTCTCTCACGCGCGTGCAAAACGCATTACAATGTTTTGCACTCGCGCAGAAAAATTGCGCATTTTCCCGTGACGCACCCGCATCTTTTCCGGGCCAAAAACATGATGCCCGTCTGAAAGAGGCCTAACAGTTTCAAAAGGTTATTTATACATTGTATTTCTTTACTTATTAGCAAATGGGTGTGGCAGCGGAGGAGCCAGGGCCAGGGGTGGGTAATGGGCGGAGTTAGGGGGCCCAATTCTGATTATTGCTATGGGGCCCAATGATTTTTGTGTACACCCCTGGAAGCGTCTGTTAGATACCTCCATTACTACCACTGCAATTAAATGGAAATAAATCAAACCACAATGAAAAAAATCTTTATTCAAATAAACATGCCCCAACTATAGCCCTCTTTGACCATTTTATTTAATAAACTCCACATTACTTTTTCATGTAGTCCAGCGAATCAGTCATAGTCCGAAAGCAGATCTGTTAAAATGAAAGAGATAACAACAATTTAACATTGGTTTTAAAAAATAGTAGTTTTGGTCCCTCTGCCCCTTCACAGTAGTTTTGGCCCCCTACTGTCCCTAAGCAGTAGTTTAGACCCCTTACTACCCCGTAAACAGTTATGGCCCCTAGAAGTAATAATGTCCTCCTTTTTGGCCCCCAACTATAAGCATGGTGCCCATAATGTCCTCCATAGTGCCCCTAACTAAAATAATGTCCCCTACGGTGACATTATATGTACCCTAAACTAGTACCAACAATACTGCCACCCTATCCTGTGGTTTCTAAAATGGGGCCTTTTTTGGAGTTTCTACTCTAGGGGTGCATCAGGGGGGCTTCTAATGGGACATGGTGTCCAAAAAAACAGTCCAGCAAAGTCTGCCTTCCAAAAACCGTATGGCATTCCTTTCCTTCTGCGTCCTGCCATGTGCCCGTACAGTAGTTTACGACCACATATGGGGTGTTTCTGTAAACTACAGAATCAGGGCCATAAATATTGAGTTTGGTTTGGCTGTTAACCCTTGCTTTGTAACTGGAAAAAAACTATTAAAATGGAAAATCTGCCTAAAAAGTGAAATTTTGAAATTGTATCTCTATTTTCCATTAATTCTTGTGGAAAACATAAAGGGTTAACGACGTTTGTAAAATCAGTTTTGAATACCTTGAGGGGTGTAGTTTCTAGAATGGGGTCATTTTTGGGTGGTTTCTATTATGTAAGCCTCGCAAAGTGACTTCAGACCTGAACTGGTCCTTAAAAATTGGGTTTCTGAAAATGTATGAAAAATTTTAAGATTTGCTTCTAAACTTCTAAGCCTTGTAACATCCCCAAAAAATAAAATATAATTCCCAAAATGATCCAAACATGAAGTAGACATATGGGGAATGTAAAGTAATAACTATTTTGGGAGGTATTACTATGTATTATAGAAGTAGAGAAATTGAAACTTGGAAATTTGCTATATTTTGTACACATTTTTGGTAAATTTGGTATTTTTTTATAAATAAAAATTTTTTTTTTTACTTCATTTTACCAGTGTCATGAAGTACAATATGTGACGAAAAAACAATCTCAGAATGGCCTGGATAAGCGTTTTAAAGTTATCAGCACTTAAAGTGACACTGATCAGATTTGCAAAAAAGTCCGTAAGGTGAAATAGGGCCGAGTCCTTAAGGGGGTAAAAGAACGGCCATGTGAATAGCCCCATAGACTTTCATTGGTGCTAAAAATGGCCGTATGATGACCGTTACTTAGACGGCCATCACACAGCCATTATTCACTGTTGTGTGCATGAGGCCTAACACTGTAAGAATCAGAAACTGATGTACCCCACCAGCGACCACACATGCCCTCTGAATTCAGCTGCATCTCATCTCCTAAGCCCCCTGCTCCATATTTTCATCAGAGACAAGTGGAGGAGGACAGAAAATGGCACAGCTTTTTGTGCTGCACTGTGGTATTTGGTTCTGCTGGAACTGTATTTTGCCCTAGAGTGTTTCCCCGCTTTCTGTCAATTTGCACCCCCCTACAACATGGGGCCACTTTTCTTTTTTTCAGGGCCACTTTAAGTTCCCAGTAAATTTCAGTAAATAACTCAGTCGCTATGGTAAGATTTCAATTACCGTATTTTTCGCCCCATAAGACGCACTTTCCCCCCCCCCCCATAAGTGAGGGGGAAATGGCAGTGCGTCTTATGGGGCGAATGCTGCCATTTTTACATCGCTAACGCTGATACATCGCCGGCTGCGATGCTGCACAACCCAGCGATGTATCAGTGGGGAGGAAGAAGGGGCTGGAGGCTGGCAACTCGCGGCGGGGCACGGTGCAGCCACTGTACTCTTACACCAGGCCCCGCCACTCACAGCAGTATACATACTGTATCTAAAGATTAATCCTTAACCTCGAGTAACTTTAAAGCAGCGCTATCCTGTTTACTACCTTACAATCAAGCTCTGGTAACAGGCGGTCACTCACTCACGTCATGCGCCTGCTCCTGCCACTTTATGAATGAAGCAGGCGTGTGACGTGAGTGACGTTACGCTGCCGGCCTCTCTGCCTGCAACGGGAGCTTGATTGTAAGGTAGTAAACAGGATAACGCTGCGTTAAAGTTGCTGTACTCAAGGTTAAGGATTACTGTTTAGATATGAATACTACTGTGAGCTGCAGGGCCCGGTGTATTGGGGCACACTGTTATGGGGGGGATCTGTGGATGACACATATAGCATAAGATGCTATATAGCGTCATCCACAGATCCCCCCATAGCATGGTCACCCACAGATCCTCCCCCCATAACAGCGTCATCCAAAGATCCCCCTCCCCATAACAGTGCCACCCCCTCCCCATAAAGGTGCCATCCACATATCCCCCATAACAGTGTCATCCACAGATCCCCCATAACAGTGTCATCCACAGATCCCCCATAACAGTGCCATCCACAGATCGCCCCCCCCCCCCATAACAGTGCCATCCACAGATCGCCCCCCCATAAAAGTGCCATCCACAGATCCCACATAACAGTGTCATCCACAGATCCCCCCATAACAGTGCCTTCCACAGATCTGCCATATCAGTGTCATACACAGATGGCCCCATAACAGTGTCATCCACAGATCCCCTCCATAAAAGTGTCATTCACAGATCCCCCATAATAGTGTCATCCACAGACCACCATTAGTTCAAAACCCACCAAAACCACACGTTTTGGTTCAAAATATTTTTTTTCTTATTTTCCTCCTCAAAAACCTAGGTGCGTCTTATAGGGTGAAGAAATACGGTACATGCAATTAGAAAAGTATTCAGACCCAAGTCTTTTTTAGAACAGACTGTGGCAAACCAGGAAAGGCGGCTTCAGAAAGAACAGAAACAGTAAAAGGACAATATGGGTCCCAATCTGCAGAATGACCCTGTGGTCAACATTTCTTCTTTCAGTTTACCCCCAGCACGTTTACATCCACTATCTAAGTGACTTTGATTTTGTCAAACACCTGACTGGTTTCAACTACAATTGGTCCTCCTGGTTTCAACTACAATTGGTCCTCCTGGTTTCAACTACAATTGGTCCTCCTGGTTTCAACTACAATTGGTCCTCCTGGTTTCAACTACAATTGGTCCTCCTGGTTTCAACTACAAGTGGTCCTCACACATTTTTCCCCTGAGGAAGCTGACAAGAAACACGTGTTGGGGTGTTTTTGGAGCACACTTCTTTGTCTGTATATTATTATGTATTACTTACAGTGCCATACTTTGGTTTATACTTATATTCACTGCTGTTACCTGCTTACGTTAGTGTGACCTATGTTGTGGCTCCTTTATGTGGCTGATCTGTCAATATCATATTATATGTTTGTAAATTTTAACTTATATTTAATAAAATATTGATTTATTTTGATATAAATCTGTGTATGCAGTGTGCTTGATATTTATTTTTCGGTGTTTTTTTAGGAAGGTAAAACTTATTACATGGGTTAATATTCAATCAAATGATTCAATCGTTTTGCTATTTCAAAAGCTGCTCTCACGCTAAGGAATTTTGGTTTGTCTGAAAGCAGTGATTTTCAACCACCAGTCACAGCACACCCAACTCACACCTGTGATTTGTGATACCTATAGGGATATAAGAGAAGTCACACAATATCCATTGATGTCATATAGGAGAGCCACTAATCTGAGGAACAGGTTAGTGAAGAATCTACAACTCCTAAGGGAGGCCAAACTTCTGATTTTAAAACCACAGAAGTTTGGTTATTTCCCTTTTTTATGCTGTATTAATCGCAATTTGATGTGTAAGGGATCTTCATTTAGACATCCTTTTACTGAGAAGGAATTTCATATTGATATAAAGGATATCTGCCATCAGACCTTGATATAAGTCCATCTTCTATGGGGGGATGTGCGCAGGTCACCAGATTCTAATGGTTTTGGTCTGATCTCCATATGTAGAAATTAGCATTATTTTTTTAATGCAAATTAGTCCCTGGGTGCAACTAGAGCATTGCCATTGCACTCAAATGCACATTCTCTTCCCGGCAACGCCCCTACCACTTTGCCTGACAGGGCCAGGCAGTGTAGATGTACTCCCACCTAGCACTGAAGTCTCGCCACAACATGTTTGATGCATGCACAGTACATGGATGTAGATCGCCCATCTGCCTACTCCTAAAAAAATGGAACTTGCATAGATTTATAAACTGAATACCTTCCTGATTGTGGAATTTAACGTAACTGTCAACAGGCTGAGACATGTTGCTATTTTGACATCTTTTCAGTGTATGTAATTATTAACTGTATTAATTGTCTTCTATTCTGGATTCTTACAGAGTTTTGGAGCATGGGAACCACAAACCAAGAGAAAACTGCTGTTTATTCATCATTTACATATATTTCACATGCTGTGACATAAATTTGCTATTGTATATCATGTGGCCATATTGGCTGTACATGTGACATAGGGATGCATTCACACCTTTCTTCAGTATGCAGATATTTCACCTACTACCTTTTCTGTACACAGCCTTGGGGGGCAGTCTTCACCTGTTCATTGCCTATTCCCTTAACTCTTCCTTCCTCAGTGCTGTGGAGGTTGCTGGGATTCAGGCTATTCAGTTTGGAGATAGACATATTTAGCAAATTGGTGATTTTTTTCCATTACTGTTTTAGATGTTTGTGGATGTTTCCACAACACTTTATAGGATGTTGTTCCCTATATTGGCTGTACATGGGATATAGTTTTAGTGAATGATGTTGGGGCACATTCACACTTTCCATCAGTATGCAGTGTTTCACCTACCAACTTTTTATATAGCCCTCTTTGGGTATTTTTCACCTGGTTTTTGCCTATTGCTTTAACCCTTCCTTCCTCTGCTGTAGAGGTATTCAGCTGGAGCCTTTCTCCCACTTGGAGACAGAGATCGAGATGATTGGTAATTTCTTTATTACTGTTTTGTGGTTTTAGGTGTTTGTGGATGTTTCCAAAATATTTCATATAACGTTGCTCCACTTGGCCACTTTCCAGCTACTCTAGATCAATGTTTGTTAGATGATTATATGATACTTACAAAGGCTACGGTTTGCTTTCCGTCCTGGGATGCGGAGCAAGATCATGACCCCCAATGCAAGTCAATGGGGACGTATCCGTTTTCTCTGACACAATCTGACCTAATAGGAAACGGATCCGTCCCCCATTGACTTTCAATAGAGTTAATGACGGATCCGTCCCCCATTGACTCTCAATAGAGTTAATGACGGATCCGTCTTGGCAATGTTAAAGATAATACAACCGGATTCGTTCATAACGGATGCAGATGGTTGTATTTAGAGATGAGCGAATTTAATATTTTGAAATTCGTTCACACTTCGTTTGTTGGTTAAAGGTGAATTGCGTTATGGATTTCGTTGCCATGCAATTCTATGACGGAATGCATAACGGAATGACTTTAGAGGCATTCCATTATTCTTTCCATCATAATGAAAGTCTATGGCCTGCATAACGGATCCGTCCCGTTTCTGTTATGCAGGAGAGGACTCCCCTGCATAACGGAAACGGGACAGATCCGTTTTGCAGGCCATAGACTTCCATCATAGAATTGCGTTATGGTCCGTGGTAACGGAATCCATAACGCAATTCACCTTTTACCTCTAAACGAAGTGTGAACGAATTTCATAAATGGAAATTCGCTCATCTCTAGTTGTATTTTCAGTAACTGAAGCGTTTTTGCTGAACCCTGCCAGATCCAGCAAAAACGCGAGTACGAAAGTAGCCTAATATAGTCTTTGTTGATATTCTGTGGCATTTTCTATATTTCATAAGGTATTCTCCTTTGTTGGCCAAGTCTTTTCTGCTGTCCACACGGAGGGCCTGTCCATAAGATGGCTGCTGATGGAGGGTCATGTGACCAGGAAAATAACTAAGTCTCATCCATTTAAATTCGCAGAACCTGCACTAAATGCAAGTGCAGATGACAGATGTGGTGTATTTAAGTTGAGGAGGCTGAGTGATGTGTCTGGTCACATGACCCTTCATCAGTCGCCATCTAATGGACAGGACCTCTTTGTGGACATAACAGAACATTTGCCTAAGGCCTCATGCACACAACCGTTTTTCGGGTCCGCATCCAAGCCGCAGTTTTTGTGACTCCGGTGTGGACCCATTCACTTCAATGGGGCCGCAAAAGATGCGGACAGCACTCCGTGTGCTGTCCGCATCCGTTGCTCCGTTCCGAGGCCCCAAAAAAACAAAAAATATAGCATGTCCTATTCTTGTCCGTTTTGCGGACAAGAATAGGCATTTCTACAATGGGCCGCCCGTTCCGTTAATTGCGTAAAGGCACACAGACGGCTTCCGTTTTTTGCAGATCCGCGGTTTGCAAACTGCAAGAAAAGGCACGGTAATGTGCATGAGGCCTAAGAAGGGGACATGATTTATGAAATAAAGCAAACAGCCCAGAAAATCAACAAAGGCTATATTAGGTTATATCAGTAAGTGTCATATAGTCGTCGTACATGCACATTGGTCAAAAGTAGCCAGGAAGTGGCCAACCCCTTTAAGCATCTGTTATGCTCAGTTATGCACATTTTGCATCTGTTTCAGCCATTTTCGTCTGAGATCTGTTATTTTAGACAGAAAAAAAATGGATCTCAGACAGAAATGGCTAAAATGGGTGTAAAATGTGAGCATAACAAATGCTTAAAATACAGTATCCTTTTTTTGTGTGTGTTTTCTGTTCTTCTGACAGATCAGAAGAAGAACAGAAAATGAGATAGTGACGCAAACCCTGCCTGACATTACTTTTTGCTATCCAAAAAATTCAAGGGTCCAGCTCCACTTTAGTAAAGGAATTAATTTATGTTTGCTTGTGGTAAAAACACATCCAATTTTACAAAAAGGTCTTGTCTACGCTTTTCGGGCTACCAAAGGCAATCAAAGCCCTTACTCATGACTCAGTAGTCATGATTAAGGGCTTGAATTGTCTTTGGTAGCCTGAAATGCATAGAGAAGACCTTTTTGTTAAATTGGATGTGTTTTTACCGCAAGCAAAAATAAATGAATTCCTTTACTGAAGTGGAGCTGGACCCTTGAACTTTTTGGATTTGTGTTTGCCCGGTTCCTGACACGGGCCTTTTGTGCTCACAGGTGAAGGGGGTGCAGGTGAGAACTGTTGAACTTTCCTTTTTATATTACTTTTTGCTATAATATGCGTGCAATTTGTGCAGGCAGTGTTCACATTGTAAAGACAATTGTTATTTATGGTCACATATTCTAGTTTGTCATGATTTAAAAAAAAAAAAATCGATTCGGCTGCTTTGCCGAATTATACAAAGAAATTTGCTTTGTGATGAATTAGGCCCATTTCTTTGTAAGTAGCACAGGCCCCTGTCATTAAACCCCTCAGATACGGCATTTATCGCTGATCGCGGCATCTGAGATGAAAAATTAGGGCTTTCAGGGGTTAATCGGTAAAAAAAAAAAAAACGTATACATTTGAGCGTGAAGAGGCCACCACGGCCATCTTTATTGATTGAAGATCCTGTACAAAATCTCAAGCACATATGATGTCACCACGCTGGCCAGCATGATGAGATGGTCGCGGTGGCCTCAAATGGCTGAGGTATGGATGAGTATGATTTTTTATATTTTCACTGCCATTTCAGGCAAAATTAATTCGTTCAAGCTCGAGGCATTTCGTCTTCACAGTCAATTAAATTTTCCGTAAAATTCGGATTGAAGTCCACTTCGGATACTTTGATTCGCTAAACACTAGTCAAGAGCATGCACTTTTTTGGGCTAGTACGCTGTTATGTCATGTTATGTCATTTTATATTCTTTTTGTTTAACTAGCTGAATATTATATAGCCACTCTATACATTGGGCATTAATGTGACTTACATGCACTATGTATCACTATTGTATTATTGGATATATTACATATGTTTTTCAATCATTCAATCAATCATCTTAATTATATAAGTGACACACTTGCTATATAATATGGACAGTCTGTTACACTTTTCTTAAGAAATTCTCTGAGGACAGAACTGAAACGTTGCATAGACATGGAGCAATAAACACCACTGTTTTTCATTGCATTCTGGAGTGCTGCGATTTATTTTAATCAAGTGGACCTCTGTATCTGGGACCTTGTGGCTGACACCTGCCTGTGGGCATAGCGGAAGCTAGAGAACCTACATACAGTGGATATGGAAAGTCTTCAGACCCGTTCACATTTTTCACCATATATTCTAAGTTACTGTTCTGCCTGTCACACTTTCTGTCTGTCTGCTTTACTGCATGCTCCTCAAGTTCCTTAGAACTTTCTGGGTCTCTCAGCTACGTGGATGTTTTTTGACATAAAGGAGACTGAGACCTTGCCAACACATTATCCTTATTACTGTCCTACCGACCTGTTCCCTGGAACTATTCATCCTCATGACAGTGCTATCCTCTATCC
This sequence comes from Bufo gargarizans, assembly GCF_014858855.1. Taxonomy (NCBI): domain Eukaryota; kingdom Metazoa; phylum Chordata; class Amphibia; order Anura; family Bufonidae; genus Bufo; species Bufo gargarizans. The sequence goes on from NC_058089.1 coordinate 38,162,379, forward strand.
TGTCCTGGGACTCAAGCCATGACTGAATAAATAATAACTTGGAAAGAGGCTTCATTTGAAAATCTACTTCATCAACAGAAGCTGATTTCTTAATTTTTTAAGAAGGATGGGTCTCTGTATCACCTAGCGTGATCTAAATAAAATGACAGTGAAGAACAAATATCCACTGCCATTGACTCCTGAACTATTTGATAGGCTCTGAGGAGCCAGAATTTTCACTAAACTGGACCTCCATGGTGCTTACAATTTAATTAGGATCCTAGAAGGGGATGAATAGAAAAACGCCTTCTACACTGATGAGCAAAAGGGTAAGAACTTTTGACTTTCAGGCTCCATATCTCGAATGTGAAACTACCATAATTTTTTAGACAATCATCTTGGCTATCTGATTAGTAGGGTGAATTCTTGTCATTTAACTGCATTGTTACTGTTTTGCTCTTGGTGGTGGAAGAATATTTTTCTTCTTGTATACTAGAAATTACAACCTGTTCTTACATTCCCTAACAGCTCAGTTTGTTATTAGGTTGATTACCAAGCCAAAGGTCACTGGTTCGAATCCAGGAGCAGCCATGAAGAAGATTTTCCAAGAAAAGAGAAACAGCATTGTTTAGCTAATCGATAGTGGTATCTGGACCAAGAAAAACTGCAAACTGCATCATGTGAGTGCCATGACAGTTAGAAGAATATGAAATGAAGTCCGTCCATCCAATCCAAAGCCAAGAGGTGAACATCCAGGCAAAACATCAGAGTCAACAAGTTGGTTAATCACAAGGTCTATCAGTTCTGGCGTGACAAATATGGCAGTGGAGGTGGCTTGCATGCTTTGTAATACTGAGATCACAGATGTCCATGCAAGCACCGTGCAATGCGCATTACACAAGCAACGGCTTTAGTTTGCGAAAAAGTACAGACAGTGGACAATAGAATATTAGAAAACAGGTGATTTGGAGCGATAAGACGAAAGTCACTAGACTGGGCTCTGATGGGTGTGGAAGAAACGAGGGAAAAGGGGGCTAACGGATCAAGAAATTGAAGGAACTGTCAAATTCGGTGGAGGAAGCCTGATGATATGCGGTTGTTTTACAGCCAAAAGCGTTGGATACTTAATCGATGGTGGTTTCAATGCTGATCAATATGTGAGTATACTACAAGACGAGTTACTTCATACACTCGAGTACTATTGGTATGAAAAGGACGACATAGTATTCCAGCAGGACAATGACCCGAAGCATACATCAAGATTGGCAAAGAAATGGTTCAATGACAATGAAGTAGAGGTGCTGGATTGGCTCCCACAGTCCCCTTAACCCAATTAAACACTTGTGTGTAGAATTGAAGAAAAAACTGTATTTATACCCAAGTAAGTTGACCAGTATGCACCAATATTGGGAACATGTAGAAGAGACCTCAAAACAGATTTTGGTCGAGACATGCTTGAATCTGATCAAGAGCATGCCCAGAAGGATTCAGGCAGCGTTGAAAGCCAAAGGGTAGATTTACAAAATTATAAACATTTAGAATTTTAGGAGCAAAACAGTAACAATGCAGTTACATGACAAGAATCTGCCTAACTAATCATATGCTAAATAGTTGCAAGTCCAATTTATGTATGAGATAGCCAAGATGATTGTCTATAAAATGATGGTAGTCTTGCGTTCAAAGCTGTAGTGGATGGTGAGATATGGAGCTTGAAAGTCAAAACTTACCCGAGAGGGTCACTACGAATACCTAGTCACACTATTCAGTCCCAGCAACGCTCTTGCGATATTGATATTTGTTAGACATTCTCTACATCTGTGTAAGTCATATATTTGAATAACATCTTAATATTCTCACCAGACCTGACCTCCAACTGAAGATGTGTTTGCAGCATTCACCAGCCACTGTGAAAGAATACACTCCATGCAAAATTTGAAAATGTCTCTTCGAAATAACCTCCATACCATTTTTTAGGCTAAATAATATCAGACCATAGAAATGAGAGGGATCCATAGAAACTATGGGCTGTACTGGGCTGACCCCATCCTTCAGGCCAGCGTTCTAGTCAGCGGTACCTGAGATTTGCTTACTACTACAAACAATATATACCTAATTTCTCCTCTTTGACTGCTCCCATCTCTGCTCTTACTTGGAATGCTAAGAACTGCACTTCTGAGGCTGAGGCTTCCAGTTCCTTACGCGAGGCTTTGCTCTCATATCAGTAAGATGTTACCAAACAATTCTTCCTGGAGTTGGATGCATTCTCTATGGAGGCTGGAGCAGTTATTACTCATATAGGGGATTCTGGGAAGATATATACATATGGTAGAGATGAGCGAACCAGTCGAGATTTGTTTCGGGTTCGGTTCGCCAAATTTTTGAAAAAGTTCAGTTTGTACCCAAATCGATTCGGGCTGAACCAAAGTTGCTCCAATTGCCCTGAAAGTTGGTATATAACCCCCTCTAGCCTCCTAGGGCTTTTAAGGAGAACTTGTTATCTCTTGTTATTTTTAATGTTTTTTTTTGTTTTATCTCCCTCCAGCCAAAGCTGTGGAACGCAATGACAGCAATAGTAAATGATGTCTGATTGACACTGACATACACAGCTATGGGTAAACACACATTTGACAGAAGTCAAAAACATTATGGACAAGTTAGTGAGTAGCCAAGTCCGCAGTTTCAAAACAGGCAACTGGTTGTCCAATAGGAAGCTAGTAGGTATCGTTGTGGTTGTTGCTCCTTTTGCAAGTACAACAGTCAGAGTAAGTATTTGCACTTTGGTGGCGAGTCATACAAGGTATCTCACTTCATTACATGCAGGAGTAACTGTGTGGTATATATAATACAGTGCCAGTGCGGAGCCTTCTACATAGGAAAGACGATACGACCCCTTTTTGAAAGGTTTAGAGAACACATCAACACTATTAGTACAGGTAAAGGTTGACCTAGACTCATTGAGCATGTCTGTACGCAACATGGGGGTGATACTAGGAGTCTCTCATTTTCAGGGATTGAGCCAATTACACACATGCCCCAAGGCAGTGACAAGCACCGTTCGCTTCTCGAAAAGGAAGTGAGATGGATTATGAGAACAGCAGCCTTAGGCCAAGGAGGATCAGATGACAGGAATGATTTAAGTGTGTTTATTTGATTCTGCAATGTTACATTATGCATCTACTTGCATTGTTTTAGGAACATGTGTTGTTCAGGGAGGCGCCCATTGTCATCATGGCAATGAGACGCCTTGAGGTACAAAGGTTAGCACACAGGTGTGTGCTGATGTCAGTGGCCAGATTAAGCGCTAGTCCAGCGCAAAACGGCCGTCGCTGCTACACCTGCTGTGATTAACTGCATGTATGCTCCAACCCTACTTTTTTACACATGGAGGAATAAAGTGAGTGAATTTTTCTACAGTGGTGAGTGCCGCCTTCTTGCCTTTCTACTGCTGAGCTTCATTGATACTTTTTACTGGCTGAGCGCCACCATTACTGTTTCTATTTTGACGCGGTGTGACAGACTTGGTGCGGACGAAGACACGTGGCAGTGCCACCCAGCTCTGTACTCTCACTCACATATATCTATATTGACTTTATTTGGGTAGAGAACGCCCATAAACGTGTATCTTGATATTGCGTCTGAAGAGGCCACACCGTGTCTGAACAAGGGTCGAGAAGGAGCAGATGCGATTTTTACAGATTGCAATTTTGGACAATCAACTCGCTTAGATCCTATAAGAAGAGTGAGCGAGTTCTATGTGGCCTGAGGGTGTTTAAGGAATTGATGCAGTATGAAGGTGATGAGGCATTTGTAAAACAATGGAAAGATCTGCACGCTGGTTTCTCTATGCACATCCTCTCCCTGGTCCTTGATAGAGATGAGGTTGAATATAAATCTATAAAGGAGGAGATGGAAAAAGCAAAGGAGGAATTAAAGAGAAGACTAATGGAGACTCAGTACTTGAATTTTGAAAGGAAACTGAATAAAAAGTTAGTCCTTATCCAAGCAGAGAAAAAAGAAAGAAAAAATGATGTTTGTACGCGACAAATGTGACTATGAAACTGGCAAAATATTTGAATGGAATAAACGTAAGCAACGCAAGTGTCGCCCCCAACGTAAAATGAGGGGAGATTTCTGGACCACAGACTCTGACTCTAGTGTTTCTGAAATTGACCTGGAGAATCAAGGACAGAAAAGCGGCCCTGTAGATGCAAGACCTGTCGAGAGAGAGCCCGAGGCACCAAGAAGTCAGAAGATCCTCTCGCAGAAGACGTCAGGTCTCTTGGAGGCAATAGACTCTACCCCATTGACCCCTTGGGCATTGAGGACAATATTGTTATCAACTTGACGGACCGAGAGCTCTCCCCAGACTGTATCGCAGTCCTCAATCGAGGGCTGGGATACAGTCTTGTGGAGAGCTTTGTTGAAGAGATGTGTACTCCGCACACCCTAAATCCACTGTGGGTGCCTGTGAGAGTTGTATAACAGATATACGGTTAATCCACGGCACTCCAATTCATGTGCAAATCTTTACATTTTATTGTGTTTACAGATTATCATTGTATACATCCAGATTAAATGATTAGTATCTAGCCACATCAATCATAGTTCCCGGACGTTTTGGTCTAATTATGACCTTCCTCAGCGGGATCTTAGTGGCAGTGCAGTAGGTATGACGCTGGATGTGGAGAGCTTTGACTTGGTACAATTTGAAATTGATTTGTGCAAATCTGTCCGCAAACTGTATCTTAAAAAAATGTTCAAGGATGTGCCCTCTGTACAACCACCCAATAGGTAGGGTGAAATACCGGATAATATTAATCAGCTGGTTCAATATTTTCAGTGAATTTGACGCATTAGAGGTAGCATGTTTGGAAATACTCATCGGGATGGATTTACAGGAGGGAGGGGTTGTGTCTACTAAACCTGATAGATTTAAAGGTTGAATCAGGTCCACTTTTTGCCCCCTATTCTGGCCAGCAGCACTTTAGACGTCTTCTATAGTGATGAGCGGAAGGTGCCATATTCGATTTCAACGAATCCGCTTGAATATTCGTCTCATATATTCGTCGAAATCGAATATTCATCATTATTCGAGTTATCGCGATTAATATGCGATTTAAATAATCGCGTATTGCGATTTTAACTTAAGGCAACTTTCCTTTTGGTTTGATATCTAGAATTAGCGAAGCTGACGAATATGACGAATGTATTCGTCATATTCCTCAAAACGAAGATAACGAAGTATTCTCCATCTTAGCGAAGTTGACAAATATGGAGCTAAAACGAAGATGAGAATATTTCATTATCTTCATTTTGAGGAATATGATGAATACATTCGTCATATTCGTCATCTTCGCTAATTCTAGCAATCAAATAGGAAAGTTGACTATAGAGACAGCTGTGTTCAATTCGCTATGCGATAATATTACTTTGCTTTTTTTTAATAAATAGAATAATTATAATAATTATCAAGTATTATAATTATTTTATTTATTTTTAAAATAAGCTGTGAGGTAGAAGCCATTTTTCCCCACTTTAGGGGAATAAAAAAAAAATTCCTTCCCGACTCTAATCAGGCAATCAGAATAACTCCCTGGATCAACGACCCCTCTCTAGTAGCTATAGTCTGTAATATTATTATGCTCCAGAAATACATCCAGGCCCCTCTTGAATTCCTTTATTGTACTCACCAACACCACCTCCTCAGGCAGAGAGCTCCATAGTCTCACTGCTCTTACCGTAAAGAATCCTCTTCTATGTTTGTGTACAAACCTTCTTTCCTCCAGACGCAGAGGATGTCCCCTCGTCACAGTCCTGGGGATAAATAGATGATGGGAGAGATCTCTGTACTGACCCCTGATATATTTATACATAGTAATTAGATCTCCCCTCAGTCGTCTTTTTTCTAAAGTGAATAACCCTAATGTTGATAATCTTTCAGGGTATTGTAGTTGCCCCATTCCAGTTATTACTTTAGTTGCCCTCCTCTGAACCTTCTCCAGCTCTGCTATGTCTGCCTTGTTCACAGGAGCCCAGAACTGTACACAGTACTCCATGTGTGGTCTGACCAGTGATTTGTAAAGTGGTAGGACTATGTTCTTATCATGGGCATCTATGCCCCTTTTGATGCAACCCATTATCTTATTGGCCTTGGCAGCAGCTGCCTGACACTGGTTTTTGCAGCTTAGTTTGATCTTTATTAAAATTCCTAGATCCTTTTCCATGTCAGTGTTACCGAGTGTTTTACCATTTAGTATGTGCGGGTGACTTGCATTATTCCTTCCTATGTGCATAACCTTACATTTGTCAGTGTTAAACCTCATGTGCCACTTATCTGCCCAAGCCTCCAGTCTATCAAGATCCCTCTGTAGTAGTATACTGTCCTCTTCCGTGTCAATTACTTTACACAGTTTAGTGTCATCTGCAAAAATTGATATTTTACTGTGCAAGTCTTGTACAAGATCATGAATAAATATATTGAAGAGAATAGGGCCCAATACTGACCCCTGAGGTACCCCACTAGTGACAGTGACCCAATCTGAGTGTGTACCGTTAATAACCACCCTCCAGTTACTTACCCATACAGACGTTTTCTCCCAGTCCAAGTATTCTTATTTTATATACTAACCTTTTATGCGGTGCAGTGTTAAATGCTTTGGAGAAGTCCAGATATACGACATCCATTGATTCGCCGCTGTCAAGTCTAGAACTTACCTCCTCATAGAAACTGATTAAATTAGTTTGGCATGACCAATCCCTCATGAAGCCATGCTGATATGTCGTTATTTGCTTATTTCCGTTGAGATGCTCTAATATAGCATCTCTAAGAAAACCTTCAAACAGTTTACCCACAACAGATGCTAAACTTACCGGCCTATAGTTTCCAGGTTCTGTTTTTGGACCCTTTTTGAATATTGGCACCATATTTGCCATGCGCCAATCCTGTTGGACATTCCCTGTCAGTATAAAGTCTGCAAATATCAGAAATAAGGGTCTGGCTATGACATTACTTAATTCTCTTAGGTTACGGGGGTGTATGCCATCTGGTCCTGGCGATTTGTCGATTTTAATCTTTTTAAGTCGCTGATGTACTTCTTCCTGGGTCAGACAGGACTTCATCTGCTTTACACACCAATCAATGATTGTCTTTTAAAGTACATTTAAAAAAATGTATTTTACTTTTACAGCGGGAGCAGCGCTAACGAATGAAGAAGTTCAGGGCGCTGCAAATGCGAAAGATAAGGGAGCTGAAGCTCCAATTATCCCACCAGCTTGGCCTAATGGAGGAGGCCAACCAAAAGGCCAGAGCAGAAAAAAATGAAAAGTTTACCATAATTTTATTTAATTTTTTGGGGCTTCTGTTATTTATGTTAATTAATATTTTTCTTTATTTAAAAATTGTTTTATTAAACTTTATTGTTCTATAAAATTTGTTGTGTTTTGTTTTATTGTAACCAATGGGGTTACAGTACGGACAATTTAGCCTGGGCCAAAGTAATTCATTATCATTACATACAGCAGCCGCCGTTACATGGAAACAGGGTAATAGACATGGCTTATGGTCGCACCACTTATTCACTGACTATTTTCTTGTGCCGGTGATCATGTGTGTGCCACAATTCAAACCGAATACTGCGGACTGTGGCGCTCATAGCAGCACGCGTGATGGGACCAGGTCCAATCATAGACCTTGTACAACATGCATACATGTAATCCAAATAATACAAATATTAGTAATTAATGTGATAATGTCACAAAAATGTCATAAAATGTCATAAAAATAATGTCATAAAAAATAAATAAATATGGCTATAAATGGAAAATATTTGATTTTAGGCTACCGTTATAACATTACATTGTATTTAAGATGTATGTGTGTGGGGTATGAGCAATGGGGTATTGGCCAATGGCCATCTGAGGAGAGGTGTACCTGTGTAGTGAGGTGACGGTACAATATAGGGTGTACAGCTGGTTTGCCTCTACGTGGTGCACCCTGGATTTTGGTAAATGAACCAGCGAATACTGAAATACTGGAGGTCAATCATTACTTCTCATAAACTGTGTGAGTGAGGAGGTGGGGGGGGGGGGCGAGTTGATGGAGGGGGGTTTAAGGTGGTGAAGGGTTTAAGGGGGGAGGTGGGGTTGGTGTGGGATATACAGTGTGTAGTACGTAAATAGAGGTGCTATGTGCATATGAGAGATATTGGTCTGCTATCCATACATACATGTTTCAGACATTGTAGTGTGATGTAACCACTATAATTTGTGCCATAATCATTTACCGCTTCACACCCAATGACGTAGCTATACTTCATCCAGCAGAATAATTAAACATGGATCAATCCTTATGCGGGCGCCGTGGCCACCTGCTTTGTGTGGCTGCATACACCCACGGCTAATGTCCGTGACCGTCAGTAATACTGTGGCGATTTAACCCATAAGATGTAGTGGTCACTTGTTAACTATAACCATACAAGCAATACAAATCTTTTAGCAATAGTGTTGGATTCGTTATGCAAAAAAAAAAAGCAAAGTAATATAATCGCATAGCGAATTTGTAACGGGGTGCCGAAGGCGCACTTGGTCTCCCATCAGCCGCAGACCTGCTGCTTAGCTTTGGGAGCGAGGATCTGTGTTTGACCTCGTTCCCAGGGCAGCTTTGCTAGCTGGGAGGCTCCCTGCTCCTAGGTCTGCCTTAAGCGCCGAGCTGATCACTCGGTGCTCGACTGGTCGGTCTGTCGGTCATGTGACGCTGGCCACGTCACATGACCCTCACTCCCCACTATAAATACAGGCAGCCTGCTGGTGACAGGTTGCCTGTTAATTCTAGGTTCCTGGCATTTTGTTGGATACCTGTATACTACCTGACCCTGTTTCCTGACGATCCTTTGCCTGCTCCTCCTGTACTGCGCGTCTCTCCTGGTATCCTGACCCTGGCTTTCACCTGACGATTCTTTGCGGACTCCTGTTGTACTTCGTTTCTATCCTGGTATTTGACCTTGGCTTTTCCTGACTATTCTCTGCTCATTACTTAGTACTGCGTAGCTCTCTAGGTATTGACCCGGTCTGTTCACGTTCCGTTATTTGTCTTGTCTGTCTTCCCAGCATGTATCCTAAGTTACGGACTGCCGTCTAGTTGTCCCCTGTCATTATCCTTCACCCTGTGTGTAGTGTCTGTGACTACTGCCTCCACCCTCACCCCTGGCCCACCAAGAGCGCCTTCGGCACCCCGTTACAGAATTAAATACAGCTGTCTCTATAGTCAACCTTCCTATTTGATTGCTAGAATTAGCGAAGTTGACAAATATGGAGCTAAAACGAAGATGGAGAATATTTAGTTAACTTTGTTTTGAGGAATATGACGAATACATTTGTCATATTCGTCATCTTCGCTAATTCTACCAAGCCAACCATAGTAAACCAGGTCTAAGTTGAAATCGTAATGTGATTACTTCAAGTTATATTAATCGCATTGCGATTTCAACTTAGCACTGCTATATTCCATATTCGTTCCTTAACTTCATTAATTCTAGGCTAGAATTAACGAATATGGAATATAGCAGTGCTAAGTTGAAATCGCAATGCGATTACTTCAAGTTATAATAATCGCATTGCGATTTCAACGTAATTCTAAAATCCGACAGTACATTCTAGTATGGAGGCGTTCCCATGGTGATGGGGACGCTCCATGAGCACGGAAGTCGGCAGAAGCGGCAACGGGCACTGACTGGAGCAGCCAGGAAGCCAGGAATCCTAAGGACAGGTAAGAACTACTTTTGGGAAGTGGGAAAGAAAAAAATATAACAATAAAAAAATAAAAATAAAATTAATATTCGAAATAGCAAATTTATAGCACTATATTCGAAATATTTGCGAATTAGCGAAGTGCCGATATTCGCAAAAAAATTCGCTATTTCAATATTCGTGCTCAGCACTAGTCTTTTACAAGCATGTCCTTAGGGATATTAAGGCTTTGATTTACCCTAGGGCCCATGACATTATTAGCGCAGGTGAAAAAAACACTCTTATACGGCTTAGTCAGTTGGATGACATCATAGTGAAACCGGCCGACAAGGGGGGTAATGTGGTCTTAATGATCCAGGAATACTACCTACAGGAAGCACACAGGCAGCTCGATGATCCCACAGTATATGAAAGATTGGGAAGTGACCCGACGGGATCCATTTTAACACAGTTAGAGGAGCTCCTCAACAAGTATGTATCATTAGACTTTCTCCCAGGTAGCATAATCGACAAGCTGGTACCGTCCCACCCCAGGAAGCCCACCTGGTATTTTGTTCCCAAGGTACACAAGTCAGTGACTGAGGCCTTGTCCAAATACGTGGACTGGATAGTCAGACCCCTCCTTCAAAGCGCTCCCACGTACCTTAGCGACACAGGCGACTTCCTCCATGCCATCAACACTGTTGAGTGGCAGGAGGGCTTTAGCCTTGTGTCGATGGACGTGGAGAGCCTTTACACTCGCATTCCCCATGTTGCTGGCATGGAGGCAGTCACGCGCATATTGAGTAGTACAGACAAGAGCAGACTCTATTGTCTGAATTTTGTCCTCACCAATAACACTTTCAGGTTTGATGAACCATGGTACAGGCAAAGACTCGGTACAGCCATGGGCACACCGGTATCTTTCGCCTTCGCAAACCTGTATTTGGCTGTTTTTGAGGACAAATACAGGTCCTTCTAAAAAAATTTGCATATTGTGATAAAGTTCATTATTTTCTGTAATGTACTGATAAACATTAGACTTTCATATATTCTAGAGTCATTACACACAACTGAAGTAGTTCAAGCCTTTTATTGTTTTAATATTGATGATTTTGGCATACAGCTCACGAAAACCCAAAATTCCTATCTCAAAAAATTAGCATATTTCATCCGACCAATAAAAGAAAAGTGTTTTTAATACAAAAAAAGTCAACCTTCAAATAATTATGTTCAGTTATGCACTCAATACTTGGTCGGGAATCCTTTTGCAGAAATAACTGCTTCAATGCGGCGTGGCATGGAGGCAATCAGCCTGTGGCACTGCTGAGGTGTTATGGAGGCCCAGGATGCTTCGATAGCGGCCTTAAGCTCATCCAGAGTGTTGGGTCTTGCGTCTCAACTTTCTCTTCCCAATATCCCACAGATTCTCAATGGGGTTCAGGTCAGGAGAGTTGTCAGGCCAATTGAGCACAGTAATACCATGGTCAGTAAACCATTTACCAGTGGTTTTGGCACTGTGAGCAGGTGCCAGGTCGTGCTGAAAAATGAAATCTTCATCTCCATAAAGCTTTTCAGCAGATGGAAGCATGAAGTGCTCCAAAATCTCCTGATAGCTAGCTTCATTGACCCTGCCCTTGATAAAACACAGTGGACCAACACCAGCAGCTGACATGGCACCCCAGACCATCACTGACTGTGGGTACTTGACACTGGACTTCAGGCATTTTGGCATTTCCCTCTCCCCAGTCTTCCATCAGACTCTGGCACCTTGATTTCCGAATGACATGCAAAATTTGCTTTCATCCGAAAAAAGTACTTTGGACCACTGAGCAACAGTCCAGTGCTGCTTCTCTGTAGCCCAGGTCAGGCGCTTCTGCCGCTGTTTCTGGTTCAAAAGTGGCTTGACCTGGGGAATGCGGCACCTGTAGCCCATTTCCTGCACACGCCTGTACACGGTGGCTCTGGATGTTTCTACCCCAGACTCAGTCCACTGCTTCCGCAGGTCCCCCAAGGTCTGGAATCGGTCCTTCTCCACAATCTTCCTCAGGGTCCGGTCACCTCTTCTCGTTGTGCAGTGTTTTCTGCCACACTTTTTTCTTCCCACAGACTTCCCACTGAGGTGCCTTGATACAGCACTCTGGGGACAGCCTATTCGTTCAGAAATTTCTTTCTGAGTCTTACCCTCTTGCTTGAGGGTGTCAATGATGGCCTTCTGGACAGCAGTCAGGTCGGTAGTCTTACCCATGACTGCGGTTTTGAGTAATGCACCAGGCTGGGAGTTTTTAAAAGCCTCAGGAATCTTTTGCAGGTGTTTAGAGTTAATTAGTTGATTCAGATGATTAGGTTAATAGCTCGTTTAAAGAACCTTTTCATGATATGCTAATATTTTTAGATAGGAATTTTGGGTTTTCATGAGCTGTATGCCCAAATCATTAATAAAACAATAAAAGGCTTGAACTACTTCAGTTGGTGTGTAATGAATCTAAAATATATATAAGTCTAATATTTATCAGTACATTACAGAAAATAATGAACTTTATCACAATATGCTAATTTTTTATGAAGGACCTGTATATTTTTTCTACTGGTAATCCTTTTTTACGTTATTATGTTGGCTTAAAAAAGCCTGTAACATCCTGTTATTCGATTGTCTCAGCTTATTATTCTGTTTTATTAATTTTTCTCCGCCTCCCCTTTATCTATACGCTACTCCTCCTACAGTTTTTGGGTCACAAACGCCAAACTTTCCATACTTCTTCGACCTAAAGTGAGGTAAAAAAGACCCCTTTTTTGCCATTGACTTTGACAAGGAAAATTTTCAAATCGCTCCCACCTGCACAGTTTTAAAGTGACACTCCCCAAACTCTGACCACATATTGTTGGTGTCAACCCAAATAAAAGGGTAAATTTTGAGGGGACACCCCAAAGTGGGTAGAGCTAGCAATGGCCAATTAAAATTGAGCTATTTTCTATACGCTACTCCTCCCACAGTTTTAGGAGTACAATTACCAAACTTTGCACACTTGTCTGGCACATACCCGAATAGGTTGCTTATGCTTTGTTAACTGATCCCACCCTCCAGGCCCCTGGGTCGGCCCCCCGAAGACCCTACTTTTCATCATAGATATTCATTGGAAAATTGTAAACTGTTGCCACTCGTACAGCTTTGAAGTTAAACTCATATTAGTCATGGGGTCAACCTGAAAATTTCTGTCACATTTTGGAGACTCTATAAAGTTGGCGGAGCCACAACCAACCAATCAGATTTTCCCTATTGACTTCAATGAGAAAATTGGAATTGTTGTCTCACAGTATTTAAGCCAGAATATCCAAACTTGGCACCATGGGTCACTGGGTGACTGAGGTTAAAATTTATAAAAAGTGGTCGGAGTCTACCACGGCCAATCAAATTTCAGCCATTTGTTTGAATGCTCTTAGACTGTTAATGGCAGGGTCCTCAAACTTGGCACAGTTGGTCACTGGAGGACTGGGATTAAAATTCTAAAAAAAAGTGGATGGGGCCAAAAACAACCAATCAGATTTATTTGATTGATTTAAATGTGAAAAACTAAAAATGCTGCCATTCTCACATTATTGATGTCATGGACCTCAAATATCACAAATGTGGTCATTGGGTGTTTCCACTTCGAAGTTATAAAAAGTGGGCGGAACCGCCAATAACCAATCAAATTTCACTCGATAGAAAACAATAAAACTGCTGCCATTTTTACACATTAAATGCCATAATTCCCAAACCTTAAAGTGTTAGTCACTGGGTGACTGTGGTTTAAAATTAGGAAAAAAAAGGGGTGGGGCAACAACAGACAATCAGATTTCAGCATTTGACCTTAATGAAAAGCATATAAACTGCTGCTATTATCCCAAACTCAGCACAATTACTCACTGGATGACTGGGCTTAAAATTTGGAAAACTGGGCGGAGCTTAAAACAGCCAATCAAATATTATATGGGTTCAAATGTTAAAAAGTGGGTGGAGCCACAAAAAAACTATCAGATTTAAAGCCAACATCCTGTGGTTTCTTCAGAAACAACACCATCTAGTTTACATCTATTCTTGTGTTTTGTTGATGACGTGTTTATAACATGGTCCAGCACAAAGGCGCAGTGCCGAGATTTTTTGACCTACCTCAACCTTACTAACAATATGAATATGAGGTTCACGCTTAATTATGGAGGGATGTCTCTAGAGTTTTTGAATGTGTCAATTTCAGTGCTTGATGGAAGATTACAAACTAGCGGGTACTGCAAACCATCAGCTACCAATTCTCTATTACATTATGGCAGTTTCCACCCACACAGTGTTAAAAAGTCCATTCCATATAGTCAATTTGTTCGCTTAAAGCGCATTAAGAACACACAGGAAGGATAGGCTCGACAAGCACAAGAACTGAAGGAGAGGCTGGTTGCTAACAAGGTGGATGGAGCCAACAAGAAGGTGTCTCTGCAGATACAAGATCAGTTACTACATAGGAAAATAGTTGATACGCAGGATCGCAAAGAGAGATTTGCATTTGTGTTTAAATTCAGCCCGTTGGCGGAGATAATTAAGCATGTCATACAAGACAATTGGGATATGCTGAAAAATGAGGAAGGCTTGCAGGGTCTTACTGAAAACAGACCCCTTAATGTGTAGCCAAGTCTGAAGTTTAAAAACAGGCAACTGGTTGTACAATAGGAAGCCAGTAGGCAATTATCGTTGCCGTTGTTGCTCCGTTTGCAAATACAACAGTCAGAGTAAGTTTTTGCGCTTTGGTGGCGAGTCATACAAGGTATCTCACTTCATTACATGCAGGAGTAACTATGTGGTATATATAATACAGTGCCAGTGCGGAGCCTTCTACATAGGAAAGACAATACAACCTCTCTTTGAAAGGTTTAGAGAACACATCAACACTATTAGTACAGGTAAAGGTTGCCCGAGACTCATTGAGCATGTCTGTACACAGCATGGGGGCGATACTAGGAGTCTCTCATTTTCAGGGATTGAGCTAGTTACACACGTGCCCTGTGGCAGGCGCAGCACTATGAAGTTCCTTTTGCGCTGTGGCATTAGAAGAATTTTGCTATCTCTGACTTTTAGTCTAACCAGACTGTCTATTACTCTGTTATTCCTCTAGCGCCGTTCTATGGAAACAGTACGTTTAAAGAGCACACCAAATGCTTTAAATAACTTCTTTATTAACTTAAACTTTTCTTCATATATAACACTGCCGCCTCTGCAGCAGATAGTCCATGTACAAAACACATGTTGCATAAAGATTCATAAAATGGCGGTATGCATAAGATGGTGGTTCAACTATTCAATCTTGTCATTCAACATAAAATGGTGGATATATTGATCTCTTAAATATCTGTGCTCTCACTTTAAGTTATTTAAGCACTTTATGATCTCTCTGAGAGGTATATCTGAGGTCTAACCAATAGTTCTGCTTGTTCCACTTGGTTTGCAGTATGCAATTGCTTATGATCTGGTATGAGCAGTTCGCAGTTTGTATGCAATTTGTATGGAATCTGGTTTGTATGCTTGCAATTTGTATTTGCAATTGTATGGTTGCAATTGAATTTGGTGGAACTGTAAGTAAACACATATATATCTTGTTCAGTATACAGTTCTAAACACAATACTAACAATATGAACATTATATAACTGTTTTAACTACCTATTTTGGCCTCTTGTTCCCATAAAACTCAGCTCTCAGTAAAGTGAATGTCTCTTTAGCTCCTGTCTCTGGTGAATAATGATTCTAGCAGCAGGAGCTGGGGGGATTCCCAGACAGGCTGTGTGTGAGGCTGGCTGTGATTGGTGAAAACTCTTGCTGTATGAGAATCTGGCTGTGATTGGTCTAGACTTCTGCCCAGCAACAACAGATTAACACTATGCTTTCTGTTGTTTCTGCTGTGTCACTGAGCTTACCCTACATTACAAAATGAATCTTAAAGGCATATTATCTTTTTCTGCTTCTGTGAGAACAAAGTAATATGACATCGAAAACATGATGTCACAGTAAATAACTCTTTAACACATAAACATAGGAACTGTATTAAGGCCTATACTAGCTATACTAGCAACCTAGGACAGGTCCTAGCTGGCCAGCTACACTCCCATCAAAATTACCTATAATTCTATGTTCTTAGTGGTAGGACTTGAACATGAATTTGAGGAATTTTCCATCAGGTTTTAAACTTCCAAATGTCTTTTATCACTCTCAAGTAGAACAACTAACTTCTGTATAGGACTTGAGTGGAGTAGTGAGACGTTTTCCTTTTTTGTAAAGTTTTGAGTCTCCTATTTGTAACAACACTCTTCTTACTTACTAGTTTGTCGTCATCCTTTTGAACTTCTAGAGCTTTGGACAATTTCCTTTGACTTCTAGGTAAATCTTCTTATTTCACTAACACTATGTCACCAACTTGGACATTTCTTCTGGGTGTTTTCCATTTAGTTCTTAGCATAAGATTGGCTAAGTACTCTCTTCTCCATCTATTCCAAAACTGTTATGATAGATATTGAACTCTTCACCATCTCCTTTTAGCATATAAATCCTCTTTGGTGAACTTGCCAGGCAGTGGTTGTATGTAATCCGACTTAAGGTGAAGTAGATGGTTGGGAGTTAAAGGGTCCAAACTTGTTGGATCGTTGATGTTGTTAACTGTAAGTGGTTGATTGTTAACAATAGACATTACTTTATAGAATAGGGTCCTAAGTGAAGCATCATCTATTCTTCTGGCGTTCTTTTTCAACACTGAACTTAACACATTTCTCACAGTTCTGATTTGTCTTTCCGAAATTCCTCCTGTATGGCTTGCATGTGGAGCAATAATGTGAAAAACACACTGTTTCTCTAACAAATACTCCATTACTTTTTCTATATCGATCTCTTTTAGAGCTTTCTTCAATTCATTCTTTGCTCTGATAAAATTAGATCCTTGGTCAGACCTAAGCTCTCTGACAGTACCTCTAATGGCTATGAAACATCTGGCATTTATGAATGCGTCAGTTGACATATCCTCTAACATTTTGTCATGGTCTTACCTCCTTGCTGTTCCCTTCGTTTGACATGTGCTGGCGGCCATCTTGGTTTCTGGGTTTTCTTGTAGCCTCCCACCCTGCGGCTCCTCCTTCCCACTGGGAGGAGCTGGATGCCTAGCTCATATATATAGGAGGTCTGTGGCTTCAGTTCCTTGCTTGGTCCTCCTGTGTTCACATGCTTCCAAGACTGCTGCTGCTTCTGGTTCCTGATCCTGGCCTCGTCTGACTACCCCGTTGGTTCCTGATTCCGGCTCCGTCTGACTACCCCGTTGGTTCCTGATCCTGGCTTCGTCTGACTACCCTTCTGGTTCCTGACCTCTGTCTCCGCAAGACCCTGCTTCGGTTTAGCCATCCGTTTGGACTTTGCTTACGGCTTGCTCTTCAATAAAACCTTCTTATTTTCCACTTATCTCTTGTTGTACGTCTGGTTCATGGTTCCATGACATTAGGACCAAGCCATGAATTCTGACGGTACAGGGCCACCCTCGCTACCTACGCTGGTTGCCAGACTTGATCAGCAGGATCACCTGTTGGGTCGGTTCGCTGTGGCGTTGCAAACCCTGCTTGAACGCACGGCTCATTTAGCTTCCGTTGCCGATGGGTCGGTTGTCGCTCCTGGGCCCGCTCCTACTGCCGCTCCGGTTGTTGCGCCAGAGTCTACCCTGACACCTGTTGCTGCGCCTGTGGTGTTTCAGGGTATGACCGGTTCTGCCCCCCTTCCACAGCGCTTTGGGGGAGAGCCAACTCAGTGCCGAGGTTTCCTTAACCAGGTGGGCATTTACTTCGAGTTGCTGCCACATGCCTTTCCTACTGAGAGATCAAAGGTGGGCTTCTTGATCTCGCTGCTCTCGGACAAGGCCTTGGCCTGGGCCAGCCCTTTATGGGAGAACAACAATCCGGTGGTTGCCGAGTTTTCCGGTTTTGTTGCTTCTCTTCGGAAGGTATTCGATGTGCCGGCTCGTGCTGCCTCTGCTGCGAAGCTCCTTATGTCCATCAGACAGGGTTCACGATCCGTAGCTGAATACGCCATTGAGTTTCGTACCCTGGCAGCAGAGGTGGGCTGGAATAATGAGGCTCTGGTCGCTGCTTTCTCTCATGGTCTCTCGGATGCCTTGAAGGATGAGGTTGCAGCTAAGGACCTACCAGTGGAGCTCGAGTCTCTTATTTCTTTCCTGATTTTGATTGACACCAGACTCAGGGAGAGACCTTCCTTTAAGGAGAGCCTGCGGAGGCCTTCTAACAGATTGGCGCCTACGTTTGCTGTCCCACCCGTGCCTCCCTCTCCTCCCACGCCTCCTGGGGATGACTTGTCTGGGGGTGAACCCATGCAGCTGGGGTTTGCTCGCCTGTCCGAGGGGGAGAGGGTACTCCGGAGACGCGAGAAACGTCCGGGAAAACGCTCGCACCTGAGATCCTGTCGGGGGCAGATCTTGGGTGGAGTCTCCTCGTCCCCGGTTCCCGTGTTGACAAACCACTGATTACTGTTGTCCTCTCCTGGGTCGGGGGCTCGGTGACGACCCAGGCGTTGGTGGACTCTGGTGCTGGTGGTTTGTTCATTGATAGTGTGTTCGCTGCCGCCAATTCCATTCCTCTGCAGCCTCGAGGTTCCCCACTGGCTCTTGAGGCGATAGACGGCAGACCCCTTCTGCCGCCACACGTGACTCAGGAGACCCTTCCAGTGGGGATGGCCATTGGTGCCGTTCACAGAGAGTCGGTCTGTCTCCAGGTTATTTCGTCTCCACACTACTCGGTGGTCTTGGGGTACCCCTGGCTCCAGAAGCATAATCCGACTTTCGATTGGAAATCGGCCGAGATCCTCTCGTGGTCACCGCAGTGTGGGGCTAGTTGCATCCATGGGCCTGTCAAGTTGCTGAGTACTTCCTCGGACTCTCTGTTGCCTCCTGAATACGAGGAGTACCGGGATGTATTCGATAAGGTGCGTGCGGTTGCCCTACCTCCGCACCGCCCATACGATTGTGCCATAGAGTTACAATCTGGTGCCGTTCCTCCTCGTGGCAAAGTCTATCCACTGTCGGTAGCGGAGAATGAGGCCATGGAGGAGTACGTGAGGGAGGCGCTTTCACGCGGACACATTCGCAAATCCTCGTCCCCGGCAGGGGCTGGATTTTTCTTTGTGAAAAAGAAGGGCGGTGAATTGAGGCCTTGCATCGATTACAGGGGTCTCAATCGCATCACGATAAAGAACGCTTACCCGATACCCTTGATTTCCGAGCTGTTCGATCGCCTCAAAGGGGCCACGGTCTTTACCAAACTCGACCTTGAGGGCGGCATATAACCTGGTAAGGATCAAGGCGGGCGATGAGTGGAAGACCGCGTTTAACACCAGGACCGGTCATTATGAATCCTTGGTTATGCCCTTTGGGTTGTGCAACTGCGCCCGCAGTCTTCCAGGAATTCATCAACGATGTTTTCCGTGACCTGTTGCAGCAGTGTGTGGTGGTCTATTTGGATGACATCTTGGTATATTCTGAATCCATGGAGGCCCACGTTCTGGATGTCAGACGAGTGTTGCAACGGTTACGAGAGAACAAGCTGTTCGGTAAGCTTGAGAAATGCGAATTTCACCGGTCCCAGGTAACCTTCTTAGGTTACATCATTTCCGCTGAGGGGTTCTCCATGGATCCTGAGAAGGTTTCGGCTGTCTTACAGTGGCCCCAGCCCAGTGGTCTTCGTGCCCTGCAGCGCTTTTTGGGCTTCGCCAATTATTATCGGAAGTTCATCAGGGACTTTTCCATGCTAGCCAAGCCTCTCACGGATCTGACCAGGAAGGGCAGCAATCCCCAGGTCTGGCCGCCCGAGGCCATCCGAGCTTTTGAGGCTCTAAAGTCCGCCTTTGTGTCGGCTCCGATTCTGTCGCATCCCAACCCTGGGTTGCCGTTTGTCCTTGAGGTGGACGCGTCTGAGACGGGAGTAGGCGCCCTCCTGTCTCAGCGTAGAACACCGGAGGGTCCTCTGCTTCCTTGTGGGTTTTACTCCCGGAAACTGTCTTCCGCGGAGTGCAACTATCAGATTGGTGACAGGGAGTTATTGGCCATCGTGCAGGCCCTTAAAGAATGGAGGCACTTGCTCGAGGGCTCGGTGGTTCCGGTTCTCATCCTGACGGACCACAAGAATCTGACCTACCTCTCTGAGGCCAAGAGATTGACACCACGTCAGGCCAGATGGGCTCTGTTCTTGTCACATTTTAATTACGTGGTCTCCTACCTACCCGGTTCCAAGAACATCAGAGCGGATGCCTTATCACGGCAGTACTCCGAGTTGTCCGGGGAGGAGTCGATTCCGACTTCGGTCATACCTCCGAATCAGATCCTGGCCGTCATTCGCACCAGCCTGACCTCTCCCCTGGGTGAGCAGATTTTGGCGGCTCAATCTGGTGCTCCCTCTGGGAGACCCAACGGCAGGTGTTTTGTGCCTGAGGAGTTGCGCACTCGGTTGTTGCGAACCTACCATAACTCCAAGGCCGCGGGGCATCCTGGAAAGAATCAGCTGTCCTGGGCTGTTTCACGTCTGTTCTGGTGGCCTTCCCTACGTTCCGACATCGCCGCATATGTAGCGGCATGCTCCGTTTGTGCCCAGAGTAAGTCCCCTCGGCACCTTCCGTTGGGCCTTTTGCAACCCATAGCCACCGGGGAGCGTCCATGGTCACACCTGGGGATGGATTTCATTGTGGACCTCCCTGCATCCCGAGGCCATACGGTCATTCTCATGATAGTGGATCGGTTTTCCAAAATGTGCCACTGTGTTCCTCTCAAGAAGTTACCCTCTGCACAAGAGTTGGCCTCGATTTTTGCCAGGGAGGTCTTCCGGTTGCACGGTTTGCCCAAGGAGATTGTGTCGGATCGGGGGAGTCAGTTTGTGTCCAGGTTCTGGCGCGCCTTTTGCTCCCAGTTGGGGATTCATCTCTCTTTCTCCTCGGCCTACCACCCTCAGTCCAATGGGGCCGCAGAACGATCCAATCAGGCCTTGGAGCAATTCCTTCGTTGCTATGTCTCCGATCACCAAGACAATTGGGTTGACCTCCTGCCTTGGGCTGAGTTTGCCAGGAACACGGCGGTGAACTCTTCCTCTGGGACGTCTCCCTTCATGGCCAATTATGGGTTCCAACCTGCCGTGTTACCGGAGGTATTCTCTCCCCAGGATATTCCGGCTGTGGAGGATCACCTTTCCGTCCTACGTGCTTCTTGGGTACAGATCCAGAGGTCCCTTGAGGTCTCTGCGCAGCGCCAGAAACTCCAGGCTGATCGCAGACGAGCGCCCGCTCCTTCCTACCAGGTCGGAGACCGCGTATGGTTGTTCACCCGCAACCTCAACCTTCGAGTGCCCACTCCCAAGCTGGCGCCTCGCTTTGTTGGTCCCTTCCGAGTGCTTCGCAGGGTAAACCCGGTAGCCTATGCCCTTGCGCTTCCTCCTGGCATGCAGATCTCCAACGTGTTTCATGTCTCCCTGTTGAAGCCACTGGTGTGTAATCGTTTCACTTCCTCGATTCCTCGGCCTCGTCCGGTCCAAGTGGGCAATCGTGAGGAGTATGAGGTGAGCAATATCCTGGACTCACGCCTGGTCCGCGGCCGGGTGCAGTTTTTGGTCCATTGGCGTGGTTATGGTCCAGAGGAGCGTTCCTGGGTTCCCTCCGCAGATGTCCATGCTCCTGTCTTGCTCCGAGCCTTCCACGCACGCTTCCCTCAGAAACCGTTCCTTACTCCGCGGAGGAGGGGCCCTTGAGGGGGAGGTACTGTCATGGTCTTACCTCCTTGCTGTTCCCTTCGTTTGACATGTGCTGGCGGCCATCTTGGTTTCTGGGTTTTCTTGTAGCCTCCCACCCTGCGGCTCCTCCTTCCCACTGGGAGGAGCTGGATGCCTAGCTCATATATATAGGAGGTCTGTGGCTTCAGTTCCTTGCTTGGTCCTCCTGTGTTCACATGCTTCCAAGACTGCTGCTGCTTCTGGTTCCTGATCCTGGCCTCGTCTGACTACCCCGTTGGTTCCTGATTCCGGCTCCGTCTGACTACCCCGTTGGTTCCTGATCCTGGCTTCGTCTGACTACCCTTCTGGTTCCTGACCTCTGTCTCCGCAAGACCCTGCTTCGGTTTAGCCATCCGTTTGGACTTTGCTTACGGCTTGCTCTTCAATAAAACCTTCTTATTTTCCACTTATCTCTTGTTGTACGTCTGGTTCATGGTTCCATGACACATTTCCAGTTGACTTGCTCTGGAGCTTAGACATGTAAATATTAGTCAATATCTCTTGTACTCCTCACGGTTCTGTTTGGCGAATAATGGGCCAAAAC
This sequence comes from Bufo gargarizans, assembly GCF_014858855.1. Taxonomy (NCBI): domain Eukaryota; kingdom Metazoa; phylum Chordata; class Amphibia; order Anura; family Bufonidae; genus Bufo; species Bufo gargarizans. The sequence goes on from NC_058089.1 coordinate 38,184,440, forward strand.
AATCTATTTCGCTATAAAAAAAATGGTGGTGGTGGGTTTACACGATCTGCCGGTAAATCTGCCATTCTTTGCTCTTTGGTAGGTCTACAAGCCTTTCTGCAGACTGCACATTTACTTATATACTTTGCTATAGCTTTGCTTCCTTTCACAATCCAGTAACCACCTTCTCTCAAACAGCTTTGGGTAAAGCTTCTTCCTTGATGCAAGGATATGTTGTGGTAGTGAGCAATAATCAATCTTGTGAAGGTAGAGTTTTTGGGTAGAATTGCTGGATGCTTCACTCTGCTAGGTAACAATGCATTTTCCAGTCTCCCTCCCACCTTCAGTATACCATCCTGCAGAACAATATTAAGCTTGTACAATGGGTGGTTGTTTGGAAGCCTTTTAGGTTCTTGACTAAGTCTTTTCAACTCTTCACTGTAGAATCTCTGTTAAATGAGCCTTATGACTGTTTCTTCAGCCTTTATTCATTCTTCCACATTTAACAATTCCTTCTTTCCGATTTCCTTTGCCAAAAGTTGAATTCGAGCTACTACGTTTATGACTGTATTCCATTTTGAACATCTGGCTAGTCTTTCAAGTATGTCATCTTGATGCTTGGCAGCAGTGCTCAATGTTTGTACAAGTTTTACTTCTGGAACACCCATAGACAATTCTGTGTAACCTTTACTGGGCATGATTTCCTTTTCCCAAAGGAACTCTGGACCAGTGAACCAGTTAGAATTTTTCAATTCTGTTACATTCAGGCCTCTTGAAGCATGATCTGCTGGGTTATGTTTTGTGTCAAACACAGAGGAAGAATGCACCAAACAGATATAACACTGACTATGCTGGCAAGACACAAATGAAGATATTAAAAGCTGAGACTTTCGCCAATATATACCAGTGATGGATATATCGGAGCCCATCATGCACCACGTCACGGCTCTCAGCATGGCAAGGGGTCCTAACCGCTGCTCTAACTATGGTGTGAACACGGTCTGGGGGTGATATAATTCAGCTCGCAGCAAAGCTTCCCACAAACGCCCAGCATGAATGGTGCGGTTGTGCAATGTGAATGAAGCCAGGCTGCAAGCCACACCCACACCAGACCATGTGATGGAGGTTACCAGGTGCAAAGGAGTGTTTGAATGCCAGGTAAAGGCAAACACACTCAAATCTAACAAGGCAGAAACCAAAAAACAAAAAAATAATAGTGGCAATTTTGGAGGAGCTGCTCAACCCCTGACACAGTGGCGTGTCCTCAATTAGGGGGAGCAACCCGACCGCATGTGGACCGCGGTAATCGACTAACCCCAGCAAAATATGCATACAATGGAGGATGTCGGCGCGGTCCACATGCACCACAAGAGCAAACTAGACAGAATGTAGCAATCATATGAAACACAGAGGAAGAATGCACCAAACAGATATAACACTGACTATGCTGGCAAGACACAAATGAAGATATTAAAAGCTGAGACTTTCGCCAATATATACCAGTGATGGATATATCGGAGCCCATCATGCACCACGTCACGGCTCTCAGCATGGTAAGGGGTCCTAACCGCTGCTCTAACTATGGTGTGAACACGGTCTGGGGGTGATATAATTCAGCTCGCAGCAAAGCTTCCCACAAACGCCCAGCATGAATGCTGCGGTTGTGCAATGTGAATGAAGCCAGGCTGCAAGCCACACCCACACCAGACCATGTGATGGAGGTTACCAGGTGCAAAGGAGTGTTTGAATGCCAGGTAAAGGCAAACACACTCAAATCTAACAAGGCAGAAACCAAAAAACAAAAAAATAATAGTGGCAATTTTGGAGGAGCTGCTCAACCCCTGACACAGTGGCGTGTCCTCAATTAGGGGGAGCAACCCGACCGCATGTGGACCGCGGTAATCGACTAACCCCAGCAAAATATGCATACAATGGAGGATGTCGGCGCGGTCCACATGCACCACAAGAGCAAACTAGACAGAATGTAGCAATCATATGAAACACAGAGGAAGAATGCACCAAACAGATATAACACTGACTATGCTGGCAAGACACAAATGAAGATATTAAAAGCTGAGACTTTCGCCAATATATACCAGTGATGGATATATCGGAGCCCATCATGCACCACGTCACGGCTCTCAGCATGGTAAGGGGTCCTAACCGCTGCTCTAACTATGGTGTGAACACGGTCTGGGGGTGATATAATTCAGCTCGCAGCAAAGCTTCCCACAAACGCCCAGCATGAATGCTGCGGTTGTGCAATGTGAATGAAGCCAGGCTGCAAGCCACACCCACACCAGAACATGTGATGGAGGTTACCAGGTGCAAAGGAGTGTTTGAATGCCAGGTAAAGGCAAACACACTCAAATCTAACAAGGCAGAAACCAAAAAACAAAAAAATAATAGTGGCAATTTTTGTGTCAATGTGATGCCAATGTTCCGGATATGTTATTTTCCGAATTTTCTCAACTCTGTTGGAGACAAAGATATGGAATCTTCGAGCTTCGTTGTTTATGTATCCTAGGACAACTTGTGAGTCTGTCCAAAAATATTCTTCATCTATTTTTTATTCCAATTCTTCTCTCAGAAACTTGCTTACTGATACTGAAACAGCTGCTGTCAGTTCAAGTCTTGGTATTGTTTGAATACTGGTAGGTGCAACTCTGACCTCCCCCATAACTAGGACACAGTGTATCTTTTCTTCTCCTATCACTCTGATGTAGGAGCACTGACCATAACAATAACTACTGGCATCTGAAAAGTGATGAAGTTTTTTTTTCTTGTACTTTCCGAAATCATGGGGTACAAAACATCTGGGTATCCGAACTTCTCTCAAGTTTTGCAAGTCTCTTATCCAACTCTCCCACCTTGGCCTCAAATTTTTAGGTATGAGCTAATCCCATCCCAACTTATGTCTGCATAATTCTTGCAGTATTTCTTTTGTTCTGAGGATTACTAGGGCCAAGAATCCCAATGGATCAAATATAGAAGCCACTACAGAAAGAATGGTTTGTCTAGTTGCAACTTTCTCTTCAATAGATACTTCAAAGAAGAACTTGTCGTTCTCTACATTCCATCCCAATCCAAGTACGTTCTGAACTGGAAGATGATCATAATTGAGATCTACATTCTTTATTGTTGCTGCACATTCAAAGTCACTGATGGATTCCAGTACCTCTTTGTTGTTTGAGATGAATTTGTGAAGGCCCAGGTTTCCTTTTGTGCATAACTCGTGGCTTTCTTTCACTAGTTTGATTGCAGATTCTGTAGACTCTAGACTTACGAGACCATCATCTACATAAAAGTTTTTCTTCAGAAAATTTGCTGCTGATGGGCAATCCTTTTCATTCTGACTAGCCAGGTACCATAATTGGCGCAACCTGGAGATGATGCTGCTCCAAACCAGTGTACTTTTATTCTGTATTCTGCTGGCTCTGTATCTGTATCTTTATTTTCCAACCATAGAAACCTCAGGAAGTCTCTATCTTCACTTTTCACATGAAACTTTGGAACATCTTTTCAACGTCACACATGACAACTACGGGATACTGTCTGGATCTACAGAGTACTCTAGGCAGAGTGTTTGTAAAATCTTGTCCTTTTAGTAGATGCTCATTCAATGCAACACCATTGTACTTTGCTGAGCAATCAAATACTACTCTAATCTTATCTGGTTTCTTTGAGCAGTTGTCATGGAACCATGAACCAGACGTACAACAGAGATGAGTGGAAATAAGAAGGCTTTATTGGAAATCAAGCCGTAGCAAAAGTCCAAACGGATGGCTAAACCGAAGCAGGGTCTTGCGTAGACAGAGGTCAGGAACCAGGAGGGTGGTCAGACGAAGCCAGGATCAGGAACCAACGGGGTAGTCAGACGAAGCCAGGATCAGGAACCAACGGGGTAGTCAGACGAAGCCAGGATCAGGAACCAACGGGGTAGTCAGACGAGGCCAGGATCAGGAACCAGAAGCAGCAGCAGTCTTAGAAGCATGTGAACACAGGAGGACCAAGCAAGGAACTGAAGCCACAGACCTTCTATATATATGAGCTAGGCATCCAGCTCCTCCCAGTGGGAAGGAGAAGCCGCAGGGTGGGAGGCTACAAGAAACCCAGAAACCAAGATGGCCGCCAGCACATGTCAAACGAAGGTAAGACCATGACAGTACCTCCCCCTCAAGGGCCCCTCCTCCGCGGAGTAAGGAACGGTTTCTGAGGGAAGCGTGCGTGGAAGGCTCGGAGCAAAGCAGGAGCATGGACATCTGCGGAGGGAACCCAGGAACGCTCCTCTGGACCATAACCACGCCAATGGACCAAAAACTGCAACCGACCGCGGACCAGGCGTGAGTCCAGGATATTGCTCACCTCATATTCCTCATGATTGCCCACTTGGACCGGACGGGGCCGAGGAACCGAGGAAGTGAAACGATTACACACCAACGGCTTCAACAGGGAGACATGAAACACGTTGGAGATCCGCATGCCAGGAGGAAGCGCAAGGGCATAGGCTACCGGGTTTACCCTGCGAAGCACTCGGAAGGGACCAACAAAGCGAGGCGCCAGCTTGGGAGTGGGCACTCGAAGGTTGAGGTTGCGGGTGGACAACCATACACGGTCTCCGACCTGGTAGGAAGGAGCGGGCGCTCGTCTGCGATCAGCCTGGAGTCTCTGGCGCTGCGCAGAGACCTCAAGGGACCTCTGGATCTGTACCCAAGAAGCACGTAGGACGGAAAGGTGATCCTCCACAGCCGGAATATCCTGGGGAGAGAATACCTCCGGTAACACGGCAGGTTGGAACCCATAATTGGCCATGAAGGGAGACGTCCCAGAGGAAGAGTTCACCGCCGTGTTCCTGGCAAACTCAGCCCAAGGCAGGAGGTCAACCCAATTGTCTTGGTGATCGGAGACATAGCAACGAAGGAATTGCTCCAAGGCCTGATTAGATCGTTCTGCGGCCCCATTGGACTGAGGGTGGTAGGCCGAGGAGAAAGAGAGATGAATCCCCAACTGGGAGCAAAAGGCGCGCCAGAACCTGGACACAAACTGACTCCCCCGATCCGACACAATCTCCTTGGGCAAACCGTGCAACCGGAAGACCTCCCTGGCGAAAATCGTGGCCAACTCTTGTGCAGAGGGTAACTTCTTGAGAGGAACACAGTGGCACATTTTGGAAAACCGGTCCACAATCATGAGAATGACCGTATGGCCTCGGGATGCAGGGAGGTCCACAATGAAATCTATCCCCAGGTGTGACCATGGGCGCTCCCCGGTGGCTATGGGTTCCAAAAGGCCCAACGGAAGGTGCCGAGGGGACTTACTCTGGGCACAAACGGAGCATGCCGCTACATATGCGGCGATGTCGGAACGTAGAGAAGGCCACCAGAACAGACGTGAAACAGCCCAGGACAGCTGGTTCTTTCCAGGATGCCCCGCGGCCTTGGAGTTATGGTAGGTTCGCAACAACCGAGTGCGCAACTCCTCAGGCACAAAACACCTGCCGTTGGGTCTCCCAGAGGGAGCACCAGATTGAGCCGCCAAAATCTGCTCACCCAGGGGAGAGGTCAGGCTGGTGCGAATGGCGGCCAGGATCTGATTCGGAGGTATGACCGAAGTCGGAATCGACTCCTCCCCGGACAGCTCGGAGTACTGCCGTGATAAGGCATCCGCTCTGATGTTCTTGGAACCGGGTAGGTAGGAGACCACGTAATTAAAACGTGACAAGAACAGAGCCCATCTGGCCTGACGTGGTGTCAATCTCTTGGCCTCAGAAAGGTAGGTCAGATTCTTGTGGTCCGTCAGGATGAGAACCGGAACCACCGAGCCCTCGAGCAAGTGCCTCCATTCTTTAAGGGCCTGCACGATGGCCAATAACTCCCTGTCACCAATCTGATAGTTGCACTCCGCGGAAGACAGTTTCCGGGAGTAAAACCCACAGGGAAGCAGAGGACCCTCTGGTGTTCTACGCTGAGACAGAAGGGCGCCTACTCCCGTCTCAGACGCGTCCACCTCGAGGACAAAGGGCAACCCAGGGTTGGGATGCGACAGAATCGGAGCCGACACAAAGGCGGACTTTAGAGCCTCAAAAGCTCGGATGGCCTCGAGCGGCCAGACCTGGAAATTACTGCCCTTCCTGGTCAGATCCGTGAGAGGCTTGGCTAGCATGGAAAAGTCCCTGATGAACTTCCGATAATAATTGGCGAAGCCCAAAAAGCGCTGCAGGGCACGGAGACCACTGGGCTGGGGCCACTGTAAGACAGCCGAAACCTTCTCAGGATCCATGGAGAACCCCTCAGCGGAAATGATGTAACCTAAGAAGGTTACCTGGGATCGGTGAAATTCGCATTTCTCAAGCTTACCGAACAGCCTGTTCTCTCGTAACCGTTGCAACACTCGTCGGACATTCATAATGTGGGCCTCCATGGATTCAGAATATACCAAGATGTCATCCAAATAGACCACCACACACTGCTGCAACAGGTCACGGAAAACATCGTTGATGAATTCCTGGAAGACTGCGGGCGCATTGCACAACCCAAAGGGCATAACCAAGGATTCATAATGACCGGTCCTGGTGTTAAACGCGGTCTTCCACTCATCGCCCGCCTTGATCCTTACCAGGTTATATGCCGCCCTCAGGTCGAGTTTGGTAAAGACCGTGGCCCCTTTGAGGCGATCGAACAGCTCGGAAATCAAGGGTATCGGGTAAGCGTTCTTGATCGTGATGCGATTGAGACCCCTGTAATCGATGCAAGGCCTCAACTCACCGCCCTTCTTTTTCACAAAGAAAAATCCAGCCCCTGCCGGGGACGAGGATTTGCGAATGTGTCTGCGTGAAAGCGCCTCCCTCACGTACTCCTCCATGGCCTCATTCTCCGCTACCGACAGTGGATAGACTTTGCCACGAGGAGGAACGGCACCGGATTGTAACTCTATGGCACAATCGTATGGGCGGTGCGGAGGTAGGGCAACCGCGCGCACCTTATCGAATACATCCCGGTACTCTTCGTATTCAGGAGGCAACAGAGAGTCCGAGGAAGTACACAGCAACTTGACAGGCCCATGGATGCAACTAACCCCACACTGCGGTGACCACGAGAGGATCTCGACCGATCTCCAATCGAAAGTCGGATTATGCTTCTGGAGCCAGGGGTACCCCAAGACCACCGAGTAGTGTGGAGACGAAATAACCTGGAGACAGACCGACTCTCTGTGAACGGCACCAATGGCTATCCCCACTGGAAGGGTCTCATGAGTCACGTGTGGCGGCAGAAGGGGTCTGCCGTCTATCGCCTCAAGAGCCAGTGGGGAACCTCGAGGCTGCAGAGGAATGGAATTGGCGGCAACGAACACTCTATCAATGAACAAACCACCAGCACCAGAGTCCACCAACGCCTGGGTCGTCACCGAGCCCCCGACCCAGGAGAGGACAACCGTGATCAGTGGTTTGTCAACACGGGAAACCGGGGACGAGGAGACTCCACCCAAGATCTGCCCCCGACAGGACCTCAGGTGCGAGCGTTCTCCCGGACGGTTCGGACATGCCAACCGAAAATGCCCACCGAGACCACAGTACATGCATCGGCCCTCGCGTCTCCGGAGTGCCCTCTCCCCCTCGGACAGGCGAGCAAACCCCCACTGCATGGGTTCACCCCCAGACAAGTCATCCCCAGGAGGCGTGGGAGGAGAGGGAGGCACGGGTGGGACAGCAAACGTAGGCGCCAATCTGTTAGGAGACCTCCGCAGGCTCTCCTTAAAGGAAGGTCTCTCCCTGAGTCTGGTGTCAATCAAAATCAGGAAAGAAATAAGAGACTCGAGCTCCACTGGTAGGTCCTTAGCTGCAACCTCATCCTTCAAGGCATCCGAGAGACCATGAGAGAAAGCAGCGACCAGAGCCTCATTATTCCAGCCCACCTCTGCTGCCAGGGTACGAAACTCAATGGCGTATTCAGCTACGGATCGTGAACCCTGTCTGATGGACATAAGGAGCTTCGCAGCAGAGGCAGCACGAGCCGGCACATCGAATACCTTCCGAAGAGAAGCAACAAAACCGGAAAACTCGGCAACCACCGGATTGTTGTTCTCCCATAAATGGCTGGCCCAGGCCAAGGCCTTGTCCGAGAGCAGCGAGATCAAGAAGCCCACCTTTGATCTCTCAGTAGGAAAGGCATGTGGCAGCAACTCGAAATAAATGCCCACCTGGTTAAGGAAACCTCGGCACTGAGTTGGCTCTCCCCCAAAGCGCTGTGGAAGGGGGGCAGAACCGGTCATACCCCGAGACACCGCAGGCGCAGCAACAGGTGTCGGGGTAGACTCTGGCGCAACAACCGGGGCGGCAGTAGGAGCGGGCCCAGGAGCGACAACCGACCCATCGGCAACGGAAGCGAAATGAGCCGTGCGTTCTAGCAGGGTTTGCAACGCCACAGCGAACCGACCCAACAGGTGATCCTGCTGATCAAGTCTGGCAACCAGCGTAGGTAGCGAGGATGGCCCTGTACCGTCAGAATTCATGGCTTGGTCCTAATGTCATGGAACCATGAACCAGACGTACAACAGAGATGAGTGGAAATAAGAAGGCTTTATTGGAAATCAAGCCGTAGCAAAAGTCCAAACGGATGGCTAAACGGAAGCAGGGTCTTGCGTAGACAGAGGTCGGGAACCAGGAGAGTGGTCAGACGAAGCCAGGATCAGGAACCAACGGGGTAGTCAGACGAAGCCAGGATCAGGAACCAACGGGGTAGTCAGACGAAGCCAGGATCAGGAACCAACGGGGTAGTCAGACGAGGCCAGGATCAGGAACCAGAAGCAGCAGCAGTCTTAGAAGCATGTGAACACAGGAGGACCAAGCAAGGAACTGAAGCCACAGACCTTCTATATATATGAGCTAGGCATCCAGCTCCTCCCAGTGGGAAGGAGAAGCCGCAGGGTGGGAGGCTACAAGAAACCCAGAAACCAAGATGGCCGCCAGCACATGTCAAACGAAGGTAAGACCATGACAGCGGTAAAGACCTTGATGTGGGATGTACCACACTTCTCCTTCTTTAGGTTGGTTATTAACTTTCTCTGCATGTCCTTCTTCGAGGATGCCTTCCATGAATTTCAAATAATCCTGCTTGAATTTGGGATCTCTTCCCATCTTTTTCTTCAAACATTTCAATCTTGCTAGGGCAAGATTTCTGTTATTTGGCAGACAAGGTTGTTCTCTAAAAGGTAAGGGCATTTCAAGATAACCTTGTTGATTCTGCTGAATATTTTCTTCTAGAGTATGTACGAACTTTATGTCTTTCTGGGATACACTCTTTTCTTTAGAACTTATATCTGTAAAGTCGGATTCAAGGATCTTGATTACTTTTGCTGAACTTACAGTTAGTAACTCTTGGATAGATATTTGACGACACAATCCTGTCACCTGTCTTGAGTTTGCGATCTGCTTTCAACAACACTCCATCCAAAATCAGTTTGAACAGCGTAGGGTTCACCCTTTCCTCCTGTGATTACCTTTCGTGGTACCAAGGCTTCGGGACAATCGCAGCCTATCAACAGTCCAACACCAAATTCCTTCAGTGGGGACATTTTATGAGATATGACAGATAGGTGCTCCTATTCATTGGCTGTTTCACAGGTTGGTATGTGATCTCGATCTAGAGGTATACTGTCTTTTGTATAAGCTGGAGGTAGATCTAATGTGCAGTTTGAATAAGGTCCTCTAACTCTTAGTCCTTTGACCTTTTGACTGTTCACTAATGTGTCTCTCCCCATCATTGTGGTGAGTTTAAAGAGGACCTTTCATCAATATAATTTTATTTAAATGACCCCCCTACCTAATAGTCCGGCATCCACTGATGTTCCCCCTTTTTTTTTTTTTTTTAAATCGACCCCCGAATCTTGAAATAACAGCCTTTTTCTTCTGCTGCAGCGTCTGTCAATCAGACGCTTTTTTGTAGGGGGCGTTGCTCAAGTCTTTTCTTTGCTATTCTCCTTGGCTGAGAGCGCAGCCAATCGCAGCGCTCCTCTCTCAGCCAGGGAGAAGGAGCTCAAGTTCTCGCGAGAATCGCGAGAACTTGAGCTTCCTAACATCCGGTTCCAGCGCCATCTTGGATTCCCCTGACGAGGATCGCGGCGGGTGAGGAAGCAGCGCAACGAGCGGCAGGGTAAGTATTAGAATATACCCCTAGACATCGAGCAAAAGGGGTATATTCTAATACTTACCCTGCCGCTCGTTGCGCTGCTTCCTCACCCGCCGCGATCCTCGTCAGGGGAATCCAAGATGGCGCTGGAACCGGATGTTAGGAAGCTCAAGTTCTCGCGATTCTCGCGAGAACTTGAGCTCCTTCTCCCTGGCTGAGAGAGAGCGCTGCGATTGGCTGCGCTCTCAGCCAAGGAGAATAGCAAAGAAAAGACTTGAGCAACGCCCCCTACAAAAAAGCGTCTGATTGACAGACGCTGCAGCAGAAGAAAAAGGCTGTTATTTCAAGATTCGGGGGTCGATTTAAAAAAAAAAAAAAAGGGGGAACATCAGTGGATGCCGGACTATTAGGTAGGGGGGTCATTTAAATAAAATTATATTGATGAAAGGTCCTCTTTAAGCTTCACTGGTTCTGTAGCCACTTGTAATTTCTTGCAGATTTCTTGATCAATGAAGGTGACGTCACTCTGGGCATCCAGTAGTGCATAGGCGTATACCTTCTTGTTCCTCTTTTTAGGATTTGAAATGCACACTGGTAAAATCATTGATGTGCCATTGCGTTCTCCTTCCCTCACTCTGCAAGAGAATACTGATACTTTCTTTCCTTCCTCAGTATCTTTAGGTATTGAGGATTTATCCTTCTTTGGACGTTCTACATGTAGTGGTGTAGGATGGCGTCCTCTGCAAACGCTGCATGTGGCCTTTTTCTTATACGCCTTAATAACATGGCCTTTTCTTAGGCATCCGAAACACAGTTGGTTATCCAGCACAAATGTTTTCTTTTCATCTGGGGACTTCTCCTTCAATTGTTGGCACTTGTGTATGGAGTGGTTCTCCCCACAGAACATACACTTGAAGGTAGTCGGAAGATTTGTTGGTTCTGTCTCTCTACTGACTTTGAGTAGTGACTTTGGACTTGCTCTCGTAGGTATCTGGACCTTTAGCTGCTGCGTTGGTTGCAAAGCTAGTTGCTCCTGCACGTCTTATCTCTCTTGCAGGCCTTTCTTCTAAGGATTTAAGACATAAGATTATGTTACTGGATTACATGCTATCCGTGCTTCCTCATTGACGAACTCAGAGAACTCTTAAAACTTGGGAAGTTCTTACCTAGAGCTAACTGTTTAGTTTAGCGATTCCATCTAGAAGCCACTTCTTCAGGTAGCTTAGTTAGCATCCTGTTGTTTTTTTAGATAGTCGTTCAGTACTTCCAGTCGTTGAACATGTGGGATAGCACCATACTTTTGGAGTCTGAAGTGTCCTTTAGGACCTATTTTAGAGCAGTTATTCAGTTTCTCTCTAAAGGCTCTTTGTACTAAGAAAGGATGACCATATCTTGCATTCAAATTTTCCCAAGCTTGTTTGTAGGCTTCTGTGACAGATCCATCTGTATAGACCTATATTGCTGGTTCGTCTGTTTGCCCTCATTTCGCTGGATTTCCTGTCCATATGCCCCTGTTCGTGTGTTTCCCCACATACCGATTGGAACTACTGAACGGACGGCCACCCAGGAGAGGAGTGTGCTGCTAGTTAACCCAAATGGCCTCCTTGTTCACAAAGGACTTGAACCAACTTGAACTCCTGGTCTAATTTGTGCCATTGTGGGATGCTAAATGTCTGTGTATTGAAAAGGGTTGTGCCATTGTGTGTTTAAATGGTGATGTCTGTTCTGTTGTCCCCACATGTGTATTGGTGATTTCCCTCTGTCTTGGGAGATAATTGGATTATTCCTCGGGTGTCGCCAGGGCAGAGACGAGAAAACCATACTGCATTGTGGGGATGTATTGTCTCTGTAGTGCTGCATGTCTGTCCTGTGTCAGTCTCCATTCTGGGCCCCTAGGGGCGTGTCCACCAGATGGGGACCTGCATAAAAATGGGCGGGTAGCCCTCAATAAAACATTCCCTGTTTGACTTTCAAGACGGAGCTTGGTCTCGTTTATGGAGGGATTTATTATTGGGACAGCGCTTTCGTATATTGCTAGCTGTGGAAGGAGTTCGACTGAATTGCTGATCGGGAGTTGCCACGTTCTTATGCTCCATTCGGGGGTTTGATGATCGGCTGGATTAAAAACTGCATTCCTGGAGAAAGGGGCTTATTCACTAACCAGCGGCGCCATCTACCTGGCGGTGAGTGTCGTAACAATTGGTGGCAAGCAACGGGATGAATCCTACCGCCCAGAAGGCCAGCTACAAATCCCAGGGTGGAAATGCAGTATGAGGAATTAAGGCGTGCTACCCTTAAAGATATATTGGAACGCAGAGGCCGATTAGCGAGTAATCTCAAGAAGAGAGAGATTATTTCTATATTATTGGAGATTGATGCAGCACAGGGAACGGAGAGAGCTAATGTGCCTGGCATACTGGATTTAACACCCGAGGAGGTACAATTTAACCGGGCAGTCCAGATAAGGCTGACACACTTTAGCCCCAACCCTGCAGCAGATATTGTGGTCCAGGTGCAAGCAGCAGTAGCAGCACAACAGGCGCTCCAGGGAAGAGGAGCTGCAGCAGCAGAGGTACTCCATAATAACAATGGAAGGAGAAAGGTACATTTTGTGGAAGCGGAGGGAGAGATTGACGGGTTCCTGGCCGATTTTGAAAGGCAGTGTGCCTTACATCAGGTACCCACAGAGGAATGGGTCACTATCCTCTCTGGCAAATTATCCGGCCGGGCCAGGGAGGCTTTTCGGGCCATCCCAGAGGAGGAACTTACAAGTTACCGGGCAGTAAAAGATGCCCTTTTGGCCAGATACGCTGTCACCCCTGAGGCGTACCGGCGGCGATTCCGGGACACTAACAAGCAGGCTGGCGATTCTTATGTGGAGTGGGCATGCAGGGTACACCGCACCGCAGCCCACTGGATGGCAGGGTGCCAAGCGGTAACTGGGGAAGAGGTGCTGCAAGTATTTTTGTTGGAGCACTGCTTTGATCGGTTACCTGCAGGAGTCAGAGAGTGGGTTAGGGACCTCAAACCCGCTACCTTACCTGAAGCTGCTCGTCTGGCCGATGAATACACAGATGCACGAAGGCTAGACCAGACAGCAGCCAAGGTCCCTACCCGAGTGGAGTACAAACCGGCAGCACCTCCAACCACTACTGTGTATCACCCCCCAGCGCAACGCACCCCCACAATACCACCAGCGAACAATTATGTTCAGCCAGCTCGGTTCAACGCCCGGAATTACTCTCAGCCTATCCGGTGCTATGGGTGCAAACAGTTGGGGCACAAGAGACCGGAGTGCCCATTGAACAATACCAACCCAGCGCAGTCGTGGAGAAAACCAGCCGGCGGAAATCAGCAGCCACCCCAGCCTTCCGCTCACTTTCTTGAGCAGGAGGAATTTTGGGGTATACTACATGAGGCGGATCCAGTACAAGCAGCCCAGCAGGATAACCGGCAGCAGCACAGGCAGACCATTAGACTAAACGGCAAAGTGGTCACTGGTCTGAGACACCGGGGCCACTATGACCCTGCTCCAAAAGAACCTTGTTTCGGAACACCAACACACTGGAAATACTGTGGCAGTGAGGGTAGCAGGAGTTGCCGTGTTCCGTCTACCTGTTGCCCGGGTTTATTTGGATTGGGGAGTGGGCTCTGGACATGTGAATGTGGGGGTTATGAAAGACTTGCCTGCTGATGTCTTGCTCGGGAATGACCTGGCCCCTTTGGTTTCTGCTTATGCTCCAATGGGACCTGCTGATGTCCACCCAGTGACTACCCGGGCCCATACCCGTGTTGCTGGAACCAGCCCACCTGCCGCCGAGACCCAGGTAAGACCCGATTCCCCGACTGATACCCTAGGACAGACCTTTGCTAGCTGGGATTCCCCAGAGGAGTTTGGGAGGGAAACTCAGGCAGATCCGACTCTCCAGAAGTATAGAGACAGCAGATACTGGAGAGGAAGGAGTAGATGGGGAGCGGTATGAATGGGTGGGGGACAGGTTATATAGGATCCCTAAACCGTCCCAGAAAAGTGTTGCCCATCCGCCGAATCGACAGCTGGTGGTGCCCGCAAAATACCGGCAGGAGATTCTGCGGATAGGGCATGACGTTCCATTAGCCGGACATCTAGGGTCCCGCCGCACAGCCTATAGGATCATGCAGAACTTCTTTTGGCCAAATTTTAATCAGGCTGTGCGGATACATTGTAGTACGTGTGACACTTGTCAACGGGTAGGAAAGCGGGGGGACCACCCAAGAGCTAGGCTTACGTCTATGCCTATCATTGGGGAGCCCTTTGCCCGCATAGCCGTTGACATTGTGGGTCCACTGGCCAGGGCTAGTCCATCCGGTAAGAAGTATATTCTCACCGTGGCAGCAGCGCTGTCTAATATAGAGGCAGAGACAGTTGCTGATGCCCTGGTTAGGATTTTTACTAGGGTCGGGTTCCCTAAGGAGATTCTCTCTGACCAGGGAACCCAATTTACCGCTGTGCTCACCCAGCAACTGTGGAGGGTGTGTGGCATTAAACCGATACTTAGTTCCCCGTACCGTCCACAGACTAACGGCCTCTGCGAGCGATTTAATGGCACCCTCAAACAGATGTTGAGAACCTTTTCTGACACTTGCAGAGACTGGGAGCGATTCCTGCCTCATCTGTTGTTTTCTTACAGAGAGGTGCCCCAGGAATCTACTGGGTTCTCCCCCTTGCTCTATGGGAGGAGGGTCCGCGGACCCCTAGATCTCATTAGAGGCCACTGGGAGGGGGAGACAGAGCAGGAAGGGACCCCCATAGTACCGTATGTCCTGGAACTCCGGGACCACATGGAGAAACTGTCCCTGATGGTAAGAGAGAATCTCAAGGTGGCCCAGGGGAGACAGAAGAGATGGTACGATCGGGGTGCCCGGCAGCGAGTCTTCCAGGTTGGGCAGAAAGTGCTAGTGCTCAAACCTGTGAAGGCGAACAAGATGCAAGCATCTTGGCAGGGCCCGTATAAGGTGGTAGCTCAGGTGTGTGATACTACCTACCTTATAGCCAGCTGTTCAGATGAAGGGATCCAGCGATCCTTTCATGTGAACATGCTAAAGGAGTATGAGGAGAGACCGGAGGATGTCGCTGCAGTATGTGCCCCTGCTGCAGACGATACAGAGAGTTTACCCTTACCCGATTTGTTAGAGAGGGACTCCCAGACTGACCTTACTAGTCTTGTACAGCTAGGGGATAGATTAAGCCCCACAGAGAAGGGACAGGCAAGACAGCTTCTGTGGGAGAAGCAGGCGACGTTCTCCCAAGAGCCTGGCTACACTACCCTAGCTGTACATAAGGTAGAGACCCCTGGACAGAACCCTCTACGACAGCCCCCGTACCGTATACCTGAAGCAGTCCGAGAAGGAATGCGGAAGGAGATACAGGAGATGACCCAGCTTGGGGTCATCGAACACTCCGATAGCCCTTGGGCTTCGCCTGTAGTCCTGGTGCCTAAGAAAGATGGGACCACCCGGTTCTGTGTAGACTACAGGCGGCTCAACGAGCGGACCACCACTGACGCCTACCCGTTGCCCCGGGTAGACGAATTGTTAGATCGTATTGCCAGGGGACGCTATCTGACCACTATAGACCTGTGTAAAGGTTATTGGCAGATCCCCCTGGCCGAGGATGCTATCCCCAAGTCGGCCTTCGTCACCCCATTTGGCTTGTACCAATTTAAGGTCATGCCATTAGGGATGAAGAATGCCCCGGCTACCTTTCAGCGTATGGTGGATAGACTTCTCGATGGATTCCAGGAATTTGCTTGTGCATACCTGGATGACATTGCGACCTACAGTGGGTCCTGGGAGGAACACCTAGTACATGTAGGGGTAGTTTTGGATAAAATTCGGGCTGCTGGCCTGACATTGAAGCCAGAGAAGTGCCATCTAGGCATGGCTGAAGTGCAATACCTGGGTCACAGAGTGGGGTGTGGGAGCCAGAGACCGGAGCCGGCTAAGATAGAGGCAGTAGCTAACTGGCCCACACCTATCACTAAGACCCAGGTGTTAGCCTTCCTAGGGACAGCAGGGTATTACAGACGCTTTGTCCCAGACTACAGCACTATTGCTAAGCCCCTGACTGACCTGACCAAGAAAAATCTCCCTAAGCAGGTCCTGTGGTCTCCGGCTTGTGAAGCTGCGTTTCAAGCACTCAAACAGGCTCTTGTAAATGCCCCTGTCCTGGCTGCCCCAGTCCCTAACAAACGTTTTCTCGTCCATACGGATGCTTCCATGTATGGACTGGGGGCTGTGCTGAGCCAGGTCGGGGAAGATGGAGGAGAGCACCCTGTCGCATATCTCAGTAGAAAGCTGTTACCCCGAGAAGTGAGTTATGCGGCAGTGGAGAAGGAATGCTTGGCCCTGGTCTGGGCATTGAAAAAGTTAAGCCCTTATTTGTATGGACAGGAATTTTCCCTTGTGACGGACCACAATCCCATTGTCTGGCTTAACCGGGTCTCAGGAGACAATGGGAGACTGCTGCGGTGGAGTTTAGCTTTACAACCGTATAACTTCACCATCAGCTACCGACCTCGTAAGCAGAATGGGAATGCAGATGGATTGTCCCGGCAAACCGACGTTCTTGCTACCTCCTAGTCCGGTCATCCCCAAGTTGACCCGCTAAAGGGTCAAGCCGGGTCTGCCGGAGTGTCCCACAAGGGGGGAGCCGTGTAACAGATCCATCTGTATAGACCTATATTGCTGGTTCGTCTGTTTGCCCTCATTTCGCTGGATTTCCTGTCCATATGCCCCTGTTCGTGTGTTTCCCCACATACCGATTGGAACTACTGAACGGACGGCCACCCAGGAGAGGAGTGTGCTGCTAGTTAACCCAAATGGCCTCCTTGTTCACAAAGGACTTGAACCAACTTGAACTCCTGGTCTAATTCGTGCCATTGTGGGATGCTAAATGTCTGTGTATTGAAAAGGGTTGTGCCATTGTGTGTTTAAATGGTGATGTCTGTTCTGTTGTCCCCACATGTGTATTGGTGATTTCCCTCTGTCTTGGGAGATAATTGGATTATTCCTCGGGTGTCGCCAGGGCAGAGACGAGAAAACCATAATGCATTGTGGGGATGTATTGTCTCTGTAGTGCTGCATGTCTGTCCTGTGTCACAGTCTCCATTCTGGGCCCCTAGGGGCGTGTCCACCAGATGGGGACCTGCATAAAAATGGGTGGGTAGCCCTCAATAAAACATTCCCTGTTTGACTTTCAAGACGGAGCTTGGTCTCGTTTATGGAGGGATTTATTATTGGGACAGCGCTTTCGTATATTGCTAGCTGTGGAAGGAGTTCGACTGAATTGCTGATCGGGAGTTGCCACATTCTTATGCTCCATTCGGGGGTTTGATGATCGGCTGGATTAAAAACTGCATTCCTGGAGAAAGGGGCTTATTCATCATTGCTTCAGTTCAATCGACAAGTCATTCTACCTTCAGAGATATGTTGGTGGAGAAGCCAAGGAAGTTCTTGAAGGTAACTTCTATAGAAAAGACAAAGAAGCTGTTACGACACTCACCGCCAGGTGCATCATTGCTTCAGTTCAATCGACAAGTCATTCTACCTTCAGAGATATGTTGGTGGAGAAGCCAAGGAAGTTCTTGAAGGTAACTTCTATAGAAAAGACAAAGAAGCTGTTACGACACTCACCGCCAGGTAGATGACGCCGCCTCCGTCATCTACCTGGCGGTGAGTGTCGTAACAGCTTCTTTGTCTTTTCTATAGAAGTTACCTTCAAGAACGTCCTTGGCTTCTCCACCAACATATCTCTGAAGGTAGAATGACTTGTCGATTGAACTGAAGCAATGATGCTCAATGATCATTTCAAAACTTGCCTTCCACTCTATGAACTTCAGTACGTCCCCTGAAAATACAGTAGGTTCTGGAAAGGGAAGTCTAGCTAGGACTGTTCTGTGGTCTTGCTGGGACAATGGTTGTAACATTCTCCTGAGATTTGCCCTAGCATCTAGGAATAGAATCATCCGGTTCTATTTTCTCACTTAGTTCTGAATTAGGTGAGTCCTTTTCTTCATCTTTTCCGGTAGAGATAGAGGGTAAATTCACACACTGGACTAGGCCTCTCTTTGTTTTATGAGCAGGGATGGAAGCATAATAACTTTTTTCTTCACTACATACTAGAGATTTCCTTCCATTCTCCTTGGCATATGAAGGAAAGTAGGATTCTTTTTCTTCACTTAGTACAGATTTGAACCTATGACTACTCTGACTCATATCATCCTCATGTACTCTGAGTCTGGCTTCTATGATCTTAACTTCTTTCTGTTTTTCCAGACTTTCCAATTCAGCTTCCATTTGATGGTGCTGTGCCTCCATTTCAGCTTCCATTTGATGGCGCTATCCCTCCATTTCAGCTTCCATCTGATGGTGTTGTGCATCCATTTCAGCTTCCATCTGATGGCAATGTGCCTCCTTTTCAGCTTGCTTTTCACCCATCAGTTGACACTGTGCCTCGATGACAGCTTCCATCTCAATTTCTGCTTTCTTGACAGCAAGTTGTTCAGCTAATTCCTTTCTTTTGGCTGAAGTATTTGAGGACTTTGATATGTGGGTGGCACTTCTGATAGTGAAGGAAGTCACACTTGAGATTGTGGTTCCCCCTAAGGACTTAGCATAGTCTCTCATAGAAAGCTTGTTCATTCTATTTCTTGCTTTACCTTCATCATAGCTTGCTGCAGATGATAGTTCTCTTATGAGCTTTACTAAATCTTTAGTGAACGCAGTACATGTGTCCATGTTCCTTACAATATCCTGGGAAGGTGTCATAAGTAACCGCAGGTTGACATATGCTGCCATAAGCTCTGATTCAGATTCTTCTACCGTCTCTACCATATCACTCAAGTTCCTTTTTATACTTTCTTGCTTTAGCTTTCTATTAATGTCTTTAATGTATCATTTCCACTTCTCATATATGCTGGCAAACTTTTTTCCTTTTAATGCTGCTTCTTGCTCTAAATTTTTGGGGTCGGTTTTCTGGCACGTGATGAACGTCTTAGTTCATCTGCTTGGGCTATATTTGTTTGACTAATGCTGCAAAAGAATCTTCTACCTCAGACAGATTCCCTTGCTCTTCAACTTCTACTCTATCTAACTTTGTATCCTCTAACAGTGGCATGGTAATACTAGGCTCAGACATTTTACTTTAAATGCAGTAGTGACAATCAATACGAATAATACGATGCCTTTCACTTTAAATGCAATATTGACAAATGCAGAAATAAATGACTTTCACTTTAAATATAACAGCGATAAATGCAGGCAATAAATTACTTTCACTTTAAATGCAATAGAGGCTGTGTAATACAAACTGTCCTTTGTTTTACTTTAAAGTCTTTATCTGAACAAAAAAATGTCTCTTTATGCCAAAGCCTATATGCAATGATAAGTAAAGAAAAGCTCTGACCTTATTCTGAAGAACGGGATACTGCAATCTGAAGGTTGCTGGAACAAATGTCTTAAAGGAGACTTGTCTTTTCTTGATGTGATGCGATGCTCTGTGATGACTTGCGATGCTCTGCACTGACTTGCGATGCTCTGTGCAGACTTGCGATGTTTTGTGATAACTTGCGATGATCTGTGATGAATTGCGATGCGCTGGCTTGGATACGCTGCTGCAGGCTTTGGGCTTAGTGGCAGGAAACTAGCTGACTGCAGTACGTGGTCTCTCCATGGATAGCGGTGCAGGCACTCTAGCTCTGGACTTTGGCCTCCCACCATGCATCTCTTTCTCTCTCTAGGTATCGCAGGAGGGCTGGTGCTCTTTTTCTGACTATCTTGCCTTTGTCGTTCTGCCACTTTAAGAGTAGGCTGCAGTTTGACTAATGCACATGTTCTATGGCCTCTATGGTAGCTGAGATGTATTTGCTTGCTCACTCAGAGAACAGTTGCTGCGTGGCGGTATATGCTGGCGCTTCACTGCTCTAATGCGCCCTTTAATGTGCAAGTTGAGGAGCGCTATTACTACGCCCTCTGAGGGTAATAGTTCCACTGTGGCAGACGCAGCACTATGAAGTTCCTTTTGCGCTGTGGCATTAGAAGAATTTTGATATCTCTGACTTTGAGTCTAACCAGACTGTCTATTACTCTGTTATTCCTCTAGCGCCGTTCTATGGAAGCAGTAGGTTTAAAGAGCACACCAAGTGCTTCAAATAACTTCTTTAATGACTTCAACTTCTTCATATATAACACTGCCTCCTCCGCAGAAGATAGCCTATGTACAAAACACGTGTTGCATAAAGATTCATAAAATGGCGGTATGCATAAGATGGTGGTTCAACTGTTCAATCTTGTCATTCAACATAAAATGGTGGATATATTTCTTTCTTGAGTATCTGTACTCTCACTTTAAGTTATTTAAGCACTTTATGATCTCTCTGAGAGGTATATCTGAGGTCTAACCAATAGTTCTGCCTGCTCAACTTGGTTTGCAGTATGCGATTGCTTATGATCTGGTATGAGCAGTTTGCAGTTTGTATGCAATTTGTATGGAATCTGGTTTGTATGCTTGCAATTGAATTTGGTGGAACTGCAAGTAAACACATGTATATCTAGTTCAGTATATAGTTCTAAACACAATACTAACAGTATAAACATTATAAAACTGTTTTAACTACCTATTTTGGCCTCTTGTTCCCATAAAACTCAGCTCTCAGTGGAGAGAATGTCCCCTGTTTCTGGTGAATAATGATTCTAGCAGCAGGAGCTGAGGGAATTCCCAGACAGGCTGTGTGTGAAGCTAGCTGTGATTGGTGAAAACTCTTGCTGTATGAGAAGCTATTCTTTCTGTTTCTGCTGTGTCTGAGCTCACCCTACATTACAAAATGAGTCTTAAGGGCATATTATCTTTTTCTGCTTCTGTGAACACAAAATATAACAGTAATATGACATCCAAAACGTGAAGTCACAGTAAATAACTCTACTTTTGTCTAACACATAAACATAGGAACTGTATTAAGGCTATTGGCAGGTCTAGCTGTATACACATATAAGCTATACTAGCAACCTAGGACAGGTCCTAGCTGGCCAGCTACATGCCCCAAGGCGGTGACAAGCACCGTTTGCTTCTCCAAAAGGAAGCGAGATGGATCATGAGAACAGCAGCCTTAGGCCCAGGAGGATCAGATGACAGGAATGATTTAAGTGTGTTTATTTGATTCTGCAATGTTACATTATGCATCTACTTGCATTGTTTTAGAAATATGTGTTGTTCAGGGAGGCGCCCATCGTCGTCATGGCAATTAGATGCCTTGAGGTACAAAGGTTATCACACAGGTGTATGCTGATGTCAGTGGCCAGATTAAGCTCTAGTCCAGCGCGAAACAGCCGTCGCTGCTACACCTGCTGTGATTAACTGCATGTATGCTCCAACCCTACTTTTATACCCATGGAGGAATAAAGTGAGTGCAATTTTAACCGTGTGGAAAGCGAGCACATGGAAACTGACGCTCAGGCATTAGTGGCAGTGGTATGATGCAGGCTGCAGCATTGCCTTGACTGTGAGAAAATCTAGGTATTGAGGCAGTAATCACGTACACGACCGTATGTGTTTTGCGGTCCGCAAATTGCAGATCCACAAAAAACGGATGACGTCCGTATGGCATCTGCTTTTTGTTGCAGATCCATTGTAACAATGCCTATCCTTGTCCCATTGAAATGAATGGTTCTGCATCCTATCTGCGAAAAACGGAACGGACATGGAAACAAAATAAGTTTGTGTGCATGAGGCCTTAAAGAAATATAAAACTCCCCCCAAAATAATGTTTTAATTTCAGCCATGTGAAAAGGGAGTACACGGAAATTGACTCTCAGACATTACTGGCAGTGACATGATGTAGGCCACAGCATTGGCTGGACTGTGAAAAGATGACAGAATTGAGGCAGTAATCACGTACATTTATGTTGCACCTTAAAGAAATGTAACCCTCCCCCCCCCTCCCAAAAAAAATGCAAAAAAAAAAATAAACATTTACATTTTATGCAAAGTGACTACACGGAAACTGACCCTCAGACATTAGTGGCATGATGCAGGGCCCAGCATTGCCTGGACTGTGACAAAATGGCGGTATTGATACAGTAATCACGTACGTTTATGCTGCGCCTTAAAGAAATTTAACCACCCCCAAAATGTATTTACTTATTTTTTTTGATCTGTGTAAACTGAATACACATAAACTGACGATTAAGAGGCATTAGTAGCATGATGCAGATTGCAGCAGCAGCCACACACAACGTGATAGTAGGCAAACAGACAGCAACAGTGGCAAGATGAGGAGTGGAAAAACCCTTCTGAATCCAGGCTTGGTTCATTTTGACAAAAGTGATGTTTTGGACACTGGTGGAGGACAACTTTCCGTTGTGTCACCACGCCGTCCACAGTGCTGAAAACTCTCTCCAAGATGGCACTGGAGGCAGGGCTAGAAAGAAGATAGAGAGAGCGTGCTGTGCCAGTTCGGGCTACTATTCCAGTCTGCCTGCCCAGAAATCCATGGAGTCAAGGAACTGGGTATGGACAATTTAAGTAGGCCTGAACCTCGGCATTGAGGCAGATGCTCTCTCGGCTTGCTGATTGGCCTCAGCCGGGCTCGGCAAGTGGGAAAACTGCTCCATCGGTTGAGGAGACTAAAATGGCTGCTGCTACTGCTGCAGCTTCAGGTGCTTGTGGTGGTGGGAGGGGGGTGACTCTGGGAAGGGGGGCCTCTCTTTCAGACATGCTGGCAGGAGGAGTCTGCTTGCCGTAAGCGGCGGCAAGCTGCGTATAGTGTTTCCTGGTAGTGATCTAATTTTCCCTCCCTTTCTGCCGCAAGAGAACATTTCCCTATTTTGCCAATTCTTATCAAAAATGCTATAAGGAAGAATTGGAGTGTACTCAAGAATGATCCGATTATTGGCACAGAAATACCCAGTCATTCAGATTTTATTTTCAAAAAGGCACCGAATAAAAAAAATCGGTTGGTTCATAGTGCGATTATAAACAAAGAATAACGAAAAGAAAAAAAAATGTCTCGTGGTGTGGTTTTTGCCTTCCGTGTAGGAACAGAAACAATGATAAGATAAAAAAATTAAAACTACATCGATCCACTCGGTCAAAAGAGATACGTTTTTTAAAGTTAAAGGGCAAATTACGTGTGACAGTATAGGAGTCGTATACATGCTGGAGAGCCCTTGTGGCCTCCAGTATGTGGGGCGCACAACGAGAAAATTAAAGGTTTGGATACAGGAACACATTAATAATATTAAAAAGGGACTGGAGACTCATGGGGTGTCCATGCATTTTAAAAAAGTTCATCAAAAAACAAAAACAAAGGGCTTGCATTCACTGGATTAGAAGTGGTTAGAAATGATTGGCGGAGAGGAGATGCGATAAAGAAGATAGATCGTCGAGAAGTTAGTTGGATCTATGAGCTTGATACTATCCAGCCACAGGGACTTAATGTCGAGTTGGATTTAAAATCGTGCCTGGTGGAATAAAGAACTCAATTTAGAAAAATCAAAAGATCGATCGTTGCTAGCCAATCAGAATAGGGAGGTGTGTATTATGGGAGTTGGTAGGATTGTTTCTTCGCGAGCTAAGGTAGTAGGGGAGTGACTACGAACAGATATATGAAGGAATTTACTGTAAATCGAAAGTAAGTGGAAAGGGAGGAAATAATACCCAGGATGTTATTATAGGTGCTGATGGGAAAAGTCATTCAATTGGTTCTAAGTGTTTTATGGGTTTTATTGTATTCATTTTATGTGTATGGGGGAGGGTATACAACATGTGGGAGAAAGATTATGGTGACACCCCTGACGAAACGTGGAGCGAAACCCGGGTCGGGCAGATTTGAAAGACAGCCTTGACTGCTTTGTTTTATCTCATGTTTGAGTATAATAAATACTTTTATATAGCGATTTGCTAGCGGTATTTCACTATTAGAGTGATCCTTGTTCTAGTGGTATTGAAGATGTTTGGATATAAGGAGAGCTGTGGAGTTACATGATGTGCCTATATGTCAAGCTGTGCTTGTGAGTACAACCACACAAGGAATTTCTGGTGACCTGCAGTGCTTCACTATATGTCTACTTTCTGAAATCCCACAGGTGCCGTTAAACTGGTGGCAGTGGGAACCTGATCTATTTGCCTGTGTCATAAAGCCTGGATGCCTCGAGATTGAAGAGGTGTAACCTTCTGGATAGGGAACGCGCGGTCCCTCAAAAACGCGTGATCAGAACCTTTCAGCCTGCATTACAATCTTTTGATTGGCCAGTCTGTACAGACAAGCCAATCAGAGCGATCGCCGGCCCGGGACCGCCCTCATTGGTCCCCGGCCAGTAAGCTGAGATCCCTGGCTGTGTGTAACAGCCGAGGTCTCAGCGCTGTCACCATGTCTGCAGACATGCTGACTGTTTAATGCCATGACGTGTATACTCGTCGTGGAGCGCCAAGTAGCAGTGCTTCATGACGAGTATACACGTTATAGGTCGGGAAGGGGTTAACAAAGGGCTTAGCTCCATTGACATCAAAGACAAGACATCATCAGGGTAAGATGTGTCTTGGTACCACCACCCCTCTTTGTATCATATGGGCGTTGGCCGAGTGCCATGTTGGGAACTAGTCTAGTAAACTTCTTATGCACATAAGTCGTGTTGTTTTTTTTCCCTGAATCTCAGAATTAACAGTAATACAGTCCTTAATGGGGTTGTGCAAGAATGGGGAGGTTTTTGGCAACCCCCCACCTGACCGAACCTGTAAAGGGAAGATTACTTATCTGCTTCCCAGCGCTAGCTCCCTGCTCCTCCAGGCCTGCAATGCTCCGCTGGTCTCCCGTGCTGTAAAAATCTGGTTTGACCTCGCTGCAGCCAATCACTGGCCGCAGCAGAGACCAGATCCCCTTGCATTATGTGACCATGTGTCATGACATAAGGAGATCCAGTCACTACCGCAGCAAGCGATTGGCTGCAGCAATGTCAAACCAAATATATACAGCGATGGAGTCTAGAGGAGCATTGCAGGCCTGGAGGAGAATGAGCGGGGAGCCAGAGCCAGGAAGCAGGTAAGTCATCTTCCCTTTAAAGGTCCGGCCAAGTAGGGGGCACAGTTGCCAAAACCCCCCATTCTTGCACAAGATTCTTAAAGGGTTGAACATCAATTTTTTATTTATTAATTGATTAGCAGGTTTATCGTAAAAGGATTTGCAAATTGGAATCTATATTACATTCTGTAATATCGTCTGAGGAATTGGATGAACTTTGTTTACTCTAGTGAATTCTGATGAGTCAACTGTATTTCTTGAAACCAAAATTACAATCGGTAAGGGTGCTTGCACATAGAATTTTATACTTAACCTATCAACAAGAAAACCGTGTTGAGGATTGACAGCTGCCATCCTCAAGGAGTCATTGCCATACAGCCAGAAGAATTGTGATCATAGGAAGTTGAGAACCACTTTGGACAAGATGGTGTGGAATTTTAGAGATAGGGGTTTCCTACATTTACTTGCTGTACACAACAATGGGTTCTTGAGATGGATAGGTGAGATATCTTCAAACCTAAATGCAAAGAAAGGACTAGTCGTATTTCTTTTGTCTGTATATACTGTATAGTGGGTGCAGTCCAGAAATTGAACAGATTATTAGGAAAGCTTGGCCTCTGATTTGAAATAGCTATAAGGATATGTAGCAGAAATCTCACAATATTCATTGATGTCATATAGGAGACTCAATAAATGTAGGGACAGGTTAGTGAAGAGTGAAGTATCTACAACTCCTAAGGGATGCCAGACTCACATAAGTTTGGTTCTTTCCATTGTTTATGTTGTATTAATTGCAATTTGATGTGTAAGGGATCTTCATTTAGAAGTCCTTTTACTGAGATCAGACCCCTATTCTTCATAAGAGCTCAGATAACTTCTCAAAAGAAGACCCCCAACGACCATCAGCCTCAGATCAGATCCTCATTAGACCTCAAAGCAAACATAAAAAACACAAAAAACTTACCTCACTTGCTCCAGAGAGCACTGCCACTCTGCAGATCCAGGATCCACCGCTCTCTGGCCTTCTTCCTGTCCACACTGCATTGTGACCTGATGTCGCACAGTGTCAGGTCTCACACCTATGTGCACTATGTCCTAATGCTGTACACAGGACTCAGTGCAGAGCAGGGCCCAGAAGAAGATCAAAGAGGCTAAGTATAGCCGACGCAGCACTGCCCTCACCTCCCTGCGCCTCCTGCATACTAATGACCACTTCCATAATGGAAGAGGTCATTAGCATTCAGACTATAAGATGCACTGTAATTTTTCCTTCACTTTTGGGGGAAAAAAGAACATCTTATAGTCCGAAAAATAAGGTATTTAGCAAATTGGTGATTTCTTTATTACTGTTTGGTGGTTTAGGTGTTTGTGTATGTTTTCACAATACTGTATAGGGTGTTAATCCTCATATTGGCTGTACATGTCATATATTTTGGTGGTAGTTGTTGGGGGATATTCACACCTTCCTTCAGTATGCAGATTTTTCACCAACGACCTTTTCTTTATATATCCCCACAGGATAGGGAATAACTATTTGATCAGTGGGGATCCTACCATTGGGCCCCCATTGATCACGAGAACAGGGGGTCCTGTACCCCCTGCAGCTCCCCTAAAAAGAGAGGATCAGCCAGTCGTATATGTGCATGGAGTTCCGGAGTTAGCTGAGTACAGCGCTCACCTCCATTGTACAGATACTTGTTATTTATAGTTACAGTCAGGTCCATAAATATTGGGACATCGACACAATTCTAACATTTTTTGGCTCTATACACCACCACACTGGGTTTTAAATGAAACGAACAAGATGTGCTTTAACTGCAGACTGTCAGCTTTAATTTGAGGGTATTTACATCTGAATCAGGTCAACAGTTTGCATATGTGCCTACCACTTGTTAAGGGACCAAAAGTAATGGGACAGAATAATCATAAATCAAACTTTCATTTTTTAATACTTGGTTGCAAATCCTTTGCAGTCAATTACAGCCTGAAGTCTGGAACACATAGACATCACCAGACGCTGGGTCCTATCCCTGGTGATGCTCTGCCAGGCCTCTACTGCAACTGTCTTCTGTTCCTGCTTGTTCTTGGGGCATTTTCCCTTCAGGTTGGTCTTCAGCAAGTAAAAAGGATGCTCAATCGGATTCAGGTCAGGTGATTGACTTGGCCATTGTATAACATTCCACTTCTTTTCCTTAAACTCTTTGGTTGCTTTTGCAGTATGCTTTGGGTCATGTCCATCTGCACTGTGAAGCGCTGTCCAATCAGTTCTGAAGCATTTGGCTGAATATGAGCAGATATTATTGCCCGAAACACTTTAGAATTCATCCTGCTGCTTTTGTCAGCAGTCACATCATTAATAAATACAAGAGAACCAGTTCCATTAGCATCCATACATGCCCACGCCATGACACTACCACCACCATGCTTCACCGATGAGGTGGTATGCTTAGGATCATGAGCAGTTCCTTTCCTTCTCCATACTCTTCTCTTCCCATCACTCTGGTACAAGTTGATCTTGGTCTCAACTGTCCATAGGATGTTGTTCCAGAACTTTGAAGGTTTTTTTAGATGTCGTTTGGCAAACTCTAATCTGGCCTTCCTGTTTTTGAGGCCCACCAAAGGTTTACATCTTGTGGTGAACCCTCTGTATTCACTCTGGTGAAGTCTTCTCTTGATTGTTATCTTTGACACACATACACCTACCTCCTGGAGAGTGTTCTTGATCTGGCCAACTGTTGTGAAGGGTGTTTTCTTTACCAGGGAAAGAATTCTTTGGTCATCCACCACAGTTGTTTTTCGTGGTCTTCCGGGTCTTTTGGTGTTGCTGAGCTCACCGTTGCATTCCTTCTATTTAAGAATATTCCAATCAGTTGTTTTGGCCACGCCTGATGTTTTTGCTATCTCTCTGATGGTTTTTTTTTTTTTTCAGCCCAATGATGGCTTGCTTCACTGATAGTGACAGCTCTTTGGATCTCATCTTGAGAGTTGACAGCAACAGATTCCAAATGCAAATAGTACACTTGAAATGAACTCTGGACCTTTTATCTGTTCATTGTAATTGGGATAATGAGGGAATAACACACACCTGGCCATGGAACAGCTGAGAAGATAATTGTCCCATTACTTTTGGTCCCTTAACAAGTGGGAGGCACATATGCAAACTGTTGTAATTCCTACACTATTCACCTGGTTGGATGTAAATACCCTCAAATTAAAGCTGACAGTCTGCAGTTAAAGCACATCTTGTTCGTTTAATTTCAAATCCATTGTGGTGGTGTATAGAGCCAAAAATGTTAGAATTGTGTCGATATCCCAATATTTATAGACCTAACTGTATATGTTCTAAGTTGTCATGATTGTCTCAGGAGCGTGCTCAGTTTTTCAACTAATACCCCGTTATCCGTGTAATTCTCTGATTTGATTGACTATAAAGTCTCTTTAGGGAGCGTCTGTATCCCCATGCGAATTAGGAAATAATTTTATATTCTAGCTGAAAATTATTTTATGCACTTTTTTACATTGGGCATTAATCTGTCATATATACAATCTGGTCATACTATTTTATTACAGGATTTATATATTTATATGACATATATTTAAATCAATCATCTTAATTAAGTAATTGACACACTTGCTATACAAGGCTACTTTCACACTAGCGTTCGGGGCTCCGCTTGTGAGTTCCGTTTGAAGGCTCTCACAAGCGGCCCCGAACGGATCCGTACTGCCCTAATGCATTCTGAGTGGATGCGGATCAGCTCAGAATGCATCAATCTGGCAGCGTTTGGCATCCGCTCCGCTCAGCAGGCGGACACCTGAACGCTGCTTGCAGGTGGGTGTCCACCTGGCCGTGCAGAGGCAAACGGATCCGTCCAGACTTACAATGTCTGGACGGCTCAATTTTCAAATGTAAAGTCTGGAGGGATCCGTCTGAGCTACTTTCACGTAATGCAGACGGATCCATTCTGAACGGATCCCTTCGTCTGCATTATATGAGCGGATCCGTCTGTTCTGAACTCAAGTGTGAAAGTAGCCTAATATGGTCACAGTCTGTTGCACTTTGCTTGAGAAAGGCTCTGGGGACAGAGCTGAAACTTAGGATGGACATGGAGTAATAAACACTACTGTTTTTCATCACACCTTGAAGTGCTACATTTTTTGTTTTCTTTTTTAGATAGACATGGAATAGGTAGAGATATATGAGGTGCACTGTTATGGCCAGTATTACAGATACCCTTGTATCTGATAGATGATCTTGGGCTCTTTTTGCAAATTGTGTCTACAGGATCCACTGGGTGGGAAGTTTTCAGTCTGGGAGCAGGTTGGCAGCTGTATATGCAAATGGGCACATAACATCACCAGACACTGTTGGGATTGATCATTCTGTAGGCAGAGGCTTCAGCAGCTATGTACAGAGGTTCTCCAGCTTCCTCTACACTCAAAGGACACACTAGAGGAATTCTTTGTGGGGGACTGGCAGACAGAACTTCTAATTTTCATATAGTGAGTATAGCACTAAAGCAGTTTACATTTATTCACGTTTTCAATGTTTGCAGGTGTCTTGTTTGCTTTTGCATTGTAGCCATGGTAGAGTGCACCTGAACTCCATGTATACATAGTTTGCAGGTGCTGGTCTAACTCTCTTTTGCTTAGATAGATGGATAGATAGATTTGAGATACATAGATAGATATTCTGGATATTTTTTAATATTGACACAATTAGAAAAAAAACAACACAAACACAAAAAAAAAGTTGAGATCAATTCTTAATTAAAACTATAGATCATTTTCTAGACAGTGGCTCACAAAACTATGGATCATTTAACAGTGGCTCACAAACTTTTGGGCTCCAGGACTGCGCCCCTTCATCCATGAAGTGATACACGGTTATACGCAGTTCTTAGTCCCAGTCATGTTTACAATGGCGGTGCTGACTGGTTAAGGACCGCTGTGATACCTGACAGCAGCAGTACAACACTCCTCACATGGAACAATGGTGATGCAGAATATCTTGTCTTCACACTGTACACCTGATTTCAATTACACAATTGGAGACTATGCAGGAAGAAGTCCACTGGTCTTCAATAAGTTACTTTACCTTGGTGCTATCTTGTTGCTGGACTTTTTTGGGTAGATGTTATTGTGAGTCTCTTGCTTCCCCAAAAGTCCACTCAATATTTACATGTCCAGAGAGCCAGGCTTCTCCGTCAGCTCCAGGTCAGCTTCTCTCCAGATCTTCACTCTCTGCCCAACTATGCAAAGTATATGGGGTGTCTTGATTGGACTCCATCTTCCCTCAAAACCTCATACAGGCCACTATTCTTGTTTTACAGACTCATGACAGAATCCTATGTACAGCCATGCTGTTACCACTGCACACCACCTACCTGCCTCCTCACACACTGCACAGACATGCTGTTACCACTGCACACCACCTACCTGCCTCCTCACACACTGTGCACGGACATGCTGTTACCTCTGCACACACCACCTACCTGCCTCCTCACACACTGTGCACGGCCATACTGTTACCTCTGCACACCACCTACCTGCCTCCTCACACACTGTGCACGGACATGCTGTTACCTGTGCACACCACCTACCTGCCTCCTCACACACTGTGCACGGACATGCTGTTACCACTGCACACCACCTACCTGCCTCCTCACACACTGCACAGACATGCTGTTACCTCTGCACACACCACCTACCTGCCTCCTCACACACTGTGCACGGCCATACTGTTACCTCTGCACACCACCTACCTGCCTCCTCACACACTGTGCACGGACATGCTGTTACCTGTGCACACCACCTACCTGCCTCCTCACACACTGTGCACGGACATGCTGTTACCACTGCACACCACCTACCCGCCTCCTCACACACTGTGCACGGCCATACTGTTACCTGTGCACACCACCTACCTGCCTCCTCACACACTGCACGGCCATGCTGTTACTGCTGCACACCACCTACCTGCCTCCTCACACACTGTGCACGGCCATACTGTTACCTGTGCACACCACCTACCTGCCTCCTCACACACTGCACGGCCATGCTGTTACCACTGCACACCACCTACCTGCCTCCTCACACACTGTGCACGGACATGCTGTTACCACTGCACACCACCTACCTGCCTCCTCACACACTGTGCACGGCCATACTGTTACCTGTGCACACCACCTACCTGCCTCCTCACACACTGCACGGCCATGCTGTTACTGCTGCACACCACCTACCTGCCTCCTCACACACTGTGCACGGCCATGCTGTTACTGCTGCACACCACCTACCTGCCTCCTCACACACTGTGCACGGCCATGCTGTTACCTCTGCACACCACCTACCTGCCTCCTCACACACTGTGCACGGCCATGCTGTTACCTCTGCACACCACCTACCCGCCTCCTCACACACTGTGCACGGCCATACTGTTACCACTGCACACCACCTACCTGCCTCCTCACACACTGTGCACGGCCATGCTGTTACCTCTGCACACCACCTACCTGCCTCCTCACACACTGTGCACGGACATGCTGTTACCACTGCACACCACCTACCTGCCTCCTCACACACTGTGCACGGCCATACTGTTACCACTGCACATCACCTACCTGCCTCCTCACACACTGTGCACGGCCATACTGTTACCTGTGCACACCACCTACCTGCCTCCTCACACACTGTGCACGGCCATGCTGTTACTGCTGCACACCACCTGCCTCCTCACACACTGTGCACGGCCATACTGTTACCACTGCACACCACCTACCTGCCTCCTCACACACTGTGCACGGCCATACTGTTACCTGTGCACACCACCTACCTGCCTCCTCACACACTGTGCACGGCCATACTGTTACCTGTGCACACCACCTACCTGCCTCCTCACACACTGTGCACGGCCATGCTGTTACTGCTGCACACCACCTACCTGCCTCCTCACACACTGTGCACGGCCATGCTGTTACCTCTGCACACCACCTACCTGCCTCCTCACACACTGTGCACGGCCATGCTGTTACCTCTGCACACCACCTACCCGCCTCCTCACACACTGTGCACGGCCATACTGTTACCACTGCACACCACCTACCTGCCTCCTCACACACTGTGCACGGCCATGCTGTTACCTCTGCACACCACCTACCTGCCTCTCACACACTGTGCACGGCCATACTGTTACTGCTGCACATACCACCTACCTGCCTCCTCACACACTGTGCACGGCCATGCTGCTACTTCTGCATACCACCTACCCTCCTCCTCACACACTGTGCACGGCCATGCTGTTACCACTGCATACCACCTACCTGCCTCCTCACACACTGTGCACGGCCATGCTGTTACCACTGCACACCACCTACCTACCTCCTCACACACTGTGCACGGCCATGCTGTTACCACTGCACACCACCTACCTGCCTCCTCACACACTGTGCACGGCCATACTGTTACCACTGCACACCACCTACCTGCCTCCTCACACACTGTGCACGGCTATACTGTTACCACTGCACACCATCTACCTCCTCACACACTGTGCACGGCCATACTGTTACCTCTGCACACCACCTACCTGCCTCCTCACACACTGTGCACGGCCATACTGTTACCACTGCACACCACCTACCTACCTCCTCACACACTGTGCACGGCCATACTGTTACCTCTGCACACCACCTACCTGCCTCCTCACACACTGTGCACGGCTATACTGTTACCACTGCACACCATCTACCTCCTCACACACTGTGCACGGCCATACTGTTACCTCTGCACACCACCTACCTGCCTCCTCACACACTGTGCACGGCCATACTGTTACCACTGCACACCACCTACCTACCTCCTCACACACTGTGCACGGCCATACTGTTACCTCTGCACACCACCTACCTGCTTCCTCAAACACTGTGCATGGCCATGCTGTTACCACTGCACACCGACCTACCTCCTCACACATTGTGCACGGCCATACTGTTACCTCTGCACACCACCTACCTGCCTCCTCACACACTGTGCACGGTCATACAGTTACCACTGCACACCACCTACCTGCCTCCTCACACACTGTGCACGGCCATGCTGCTACTTCTGCATACCACCTACCCTCCTCCTCACACACTGTGCACGGCCATGCTGTTACCACTGCATACCACCTACCCTCCTCCTCACACACTGTGCACGGCCATGCTGTTACCACTGCATACCACCTACCTGCCTCCTCACACACTGTGCACGGCCATGCTGTTACCACTGCATACCACCTACCTGCCTCCTCACACAGTCTGAGCAGCCTCCTCTAGTATTACTTGCAGTCCCTCTGCACTCAGACTCTAGTTCTGCCTTCTAATATACAGTATAAGCATCACACAAGTCTGCTCACTGCTGCCATCTGCTGTTCAGACACAGGCATTATATACACAGAAAAGATGGAATAGGTAGGAGAATAATAAAACCCAGTGTCACAGTACAGGAGCAGCGTCAGTCCACAATTTAAAGTGTAACTGTCATTTCGGTTTATTTTTAATATACTTTAGGGACGGCGATGTTCAACATTTTTGTAATATACTTTTATTAGGGAAAAATGTTTCTTTGTTTTAGAAAATAGGAGATAAAGAGCATTTTTAGCAAAGCTCTAAACAGTGTTGCTAATGAGTAAATAACAATACTAGTATCATAAACTTACCTGTCCAAGCTCCAGCGGCGCGATCCTCAGCCATGGCATGGCTGTGCCGAGAGAGACGTGCTGCTGAGCCACGCCCCCTGGTGACACAATAGCAGCCTTAGCGACAGGATGCAATGCTCTGTTTCTCCCTGCACCGGGCATGTGCTGCAGGAGATTAGCAGCAGGTTGATTGCTCAGCTGCTCTATTCCTGTGTGCTAGTGTTTGTGACTAATGGAGCGCCTATCAGATGCTGATCCAGGGACTCAGTGCTCTATTTAAACCCCTTCTTGGTCATACACCAGTGCCAGTGATAGTCTTGTTTGGGCTCATTAGCTAGGTTCCTGGTACCTGCTCCTGTGCTGATTTGGATTGCTCATGTTTTTGACCTTGGCTCGTCTATTGACCACTCTCTGTTTCTTGTTTTTGTACTAAGTTGTCCTCCTGGTTCTGACCTATTTATGTACAACTCTGTCTTTTTGTCGTTTGTCTCTGCACCTTAGTATCATAGGCGCTGTCGACCAGTTACAGTTTGTTATCTAGGGCTTACACTGCAAGTAGGTACGGATAGCAGGCTGGGTTCTAGGTTAGGGCCCACTGTCCATATCTATGCCTACCTAAAGGTGTTACAACTAGGACATGGGCACCATTTCACTAACCCTATGTTTGTAGCAGGCCCGGCACTCGGATCCGCTGCCAGATATTTTTCATTGAACTGCATTTCGTTCTGCAGTATTGCAAGAGTTAAACACTCCTTTGGTTCTGTGTGCAGCTGCAAGGCAGTAAGGCCGGACTAGAGGTTTACCCTAAGGGTAGGCCTTCATGATGAATTTGGGTGCCAGGGGCCTGGTAGGTGTAGGGTTAACGTGAGGCGGGAAGCGGAGGGGCGGGATAGTAAGGGTGGAGTTAAGGGGCACCTTATTTAAGGGGGGTTTAGCCCGGAGGCCATTTTAGAGCTAGTTAAAAAAGCGTACAGGCAGGACCTACCATGCAGTCAGTTGAGGTGCTGTTAAAGCGGTTGTGGGCGGCAGGGGAGGCCCGTGGACCGGAATGGTTGCAGGAGCAGCTGGCCGGGTTGCTTCAGGGGGAGGCAGCGGATATAGCTGGCCCGTCGCCCATGTGTGACCCCCAGAGCTTGGCGCAGGCACAGGAGCCCCTCAAGGGACACTCCACTGGCAGGGGATGGTGGTCGCATCTTGGCCCCGTCCTCCAGGAGTGGGAGGAATCCGAATGCGCAGCGGAGCCCAGAAGGAGGCAGGGATATCCCTTCCCTTCCTTCACCTGCAGTCAGCGTTGGATCCAGAGCTAGGTCGGCGGGTTACTTGCTCCCCCTAGTGGCAGGAACGCCCGCTCGGCGTGGGAGAGTGAGCAGCAGAAGGACGCAGCCTGTGCCAGTAGTGGCCACTAGAGGGGCTCCAAGGGATCACGGGCAGGTGTCTCCTGGCCTGGGTCTGCATGAAGGATCTGTGAGGGCTGAGGAGCTTGAGAGCGCACCCAGCATGGATTCTGCTGGGGTGCAGTCGTCGTGGGAGTTCAGCACAGCCGGGACATCTGTGGAGTCGTCAGTGAGGGTCGTTCGTCCGGATTCAGGATCAGCGGCTGATGGGTTCACAGCGCCCAGGCAGCCAGGTGAGAACATGTGGGGTGCTTTGCAGTAATTGATTAGTAGCCCAGGGGGTGTGGGAGGTTTGGGGCAGTTTTTGACTAGTTTAGCTGAATGGGTTTCAGGTTTGGGGGTGGCAGGTTCGTCTCCATTACCGGCATGGGGGGGTCGGAGGTGGTTTGGGGGGGGGGGGCGGCTGGGGTCGCGCAGTCCCGGGGTGTAGGATCTGTGTCGGTTTAGACGCAGGTGGGGGGTGAGGAGGAGAGGTCTAAGGTTAGTGACGCGCTGAAGGGTGAGGTGTACGTGTGTTTTGAGGGGCCGTTGGGGGCGCACATAAAGCAAGATGTTCGTGAGCGGATATGGCGAGGGGAGTATGTTTAAATTTTTTCGCTTCTTCCCCTGGAGCGGTTTAACCTGGATAGGGAACGAGTGGGGGAGGGAAAGAAGGAGGATGATGAGAAGCGCCGGCATAGACTCATACCCCGTATGTTTGGCAATTGGTTGCAAGCGTTTGCGATCTTGGCGAGTGTCATTGGGGAAAAGACGCCTGAGTGTTGCTCGGCCTTGTTTTGCTATTTGGATGCGATTGGGGAGGCATACAGGGTGTATGGTGGGGCCGGGTGGCTTAGGTACGACGAGCAATTCAGACAGAGGAAGGCGGTTAGGCCTGATATTCGGTGGGACCATAAAGATATTAGTTTATGGTTGCGGGTGACCGCACCGGGGCGGCAGGGGCAGTCCTTTCGGGGAGATGGGGGAGGGGCACCCGGACAGTCTTCGGTGTCGGCAGCGTCAGCCAGAGGTTTGTGCTTCCTATTTAATGAAGGTAACTGCAGGTTTGGTGCAAAATGCAAGTTCAAGCATGAGTGCACAACTTGCGGGGATAACCACGGGGCTAACCGGTGCTTCAGAGGCGGGATGGGAAACACAGAGGGTCAGACTCGGCTGCAAAAGGGTCGGACACCGGTTCGGGTGGAAAAGATGGAGGGGTACTTAACCACCTCCGGACCGCCTAACGCAGATGTGCGGTCCGGAGGTGGCAGCGCTGCGCAGAGTCGCGCATATACGCGTCATCTCGCGAGACGCGAGATGACGCGAATATGCGCGCGCGCATGTGCAGTTCGGGCCGGCATTTCGCACAGGAGTATTTCGTCAGCAACCTGCCAGCCACGATCATTGGCTGGCAGGTTGCTGATTTTTAAAAAATCCAATCAAAGTGCCAGACAGCAGATCATATTTGTAAATATGATCTGTTATATGGCTGCCTGCTCCTCTGCTGGTTCTTTTCGTCTGTTGGATCCAGCAGAGGAGCAGGCTTCACAGTGAGTACACCAAACACTACACTTTAGCCCCAGATCACCCCCCTGAACCCCAATTAACCCTTTGATCACCCCTTTGATCGCCCCTGTCAATCACAAGTGAAAAGAAAAAAGTGATCAGTGCAAACTGTCACTTTTTTTTTTTCACTGGTATTGACCGTTAGGTTTCAGTATAGTTTAGGCCCCTTGGTTAGGTAGTTTAGGGATCGGTTAGCGCCCAGCCCACCGCACCGCAGTCCGTTATTCGCTGATTAGCGTATCGCTAATCAGCATTTGTACTTTTATAGTATCTGGAAGTGATCAAAACTGATCACGGTCAGATCTATAATAGTACTAGTGTCACTTTAGTTCTCCCTCCACCCAAAACGCAGTGTTTGCCCGATCAGGCCTGATCGCTCGCCCACATGTGCGTTCGCCCCCACCCGCCCCACCGCAGTGACAAAAAAAAAATTTTTTTTTGATCGCTGCACATTCACTTTACACGCACTGCGGCAATAAAAAAATCAGTTTTGATATTTTTTATCAACCGCAGCGGCCTCCGGTACTTCGCTAGCCTCCCCTTTGTAAGACAGGCTTGCTTTTTTTTCTTGGGTAGTCTCAGGGAATACCCCTAAATTTAGTTGCCCACATGTCTAACAGGGGGTATTCTTCTGAAGAGGCCTACAGGCTTCTGACCCAGTCGGATGAGGAGTGGGAACCCTCATCTGATGAATCCAGCGGGTCAGAATACAAACCTGTAGAAAGCAGTGGCTCTCTGACCCAAAGTTCGGACGAGGAGGCTGAGGTCCCTGATAGCAGCAGGAGTACCCGGCCCCGTGTCGCTAGACCGCAGGTTGCGCAGGATCCGCTTCAAGAGCAGCAGAGTGGGGCTGGTGCTGTCGGATTACGTGGTGAGGCATACACCAGCAGCCCAGCCCTTCCTGGACCTAGTACCAGCACTGCCGTACAACCTGGTGAAGTAGCGAGCACCAGAAGGGCAGTTGAAGCTGGTACGGTGGCACGTGCAGTAGTGACCCCGTCGCAGCCACCGCAAAGACGTGCCCATAGAGCCCCTAGAATCCCAGAGGTGCTGGCAAACCCTGATTGGCAGTCCCCAACTTCAGCCGCACCTGTAGTTTTCCCTTTCATCGCCCTGTCTGGAGTTCGGTTTGAGACAGCTCAGATCGGTTCGGCCCTGGGATTTTTTGAGCTGTTCTTGACTGCGGAGCTCTTAGGCCTCTTTCACACTACAGTTTTTTGCGTTCCGTATACGGTCCGTTTTTTGCGTTCCGTATACGGTCCGTATACGGAACCATTCATTTCAATGGTTCCGCAAAAAAACGGAATGTGTTCCGTATGCATTCCGTTTCCGTATTTCCGTTTTTCCGTTCCGTTGAAAAGATAGAACATGTCCTATATTTGGCCACAAATCACAGTCCGTGGCTCCATTCAAGTCAATGGGTCCGCAAAAAAAACGGAACACATACGGAAATGCATCCGTATGTCTTCCGTATCCGTTCCGTTTTTTGCGGAACCATCAATTGAAAATGTTAGGCCCAGCCCAATTTTTAATATGAAATTACTGTATACTGTATTTGCCATACGGAAAAACGGAACAACGGAACGGAAACGGAACCACAACGGAAGCAAAAAAACGGAACAACGGATCCGTGAAAAACGGAACGCAAAACACTGAATTCAACATACTGTAGTGTGAAAGAGGCCTTAGACTTAGTTGTGGCAGAAACAAATCGGTATGCCACACAATTTATAACCGCTAACCCGGGAAGCTATTATGCCCAGCCTTTCCGGTGGAAACCAGTCCAAGTTTCCGAAATTAAAACTTTTCTGGGCCTCCTCCTCAACATGGGCCTGACAAAAAAGCATGAATTGCGGTCATATTGGTCCACGAACCCGATTCATCACATGCCCATGTTCTCTGCTGCTATGTCCAGGACACGATTTGAGACCATCCTGCGTTTCCTGCACTTTAGTGACAACACCGCCTCCCGTCCCAGAGGCCACCCTGCTTTTGACCGGCTCCACAAAATTCGGCCCCTCATAGACCATTTCAACCTGAAATTTGCAGATTTGTATACCCCAGAGCAAAACATCTGCATAGACGAGTCCCTGATACATTTTACGGGGCATTGGCTTCAAACAATACATCCCAAGCAAGCGCGCTCGGTATGGGGTCAAATTGTATAAGCTCTGTGAAAGGGCCACAGGCTATACCCACAAATTTCGGATCTATGAGGGAAAAGATCAGACCCTGGAGCCGGTCGGTTGCCCTGACTACCTGGGGAGCAGTGGGAAGACAGTTTGGGACTTGGTGTCACCCTTATTCGGCAAGGGGTACCATCTTTATGTGGACAATTTTTACACAAGTGTGGCCCTCTTTAGGCATTTGTTTCTAGAACGGATTGGCGCCTGTGGTACCGCGCGAACTAGTCGCGCGGGCTTCCCCCAACGGCTCGTTACCACCCGTCTTGCAAGGGGGCAGAGGGCCGCACTGTGTAACGAAGAACTGCTCGCGGTGAAATGGAGAGACAAGCGTGACGTTTACATGCTCTCCTCCATTCACGCAGACACGACAATACAAATTGAGCGAGCAACCCGTGTCATTGAAAAGCCCCTCTCAGTCCACGACTATAACCTTCACATGGGAGGGGTGGACTTCAATGACCAGATGCTGTCTCCGTATTTAGTTTCCCGACGCACCAGACGCTGGTATAAGAAGGTGTCTGTTTATTTAATTCAATTGGCTCTGTACAATAGTTTTGTTCTCTACAGTAAGGCTGGGAGAACTGGATCCTTCCTCAAATTTCAGGAAGAGATCATCGAGAACCTCCTGTACCCAAGAGGTTCCGTGGCCCCATCCACCAGTGTAGTTAGCCATCTACACGAGCGACATTTCCCCAATGTCGTTCCTGGTACCTCAACCCAACCGTCACCCCGAAAAAGATGTCGTGTCTGTAGCAGGAGTGGAATAAGGCGTGACACCCGCTATTTCTGTCCTGACTGTCCTGACCACCCTGCCCTATGCTTTGGAGAGTGTTTCCGGAAGTACCACTCACAGGTACACTATTAGCATAGGGATCATCTCACCGGGATAGGCACACAGGGCTATTAGGGCCCATTCACACACAGCTGCTGCAAACGTCTCCTTTCACCTGGGACAAAGTGCATAACGCACTTCGCCACATCTTTGGGCGATTTGCGCTTTGCACATTGACCCATGGGGAAGGAGAGGTTTGTTCTATAAAGGTAAAAACCCCCCAAAAAAAAAAAAAACACCAGTAAGCAAAAAGGTTAATGTTCAGTTAAAAAAGTTAAAGTTTATATGTTCTGTTGCAAAGTTAATAAAATTATTGCGTTGCGGCCTGGTTTTTTCTTTTTTTTTCTTTTCTTTTTTTACCTTCCAGGTGGACCAACCGATCGATTAGCTGCAGCACTGATGTGCATTCTGACAGAAGCATTGCGCTGCTGTCAGATTACACGCAAGTCAGTGTATGCGGCGCTGCAAGACGAGATTTCTACTCTGCAGTAACAGATACGTTTGCCGATGCATACGAGCTGAGGAGGAGGTGCCGTTCCTATGCTTTGGCAAACACTTTGTATATATATAAAAAAAATAAAAAATCCCGGCAATGATTTATTCATCCACATCGATTGATGTGAATGGAGAAATCTGGTTTGCCAGGGCATACGAGCTAAGTGGGTATGGATGTAGGGCGGAGCTCCTATGTCCTGGCAGACGCCTTTCCCCTCCATTTTTTTTTTTTTGGCAGAGATTTTTTCATCCACATTGATCGATGCGAATGAAGAAATCTGTGCCGTTCATTTTTTTCTTTCAGCCCAGAGGCTGAACGGAAAAAAAAATCTCATTACCTGTATGCTCAATATAAGGAGAATAGCAGAAACTCCTAATGCTGGCCATACATGTAATGATTGCGGAGACCCTCAAATGCCAGGGCAGTACAAACACCCCACAACTGACCCCATTTTGGAAAGAAGACACCCCAAGGTATTTGCTGAGGGGCATATTGAGTCCATGAAAGATTTAAATTTTTGTCCTAAGTTAGCGGAAAGTGAGACTTTGTGAGAAAAAATAAAATAAAAATCAATTTCCGCTAACTTATGCGGAAAAAAAAAATTCTATGAACTTGCCAGGCCCCTCATTGGATACCTTGGGGTGTCTTCTTTCCAAAGTGGGGTCACATGTGGGGTATTTATACTGCCCTGGCTTTTTAGGGGCCCTAAAGCGTGAGAAGTCTGGGATCCAAATGTCTAAAAATGCCCGCCTAAAAGGAATTTGGGCACTTTTACAGCCTAGATGCGCAAAAGTGTCACACATCTGGTATCGACGTACTCAGAAGAAGCTGGGGAATGTGTTTTGGGGTGTCATTTTACATATACCCATGCTGGGTGAGAGAAATATCTTGATCAAATGCCAACTTTGTATAATAAAATTGGAAAAGTTGTCTTTTGCCAGGATATTTCTCTCACCCAGCATGGGTATATGTAAAATGACACCCCAAAACACATTCCCCAACTTCTCCTGAGTACGGCGATACCAGATGTGTCACACTTTTTTGCTGCCAAGGTGGGCAAAGGGGCACATATTCCAAAGTGCACCTTTCGGATTTTGCAGGCCATTTTTTACACATTTTGATTGCAAGGTACTTCTCACACATTTGGGCCCCTAAATTGCCAGGGCAGTATAACTACGCCACAAGTGACCCCATTTTGGAAATAAGACACCCCAAGGTATTCCGTGAGGGGCACTGCGAGTTCCTAGAATTTATTTATTTTTGTCACAAGTTAGCGGAAAATGATTTTTTTTTTCTCTTTTTTCCCTACAAAGTCTCATATTCCACTAACTTGCGACAAAAATTTAAAAATTCTAGGAACTCGCCATGCCCCTCACGGAATACCTTGGGGTGTCTTCTTTCCAAAATGGGGTCACTTGTGGCGTAGTTATACTGCCCTGGCAATTTAGGGGCCCAAATGTGTGAGAAGTACTTTGCAATCAAAATGTGTAAAAAATGGCCTGCGAAATCCGAAAGGTGCACTTTGGAATATGTGCCCCTTTGCCCACCTTGGCTGCAAAAAAGTGTCACACATCTAGTATCGCCGTACTCAGGAGAAGTTGGGGAATGTGTTTTGGGGTGTCATTTTACATATACCCATGCTGGGTGAAAAAAATATCTTGGTCAAATGCCAACTTTGTATAAAAAAATGGGAAAAGTTGTCTTTTGCCAAGATATTTCTCTCACCCAGCATGGTTATATGTAAAATGACACCCCAAAACACATTCCCCAACTTCTCCTGAGTACGGCGATACCAGATGTGTCACACTTTTTTGCTGCCAAGGTGGGCAAAGGGGCACATATTCCAAAGTGCACCTTTCGGATTTCACCGGTCATTTTTTACACATTTTGATTGCAAAGTTCTTCTCACACATTTGGGCCCCTAAATTGCCAGGGCAGTATAACTACCCCACAAGTGACCCCATTTTGGAAAGAAGACACCCCAAGGTATTCTGTGAGGGGCATGGTGAGTTCCTAGAATTTTTTATTTTTTGTCGCAAGTTAGTGGAATATGAGACTTTGTAAGAAAAAAATAAAAAATAAAAATCATCATCATTTTCCGCTAACTTGTGACAAAAAATAAAAAGTTCTATGAACTCACTATGCCCATCAGCGAATACCTTAGGGTGTCTACTTTCCGAAATGGGGTGATTTGTGGGGTTTTTCTACTGTCTGGGCATTGTAGAACCTCAGGAATCATGACAGGTGCTCAGAAAATCAGAGCTGTTTCAAAAAGCGGAAATTCACATTTTTGTACCATAGTGTGTAAACGCTATAACTTTTACCCAAACCATTTTTTTTTTTTGCCCAAACATTTTTTTTTATCAAAGACATGTAGAACAATAAATTTGGCGAAAAATTTATATATGGATGTCGTTTTTTTTGCAAAATTTTACAGCTGAAAGTGAAAAATGTCATTTTTTTGCAAAAAAATCGTTACATTTTGATTAATAACAAAAAAAGTAAAAATGTCAGCAGCAATAAAATACCACCAAATGAAAGCTCTATTAGTGAGAAGAAAAGGAGGTAAAATTCATTTGGGTGGTAAGTTGCATGACCGAGCGATAAACGGTGAAAGGAGTGTAGTGCCGAAGTGTAAAAAGTGCTCTGGTCATGAAGGGGGTTTCAGCTAGCGGGGCTGAAGTGGTTAAATAGGTATCCCAGGCGTGAGGCGGCGGAATTGTTAAAATGTGTTTTTTTTTGGAGGGTTTTCGTATTCCGTC
Source organism: Bufo gargarizans (assembly GCF_014858855.1). Taxonomy (NCBI): domain Eukaryota; kingdom Metazoa; phylum Chordata; class Amphibia; order Anura; family Bufonidae; genus Bufo; species Bufo gargarizans. Next base: position 38,227,491 of record NC_058089.1, read on the forward strand.
GAATCCATTGCCTGTGGTCGTACGGCAAAGAAATTTGCGGTCGGCTTTAGGGTTTCCGGAGGTAGTCTCCGAAAAGTTGGCAAAGGAGGTTGCCTTGGGCAGGATGGATGGGCCATTTGAGGGAGTGCAGTTAGCTGGCTTGAGGGTGTCGCCGTTGGGGCTGGTGCCCAAAAAAGAGCCGAACAAGTTTTGGCTTATACATCACTTGTCTTTCCCAAAGGGGGCGTTGGTCAATGATGGTATCAATCCTGACATTTGTTCGGCGGTCTATACGTCATTTGATGCGGCTGAGGCATGGGTTGAGAAGCTGGGTCCTGGGACATTGTTGGCTAAGGCAGATATCGAGGCGGCTTTTCGGTTACTCCCGGTTCACCCGGATAGTTTACATCTGTTGGGTTGTTTTTGGAACGGGGGGTATTTTGTAGATAGATGTTTGCCTATGGGCTGTTCCGTGTCATGCGCGTACTTTGAGGCGTTTAGTTGATTCTTGGAATGGGTGGTGGCGGATGTGGCGATTGTTCATCCATTATCCATTACTTGGATGATTTTTTGTGTTTGGGACCGGCGGGCTCGCGGATTTGTTCTCTTTTGTTGGCTACGTTGCAGTCGTTTTTTGCGGAGTTTGGGGTGCCATTAGCTGTGGATAAGACGGTTGGACCGGCGACGGAATTAAGTTTTTTGGGCATTGTAATCAGTGGCGTCGCCAGGGGAGTCAGAGGGGGCCACGGCCCCCCCTACATCATGCTGTGCCCCCCCATGTGCCCCCCCCAACTAAAATGCCCCCGTTCCCCCCCAAGTGAGCCGCCGCCACCGGGCACAGGGAGATGAGCGCTTCCATTGCGCTCATCTGTAATCTGCCTGTGCCAGAGGAGGTGCAGGGGAGGGAGAGGTGTGTCCCTTCCCCTTCCTCTGATAGGCTGCCGGCCGGCACTAGGCCGGCAGCCTATCAGGGGCCGGTGCAGGCGGCGCGATGACGTCATCACGCCGCCTGAGCCTTACAGCGCGGGGCACAGGCCAGAAGAGGCCTGCATCGCATCGCTGACACTGAGGTAAGTATGTTTTTTTTTATTTTTTTATTACAATACTGGCACATGATGATGATGATGATGATGGGGGGGGACGGACGACTTAATACTGGCACATGATGATGATGATGATGGGGGGGTGACCTAATACTGGCACATGATGATGATGGGGGGTGACTTAATACTGGCACATGATGATGATGGGGGGATGACTTAATACTGGCATATGATGATGATGGGGGGGGACTTAATACTGGCACATGATGATGGGGGGGACTTAATGATGATGGGGGGGACTTAATACTGGCACATGATGATGGGGGGGGACTTAATACTGGCACATGATGATGGGGGGGGACTTAATACTGGCACATGATGATGGGGGGGGACTTAAAGGGTTTCTACCACCAGAAATACTGTTATGTAGCTGACTGACATTAGCGATTGGCCCATGTCAGCACTACATAACAGTATGTTTCTAATAGTAGTTCCTGCAGCCGTTTTAGTTAAAAACGTACTTTTATAGATATGCTAATGAGCCTCTATGTGCTATGTGGGAGTCATTAGCACCTAGAGGGCTCCGTCCACTAACCATTTCAGCCGCCCATCGCGTCCCTCCAGCCCGCCCCACTCCTGTTGATTGACGTGAAACTTCTCAGTATCGAGTACCAATTCCCACGCCTGCGCCAGCAGCATACTGGAACATGTGGGGGGGGGCTTAATATTGGCACATGATGGGGGGGGACTTATTACTGGCACGTGATGGGGGGCTTATTACTGGCACATTGGGGGGCTCTTGTTACTGGCACGTGATGGGGGGCTCTTGTTACTGGCAGTGGCACGTTATTGAGGGCACTTATTACTGGCACATTATTGGTGGGCACTATAGGGGCATCTACTGAGGCCACAAAGAAGGGGTGTTTTATATGGGGGGCTCTGTACAGTAGCATTTTATACTGGGACACATTATGGTGGGTACTATAGGGAAGGGGGAAGAGGAGTACTATGGAGTCATCTACGGGGGCACTAAGAAGGGGTATTTTATCAAATATCTGTTTTATTTGTTTTCTGCAAAGAAAATATAGGCACAATTTGCAGTATTACAAAGTAGTGCAAAGTTACATATTCACTTTTACATATTTGCAAAGAAGGGGTATTTTATACTTGCAAATTATGGGGGACACTGAGGGCATCTACTGGGGCACGATATATGGGGCATTTTATACTGGTACATTATGGGGGGGCACTAGCAGGAAGGGGGGAGAGGAGCACTATGGAGGCATTCACTGGGGGCACTATATAGGGGTATTTTATACTGGCACATTATGGGGGACATTAGCTCAACTGGGGGCATAAGGGGGTATTTTCTGCACTGTCACATTATAAGGAGAATTATTTCTACTGGGGGGCATTATGGTGGGTTTTATTACTCCCCCATGGTATGACCCCCTAGTAGCAACACCAGCCTCTCTCTGCTCTGCTATCCCTCTGCCCCTTCTCCAAATCCTTATTATGAAATCTTTCTCATTAGGATAAAACACAACATCAGCTCCGCCGAGCCCCCGGCCAAAGTGTGGAAGTGTGGAAGGACCAAGCCAAGTAACTAAGTGTTCAAGTGAAATATGTTTGTTATATATGTACACTCCTGTGAAAGGCGGGGAGGGAGATCTGTGGATGACACTGTCATGGGGTGGATCTGTGGATGACACATATAGCATAAGATGCTATATACGGTATGTGGCATCCACAGATCCCCCCATAGCAGTGTCATCCACAGATCCCCCTCTCTATAAAAGTGTTATCCACAGACAGCTAGACTTTTCTTCCCTGTTGCGGTTTTAGGTATTGGGTAAAGTATCACAGCATTTCTAAGCATACTTGTGTAAATGTATCGTTGTTATAGCTGTTCCCCCTACTTTTGTACTGGCCCCCAGTGTGCCCCCCCCCCCCAAAATTTGAAAGCTAGAGAAGCCACTGATTGTAATTGATACAAAGAGGATGGAATGTCGGCTTCCGGAGGATAAAGTGGTTGATTTGCGGGCAGGAGTCGAGAGGGCGAGACAGGCTTTGAAGGTTGGGTTGCCGGATCTGCAGTCGCTTTTAGGGAAATTAAACTTCGCATGTAGAATCATGCCTATGGGCGGAGTGTTTTATCGTCGGTTGGCGGCGGCTACGGCGGGGGTGGTTGCACTACATAATTTCATTAGATTGGGGCGGGAGTTAAAAAGGGATTTGGAGGTTTGGTCTGGTTTTCTGAGGGATTTTAATGGTAGAACGTTAATGATGGGCGAGGTGGTGGATAGTTTTGACTTTAAATTATTTACAGATGCGGCTGACGGGGTGGGGTTTGGGGCTTATTGTCATGGCCAGTGGTGTGCGGCTCGTTGGCCGGAGTCTTGGGTTAAGCGGGGGGTGGGTCAGGAATTTGTGTCTGTCATGGTCTTACCTTCTCACTGTTCTCCTTCGTTTGACATGTGCTGGCGGCCATCTTGGTTTCTGGGTTTCTTGTAGCCTCCCACCCTGCGGCTTCTCCTTCCCACTGGGAGGAGCTGGATGCCTAGCTCATATATATAGGAGGTCTGTGGCTTCAGTTCCTTGCTTGGTCCTCCTGTGTTCACATGCTTCTAAGACTGCTGCTGCTTCTGGTTCCTGATCCTGGCCTCGTCTGACTACCCCGTTGGTTCCTGATCCTGGCTTCGTCTGACTACCCCGTTGGTTCCTGATCCTGGCTTCGTCTGACTACCCTTCTGGTTCCTGACCTCTGTCTACGTAGACCCTGCTTCGGTTTAGCCATCCGTTTGGACTTTTGCTTACAGCTTGATTTTCAATAAAGCCTTCTTATTTCCACTTATCTCTGGTTGTACGTCTGGTTCATGGTTCCATGACATTAGGACCAAGCCATGAATTCTGACGGTACTGGGCCATCCTCGCTACCTACGCTGGTTGCCAGACTTGATCAGCAGGATCACCTGTTGGGTCGGTTCGCTGTGGCGTTGCAAACCCTGCTTGAACGCACGGCTCATTTCGCTTCCGTTGCCGATGGGTCGGTTGTCGCTCCTGGGCCCGCTCCTACTGCCGCTCCGGTTGTTGCGCCAGAGTCTACCCCGACACCTGTTGCTGCGCCTGCGGTGTCTCGGGGTATGACCGGTTCTGCCCCCCTTCCACAGCGCTTTGGGGGAGAGCCTACTCAGTGCCGAGGTTTCCTTAACCAGGTGGGCATTTATTTCGAGTTGCTGCCACATGCCTTTCCTACTGAGAGATCAAAGGTGGGCTTCTTGATCTCGCTGCTCTCGGACAAGGCCTTGGCCTGGGCCAGCCCTTTATGGGAGAACAACAATCCGGTGGTTGCCGAGTTTTCCGGTTTTGTTGCTTCTCTTCGGAAGGTATTCGATGTGCCGGCTCGTGCTGCCTCTGCTGCGAAGCTCCTTATGTCCATCAGACAGGGTTCACGATCCGTAGCTGAATACGCCATTGAGTTTCGTACCCTGGCAGCAGAGGTGGGCTGGAATAATGAGGCTCTGGTCGCTGCTTTCTCTCATGGTCTCTCGGATGCCTTGAAGGATGAGGTTGCAGCTAAGGACCTACCAGTGGAGCTCGAGTCTCTTATTTCTTTCCTGATTTTGATTGACACCAGACTCAGGGAGAGACCTTCCTTTAAGGAGAGCCTGCGGAGGTCTTCTAACAGATTGGCGCCTACGTTTGCTGTCCCACCCGTGCCTCCCTCTCCTCCCACGCCTCCTGGGGATGACTTGTCTGGGGGTGAACCCATGCAGCTGGGGTTTGCTCGCCTGTCCGAGGGGGAGAGGGTACTCCGGAGACGCGAGGGCCGATGCATGTACTGTGGTCTCGGTGGGCATTTTCGGTTGGCATGTCCGAACCGTCCGGGAAACGCTCGCACCTGAGATCCTGTCGGGGGCAGATCTTGGGTGGAGTCTCCTCGTCCCCGGTTTCCCGTGTTGACAAACCACTGATCACTGTTGTCCTCTCCTGGGTCGGGGGCTCGGTGACGACCCAGGCGTTGGTGGACTCTGGTGCTGGTGGTTTGTTCATTGATAGTGTGTTCGCTGCCGCCAATTCCATTCCTCTGCAGCCTCGAGGTTCCCCACTGGCTCTTGAGGCGATAGACGGCAGACCCCTTCTGCCGCCACACGTGACTCATGAGACCCTTCCAGTGGGGATAGCCATTGGTGCCGTTCACAGAGAGTCGGTCTGTCTCCAGGTGATTTCGTCCCCACACTACTCGGTGGTCTTGGGGTACCCCTGGCTCCAGAAGCATAATCCGACTTTCGATTGGAGATCGGCCGAGATCCTCTCGTGGTCACCGCAGTGTGGGGCTAGTTGCATCCATGGGCCTGTTAAGTTGCTGTGTACTTCCTCGGACTCTCTGTTGCCTCCTGAATACGAAGAGTACCGGGATGTATTCGATAAGGTGCGCGCGGTTGCCCTACCTCCGCACCGCCCATACGATTGTGCCATAGAGTTACAATCTGGTGCCGTTCCTCCTCGTGGCAAAGTCTATCCACTGTCGGTAGCGGAGAATGAGGCCATGGAGGAGTACGTGAGGGAGGCGCTTTCACGCAGACACATTCGCAAATCCTCGTCCCCGGCAGGGGCTGGATTTTTCTTTGTGAAAAAGAAGGGCGGTGAGTTGAGGCCTTGCATCGATTACAGGGGTCTCAATCGCATCACGATCAAGAACGCTTACCCGATACCATTGATTTCCGAGCTGTTCGATCGCCTCAATGGGGCCACGGTCTTTACCAAACTCGACCTGAGGGCGGCATATAACCTGGTAAGGATCAAGGCAGGCGATGAGTGGAAGACCGCGTTTAACACCAGGACCGGTCATTATGAATCCTTGGTTATGCCCTTTGGGTTGTGCAATGCGCCCGCAGTCTTCCAGGAATTCATCAACGATGTTTTCCGTGACCTGTTGCAGCAGTGTGTGGTGGTCTATTTGGATGACATCTTGGTATATTCTGAATCCATGGAGGCCCACATTATGGATGTCAGACGAGTGTTGCAACGGTTACGAGAGAACAGGCTGTTCGGTAAGCTTGAGAAATGCGAATTTCACCGATCCCAGGTAACCTTCTTAGGTTACATCATTTCCGCTGAGGGGTTCTCCATGGATCCTGAGAAGGTTTCGGCTGTCTTACAGTGGCCCCAGCCCAGTGGTCTCCGTGCCCTGCAGCGCTTTTTGGGCTTCGCCAATTATTATCGGAAGTTCATCAGGGACTTTTCTATGCTAGCCAAGCCTCTCACGGATCTGACCAGGAAGGGCAGTAATTTCCAGGTCTGGCCGCTCGAGGCCATCCGAGCTTTTGAGGCTCTAAAGTCCGCCTTTGTGTCGGCTCTGATTCTGTCGCATCCCAACCCTGGGTTGCCCTTTGTCCTCGAGGTGGACGCGTCTGAGACGGGAGTAGGCGCCCTCCTGTCTCAGCGTAGAACACCAGAGGGTCCTCTGCTTCCTTGTGGGTTTTACTCCCGGAAACTGTCTTCCGCGGAGTGCAACTATCAGATTGGTGACAGGGAGTTATTGGCCATCGTGCAGGCCCTTAAAGAATGGAGGCACTTGCTCGAGGGTTCGGTGGTTCCGGTTCTCATCCTGACGGACCACAAGAATCTGACCTACCTTTCTGAGGCCAAGAGATTGACACCACGTCAGGCCAGATGGGCTCTGTTCTTGTCACGTTTTAATTACGTGGTCTCCTACCTACCCGGTTCGAAGAACATCAAGGCGGATGCCTTATCACGGCAGTACTCCGAGTTGTCCGGGGAGGAGTCGATTCCGACTTCGGTCATACCTCCGAATCAGATCCTGGCTGCCATTCGCACCAGCCTGGCCTCTCCCCTGGGTGAGCAGATTTTGGCGGCTCAATCTGGTGCTCCCTCTGGGAGACCCAACGGCAGATGTTTTGTGCCTGAGGAGTTGCGCACTCGGTTGTTGCGAACCTACCATAACTCCAAGGCCGCGGGGCATCCTGGAAAGAATCAGCTGTCCTGGGCTGTTTCACGTCTGTTCTGGTGGCCTTCTCTACGTTCCGACATCGCCGCATATGTAGCGGCATGCTCCGTTTGTGCCCAGAGTAAGTCCCCTCGGCACCTTCCGTTGGGCCTTTTGCAACCCATAGCCACCGGGGAGCGCCCATGGTCACACCTGGGGATGGATTTCATTGTGGACCTCCCTGCATCCCGAGGCCATACGGTCATTCTCATGATTGTGGATCGGTTTTCCAAAATGTGCCACTGTGTTCCTCTCAAGAAGTTACCCTCTGCACAGGAGTTGGCCACGATTTTCGCCAGGGAGGTCTTCCGGTTGCACGGTTTGCCCAAGGAGATTGTGTCGGATCGGGGGAGTCAGTTTGTGTCCAGGTTCTGGCGCGCATTTTGCTCCCAGTTGGGGATTCATCTCTCTTTCTCCTCGGCCTACCACCCTCAGTCCAATGGGGCCGCAGAACGATCCAATCAGGCCTTGGAGCAATTCCTTCGTTGCTATGTCTCCGATCACCAAGACAATTGGGTTGACCTCCTGCCTTGGGCTGAGTTTGCCAGGAACACGGCGGTGAACTCTTCCTCTGGGACGTCTCCCTTCATGGCCAATTATGGGTTCCAACCTGCCGTGTTACCAGAGGTATTCTCTCCCCAGGATATTCCGGCTGTGGAGGATCACCTTTCCGTCCTACGTGCTTCTTGGGTACAGATCCAGAGGTCCCTTGAGGTCTCTGCGCAGCGCCAGAGACTCCAGGCTGATCGCAGACGAGCGCCCGCTCCTTCCTACCAGGTCGGAGACCGTGTATGGTTGTCCACCCGCAACCTCAACCTTCGAGTGCCCACTCCCAAGCTGGCGCCTCGCTTTGTTGGTCCCTTCCGAGTGCTTCGCAGGGTAAACCCGGTAGCCTATGCCCTTGCGCTTCCTCCTGGCATGCGGATCTCCAACGTGTTTCATGTCTCCCTGTTGAAGCCATTGGTGTGTAATCGTTTCACTTCCTCGGTTCCTCGGCCCCGTCCGGTCCAAGTGGGCAATCATGAGGAATATGAGGTGAGCAATATCCTGGACTCACGCCTGGTCCGCGGTCGGTTGCAGTTTTTGGTCCATTGGCGTGGTTATGGTCCAGAGGAGCGTTCCTGGGTTCCCTCCGCAGATGTCCATGCTCCTGCTTTGCTCCGAGCCTTCCACGCACGCTTCCCTCAGAAACCGTTCCTTACTCCGCAGAGGAGGGGCCCTTGAGGGGGAGGTACTGTCATGGTCTTACCTTCTCACTGTTCTCCTTCGTTTGACATGTGCTGGCGGCCATCTTGGTTTCTGGGTTTCTTGTAGCCTCCCACCCTGCGGCTTCTCCTTCCCACTGGGAGGAGCTGGATGCCTAGCTCATATATATAGGAGGTCTGTGGCTTCAGTTCCTTGCTTGGTCCTCCTGTGTTCACATGCTTCTAAGACTGCTGCTGCTTCTGGTTCCTGATCCTGGCCTCGTCTGACTACCCCGTTGGTTCCTGATCCTGGCTTCGTCTGACTACCCCGTTGGTTCCTGATCCTGGCTTCGTCTGACTACCCTTCTGGTTCCTGACCTCTGTCTACGTAGACCCTGCTTCGGTTTAGCCATCCGTTTGGACTTTTGCTTACAGCTTGATTTTCAATAAAGCCTTCTTATTTCCACTTATCTCTGGTTGTACGTCTGGTTCATGGTTCCATGACAGTGTCTCCTTGAGCTTTTTCCCATAGTCCTGGCAATGGTGTTGTGGGGGGATAGATTTAGGAACAAGAAGGTGCGGTTTCATTGCTATAACATGGGGGTGGTACAGGCGATCAATGGTTTGACAGCTTCGTCCCCACCCGTGGTTCGCTTGTTGCAGCATCTTGTTTTGTTTATCGTTTAATGCATTGGTGGTAGCAGTTCATGTGCCCGGGGCTTCTAACAACATTGCGGATGCTCTTTCTCGTTTGCAGTGGGAGCGATTTCGGCAGTTGGCTCCGGAGGCGGAAGCGGAAGGCCTGGAGTGCCCGGGTCGCTGTGGGGACTATTGGAGGTACTGTAGCAAGGTTGTTGCAGGCATCATTGAGCGCGGGTTCCTGGGCTGCGTACGGGAAGGCTTGGAGGGAATGGGAGCAGTGGTGTTCAGTTTTGGGGATGAGAGTAGATGAGGGAGAGATACCTTTATTGTTGTTCTTGGGGCACGGAAACCAGCAAGGTTGGTCGGTGGCGCAGATGAACAAGTGTGTGGCAGGCCTGGCATTTGGTTTCAAGCTCCAGGGCATGGCGGACGTTACGAAGGCTTTTTTAGTGAGGCAGGTATTGAAGGGTTGGAGAAGGGGTCAGCGGACGGAGGATCACAGGAGGCCAGTGTCGTTCTCTTTGCTGTTGAAAATTGGTAGACAGGTCGAGTTAGTGGGTAGTTCCGGGGGGGAGGTTAGCTTGTTTCAGTTGGCTTTTTCCTTGGCCTTTTTTGGGGCTTTTCGTTTGGGAGAATTGGTGTCTAGGAGCGTCAGGGTTGCGGGGGGTCTGTATGGGGGGGATGTGGATTTGCTCCAGGACAGGGTGGTGGTCCGGCTGCATCAAAAACTGATTTGGAGGGGAAGGGGCGGTATGTTACACTTTTTTCAGTGCCAGAGTGCTTGTTGGGTCCAGTGAGATGTTTGCGGGTGTATAGGGAAGGGGTGTTTTTTGAGGGTGGCCCACTGCTGAGGCATGGTGATGAATCGTTTCTTTCCAGGTTTCAATTTGTGGCAGTGTTTAAAAAATGTCTGGTAGGGGCTGGGGTGGACCCAGCAGATTTCACGGGTCACTCCTTCAGGATTGGGGCAGAAACTGAAGCGGCGAGGTTGGGGTTAAGTGACGAGGTTACTATAAGGATATGGCATTGGGAATCCATCAGGTTCAGGTCCTATGTGCGTTTAGGTCGTTTGTAGGGGGAGTAATGGTGACTTGAATAGTAATGTTTTCTTTTGTTTGCGTTTTATTGCAGGCTCCAGTCCGGCGCTGGTTTGGATCATGGGTCACTCGTTTGTTTTCTGAGGGGCATTGAGGGCGGATGTTCGGGAAAACGGACGGCAATTGGGGTTTGACAGGGATGTCGCGATGGTGAAGTGGCTAGGATCTAGAGGTATGTTGTGGGGCAGTGTGCTGAAGGAAGTTCATCGTTTTGTTAGGTTAGACAGAGCTCAAGATATTTTAGTGCTCCATGTTGGGGGCAATGATTTGGGGGTTAGACTGGCGAGGGAATTGATAAGGGATATCAAATTTGATCTTTTTCGGCTTTGGTCATTGTTTCCTCAAATGGTGACGGTATGGTCAGATATTGTGCCTAGGAAAACTTGGAGGGAGGCGCGGTCTGTTGAAGGAGCTCACATTAAGGTGAACAGGGCGATTGGTCGGTTTGTGGCAAAAAGTGGGGCGGTGGCAGTTAGACATGTGGATCTTGAGTCAGGCCTTGGTGGGTTTTGCAGGACGGATGGCGTTCACCTGAATGCGGTTGGGATAGATCTGTGGTCACTGGGTCTACAGGGTGGAATTGAGAGGGCTTTGGTGATGTGGAGGAATGCACAATCATAAGGTTTGAGGGGTCAAGTTGCACGTTGTTGGCGGGGGGGGAGGTCCTCGGAGCTGGTGGAATGGGTTGGTGCTTGAGAATGAGACGGCCTCAATGGTGGGGCTGGACTCTCAGGATTGGGCACTCGGTTAATCGGTGAGGCATCCATCAGTTGGTGGCTCCGAGCTGGGTGTTTATGGCTGTAGGCAAGATGGATTGTCCAGTTGGTGGTTGTTCTGGATGTATACATTTTGAGGCTTCTAGGACCTCCCTCGTCTGGGGTAATTCAGTGTTAATATATTTGTATTTTTTGTTTAATAAATAACGGCTGCTGTGGCCGATTTAAATCCGACTCAAGTCACTTATTGATAAGGGGGCAGGTTAAAAGGGGGTATAGAATGGAGGTATTACAGGGGAAGGATAGTTTGCTAGGGCCCGAAAAGGGTCACCAATAATTCACTCATGTTTCTAATGTGTTAATCATCTTCTGCTATATATGTATGCTATGCTGTTTGTCTCATTCTTTGCCTAAGCAATAGGTTTACTAGTTTGCTAGACCCTGCAAAGTTGCTTTAATCTGCTTGTTTGCCTATGTACCGACATCTGCCTGATTCCTGGATTCTGACCTTCTGCCACCTTACCTGTGATTGATCACCATTTTGACCCTGTGCTGCCTGCCCTGACCTTGGCCTGTTACTATGAGTTTTGCCTGAACCCTGGGTACTTTGCATTGGTGCCACAAGGGCTACTCCAGTACTGCAGAATAAGATTTGGTTCAATGAAAAATATCAAAATACAGGCAGTGAGTCCATGAGTGCCAGACTTGTGACAGACACACAGTGAGTGGAGTGTTGCCCATGCCTGACCAAAGATGTGGGGCAACAGTGGACCTCAGTGCTTTGCATCGGTGTCTCTGACCTCTGTGGGTCAGCTCGCAACCACACCAGGAAGTACTGGTCCAGTGGCTCCCCTGCAGCAAAGACAAGATCCTGTATACGGGTTAAAGGGTGAATACCAGGGAATTGCCAGGATAACACTCTTTGGTTTAGTAAAATGTCAAACTGGTTTGTTGATGTAGTGGTCCCACTAGACGCTGATGGTCCCACTATACACTTCAAAATTAATTTACTGTTCAGGGCCTAAGTAACAGTGTCACGCAAATATCAGTGCATTGTACAGTGCACACATACTGTATGATATAGAGTGACCAAACAACGCCTACGTGCAAAACGTAATGTGATAAAAGTACTATACAATGTCTAAACAATATTGATAAACACTTAATATAAAGATCAAGGCCGGCATCAGTGGCTCCTAAGGCCCTGCTTGTGGCACACTCACACTCACACTTACAAGACGAGTAAGCTGTCTGTTCCTCCTGACCATCTGCACACACTGAACGCAGACATTCTGGCGCATTTTTGAATGGTCATATATTAAGCTTTTGCAGGTGCAGAAAATGTTAACAGTTTTGTTTTTGTTACTGCAACATTTAGCTTTGTCAGCAAGACATATTTTGCTCTCCATGTATTTGGCAACTGACATGAATAAAGAAAATGTTATTACAATTAATTACAATAAGTGACAGAACACTAAATACTGACAGTAATAGTAAGGAGCAGAGCAGCGGGGATAAAAATGCATAAGAAAATTACATTTGGATAAAATGATATTTGGATATTTCATTGATTTTGTCCTAACCTGAGATGAATTTGGACACAAGGAATAGCATAGCACTTTTCAGATAAAGCAGGAAAAAGATGCTATCAAATTTAAGTGTTGGCCCAATGAGCCTTAAAGCTATTATTGAGCATACAGATGGAGGAGCAGATACACTGGGGAATTTTATTTGAGAAGTCTCCATATGCATCATATTTATTACAGTATAACCAAAGGGGAAGATTAAAAAGATGCTTTTACGTGGATGATCTACATAGAAGCGGAATTGCTGTGAACACCCTCTGAAAGAAGAATGTGGAAAGGGTAGTGACTAAGAAATGTAATATGGCACAGAGATGAACATGGCTGACACAGCAGGGGCGCAAATTCTGCCGTGACGGAGGAAGTCATGGCTAAGAAAGCATTAATGGTGAATTCACTGAATTTGTTTATTCTGCCTCTGATTGTATCTAATCAGTATACTTATATATGGCCTACAATGGTCACTGTGGAAATAATTTGTCTTTTATGGGGGTAATAGCAAATCATTGTACGGGGACACCACGCACATCTTGAAACAAAACATATTGGCAACCCTTGTGTTGCAGGGCTGGTGTGGCAGGCTGGAGGAACTGTGTAGCAATCCTGAAGGTCCAATGTGACAAATCTGGTGACCCAGTGTAGCATTGCTGTAGACCACATGTAAAAGAACTGGAGGTGTGGTGTAGCAGAACTGGTGGACCTGTACTGATTGCTGATGGTGCAGAGCTGTATTGAGGGCCGATGTACAACAGATAGCGAGGCAGCGCATGACGGCGAATCTGACACAGGTGAGCAAAACAGTTATGGTATTGGTGTATTATTTCCTCAATTGATGGTGCAAATATTTGGTCAAGGTATGGGTGTATAAGGGGACATCCACACAACCTGTGTATGGTATGCGCTGTGATCTGCAATGATAAAATCACGATGAAGAGATATTCTTCAGTTACTGCATTATTTGTTTCTTGTGGGGCGGTGTTTTGTGGTCACTGTAGGATTGTTCTTTAGAGGCACATTAATAAGGTGTGAACCTATCATTTGAACCCTCCTTTAAATTACCACCTAATATCCACCATTGTGGTGTGACCTATGCCCTGTTATGTTACTCAATGGAGATGTGGATCCTCTAAGCCACAATTGGTTTGGCGCTGGCTAGACTGGGTGCAGGATCTAAGAAGTATCTCCTTTTTTCACCCTTAACCTCTGCAAAGCGGTCAGATTTCCAGGTTGCAGTCCCCAGAATACTCAAAGATTGATGTCAGGAGCACTGAAGGACCAGTGCATTGAAGCCTTCCAGGGTTGACATCAGAGGGTGGTGTTGGTTGGCAGGTCATATGCTGATGACAGAAGAGCTGTGGGCAGGAGCTGCAAAGACACAGGCAATAGCAGAAGCAAAGCTGGCACTGGAGTGAGGAGAGGTGAGTAATGTTCTCTGTAAATCACCACTAAATTCAAAGTTGGTGCTTAATTCACAGTCCTATTTTGGCTTTGGATTTCCCCATCACAAGGTTTACCTGAGCTTCCTTCTAATAACTCTTTTTTTAAAGCGACCTATTGTTTATATCAAGTATTTATGTTTACCTACTTTTAAAGTATTTTCTACAAGTACTCCCAAGGGACCTCCTCGTCCCGTTGCGGATATGAAACGAGTCATAGAGCCCCATTTGAAAAGTGTAGCTGAAGGAGGGGTGTATAGATTTGTGATGGCAGAAAGTATATTTCCTCGAAATTCCAAATTTCAGGATAAATTAGCTTCGCCTCGAACCTGAATTTCCTCGTGCTTCGTGTTAGAGAATCGATTTAGCCCCTTAAGGACTCATGCCGTACATGTACAGCGCTGGTGGACGTGACTTAAGGACCAGCACCGTACATGTACGGCTGACTAATCGGGCGGGTGCAGGAGCTGTGCCTTCCTTAGGCATTGTGGCTGCCTTCCAGGAGAGCCTATGAGATCCAGCCCCCTGGATCTCACAGGGAAGCAGTCTGTAAGCGTATTACAGTGTGTAATACACTTACAGCCAATGCATTACAATAAAGTAGTATTGTAAATGCATTGTAAAGAGGGTTCAGACCCCCAAAAGTTGAAGTCCCAGAGTGGGACAAAAAATAAAGTGAAAAAAGACATTTTAAAAATAAAGTTTTACAAAAAGGTTTCAAGTAAAAAAAAAAAAAGCGTCCTTTTCCTAAAATAAAGCTATTTTTTTTTTAAAAGTAGTGAAAAAAGAAAAGTAGACATATTAGGTATCGCCGCGTCCATATCGACGGGCTCTATAAATATATCACATGACCTAACCCCTCAGATGAACACTGTAAAAAAGATAAAATAAAAACGGTGTAAAAAAAGCCATCATTTGTCACCTTACATCACAAAAAGTGTAATAGCAAGCAATAAAAGTCATAAGCACCCCAAAATAGTGCCAATCAAGTCATCTCATCCCTCAAAAATGATACCCTACCTAAGACAATCACAAAAAAAAACTATGGCTCTCAGACTATGGAGACATTTTTTGTCATATGCACCCTAAAATAGTATCAATCAAACCGTCATCTCATACCCCAAAAAATTTGCCCCTACATAAGACAGACAGTCACCCAAAAAATAAATAAAAAAAACTATGTCTTTCAGAATATGGAGACACAAAAATCTTTTTTTCCCAAAAATTTAAACTGAAACAAATTTTTTTAACTGAACAAAAAAAAGTAGTCTTATTCGGTATTGTCGCATCCATAACATGATATAACCTGTCAGATGAACATTGTAAATTACAAAAAATAAAAACGGTGCCAAAACAGCTATTTTTTGTTACCTTGCTTCACAAAAAGTGTAATATAGAGCAACCAAAAATCATATGTACCGTAAAATAGTACCAACAAAACTTGCACCTTATCCCATAGTTTCCAAAATGGAAAAATGGAAAAAATGTTAATTTCTGAAATTTCATCTACATTTTCCGTTAATTCTTGTGGAACACCTAAAGAGTTAACAAAGTTTGTAAAATCTGTTTTTAACACCTTGAGGGGTATAGTTTCCAAAATGGGGTCACTTTTTTAGAGTTTCTACTCTAGGGGTGCATCAGGGGGTCTTCAAATGTGACATGGCAACTTAAAATTATCCCAGTGACATCTGCCTTCTAAAAACCATATGGCATTCCTTTCCTTCTGCGCACTGCCGTGTGCCCATACAGCAGTTTACGACCACATATGGGGTGTTTCTGTAAACTAAAGAATCAGGGCAATAAATATTGAGTTTTGTTTGGCTGTTAACCCTTGCTTTGTTACTGGAAAAAATTGATTAAAATGGAAAATCTGCCAAAAAAGTGAAATTCTGAAATTTCATCTACATTATCCTTTAATTCATGTGGAACACCTAAAGGGTTAAGAAAGTTTTAAAATCAGTTTTGAATACCTTGAGTGGTGCAGTTTCCAAAATAGGGCCATTTATGGGTGGTTCCTATTATGTAAGCCTCACAAAGTGACTTCAGACCTGAACTGGTCTTTAAAAAGTGGGTTTTGGAACTTTTCTGAAAAATGTCAAGATTTGCTTCTAAACCTTCTAACATCCCAAAAAAAAAAGAAAATGTAATTTACAAAATGATCCAAACATGAAGTAGACATATGGGAAATGTAAAGTAATAACAATCTCGGCCAAAATCCCGTGCTCAGTGATGTATGACGCCAGCCGGTGTCGACGTAATCTTGCGCCACGCCAGATCTTCAAGCAAGATGGCGCCGTTGGCCTTTCGCGAGCTAATAAGGGCGGTAAGTTTGATTTAAAAATGTATTTACACTCAGATGCCATGATCATGTATGAACGAGGCATCTGAGGGGTACAATGACGGGGGCGGCACTATCACAGCTTCCTGTCATTGCACCCGCTACTTACAAAAAATGCCCTTTGTGACAAAGTAAAATTTAGCGAATCAGTTGAATCAAACTTTTCATAAATTTGCTCATCTCTATTTAAGATGTTCAGAAGGCGTCTTGTGTTGTCAGAGGCATGTCTACCCGTTACAAAACCTGCTTGATCAGGGCTGAGGAAGTCAATTCCACAGATTCACAGTTCCTACAGTAAAGAAGCTTTGACACTTCTGGAGACTGAGCTTTTTCTTCTCCAGTCGGAGGCAGTGCCCCCTTGTGTTTTGAGGGCATTTTACATGGAACAGTTTTCCACCGTATTTTTTTGCATGGCTCATTTATATATTTGTATAGATTAATCATGTGGCCTCTAGACTTCTCTTCTCAAGACGAAATAATTTTGATTATTTTAATTTTTCTTCATAACTAAGACGCTCCATGCCCCTTATCAGTTTAGTCGCTCTCCTCTGTACTTTTTCCAGCTGCAGAGCGTCCTTTCTATGGACTGGTGCCCAGAACTGAACTGCATATTCCAGATGAGGCCACACCAACGCTTTGTAAAGTGGTAATATTACATCCCTGCCCAGCGAGTCCATGCCTCGTTTAATGCATGACATTATCCTGGTGGCCTTAGAAGCAACTGATTAACATTGTACGATTTACAAGGACACCCAAATCCTTCTCTATAAGTGACTCTCCCAGTGTTACATCACCTAGGACATATGAAACACAGAGATTATTACTACCAAGATGCATAACTTTACATTTATTCACATTGAACCTCATTTGCAAAGTTCATGCTTAATCAGTCAGTGTTCAAGTCAGCTTGCATTTTATGGACATCTTCCATAGACTGCACAGTACTACATAGCTTAGTGTCATCTGCAAAAATAGAAATTCCTTTCTCGATATCATTAATAAATAAAATAATAGAAGACCCAGCTTGGGGTACACCACTTATAACTCGGGACTATTCTGAATAGGAATCATTGACCACCACTCTCTGGAAATGGTCCTTCAGCCATTTTTTATCCAATTACAAACTATACTTTCCAAGCCTATAGACCTTACTTTACCTATTAAATGTATGAGGGACAGTATCAAAAGCCTTTGCAAAATCCAGAAACACTACATCCACAGCTGCCCCTCTGTCCAGGCTACTACTCACCTCCTTATAAAAACAAATCAGGTTAGTCTGACAACTTCTGTCTTTGGTAAACCCATGTTGGTTATCACTTATAATATTATTTACAGTCACATACTCCTGTATATAGTCCCTTAAGAGTCCTTCAAACATTTTTTCCCACAACAGAAGTTAAACTAACTGGTCTATAATTACCTGTGGAGGACCTAGATCCTTTTTTGGATATGGGCACCACATTTGCAATCACTTGGCACTGTACCAGTAACTAGAGAATCATTAAACATTATAAACAGGGGCACAGCAATGACTAAACTGAGCTCTTTAAAAACTCTTGGGTGTAATCTATCTGGACCCGGAGCCTTGTTCACATTTACCTTATTTAACTTGGCTTGGACCATATCTATAGTCAGCCAATTTATATTACCGGATGTACTAACAGCCCCAGCACCACAGATATCGGCTCCTTTCTTTTCTTTTGTATATACAGAGCTAAAAAAACAACAACATTTAGTAACTCTGCCTTTTCCTTATCTTCAGTGACTAACCCCCCTTTACCATTTTTTAGGGGACCTACCTACTCAGACATTGTTTTTTTTAAGCATGTATATATTCATTTTTGGGGATTTTGTTTTGCTCTTTTGCAACCTGCTGTTCATTTTGTATTTTTGCTTATTTTATCTCCTTTTTACAGATTTTATTAAGCCCTTTGTAAACTTCAGAGGCTACAACTACAACCAAAAGGAATAACTTTTTTTGTGCAATTACTCAATGTGGATTTAAAGCTCTCCCATTTATCCTCAGTATTATTATGCGACATTAGCTGCACCCAGTCTTTGCCCTGAAATGCTGCCCTAAACCCAGGGAATTTAACCTTTTTAAAATTCTGTGTCTTTGCTCTGCCTAACAGAGTTTGCTTCTTATAGTTTAGGGGGAATATAATTATAATGTTGTTACTATTACCTACTGTTTCTCGAACAGTAACATTTCCAACAAGCTCTGCATCATTAGAAATTATCAGATACAACAGAGCATTGCCCCTAGTGGGAGCTTCTACAAACTGGCCCATAGAGTGGTCCTGCAGCAAGTTAAGGAATTTTCTCCCCTTTGCGGTTGAGGCAGAACCATGACCCCAGTCAATGTCTGGGAAGTTAAAATTGCCCATTATGACAACTGTACCAGCTAGTGCAGCCCGCTCTATTTGGTTATACAGCTGAGCATCTATCTCCTCTGTGATGTTAGGGGGTCTATAGATTATACCAAGTTTTTTTTTTTTTTCCAGTGTTTATATCCCTTTGAACTTCCATCAATAAGGTTTCCACATCCTTACTATCTTCACCCATGTCTTCAGATCACTTTTCAAATACAGACACACCCCACCACATTTTCTATTGACCCTGTATTTCCTAAATAGTGTAAAACCCTCATTATTAACAGCCCAGTCATGCGAAGAGTCCAACCATGTCTCAGCCACACAAACTACATCATGTGTTCTTCTAGTACCATAGCTCCAGCTCCCGCTCCCCCATTTTGCTAGCTAGACTTCTGGCATTTGTGAAAATACATTTTAAATTACTATTACTTGTAAAGTGAATATCCAGGATTTTTGGGTTACTTTGGTTGATGTTTGTATGTAACAAGTTCTTGTTACCAGCAGCTCGATTTTTCATCGGTGTACAGTTCTGTCGTCTTCCTACTTTCCTCACTAACCCCAGCTCCCACTAAATTCCCACTGTCCCCTCCTATATCCCACTCTCTATCTACACCCTTATTAGCATGACCACCCTCCCCCAGATCCTAGTTTAAAAGCTCCTCCAGCCATCTGACCATTTTTTCCCCTAGGGCAGTTGCACCCTCCCCAATAAGATGCTGTAGAGCCTGTAACCTCCTCTACTGTAGAGCCTGTAACCGACAGACAAGTCGGCCAAGTTCTCCATGAACCCAAAACCTTCCTTCCTGCACCAGCTTCTGAGCCACTCGTTTAACTCCCTGAGCTCCCGTTGTCTCTGGTGACGCTAATGGCACTGGTAGTATTTCTGAAAACACTACCTTGGAGGTCTTGGACTTGAGCTTCTCTCCTAGTTCCCTAAAATCATTTTTAAGGACCTTCCATCTCCCCCTGACTTTTTTATTGGTGCCAATGTGTATCATGACCGCCGGGTCTTCCCCAGCCCCACCCAGCAATCTATCAATCCGATCTGCAATATGCCGAACCTGAGCACCCGTAAGACAACACACTGTTCGGCATTCACGGTTTCGGCAACAGATGACCACCAGCATCTGTCTGACCTTTGCTGCACTCCTTTTCTCATCCTTCCTGCAGTGGTCATCCTCCTGGTTGCTAGGAGAAACGGCCTGATGCAGTTTTGCTGGCCCTGGACTTTAATCCCTAATGTCAGCCAAACAGGCATATTTACTAGGGAGTTTCAGCTCAGGACTAGCCTCCCTGGTACTTTTCTCTCTACCCCTTTTCAAGCTGCCTATTTAGATCCACGATTTGGGCTTCCAAATATGCAACATGCTTGCATCTAGTGCAAATGTATTCACCCTTGAATGGATCTTCAAGGCACGCCTACATTGCAAAGGACACAAACTTAGTAGCAGGGGTGGACTGGGAGCTTACCCACTTCACATCCGCCCATAGGATATAAACGTCCTATGGGTGGATGTTCATCTCGGATGGAACGTCCATTCAGAGATGGCAGCTGCACGCTGATCGTGCAGATGCCGAGTAGGGGGCCTGCTGCCAGTGACAGCAGGGCAACCCAGAGAGAAGACAGTTCCCAGGTGTCCCTGCCTTCTAGATCGCTGTATACACAGTGCTCAACGCTATGCGCTTCCTGTCCCGGACCGGTGATCATGAGACTGACTGGGATGGGAGAGTACAGGAGCGGTTGGGTTTTCCATAGACCTCGATCAACCCTGCACTGAGGCTGAGCGGTGTATTCTGCTGTACAGACTCTCTGGGGGGTGTTTTTCCCCTGTAGCTGGGGATACTATGTCAGCCCCAGTTACAGGAGAAATCAATAGTGAAAAAAAAAAAAGTGAAGTTAAATTTCCCCCAGAGCTCTTGTATGACCTTGTTAAAGATGTGTGAATTTTATTCTATATTTTGTATCTCTAGGACTGTAATGAGTTAACTTTTTCCTCTTCAAGTGCCTCCCACCCCCCTCTTTGTTTCAAGACTGGAGAAGAGAGGGGGCAAAGAACTGTGCTGTGGGAAGGGTCTGTTTTCTCATCTTTGTACAGGTGTCCCAAGGGAGGTGTATAGATTGTGGAGGAATGCATAAGCCAATCATATGACTTGATGATATATACATATTATTCACTGCCTATAGAGAAGCACCTCCTTGAAGTGTCACATATGACTTATGCAGTATTATTGTTAGAATAAACGCCATTACAAGATGGCGGACACTTAGATGTTTACATTAGTTCACATTCCAAAGTGATACACAGTGCGCAGATGTTAGGATGTTATCTCTGTTTCTCTTATCTCTTCTTCCTTTTGAGCCAATCAAATAATGCCTGGGCCTGAGAAAGTACTGCCCTTTTCTGAAGATACATATACCGCTTACCCTCTGTAATAAATTAGAGATTGCTTTGACCAGCTTCTGTGTCAGTGTCCAGTCTCTCAATCACGCGTGGATATTAACCCCTAGGGGGTACATTGATTTGGAGCACCAGAGTGCATCTCAAATGCTCTAATTTAGGGCTTCTTTAACAAATGGCACCCCAGATGGGACCCCAAGGCGAAAGGAGCATCAACAGCCGACACACAAGAGGCCCCATGACTTGACAAAGGGCAGAGAGGAGATGGCCGGCTTTAATAGAACGGTAAGAATACTCTTACCTGCCTTTCTGCCATTTAGTTCATCACTTAATGTTGGCTTAGTCTGCTGTGAGGTGGTACCCATGTAAGTATAGTAGTCGGCTAATATGCTGAAAGCCTGGGGTCCATAGAACCATAATCTGAATTGATAGATCACTCTGGTGTGTATATGTGTTTATGTGTTAGTATGGTCCGAGGAGTGAATTGAGCATGGACAGTAAGACCACAGACAAAGGGAGGGGACAGTAACCTCCTGGTTTGGAAGGGGGCGCTGTAGCGCCTAGGTGTGGGACAAAGTAAACTCCAGCTGACCTGGCCAGGAAGACGCGTGTACCATATGACCCTTAGAAAGGGAAGACTGCGGAGATATTCTCCACCTGACCTGACCTCCAGGAAGACGCGTGGATCCGTATGAACCTTAGAAAGGGAAGACTGCGGAGATATTCTCCACCTGACCTGACCCCCAGGAAGATGCGTGCGGAGCCCGCCTGACCCCTGGAGAGGGCAAAACGTGCGGGGAGTCCCAGCTGACTAGTCAGACGTGATAGTCAGATTTGAGCCAACCAGAGGGGAGGGTGAATCCTTTGTCTGTGGAGGAAAGGGTTAAAGGTGCCTCTTTACTCCTCTGTTTTGTGTGTGTCAGTCTGAAATACTGCTGTTGAAATGGGTCAGTCCCAGTATTATGAAGAAGGAGAAAATACAGCCCCTAGCTAGTAGCGAGGGAAGAGGGAGATTATAGGATGTGATATTAATAGAGAATTGAAAGTTAAAATGTGAAAAAGAATGTTACAGAGCAGTGTCAGGATGTTACTTGATGGCACTAGCAAGAAAGTGCCCCAGTGTCTGCAATCAGAAAGGCGCTTGTGTTAAATGTTCCGAAATGAACTGGTTAAGTTTTGTTACCCTAATAATATGTGTGTGCTTAAATAGGGAAATAGGGAAGACCCATAGCCTGGTCAGTTAATGGATAAGTATTGTATCTAGTGTGAGCTACAGAGATTCACTTTCCCCTGCCTTCCCACAGAAACATTCCTGAGATAAGAGAAACGGGCAAAGGGAAAGGGGGGAGGGAATCATGCAGAGTAAGTGATGTGTAATATATTATACAAGACGAAGAATTGTTCAATAATTTTCTTTCTTCTTTCCCAAGCAGTGTAATGTGGGAATCCAGCTTTTAACAAAATGACTGTATGATTATAACATGTATATTGTCTTCCTATAAGAGTTGATTAATCACAGAGTGAAGACCAGAAGACATTGGAAAAAACAGCACAACAGCGACATAGAACATCAGCAATTCTGGGTGTGGTGTGGCTATCTGTTTCCAGGAAAGCTGTGTTTGTCAGTGCTGCAAGTTTTAGGATGAAACAAAGGGTTGGAAGACATAAATGATTCAGTGGAATGTGAATGGGTGTGGCTTTGAGTTGTAGTTGAGTCAAAAATGTGTGAAGACTGATGGATGTTTTTAGCTGAGCTGTGAATGCAATTCATATTTTATGTATAAGGGCGTGGTTATGAGCTGTTTGTGAAAATGAGTACATGAAGATTTTAGTTTTTTTTATTGGTGCCAACAATGTTGATTGAGCTGTACATTTTTTTAAATTGAAGTCAATGAAAAGTTTCTTATGGGCCCTTTGTGTGTTCATGTCTGTATTGTCAGATCTATTTGTTTCAATGTTTGAAGTTACGTGTTACATGTTAAGTGTTGTGCTTAACATCAGCTCTGTTCTTATGGATAGCTGGGACACTACTGACGGACAGAAGGAGGACCACAGCATCCGACTGAAAGGGGTGGACTTAGATGACTCAGAGCGGAGCGAGGAGGATAGGAGTGGACGTTACAGACAACGACAGCCCTTGTGCCCATCCCCTAGTAATAGGACACTCCCGTGGAAGTTGAGAAGTCCTGTTTTCCAGTCTATTAATTCCACAATAGGAAAAGTTGGATACTTCTGTAAGCCAAAATGCAGAGTAACATCAAGCAGCATTGGGTGGTTCAGTGGTGCCAACCATAGGTAGTGTTCCTTTGGCATTGCTCCAGCCCTGATGTCAAAAGCCTCATTGAAGTGAGGAAAAAGTAAGTCTGCCACCCTATAATGGTCCTGGGAGATGAGCCTGCAGAGTCTGTGGGACCCAGATCCCAGGAGAGAGAGAGTGTTGTGCTGTGTGGTACTCCTCATCCACACCATACGAGAGGATTGTATTCTATGTTGACCATGGCCGGATCACTGTCTGTCCCCACAGACACCCATGTTTTTTTGTCATAAGGAGAACACAAAGACAGGTGGGGGGGGGGGGGAGTTAGATCAAGATTAGGAAACAGGAAATCCAGTATCGGCTCTACTTTTAAACATTTTTAGCAGATTCAGTCTGGCCCAATGATATCCCTCATTCCGGGTGATAAAATAAGTAGTCCCGTTTTTGATTGATACTGGAGCAGCCAAGACAGTTGTGCACAGCAAATATGGCCTCCCCTGATTTACTCTCCAAGGACACCAGTCTTTGGGTAGAAGTGGATGGGAAAGTAGTACGCTCCCTTTTCAACAGAAACCATCCATATTAGATTTGCCCCTAACCAAGATGCGCTTGCCCGTTTGCTGGTCAGTGGTAACGCCCCTTGTTGCCTCCTGGGTGCAGATTTGGAAGCTGGAGAAGAGGAGGCGGAGCATTGGGACAGATGTTTAGGTTTAGGGAGAGAATTAAAATTCAAGGGGGGACTGTTAAAGATGTGTGAATTTTATTCTATATTTTGTATCTCTAGGACTGTAATGAGTTAACTTTTTCTTCTTCAAGTGCCTCCCACCGCCCTCTTTGTTTCAAGACTGGAGAAGAGAGGGGGGCAAAGAACTGTGCTGTGGGAAGGGTCTGTTTTCTCATCTTTGTACAGGTGTCCCAAGGGAGGTGTATAGATTGTGGAGGAATGCATAATCCAATCATATGACTTGATGATATATACATATTATTTACTGCCTATAGAGAAGCACCTCCTTGAAGTGTCACATATGACGTATGCAGTATTATTGTTAGAATAAACGCCATTACAAGATGGCGGACACTTAGATGTTTACATTAGTTCACATTCCAAAGTGATACACAGTCATATACATATACCGCTTACCTTCTGTAATAAATTAGAGATTGCTTTGACTAGCTTCTGTGTCAGCGTCCAGTCTCTCAACCACGCATGGATATTAACCCCTTTGGGGTACATTGATTTGGAGCACCAAAGTGCTTTTTTGTCACCTTACATCACAAAAAGTGCAACGCCAAGTGATCAAAAAGGCGTATGTCCCACAAAATGGTACCAATAAAACCGTCACCTCATTCTGCAAAAAATGAGCCCCTACATAAGAAAATCGCTCAAATAATAAAAAAAACTATAGCTCTCAGAACATGGAGACATTAAGGCCCCTTGCAGACGAGTGTGTCCAGATTCGTCCCGGTGCATTGTGGAAAACCCGCGTGAGTAGGTACGCAATTGCAGTCAGTTTTGACTGCGATTGTGTTCTGATGTTCAGTTTTTATTGCGCGGGTGCAATGTGTTTTGCACGCGAGTGATAAAAAACCGACTGTGGTACCCAGACCCGAACTTCTTCACAGAAGTTCAGGTTTGGGTTAGTTGTAGTGTAGATTGTATTATTTCCCCTTATAACATGGTACAATAGGGCTGGAGGGGTTAAAAAAATCTCACCTTAATCCACTTGTTCGCGCAGCCGGCATCTCTTCTGTCTTCATCTGTGAGCAATAGGACCTTTGATAAAGTCACTGCGTTTATGACATGGTCATCACATGATCCATCACCATGGTGATGGATCATGTGATGAGCGTAGTTACGTCATCAAAGGTCCTATTGCTCACAGATGAAGACAGAAGAGATGCCGGCTGCGCAGTGGATTAAGGGGAGTTAAATTATTATTTATTTATTTTTTAACCCCTCCAGCCCTATTTTCCTATGCATTCTGTATTCAGAATGCTATTATTTTCCCTTTATAACCATGTTATAAGGGGAAATAATAATGATCGGGTCCCCATCCCGATCGTCACCTAGCAACCGTGCGTGAAAATCGCACCGCATCCGCACATTCATTTCTATGGGGCCTGTGTTACGCGAAAAACGCACAAAGAGGAGCATGCTACGATTTTCACGCAACACACAAGTAATGCGTGAAAATCACCGCTCGTGTGCACAGCCCCATAGAAATTAATGGGTCAGGATTCAGTGCAGGTGCAATGCGTTCAACTCACGCATTGCACCCGCGCGGAATACTCGCCCGTGTGAAAGGGGCCTAAGACATCATTTTTTTTGTTTAAAAAATGCTATTATTGTGTTAAAGTGAAATAAAGAAATAAAAGTATACATATTCGGTATCACCGCGTCTGTAACAACCACCTCTATAAAAAATATCACATGACCTAACCCCTCAGATGAACACCGTAAAAAAAATAAAAAAATGCCCAAATAGTTTTTGGGGGGAGTCCTGACCCTTTTGTTCCCATAATGTATGTATCACTTACAATGAGAGATTTACCCAACTACATCACTTGGGCTGAAGATAAGTCAATGTTCTTGTTTGCAATGTGTCTCTTGCTTCCCCTATCTCTTCAGGTCCCCCGTTCTCTATTATTTCCCCCCTCTTATCCTTCTTTTCCTTATCTCCTTTTTTGAATGCCTTTCTTTCTTGTACTGTATGTATTGCTGAAATATGCGGATCCTATGAGGCCCAATGTGGTTTAAGGAGTTTGTCTTTCTTCAGTCAAAATGACTTACTAATAAGCATGGTTAGATTTTTCCAGAAATTGTCAATATTTAACACTTCTAACTAGATGCTAAGTCATGCTTACTGTCTTGAATGGTTCACAGTCTGATTTACTCAACCAAGGTCTCTCATCCTTAGAAGTCACGAGTCATTTTTAGAAGTCATTTGTTCGCTGGAAACCATCATCCGTAATGAAGACGCTCTCAATCTCTGACTGCCAATCTTTCATAAGACAAGCACCATTATTTGTGGTCAGGTGTATTCACCAGCATTTGTAGTCAATCCTGTTCACTGAAGGATAATTCTTTTTTTTTTCCACTTGAGGACAATAATGATCCATGAAACCGGAAATATTTAGTGGGACTTTAGTCGCATCCAAAGAGAGCAAGGTCCCATTGTTTGAAGTCAATAGTGTTGTGGACTACCAAATTCACTGTAGTCATTTTTACACCAGATGTTTCTCCACAATTAGAAGTTGGTCTCAATTCTGAAGCACTGTCAACAGTATTGGAAGTGCTCCTTCCTGACACCGGATGCGTGTGCCTCATCAAGCTGTTAACGTGTGATTTCACTGAGTGCCCAACAGACGATGACTTAATGGTGAGCTCATTTATTAACTACTTGCCTCTGCATAGTCTTTGGCCTCTTGCACACGGCCATTGTCGTTCTGTTCCGGGCGGAGACCGGTACGGATCCAGACCCATTCAACTTGAATGGGTTCATGATCCGTCTGTTCCGCAAAAAGATAAAACAAGCTCCAGGATGGAAGCACGGATCGGAACCCCACGGAAGCACTCTGTAGTGCTTCCATGGGGTTCCGTTCCGTGCTTCCGTTCCGCATCACACCTCCGGATTTGCGGACCCATTCTAGTGAATGGCTCCACATCTGTGATGCGGAATGCACACGGACGGTGCCGTATGCGGCCTACAAAACGGCCACGGGAGCACAACGGCCATGTGCAAGAGGCCTTTCTCTGATTGTGAACAGCATAGGACAATTTGGAGGGCTCTAAAAGTGGTGCCACCCCCAGACAAATGCTTTCAGTGGAAACACACGTTGGGCCCCTCTCATCATTAAAACTTGGTATGCATGGTTATTTATTTTGTACTTGTCACTTTACAGATTTTTCAGTATAGTACGCTCAATTGGCCCGCATATGTGTGGTCTCTCAGTTATTTGTGCTGCTTTTATTGGGTAGTAGAAGTGTTATTGTGGATATTAGTATTTTGCATTGATCACTGTTTCAATGTATTTCTTGGTTCCACTCCGGTATTGTCCTCTTATGCTGGGGGACAGGAGTGCTTTGGTTGCTGTGCCTCATATTCTGAATTCTGCAGTTTTTTATATTTATTAATCACGTATGGTGTAATTCAATAAAGATTAGGTTAATGTGTATTATTTGATCCACGTTGCACTTTTTTTTTTTTTTTTTTTTTTTTAGGGAATAAAGTATTGGAAGTGTCTCTTTTACCAGAGGTTGCTCATTACACTGGACATTGTGCAGTGTATCAAGCTTTTCAGCACTTTGGAAGAAACTACTATCTGCTTGAGAACATTCTCTAAAGGACAAGAAACCCATTACTGACGTTGGTATCCTCAGTCATGGCCCTGTCCGATGCTCTGGAGAAGGACAGCCTGTTTTCTCCTTTCCAGTCTATCACAGTGACATTTCTATGTACTCCACTTATCCTTGTTGCCACACATAACCTCATGCAAGTTTTCACAGCGGCAGTGCCACCTTATCATTGCCAATCTAACCTCACCCTTAACAACTCGTATTTACCAAAAGATCCATGCACTCGATACATTTCACTGCAATTGAACGATACAGAACCGTGTATGCATGGGGAGAGGATCTATGACTTGAGTTTATATACTTCTACCATTGTCAGTGAGGTAAGTGATATATGGACTTATTACACTTTTTAACAGAATTTGATATGCAGGAATCCAACATACATACGTGTGTCAGACAGCGCCATGATTATAGGGGGTGCAAAGCATCCAATGTCGATTTGCTCAAAACTTTGTTTGAATGCTGTACGGAGAGTGTCACGGGACTTCAGTGAATAACTTCGGACTTTAATTTTAGACCTTGAAAATAATTTCAAAACCTGGATGTGAAGTCGGCTTTGGTACCGAATCCGGCTTCGGATTCCTGTTTTAAAATGGTTTTCAAGTTTAAAAATCGGTTTTCAAGTTCTAAAATGGTTTTCAAGTTTAAAAATCGAATGCTGAAGTTATTCTTGCGAGACTTCAGTGATAACGAATTGCACTTCACTGAAGCCCATACATTTTATTTTAATTAAAATTTATTTTACAGCATTAAAACAAAGTTTTGAGCAAATCGACTTTGAATCCGAGCTAGATTCGCTCAACACTAGTACCATGTGTCAGGCCACCACCGATTTGGTATTGATGACCTATTCTGATAGGCTATTAATATTGACCAACCAAAAAACCCTTCAAAGTATGGAGGAGCCCCTCCCTCCATGTCTATGGGACTGTGTTAGGTTACAATCTATTTCTAACAATTTGCATTGACTCCATTGGGGTGTGTTCCTTTTTATTTCAGGTTCAGAGCAATGCAAAAGTTGTTGCTGCTGCTAGACTATGTTTGGTACTGATTAGATCTATGTTTTAGAGGCAGTTCACATGGTGGATTTTGTCACCGGAATTTTGGAGAAGACGCGACACCAAAATTCTGCCAGCAGCCGTGTGTTCTGCCCCCCATTGTTTTCCATTGGCAGCAGGAGCTGCAGCTTGAGGTCCAGCGGTTAAAAGACAGGACTGTGCCAAGAAGGGGCGTTCCCCTTTTGGAACCTTTTGGCACGGTCTGTGGACAGCTGCTGCGGCGGTGGCTATGTTCCACGGAGCTGTGAGTGGCATCCGAAGTGAACACGGCATACAAGGCAGATGTTGACAGTGGGGAAATCTGCAAATGGCTTTTAATACTATGCATTTAGTAGTTTGAAGAGAACCCATCACCTCTCCTGACACGTCTGTTGTAGTAATTCTGGAACATCTGTTCTTATGACTTTATGATGTATGATTCCTTTATTACTCCTGCTAAGACTAATGGAAGAATTACTAGCATCAATCATAATCGTCAGAAAGAAGGGAGCAACCATCGTCTTCATTCCTATTTATTATCTGTGGTATTGGAGTGGGGTATGTTATTTAGCACATTGGGGGAAATTTATCAAAATCGGTGTAAAAGAACACTGACTTAGTTGCCCATAGCAACCAATCAGATTCCACCTTTCATTTTACAAAGGAGCTCTGAAAAATGAAAGGTGGAATCTGGTTGGTTACTAGGGGCAACTAAGTTCATTTTCATTTGCACCAGTTTTGATAAATCTCCCCAACATTGTGAGGGAGATATATCAAGACTGGCACATCCATCTGCCCATCTTGATCTTCCTGCACTGGCGTGAGAGGTGCTTAATTTATTAAAAGGCAGGAGGCTCCTAAGAAATAAGGTACATACATCTCTGCCCTGCACCAGAAACTGCAGTGTACGCCAGCTACAGACTGGCGTAGACTTCAGCTATAACTTTTGCCACTTTCTAGCGAAAGTTATAGTAAATTCAACAGGTGCCCTGAAGCCACGCCCAGTCACCAATTATGGCCTAATTAGCTTAATAAATGTCCCTCTGTATGTTATCACATTTGAATGGGAATACATTTACAAAAAAATCTTTATATGACCAAATATGCTGTGGTGTCATTAGTGCGAAACTATAAACCTTTTCTCTTGTTTCATCTGTCAAACAGTGGGATTTGGTTTGTGAACGAGAATGGATGAAGGAACTGGCGCAGTCCACTTACATGGCAGGAGTGCTGGTGGGCGCTATCCTGTATGGCTCTCTCGCAGACAGGTGAGCTGGGTGGGATTGATATTATATTACAGCACATTATAATGAGGTAGAACATTACTGCACTTGCTTCTTTTTAGTGTACAGGTAAACAACACTATTAGGGCCTGTTCACACAGCTTCTTATGACAGTGGAATCCGCTACCATTGTTTTTAATGGAAGGCACCTAAACTGTGGGAGGTGGATTCACCAAGACTGTCCAGCAGCTTTTCGGGGCAGAATTTATGCTAAATTCTTGCTGCAAAGGCACACACAGGGACTTAAAAGTATGCCAAAATACATAATGGTAATATATATACGTTGACGTCAGGGGTGCATGCAGGGTTTTCTCAAGGACTTAGGGTGTGAAAAAACTCATTATGAAGTGGTCAGAATGACGTCACTGCATGGGACCTGCCTGGTACTGGGAGCCTTCTAGGCCGTAAGCTTGAAGTGGTCACCAGAATATGGGAGTGAATGATGGGGCATTGGACGGACGGCTGCCTACTCCACCATGGGATAGCTGCCAACACTCCCTGGGACAGCCTCGCTCTGACCCCATGACCATCTGAGAAAAAAACATTTGGAGGTAATGTTGTGAAAACTCTGCCTTCTTCCCCACCCCTTTGGTAACTGATCTTACCATCTTGTTGGGATTGTTGGCAACTATGCTATAATATCAAACCATACAACCAAAGGTATGTGGATACAGCTGATAGGGTCGCAGGGTTTTACCGGCCTCTTGTGCACGCCCCTGGATGATATACCTTTCGACTTATGAAATCAAATACAAGTACAACTCTTTGCCATGCACACTGCAGCAAATTTTTCAAATTGCCCCCATAAGGGCTAGCCTTCCTCCACATATGCCAGTCCCCATATCTCTATGTCACACACAATGCTGTTATAAGTGTCAGCCACAGTCAGTAAATATATACATCCACAATGTCATCCACAAAAATCAATCTCAGGGCAGCTTACATTTCATCATATTTTTAAATATGAAAAATGAAAGCTGCCCAGTCATGGGTTGCATGGACAATGCAGACAGTTTCCTTTTAGATTTCCGGCAATCACCCCGAAACAGCTGTCTGCAGATGAGTTGCTGGCTTATTTAATATCCAAGTCATGTCTCAAGGCTTAGTTAAAGAGTTGAACATTGACTTATAGGATAGCTGCCTTACATCTGGTGGCATTAGAGGCAGAGCTTGTTAAGAGCTCATTTGCATCCCTTTCCTATCAGGCCCCTTTCACATGGGCGAGTATTCCGTGCTGATGCGATACGTGAGTTGAACGCATTGAATCAGGACCCATTTACTTCTATGGGGCTGTGCACATGAGCTGTGATTTTCACGCATCACTTGTGCGTTGCGTGAAAATCGCAGCATGCTTTATATTGTGCGTTTTCCACGCAACGCAGGCCCCATAGAAGTGAATAGGGCTGTGTGAAAATTGCAAGCATCTGCAAGCAAGTGTGGATGTGGTGCGATTTTCACGCACGGTTGCTAGGAGACTATCGGGATGGAGACCCGATCATTATTATTTTCCCTTATAACATGGTTATAAGGGAAAATAATAGCATTCTGATTACAGAATGCATAGTACAATTGCGCTGAAGGGGTTAAAAAAATAATAATAATTTAACTCACCTTAATCCACTTGCTTGCGCAGCCCGGCTTCTCTTCTGTCTGTCTTCTGTACTGTGTGCAGGAAAAGGACCTGTGGTGACATCACTCCGGTCATCACATGATCCATCACCATGGTAAAAGATCATGTGATGGACCATGTAATTACCGGAGTGACGTCACCACAGGTCCTTTTCCTGCACACAGCACAGAAGACAGACAGAAGAGATGCCGGGCTGCGCGAGCAAGTGGATTGAGGTGAGTTAAATTATTTATTTATTATTTTTAACCCCTTGAGCGCTATTGTACTATGCATTCTGTAATCAGAATGCTATTATTTTCCCTTATAACCATGTTATAAGGGGAAATAATACAATCTACAGAACACCGAACTTCTGTGAAGAAGTTCGGGTTTGGGTACCAAACATGACGATTTTTCTCACGCGCGTGCAAAACGCATTACAATTTTCTGCACTCGCGCGGAAAAATCACGCATGTTCCCACAACGCACCCGCACCTTTTCCCGCAACGCCCGTCTAAAAGAGGCCTTAAACTTCCTTCACACATACTGCAGTTTCTTTTTGTTGTAAAAAAAAAACATGCATTTTTTGCCATTTTATTGCCTTCTGTGTAACTTTTTTTCCCTTTTTGTTATTGCAACATTTTAAAACGGAATTTATACAACCACTTTTCAACTGCTATAGATATAACTAAGGCCCCCTGCACACGAATGTGTGCACCCCGTGGTCCTGCTTCTGTGATGCGGAATGCCAACGGAACGGCACTCGTGTATTTCAGATCCGCAAATGCAGTCTGCAATACGGCAACGGGAAGCACACGTTCGTGTGCAGGTGGCCTAAGTGGAAAATATGGTATGCGTACAACATAGTGGGTTTTGTAAAAAGAAAAAACCTCCAAAAATGCAATGCAAAAAAATGTATAGAAAAAAAAACCTCTGTAGCCCCATGCCATACAAAAAATGCAACTAAAAAAGGTAGAATGGTGAGTGTGTGTGTGGGGGGGCTACACTCAGTATCCATCCACAGCTTTCTGGCTCCATACATGGTTTACTTCTACACAGTTTTTGCCAGGCGCCAGACCCCCCACTGGTATGTTGGCCCCAGAAAACTTCTTTAAGGGTAAGTTCAGACCTGGCAGATTTTCAATGCAGATTTCGCAACACAAATCCACAGCATATTACAGTACCATACATCAGGAATGGAAACTGAAAATGGCATCAACATGTAGAGGAAAGTTTCTGTGCGTAAAAACAACCATGCTACTGACTTTCACAACCTCTGCATGCTCATACTGTTACATAAATGCTGTGGAATCTCATCCCTTCAATCTGGGAGTATAATCTGCCGTGAATTTACAGAAAAACTACAGCAAAATCCATATTGTTCTGTAGATGCACTGCAGCTTAGCATCCAGATCCAGAGCTGCATTTGCCTGAACTTCCCCCATATGTAAAGAGACACATAAGAGCAGATTATATCTGTGCACAGCAAACGGCTTTATCTCAAGTCATAAGAATAGAAGCTCCAGAACTGTAATTACCAAGGGGAATGAATGCAAGTAGTTACTAAAACAGACATCTCAGGAGAGGTGACAGCTGCTCTTTAATGGTAACCTATATTTTTCAATTGTATGCACTTATATAGCGCAGCACTTTGCAGACATTAGCATCACTCGCTGTCCCCAGTGGGGCTCACACTCTAAGTTCCCTATGAGCATGTCTATGGAGTGTGGGAGGAAACCGGAGAACTCGGAGGAAACCCACACAAACGGAGAACACTCAAACTCCATGCAGATGTTGTCCTTAATCGAATTTTAACATAGGACCCCAATGCTGGAGGTCCAATACCAGCACATACAGTTGCAAGAAAAAGTATGTGAACCCTTTGGAATGATATGGATTTCTGCACAAATTGCTCATAAAATGTGATCTGATCTTCATCTAAGTCTCAACAATAGACAATCACCGTCTGCTTAAACTAATAACACACAAAGAATTAAATGTTACCATGTTTTTATTGAACACACCATGTAAACATTCACAGTGCAGGTGGAAAAAGTATGTCAACCCTTGGATTTAATAACTGGTTGAACCTCCTTTGGCAGCAATAACTTCAACCAAACGTTCCCTGTAGTTGCAGATCAGACGTGCACAACGGTCAGGAGTAATTCTTGACCGTTCCTCTTTACAGAACTGTTTCAGTTCAGCAATATTCTTGGGATGTCTGGTGTGAATCGCTTTCTTGAGGTCATGCCACAGCATCTCAATCGGGTTGAGGTCAGGACTCTGACTGGGCCACTCCAGAAGGCGAATTTTGTTCTGTTTAAGCCATTGTGTTGTTGATTTACTTCTATGCTTTGGGTCGTTGTCATGTTGCAACACCTATCTTCTGTTGAGCTTCAGCTGGTGGACAGATGGCCTTAAGTTCTCCTGCAAAATGTTGTGATAAACTTGGGAATTCATTTTTCCTTCGATGATATCAATCCGTCCAGGCCCTGACGCAGCAAAGTAGCCCCAAACCATGATTCCCCCACCACCATACTTCACAGTTTGGATGAGGTTTTGATGTTGGTGTGCTGTGCCTTTTTTTTTTTTGGACAGCAGTGGCTTCCTCTGTAGTATACCGCCATAAAATCCATTCTTGTTTAGTGTTTTACGTATCGTAGATTCGCTAACAGGGATGTTAGCATATACCAGAGACTTTTGTAAGTCTTTAGCTGACACTCTAGGATTCTTCTTCACCTCATTTAGCAGTCTGCGCTGTGCTCTTGCAGTCATCTTTACAGGACGGCCACTCCTAGGTAGAGTAGCAGCAGTGCTGAACTTTCTCCATTCATAGACAATTTGTCTTACTGTGGACTGATGAACAGCAAGGCTTTTGGAGATACTTTTATAACCCTTTTTCAGCTTTATGCAAGTCAACAATTCTTAATCGTAGGTCTTCTGAGAGCTCTTTTGTGCGAGGCATCATTCACATCAGGTAATGCTTCTTGCGAAAAGCAAACCCAGAACTGTTTTTTTAGGGCAGGGCAGCTGTAACCAACACCTGCAATCTCATCTCATTGATTGACTCTGCACTGTGAATATTTACATGTTGCGTTCAATAAAAACATGGTAACATTTAATTATTTGTGTGTTATTAGTTTAAGCAGAATGTGATTGTCTATTGTTGTGGCTTAAATGAAGATCAGATCACATTTTATGACCAATTTGTGCAGAAATCCATATAATTCTAAAGGGTTCACATACTTTTTCTTGCAACTGTATGTCACATTTTCAGGACTCTCATTTTGCTTTTCTATTCACTTGCTAACATTTTACCTTTTTGGAAACTCTGTGACTGGGCTTCTGTGGCTGAAATTTGGGTGCAAAACGCTTGTAAAAAGTCAAAAGCAATCTTAACTTTTGCAAACATTTCCAACTTGTTTTTCTGCAACTTTTTTCCATAAGGATATGACCAAACGATCAGGTTTCTGCATGCAGTTTTAGAAGGCAAAATGGGGAGTAAATAAAAAAAATAAAAAAAGAGAAGTCTTAGGCTACTTTCACATTAGCGTTGAGGATCTCAATAGCGAGAAAAAAACGCTTCCGTTTTGCCCCCATTCATTGTCAATGGGGACAAAACTGAACTAAACGGAGTGTTGCATTCCCATGACGCACACAAAAGCTATGCAAGCAGCGTTTTTGAGTGTGTCATGGGATACTGATCAAGACGGATCCAGTATGAAATACAATGTAAGTCAATAGTGCAGGATCTGTTTTTTTGGACATAAAAAATGTATCTGGCGCCCATTGATGGATTTATAGATCCGTCTTGTTCATTTGGGAGATAATAATACAACTGGATCCATTCTGAATCCGTTCTATTATACAGGTCCTTCTAAAAAAATTAGCATATTGTGATAAAGTTCATTATTTTCTGTAATGTACTGATAAACATTAGACTTTCATATGTTTTAGATTCATTACACACAACTGAAGTAGTTCAAGCCTTTTATTGTTTTAATATTGATGATTTTGGCATACAGCTCATGAAAACCCAAAATTCCTATCTAAAAAAATTAGCATATCATGAAAAGGTTCTCTAAATGAGCTATTAACCTAATCATCTGAATCAACTAATTAACTCTAAACACCTGCAAAAGATTCCTGAGGCTTTTAAAAACTCCCAGCCTGGTTCATTACTCAAAACCACAATCATGGGTAAGACTGCCGACCTGACTGCTGTCCAGAAGGCCATCATTGACACCCTCAAGCAAGAGGGTAAGACACAGAAAGAAATTTCTGAACGAATAGGCTGTTCCCAGAGTGCTGTATCAAGGCCCCTCAGTGGGAAGTCTGTGGGAAGGAAAAAGTGTGGCAGAAAACGCTGCACAACGAGAAGAGGTGACCGGACCCTGAGGAAGATTGTGGAGAAGGACCGATTCCAGACCTTGGGGAACCTGCGGAAGCAGTGGACTGAGTCTGGAGTAGAAACATCCAGAGCCACCGTGTACAGGCGTGTGCAGGAAATGGGCTACAGGTGCCGCATTCCCCAGGTCAAGCCACTTTTGAACCAGAAACAGCGGCAGAAGCGCCTGACCTGGGCTACAGAGAAGCAGCACTGGACTGTTGCTCAGTGGTCCAAAGTACTTTTTTCGGATGAAAGCAAATTTTGCATGTCATTCGGAAATCAAGGTGCCAGAGTCTGGAGGAAGACTGGGGAGAGGGAAATGCCAAAATGCCTGAAGTCCAGTGTCAAGTACCCACAGTCAGTGATGGTCTGGGGTGCCATGTCAGCTGCTGGTGTTGGTCCACTGTGTTTTATCAAGGGCAGGGTCAATGCAGCTAGCTATCAGGAAATTTTGGAGCACTTCATGCTTCCATCTGCTGAAAAACTTTATGGAGATGAAGATTTCATTTTTCAGCACGACCTGGCACCTGCTCACAGTGCCAAAACCACTGGTAAATGGTTCACTGACCATGGTATCACTGTGCTCTATTGGCCTGCCAACTCTCCTGACCTCAACCCCATAGAGAATCTGTGGGATATTGGGAAGAGAAAGTTGAGAGACGCAAGACCCAACACTCTGGATGAGCTTAAGGCCGCTATCGAAGCATCCTGGGCCTCCATAACACCTCAGCAGTGCCACAGGCTGATTGCCTCCATGCCACGCCGCATTGAAGCAGTCATTTCTGCAAAAGGATTCCCGACCAAGTATTGAGTGCATAACTGAACATAATTATTTGAAGGTTGACTTTTTTTGTATTAAAAACACTTTTCTTTTATTGGTCAGATGAAATATGCAAATTTTTTTAGATAGGAATTTTGGGTTTTCATGAGCTGTATGCCAAAATCATCAATATTAAAACAATAAAAGGCTTGAACTACTTCAGTTGTGTGTAATGAATCTAAAATATATGAAAGTCTAATGTTTATCAGTACATTACAGAAAATAATGAACTTTATCACAATATGCTAATTATTTGAGAAGGACCTGTATACCTGATGCGTTGTTGCTGATCCCCTGACTGATTCAGCAAATACACAGATGTCAATGTAGCCTTAAAGGGGTTGTCCGTGTTCAGAGCTGAACCCAGACATACCTCCATTTTCACCCCGGCAGCCCCCCTGACATGAGCATCGGAGCAGTTCATGCACTAGATCACACAGGGCAAGGGCTCTTTTGTTTATCATAACACACTGCCAAGCGGAGACTTCCGCCCGGCAGTATGTTCGGTGACCTCAGGGGGGCTGCCTAGGTGAAAATAAGGATATGTCCGGGTTCAGCTCTAAACCCGGACAACCCCTTTAACTGGCCTTTATACTTTCCTTCTTTTTATGATCTACTCCTGGTTTTGGCATCCAAAACCGCAGTCAGAAATCTGACCATTTGGCCGTAGCCTTAGGCATTATTGTAGTTTCATTATCCCATAGTATTCTTGTTGTACAGCCACATCCAAAATGAGACAAATGCTGTATTTCGAATTGTATTTTATTTGTACAAATTTACTGACTTCTCATATGTTGCAGGTATGGGAGACGAACCATCATCCTAGGCTGTCTTTTGCAGGTAGCGACAATGGGAACTGGTGCGGCATTCTCACCTAATTTCACTGCCTACTGTATCTTCCGCTTTATGACTGGCATGGGGATTTGTGGCCTCCTCATTAATGACCTTGGTCTAAGTAAGTCAGTGTTCATTTATGCTAGAGTTTTTAAAATAACTAAATTTCAAAGGAAAATTCTGTATAAATATGATATTGGTTTGAAAAATGTATTAATAGTAACAAGGGTCCCCTATTCTTGTCCTCATCCTTTCACCAACTTAAGACCCTCCTGGTGTATTGTGGAGAGGTGGACACAGAGTTCAAATCAGTAACATTTTTATATTTACTTTTGTCCCCCACTGTGCAGCCTCAAACTGGCCATGTGATGGGTCCTGGAGTCCTCTCCATTATGTGCTCGCGCTTAGGAGTCCTCCCATTGTGCGGCCTATTTGTGTGTACACAGTGGTGGGGATGGTAGAGAACAAAAAAGTAAATAAAATACTGATTTGAACTCAGAGTCCTATATACCATTAATATTTTTGGAAAAACTCTTCTTCTCCCACTGTGTACATTTGATGGGAATGCTGACTAGAGACCATTTTGCAAAATAAGGTCCCAATGGAGAGAAGTGTAAGAGAAAATAATATGTACATATATAAAATAATAATTTCCCCTACACACGGACTCACCAAGTGACACAAAAGCACCCACACAATCTTCTAGAGGTCCATCGACCTCTGCAGCTATATTTTTGGACTGACACTATTGCTTTTGGCAGATTTCCCATGAGTTGGGACATTAGTATCCACACTTATTACCTTCATAAAAGCCAATGTTGCACATAAACCACAGTGGTAGAAGTAGATGAAGTAATATAGAAATGTCACCATCACTGAAGCTCTCACTTCTTGCAGCTATTGAATGGATTCCAAAGAAATATCGCCCAACTGTATCAACTGTTCAAGGAGTCTGTCTAACCTTCGGACAAATTATCCTAGCAGCAGTGGCTTATGTTATAACAGACTGGCGCTGGCTGCAGTTGGCACTCTCATTACCCTACTTCATATTCCCTATTTTTGTATGGTAGGTAATGATTTAAAAAAAAGTATTGAGACAAATGTTTAGCTATAGAAATGTGTGAAAAATGCACAGAGCATATTCACAGCAGTCACATTATTATGACCACTTCCTACTTTTGATGTTGACAGCATGTATGGGTACCTCATGATGGAAGTTACGCATCATTAACTGGTTTGGTGGGTATATAAGGTGTGTAAGAAGCTGTCTGCATGCATATCCCTCATTGCTGTCATAGACAGAAGGAGCAATTTTTCCAACTGCGCAATTTGTGAATTGTTTGCGTGCTGCTGGGGTGAAAGTGTATTGTGAGTGGACAAATGGCACCAGTGCGAATAAGTGTGGAAACTGTGGAGCACCACGTGCCATTGATGTGAAAGGTGTACGCCAGCTAAAAAGGTGTGCAGGAGTAGACCGACATGCTACCGTGGAACAGCTCACCTCCAAAATGAACCAGGGGGCTAGCAGATTGCATTTCTGCTAACAAAGTTGCATCAGGTCTCATTTTCGGCGGCAATATCGGACTTGGACCTCTGGTGATTGGTAAAGGGTTGTCTTCTCCAATAAGTTACATTTTCTTCATCGAACGAATAGATGTTGACTTATCAGGCGAGAAACATCAGAGAACAAACACCCTGCAAACATTGCCAGAAGTGGCAGCGGTATGGTCTGAGGGATGTTTTAAAGGCATTCTCTGGGCTCTCTCTTTCATGTGGAAGGCACTCTCAACTGAATTGCGTATGAATCCATCCTTGCAGATGATGTACACCTGTACATGCTGATTTTCTTCTCTGGGGCGGATGAAAACATCTAGCAAAACAATGTTACATGTCACATGGCTAGAAATGTCCGACATTGGATAGAGGAGCATGACCAAGACTTTTAAGTGCAACCCTGGCCCCCTAATTCCCCAGACTTGAACCCAACCGAAAATCTGTGGGACCACCTCGATAGTTGTGTTTTCTCTGTAGATCCTCTACGATGCTGTCACGGTGGGAGTGGGGGAAACCCCCACCGTACAATGTAGGGAATTTGAGAAAGCAATTAGGCCTGGATACTGGGAACAGGGAGCAGGTAACCTCCTATAGCATCTTTAATCCTTGCCCTAACCCCCTAATCGCATGAGCGAACCCAGATGGTAGGAGGGCTCATGGACCAGAACCTCGGACCCTAACGGGCCCTGATGATCCCTGGGGTAAAGTTCAGGAAACAGAGATGACCAGTTCATCCACAACACGGATGAACCGGAGTCTCCAGCAGGCCTAGGTGCAAGGAGAGAAGCAAACAAAGAAAGACAACAGACCACAGGACCACAACATCACTAACCTGCCCACAACAACTAAAAGGAACGAGCTGTCCGCACCACAACCACTGGAGGTACACACAAACAGGGGAAATGTGAAACAACCATGCTGGACTACAAACACCAAATAGACCAGACATGGAACACCAAATGACATACTACAAACACTCTGTACATCACACACCATACTCAAAACAACAAGTGAGGATAGGTAAAGGAATAGAAACAAACGGAAGACAAGGGGATGACATCGCAGATTACATCGTTTTGGTGCGTCCCCTCGTCCTTCTCTGTTGTAAATGAACTGGTCGTCTCCTTTTCCTGACCTATACCCCAGCATTCAGGCCGAGTTGCTTTCCCAAATTCCCTACATTGTACGGTGGGGGGTTTCCCCCACTCCCCACCGTGACACGTGCATCCACCACCAGCCGTGGGATGCACTGCAGTCAGCATGGCTCCAGATACCTATGACAACCTACCAAGAGCTGCTGTCGGTGCTGCATACAGCATTTACTCTGGATATTAGGTGGTGGTCATAATAATGTGACTCAACTGTGTATATTTTTAGGATGTTGAATTATTATAATGAAAGAAGATCGACCCATCTTAACATTCTAGAGCTATCTTAGAGCAAATGTATAATAAAAACTAGGGTATTGTATTCTAAACAGTTCTCAATCATTACAGACACAAAAATAATTATAATATTCTTAAAATCTGACTTGAGTCTGCCACAGATGATAGAAATCGATATGTTCTGCTTCTCACCAGAGGAGTAGTTACTCTAAGCCAGTTTGGCGTTGGCTTGACTGTTGTGCGGAGCACAAAAGAATCTTCCACAAAATAAGTATGGACTTTCTCGATTGAATTATCAGGTCACAGTCCAGAGAATGTCGAGTATTAGGGGGAAGGGTGCTGAAGGAACAGCAGCCTTAAGGCCCCTTTCACACGGGCGAGATTTCCGCGCGGGTGCGATGCGTGAGTTGAACGCATTGCACCCGCACTGAATCCTGACCCATTCATTTCTATGGGGCTGTTCACATGAGCGGTGATTTTCAC
Source organism: Bufo gargarizans (assembly GCF_014858855.1). Lineage (NCBI taxonomy): Eukaryota > Metazoa > Chordata > Amphibia > Anura > Bufonidae > Bufo > Bufo gargarizans. Next base: position 38,268,302 of record NC_058089.1, read on the forward strand.
GCATTACTTATGCGTTGCGTGAAAATCGCAGCATGTTCTATATTCAGCGTTTTTCACGTAACGCAGGCCCCATAGAAATGAATGGGGTTGCGTGAAAATCGCAAGCATCCACAAGCAAGTGCGGATGCGGTGCGATTTCCATGCATGGGTTCTAGGTGACAGTCTATTCACTGTATTATTTTCCCTTATAACATGGTTATAAGGGAAAATAATAGCATTCTGACTACAGAATGCTTAGTATAATAGTGCTGGGAGGGTTAAAAAAAAAAAAAAAAGTTAACTCACCTTATCCCCATGATCGCCTAGTTCCCGGTCGGTCTGTTCTTTAGCTGTGGCTAAAGGACCTGTGGTGATGTCAGATCACATGCTCCATCACCATGGTGATGGACCATGTGATTGGAGCATGTGATCTGACATCACCAAAGGTCATTCAGCCCACAGCTAAAGAACAGACCGGGATCTACACGATCATGGGGATAAGGTGAGTTAACTTTTTTTTTTTTTTTAACCCTTCCAGCACTATTATACTATGCATTCTGTATTCAGAATGCTATTATTTTCCCTTATAACCATGTTATAAGGGAAAATAATACAATCTTCAGAACATCAATCCCAAGCCCGAACTTCTGTGAAGAAGTTCGGGTTTGGGTACCAAACATGCGCGATTTTTCTCACGCGAGTGCAAAACGCATTACGATGTTTTGCACTCGCGCGGAAAAATCGCGGGTGTTTCCGCAACGCACCCGCACATTTTTCCGCAACGCCCGTGTGAAACCAGCCTAACAGAGAACAGGCAGACAAACAATCAGGAATAAGCCACTCAAACAGTTGGTGAGGCCTAGACTACCAGGAAGAAAATAATATATAAGCACTAGTTGTCATTGGCAAAGAGGAGGAATGCTGATACCAGGGCCCAGCAAAACCATTGCTGCCACCATGGACCCACTGTCTGAATGGGGAGAGGTAACATTCTCTAACACAACTACACAAGTGAGAAAATGTTGCTAATTTGCTAATTGCCACACAAGGCAAATAAAATGAGCTTTAGAAAGGGGAAACCTTAATTTAAGGGAATATGTGACAACCATTCTTTAATCTTTCTAAGTTGTTTCCGTCATTTACATCCCTCTCTAACATTCACCGAAAACAGGTGGGTCCCAGAATCGTACCGTTGGCTTGCCCTCAATAAACGTTCACAACAAGCCCTTTGGAACCTAAATCGAGCAGCAAGGATCAATGGGGAAAGAGATGGAACTTTTATCACTCTTGAGGTAAAGTCTAGTGGAAAGTGTTTGCTTCTGATAGTAGAAAAGCCTATAAAGCACAGATAGGAAGATTTAGCAAACGTGTCAAAGAATGCAGAAACGTATAACTTCTGAAAAAAGGTCACAGGTTTTGACTAATTTATAAAAATGGCACTTGAGGCATGATAAATGTATCACAACTTGCTAGCCATGTTGACATGGTGTGTGCTCTACCAGCTCAGTTCATCACCACTTGACATAGCGTGTACTCTACCAGCTTAGTTCCTGTTCGATTGACATGGTGTGTGCTCTACCAGCTCAGTTCATGCTCAGTTCATGCTCAGTTGACATAGCGTGTGCTCTACCAGCTTAGTTCCTGTTCGGTTGACATGGTGTGTGGTCAACCAGCTCAGTTCATGCTCAGTTGACATGGTGTGTGCTCTACCTGCTCAGTTCATGTTCAGTTGACGCATGTGCTGTACCAGCTCGGTTACTGTTTGCTTGACATGGTGTGTACTCTACCAGCTCAGTTCATGTTCAGCTGACATATCATGAGCTCTACCAGCTTAGTTACTGCCCGGTTGGCATGGTGTGTACTCTACCAGCTCAGTTCATGTTCAGCTGAAATATTGGGAGCTCTACCAGCTCAGTTCCTGTTCAGTTGACATAGCATGAGTAATACTATCACTATAAGTAATAAACGTTAACTCGCCACACAGCAAACCCTACTTCTCAGGTAGGGAAGTGCTATACAGAGTTTCCCTAATTAGTATGGATACTGTCCCTAATTGGCATGGATTCTGTTTGTATTTGGTGTAGATATATAGTATCAACACACTATTCAGGACACATAGTGACACTAGTACCTACCTTAGGGTTCGCTTGTTGTGCGTCAACATTTATTATGTACAGTTAAAGTATTAAGTAATGTCAACTGAAAATAGCCTCCACTTCTCTTTCATCTGCCCCACAAGACTAGTGTACATGTATACCAATAGACAACACTGAAAACTGGCATTAGCCCGGCATGCAATTGTGATGGAATGTGCATTGAATACTAACAGATTTTTCCTAGATCTCCTCCTACTTTTCTGCTCTCCTTGCAGTAACCTACAGTAGGTAATATTGATTGGCGCACAAATCTCAATATATAAAAGAAAATACTGCAAAAATATGGGGCCCTTGAGTACACAAATATATTACAAAAAAGTAGAAATCCTTACAAAAAAGATGTTGCATGTGTACATAACTCATACAATAATGTGTGAATCTGCAGCCAGTAAATAATGGGAAAAATGTCCCTACAGATTACAAAAATAGGTGCAAAGACACATTCTTACATGTTTTGCAAGGGTCCAAGGCAGCTTTTGAAGGAGGTGTAACTAGGGGCATAGCTAAGAATCGGTAACAGGTTGAGTGCCTCGGATGCTGGGGGTGCTAGCAAGCCACTAGTCCAGGATATTGAGATATGACTCTGGATGTAACAATGCAGGTATGGTAGCTTTTTGGAAAAGCAACATTGGTATAAGCTTAAAGGGCTTCAGTCACCCCCCCCCCCCCCCCCAAACTCATTTTTCATTTTTGGGCATATTAAAATCCTTATTGTATGACTATTCCCTATATAGGGCTCTTACCTTGTTCTGTGGCTTTGTTTCATTAAAAATTGAGCTTTTAAAATATGCAAATTACTTCACTACCAGCAAGTAGGGCGGTTACTTGTTACTAGCCGCCGCATCCTCCTTTTAAAAAAACACCCCCTCCTCCAGCTGATTGACAGGGCCAGCGAGCGCTCTCCTCCTCCGGCTGGCCCTGTCTGCAATTCAAATCCCGCGCCTGCACCTTACGTGTCTTCATTCGGCGCAGGCACTCTGAGAGAAGGACGCTCGCTTCCTCAGCACTCCCTCAGTGCGCCTGCGCCGATGACGTCACCTCTAAACCCGAAAGAGAAGACGTCATCGGCGTAGGCACACTGAGGAAGCGAGCGTCCTTCTCTCAGAGCGCCTGCGCCGAATGAAGACACGTAAGATGCAGGCGCGGGATTTGAATTGCAGACAGGGCCAGCCGGAGGAGGAGAGCGCTCGCTGGCCCTGTCAATCAACTGGAGGAGGGGGCGTTTTTTTAAAAGGAGGATGCGGCGGCTACCAACAAGTAGACGCCCTACTTGCTGGTAGTGAAGTAATTTGCTTATTTTAAAAGCTCGATTTTTTTTTATGAAACTAAGCCACAGAACAAGGTAAGAGTCCTATATAGGGAATAGTTGTACAATAAGGATTTTAATATGCCGAAAAATGGAAAATGATTTTGGGGGGGGGGGGGGGGGGTGTAATAGAAGCCCTTTAATGATGTAAACAGATTTATCAATCCCTTCCACTGCTTATTGAGACACAACGTGATTTTCATTTGTGTAATAAAATAATAATTAATTTTCAGTAGCAGTGTTCTCTTCAGTAGCAACGTGATAGTGGGTAATAATTTGCTTTGGTTAAATGTTTGATAGGTTTGTAATTGACACTGGTTAAAGCTGATGTTATAAATGACCTATACACAGTGGGACTGCTGGTAACCGGCTGTACAGGGAACCGTAGCCGGCCCCAGTCTCTTCAATGGGTCTGTCTGCAGTACCCTGCACAGAGAGTATTGGGGCACCACTGTGCAGGGATACAACTGAGTGCTACACCAGGGGTGTGTTCCCTTCATTCTTTATTCCCAGCAGTGTCCCTAAATACAAACCTCATTGCTCAAAATATGATGGCAAGTCCTAATAGTATGCCAACAGTTTAGAAAAATTGGAAATCAGTTTAAAAATACCTTCATATTTTGCCACCATATCGGCAGCACTACAAACATGCAGTTTTTTCCCTGCTTACATAAAACAAATTACCCTTGGGGCTCTTAGAGAGCTAGGAAATGGAGATGTTTTTTTTTCCTGTATGAGTCCCAGAAATCTCTAACGACAGCCCTGCATGTATACCCAGTAATTCAATCTATGGGGTCTGAAAACTTTTGGGCTATAATTGGGGACTGTGAACAAAAGACTACCTAGCTGTTTTTTTTATATATGTTTGTGATTCTTTAGCAGGTTTAAACCACTAGTGCAACATTTTTTCCCCATGCAGTGACCCAGTGGATCACTGCTAAAGGGTTAAAATTGTAGTGGATCGTCGCTAGTTATGATTCCCTACCCAAGCATTTAAATGGTGAAAGTATTTTTTCTTGTGCACTGTAAATCCCAAAATGATTGTATATAGACAGCAAATAGTTAAAGGGAACCTGTCACTGGGGTTTTGTGTATAGAGCTGAGGACATGGGCTGCTAGATCGCCGCTAGCACATCCGCAATATCCAGTCCCCATAGCTCTGTGTGCTTTTATTGTGTAAAAAAACGATTTGATAGATATGCAAATTAACCTGAGATGAGTCCTGTACGTGAGATGAGTCAGGGACAGGATTCCTCTCAGGTTACTTTGCATATGTATAAAATCGTTTTTTTTTTTACACAATAAAAGCACACAGAGCTATGGGGACTGGGTATTGCGGATGTGCTAGCGGCCATCTAGCAACCCATGTCCTCAGCTCTATACACAAAATACCGATGACAGCTTCCCTTTAAATTTGTCAGTCTTAGTTTGGCTGCCAGGGAGACAGGTTGGTCCTGACCGCCTTGATTACTGATTACTTGAGACTGAAAGCTTTCCGAAAAACAGCTGGACTAGAACAGATTGAGAACCACTAAAAAGGCTGTGCTGGACAGACAGTAAGGTAAATGCTTGTTAATGGCAACAGACTTTACTGCATGTGGAAAGGTTTAACTGCCTCAGGAGCACACCACACTTTTGAGACGGACTGGCCATCTGATCTCAGATCTGCACCCCATGAACTGGCCATTGTCAAAAGTGCTAATGGTATCGGAATTGCACTAGAGTTGCAATTCCGATTGCAACTCTAGTGCAACTACTAGAGTTGAGCGGACACCTGGATGTTCGGGTTCGAGAAGTTCGGCCGAATTTCCCGGAAATGTTCGAGTTCGGGATCCGAACCCGATCCGAACTTTGTCCCGAACCCGAACCCCATTGAAGTCAATGGGGACCCGAACTTTTCGGCACTAAAAAGGCTGTAAAACAGCCCAGGAAAGGGCTAGAGGGCTGCAAAAGGCAGCAACATGTAGGTAAATCCCCTGCAAACAAATGTGGAAAGGGAAATTAATAAAAATAAAAATAAAAACAAAAGAAATAAAAATTAACCAATATCAATTGGAGAGAGGTCCCATAGCAGAGAATCTGGCTTCACGTCACCCACCACTGGAACAGTCCATTCTCAGATATTTAGGCCCCGGCACCCAGGCAGAGGAGAGAGGTCCCGTAACAGAGAATCTGTCTTCATGTCAGCAGAGAATTAGTCTGCATGTCATAGCAGAGAATCAGGCTTCACGTCAGCCACCACTGCAACAGTCCATTGTCATATATTTAGGCCCCGGCACCCAGACAGAGGAGAGGTTCATTCAACTTTGGGTAGCCTCGCAATATAATGGTAAAATGAAAATAAAAATAGGATTGAATGAGGAAGTGCCCTGGAGTACAATAATATATGGTTAAGGGGAGGTAGTTAATGTCTAATCTGCACAAGGGATGGACAGGTCCTGTGGGATCCATGCCTGGTTCATTTTTATGAACGTCAGCTTGTCCACATTGGCTGTAGACAGGCGGCTGCGTTTGTCTGTAATGACGCCCCCTGCTGTGCTGAATACACGTTCAGACAAAACGCTGGCCACCGGGCAGGCCAGCACCTCCAAGGCATAAAAGGCTAGCTCTGCCCACGTGGACAATTTAGAGACCCAGAAGTTGAATGGGGCCGAACCATCAGTCAGTACGTGGAGGGGTGTGCACACGTACTGTTCCACCATGTTAGTGAAATGTTGCCTCCTGCTAACACGTTGCGTATCAGGTGGTGGTGCAGTTAGCTGTGGCGTGTTGACAAAACTTTTCCACATCTCTGTCATGCTAACTCTGCCCTCAGAGGAGCTGGCCGTGACACAGCTGCCTTGGCGACCTCTTGCTCCTCCTCTGCCTTGGCCTTGGGCTTCCACTTGTTCCCCTGTGACATTTGGGAATTCTCTCAGTAGCGCGTCTACCAACGTGCGCTTGTACTCGCGCATCTTCCTATCACGCTCCAGTGCAGGAAGTAAGGTGGGCACATTGTCTTTGTACCGTGGATCCAGCAGGGTGGCAACCCAGTAGTCCGCACACGTTAAAATGTGGGCAACTCTGCTGTCGTTGCGCAGGCACTGCAGCATGTAGTCGCTCATGTGTGCCAGGCTGCCCAGAGGTAAGGACAAGCTGTCCTCTATGGGAGGCGTATCGTCATCGTCCTGCCTTTCTCCCCAGCCACGCACCAGTGATGGGCCCGAGCTGCGTTGGGTGCCACCCCGCTGTGACCATGCTTCATCCTCATCCTCCTCCACCTCCTCCTCGTCCTCCAGTAGTGGGCCCTGGCTGGCCACATTTGTACCTGGCCTCTGCTGTTGCAAAAAACCTCCCTCTGAGTCACTTCGAAGAGACTGGCCTGAAAGTGCTAAAAATGACCCCTCTTCCTCCTCCTCCTCCTCCTCCTGGGCCACCTCCTCTTCCATCATCGCCCTAAGTGTTTTCTCAAGGAGACATAGAAGTGGTATTGTAACGCTGATAATGGCGTCATCGCCACTGGCCATGTTGGTGGAGTACTCGAAACAGCGCAACAGGGCACACAGGTCTCGCATGGAGGCCCAGTCATTGGTGGTGAAGTGGTGCTGTTCCGCAGTGCGACTGACCCGTGCGTGCTGCAGCTGAAACTCCACTATGGCCTGCTGCTGCTCGCACAGTCTGTCCAGCATGTGCAAGGTGGAGTTCCACCTGGTGGGCACGTCGCATATGAGGCAGTGAGCGGGAAGGCCGAAGTTACGCTGTAGCGCAGACAGGCGAGCAGCGGCAGGATGTGAACACCGGAAGCGCGAACAGACGGCCCGCACTTTATGCAGCAGCTCTGACATGTCGGGGTAGTTGTGAATGAACTTCTGCACCACCAAATTCAGCACATGCGCCAGGCAAGGGATGTGCGTCAAACCGGCTAGTCCCAGAGCTGCAACGAGATTTCGCCCATTATCGCACACCACCAGGCCGGGCTTGAGGCTCACCGGCAGCAACCACTCGTCGGTCTGTTGTTCTATACCCCGCCATAACTCCTGTGCGGTGTGGGGCCTGTCCCCCAAACATATGAGTTTCAGAATGGCCTGCTGATGTTTACCCAGGGCTGTGCTGAAGTTGGTGGTGAAGGTGTGTGGCTGACTGGATGAGCAGGTAGAAGAAGAGGAGGAGGAGGAAGCTGAGTAGGAGGAGGTGGCAACAGGAGGCAAAGAATGTTGCCCTGCGATCCTTGGCGGCGGAAGGACATGCGCCAAACAGCTCTCCGCCTGGGGCCCAGCTGCCACTACATTTACCCAGTGTGCAGTTAGGGAGATATAGCGTCCCTGGCCGTGCTTACTGGTCCACGTATTTGTGGTTAGGTGGACCTTGCCACAGATGGCGTTGCGCAGTGCACACTTGATTTTATCGGATACTTGGTTGTGCAGGGAAGGCACGGCTCTCTTGGAGAAGTAGTGGCGGCTGGGAACAAAATACTGTGGGACAGCAAGCGACATGAGCTGTTTGAAGCTGTCTGTGTCCACCAGCCTAAATTACAGCATTTCATAGGCCAGTAGTTTAGAAATGCTGGCATTCAGGGCCAGGGATCGAGGGTGGCTAGGTGGGAATTTACGCTTTCTCTCAAATGTTTGTGAGATGGAGAGCTGAACGCTGCCGTGTGACATGGTTGAGATGCTTGGTGACGGAGGTGGTGGTGTTGGTGGTACATCCCCTGTTTGCTGGGTGGCAGGTGCCAGCGTTCCTCCAGAGGCGGAGGAAGAGGCCGAGGCGGCAGCAGCAGAAGAGGCCGAGGCGGCAGCAGCAGAAGAGGCCGAGGCGGCAGCAGCAGAAGAGGTAGCAGGGGGAGCCTGAGTGACTTCCTTGGTTTTAAGGTGTTTACTCCACTGCAGTTCATGCTTTGCATGCAGGTGCCTGGTCATGCAGGTTGTGCTAAGGTTCAGAACGTTAATGCCTCGCTTCAGGCTCTAATGGCACAGCGTGCAAACCACTCGGGTCTTGTCGTCAGCACATTGTTTGAAGAAGTGCCATGCCAGGGAACTCCTTGAAGCTGCCTTTGGGGTGCTCGGTCCCAGATGGCGGCGGTCAGTAGCAGGCGGAGTCTCTTGGCGGCGGGTGTTCTGCTTTTGCCCACTGCTCCCTCTTTTGCTACGCTGTTGGCTCGGTCTCACCACTGCCTCTTCCTCCGAACTGTGAAAGTCAGTGGCACGACCTTCATTCCATGTGGGGTCTAGGACCTCATCGTCCCCTGCATCGTCTTCCACCCAGTCTTCCTCCCTGACCTCCTGTTCAGTCTGAACACTGCAGAAAGACCCAGCAGTTGGCACCTGTGTTTCATCATCATCAGAGACGTACTGAGGTGGTATTCCCATGTCCTCACCATCAGGAAACATAAGTGGTTGTGCGTCAGTGCATTCTATGTCTTCCACCGCTGGGGAAGGGCTAGGTGGATGCCCTTGGGAAACCCTGCCAGCGGAGTCTTCAAACAGCATAAGAGACTGCTGCATAACTTGAGGCTCAGACAGTTTCCCTGGTATGCATGGGGGTGATGTGACAGACTGATGGGCTTGGTTTTCAGGCGCCATCTGTGCGCTTTCTGCAGAAGACTGGGTGGGAGATAATGTGAACGTGCTGGATCCACTGTCGGCCACCCAATTGACTAATGCCTGTACCTGCTCAGGCCTTACCATCCTTAGAACGGCATTGGGCCCCACCAAATATCGCTGTAAATTCTGGCGGCTACTGGGACCTGAGGTAGTTGGTACACTAGGACGTGTGGATGTGGCAGAACGGCCACGTCCTCTCCCAGCACCAGAGGGTCCACTAACACCACCAGATGTTTTCCTCATTGTTATCGTTCACCACAACAACAAAAATATTATTTGGCCCAATGTATTGAATTCAAATTCAGGCCTTTTTTTACAGACACCTAACACTATCTGGCTATCTATTTAGGTACCGTATTACACTAATAAAGGCACAGCAGTAACCACAGATTTAGCTGAATATAAATTTGAGGCCTAGTATTTAGACGCTGGGTGACAGGTATACGTTTACGGACAGAATTAGACTTGGAAATGCACAGTAGCGTGTGTGTGAAGTTATTCAGAATGACCCTATGTGCACCTTGAATCTTATATACCCTTTTAGGGATAGATTTAAAATAGCTCTGATACAGCGGAAACCACTAAATTAAGAAATTGCTAAATTGGGAATTGTATTTCAACCCAGAACAAAAACTGTGCTTTGACGGACACTAAATAACTTGACCAGCCACACCAGTAACGACAGATTTAGCGGGATATAAATTTGAGGCCTAGTATTTAGGCGCTGGGTGACAGGTATACGTTTACTGACAGAATTAGACTGGGATATGGCCAAAAAATAACCACACTATTGATGGTTAAATGCACTTGGTGTGACAGCTTGACCAACCACACTACTGAGGGTTAAATGCACTTGGTGACAGGCGCAGCTTGCCCCCAATGTAGTATATGGCCAAAAAATAAACAGACTATTGCTGGTTAAAATGCACTTGGTGTGACAGCTTCACCCTGATGTAGGATTTAGCCAAAAAACAACCACACCATTGAGGGTTAAATGCACTTGGTGACAGGCGCAGCTTGCCCCTGATGTAGTATATGGCCAAAAAATAACCAGACTATTGCTGGTTAAATGCACTTGGTGTGAAAGCTTCACCCTGATGTAGGATTTAGCCAAAACACAACCACACCATTGAGGGTTAAATGCACTTGGTGGCAGCTTGTGCTGGCACACCACAAGACACAAAATGGCCGTCGATCACCCCAGAAATAAGTGACTGAAAAACACTCGTTTTGGATCCTCCAAAAATCAAGGAAAACCCACGGATGAAAAAACGGTCACGGATCACGGAACAACGGAAACAGTTTTTTGCGGACCTTAAAAAAAAACGGTTGTGTGCATGAGGCCTAAAGGGGAGGTGGAGGAAAGGTGTCCATGCAAGGAGTCCTAAATCCAGGTGTTAGGTTGTGTCCTCTTTTTAATGATTAGAACGTTATCAGTTGGAGTTCCCAGATCTTTCTCCCGTTTGTCTTAAAATTGTATTTCAGTATAAAGACTTTTAAGTCCGTAATACTGGGGTCTAGTCCAAAGTAGTGTCTCCCCACAGGTGTCCAAATTTTCCTTTATTGTGTGCCTATGCAAATTCATCCTCACATGGAGACTCTGCCAGGTTTCTCCAATATAGAAGCCATCATTGGGCACTTTGTATCATGTACAGCACATTGGAGGATGCATATGACAAAGCCCCAGCGATTTTGTAGTCCCATGTTGGGTGTGTGCAGGGCCGGTGCAAGGATTTTTGCCGCCCTAGGCAATATAAAAATTGCCTCCTCCCCCAACCCCCTTATCAGATGATCTGCCCATATCATGACATCACATATGTTCCACCCCTTTCTCAGCATTTAAATTAAAAGAACTGCTATGTTTCCCTTAGGGTTAATAAAGCTTCTTGTAGCTGTCTCCCTGACAGCCGCTAGAGGTGCTTCCGCGATTCTCACTGTGAAAATTACAGTGGGAAGACGCGGAACATAGTTTTGAATGCGTGCGCATGCGCAGCTGAGAGGAGGATCAGGGAGAAGAGTTCCCAGTGGCGGCGCTTGGGAAAGTTAAGTGGCTGAAGGGGTTTTAACCCCTTCAGCCCAGTGGGAGGGGGACACGAGGGTGCCCCACTCCTAACAGCTATATAGTGCCAGAAAAATGAGTTTGTTTTCCTGGCACTATAGTGCTCCTTTACCACCAGTACTGCACAGTGTCTTTTCTCTGCAGGAACAGGCTATAGACACCAGTACCACTACATTAAACTTACCACCAGGACAATAAGATGATCTGGTCTCTGGCTGCAGTCTGGCTCTTGGTCTGGCTCTGGGGACTCCCTTGTCACTCTCTTCTCCCCCCCCCCCCTCCCTTGTCACTCTCTTCTCTCCCCCCTCCCATGTCACTCTCCTCTCTCCCCCTCCCTTGTCACTCTCTTCTCCCACCCACTCCCTTGTCACTCTCTTCTCTCCCCCTCCCTTGTCACTCTCTTCTCTCACCCTCCCTTGTCACTCTCTTCTACCCCCTCCCTCCCTTGTCACTCTCTTCTCCCCCTCCCTTGTCACTCTCTTCTACCCCCCTCCCTCCCTTGTCACTCTCTTCTCCCACCCACTCCCCTGCCACTCTCTTCTCCCCCTTCCTCCCTTGTCACTTTCTTCCCCCCTCCCCCCTTGTCACTCTCATTTCCCCCCCTTGTCACTCTCACCCCCCCTCCTTTGTCACTCTCACCCCCCCCTCCTTTGTCACTCTCATTTCCCCCCACTCCCTTGTCACTCTCATTCCCCCCCTCCTTTGTCACTCTCATTCCCCCCCCACCTCTAGTGTAGCGTGGCCGAGCTCTGTTCGGTCCGCGGTGAAGGAGCATTTGTTTCCTGTATCCAGCCGGACTGAAAGGAAGTGCACACTAAGTGTGCACTTCCTGTCAGTCCGGCTGGGTACAGGAAACAAAAGCTCCTGTACCGCGGACCGAACAGAGCTCGGCTACGCTACACTAGAGGCGCTTCCCTCCTGTCAGTCCCTCTTTTCAGGCTGTGCCCGCCCGGTGCGGGAGAGGGCCCGCCGCCGTACTTTAAACATTGTCCCTCTCTTCTCCCCCCCCCCTCCCTTGTCACTCTCCCTCCCCCCCTCCCTTGTCACTCTCCCTCCCCCCTCCCTCGTCACTCTCATTCCCCCCTCTCCCTCGTCACTCTCATTCCCCCCTCTCCCTCGTCACTCTCATTCCCCCCTCTCCCTTGTCACTCTCATTCCCCCCTCTCCCTTGTCACTCTCATTCCCCTCCCTCCCTCCCTTGTCACTCTCATTCCCCTCCCTCCCTTGTCACTCTCATTCCCCTCCCTCCCTCCCTCCCTTGTCACTCTCATTCCCCTCCCTCCCTCCCTTGTCACTCTCATTCCCCTCCCTCCCTCCCTTGTCACTCTCATTTCCCCCCTCCCTTGTTACTCTCATTTCCCCCCTCCCTTGTCACTCTCATTTCCCCCCTCCCTTGTCACTCTCATTTCCCCCCTCCCTTGTCACTCTCATTCCCCCCTCTTGTCACTCTCATCCCCCCCCCTCCCTTGTCACTCTCATTCCCCCCCACCTCTAGTGTAGGGTGGCCGAGCTCTGTTCGGTCCGCGGTACAGAAGCATTTGTTTCCTGTACCCAGCCGGACTGAAAGAAAGTGCACACTAAGTGTGCACTTCCTGTCAGTCCGGCCTGGTACAGGAAACAAAAGCTCCTGTACTGCGGACCGAACAGAGCTTGGCCACTCTATACTAGAGGCGCTTCCCTCCTGTCAGTTTCTCTCTTCAGGCTGCACCCGCCCGGTGCGGGAGAGGGCCCGCCACCGTACTTAAATTTTTTTTTTTTTTAAAGTTGCGGCAGGACCGCAAGACCCCCTCCCTTGTCCCTCTCTTCTCCCCCCTCCCTTGTCCCTCTCTTCTCCCCCCTCCCTTGTCCCTCTCTTCTCCCCCCTCCCTCCCTTGTTACTCTCTTCCCCCTCCCTCGTCACTCTCCTTCCCCCCTCCCTTGTCACTCTCATTTCCCCCCTCCCTTGTCACTCTCATTTCCCCCCTCCCTTGTCACTCTCATTTCCCCCCGCCCTTATCACTCTCACCCCCCCCCTTGTCACTCTCATTTCCCCCCTCCCTTGTCACTCTCATTTCCCCCATCCCTTGTCACTCTCATTTCCCCCACTCCCTTGTCACTCTCATTTCCCCCACTCCCTTGTCACTCTCATTTCCCCCCACTCCCTTGTCACTCTCATTTCCCCCCACTCCCTTGTCACTCTCATTTCCCCCCACTCCCTTGTCACTCTCATTCCCCCCACTCCCTTGTCACTCTCATTCCCCCCCACTCCCTTGTCACTCTCATTCCCCCCCACTCCCTTGTCACTCTCATTCCCCCCCCACTCTCTTGTCACTCTCATTCCCCCCCCCCACTCCCTTGTCACTCTCATTCCCCCCCCCCACTCCCTTGTCACTCTCATTCCCCCCCCCCCACTCCCTTGTCACTCTCATTCCCCCCCCCCCCACCTCTAGTGTAGCGTGGCCGAGCTCTGTTCGGTCCGCGGTACAGGAGCTTGTACTCGGCCGGACTGAAAGGAAGTGCACACTAAGTGAGCACTTCCTGTCAGTCCGGCCCGGTACAGGAAACAAAAGCTCCTGTACCGCGGACCGAACAGAGCTCGGCCACGCTACACTAGAGGCGCTTCCCTCCTGTCAGTCCCTCTCTTCAGGCTGCGCCCGCCGTAAATTTCAAAGAAACTTGCGGCAGGACCGGCCTGGCCGCCACTTAACCAACGCTTTTTTTTAAACCGCAGGGGGCGCCGGACCTGGGTGTGTGGGTGGTGTCCATTAATAAGATGTGGCTACAGATTGTGCACTTATTACTGTTACAGGGGAATGTGCCCATCACTGATGGTGATGGTGTTTAACAGAAAAGGGGTGGTAGAAGAAGTGGAGTAAAACTGGTGAGAAAATCTGATTTTCATCCCGGTGTAGTAAATACACAGAAGAGACTGGGAGATGAAGATTTTTTACCCCATATATCATTATAGAGGATAAATGTTCCCATTTATGGTGTCAATGTTTTCGATGCTGAAAAGCAGTGCAGTTACCCCTGTAAACACAGGTTATACTGACATCTAGTGGCCAATGATGAGGATTTTATAATAGTTTAAGCCTATCAGGCCATTTTTCACCTTAAGGACCAGCCCATCTTTAGAAAATCTGACATGTGTCACTTTATGTGGTGATAACTTCAAAACGCTTTTACTTATCCAGGCCCAAAAAATTAATTTATAAAAAAATGGCAAATTTACAAAAAAAAATAGAAAAATTTCCATTTCTCTACTTTTATAGTAGATTGTGTAGGAAGGCGCAGGGGTCCGTCATTGACGGAAGGTACGTGTCACTGAGGTTCCTGGCCTCGGTGAGATAAGAACCGGTAATTTTGTGTGTCAGCGGCAGCTAGTGCTCGCTGACACTGTTTTACTTAGTGTGGCTGTAAAGCCAATCCGGGCTGGTTCTTATTGGGAGCAGCCAAAGAGCAGGGTGGGTGGCTATTCCCCACGTCCAGGCCAGGTTTTGGGCTGGGGTTTAAAAGCCCAGCCAACAGCTCAGCTGGGTGTGGAATGAACCTCCAGGTGATAGTGGAGCTCTGTGTTTTGGGAGCTGAGGAGGTCTGCCATACTGCAAGGCTGAGAGCTGCATGAGAGCTGCCAGCTGGAAGCCAGGCACCCTAAAGCCTGCTGTGGACTGCCAGGTGACGGGTTTTTTAGAGTTCTGTGGACTTTTGCTGTGTGTATTAACACAAGGATTCCTGCAGTGTGAATAAGGACCAGGGCCCTGCCAAGTATTGCGTTTCTTTTCTGCCTTTTTGTGTGAATAAACACTGACTTTTGCTTTTCAAATGTGGTTTTGCCTCTGTATTGCGTCCGCTTACCCTGCCTACCAGAGCACATCCCTACAATAGTAATACCCCCCAAAATAGTTATTACTTTACATTTCCCATATGTCTACTACATGTTTAGATCATTTTGTGAATGCCATTTTATTTTTGGGGGACGTTAGAAGGCTTAGAAGTTTAGAAGCAAATCTTGAAATTTTTAAGAAAATTTCCAAAAGTCACTTTTTAAGGACCACTTCAGGTCTGAAGTCACTTTGTGAGGCTTACATAATAAAAATGCAGTACGCAGCCCTGCAGGGTATTGCAATGGTGAGGTCACGGTTACTTAGGCAAACGATGGTTGCTCTCGGTTACTCACAGTTTCTTGAAAGACCCTGGGCAGGCGTACAGCTGTGATGGAGAGGCTGGCACAGGGGACCTCTGGGGCACTCTCTGTGTATAGGGACCAGGCCTGATGGTAGATGAGGTGCCCTGGATGTTGCAGGTGTTTAATGTGCCGGGGGCAAGGTCCCTTTAAGATTCGTGACGCCAGTGCCGGTAACGGTGGCACACCGATTTATGATGGGAATAATTGAGGAACACGATGTTGTGGTGAACCAAAACTTCCTTTTACTGGAAACAGTCAATTATTTACAGTCTGGGTTCAGTTCCACATTGGCAGTAGCAATAATAAGCAGGCTTTATATATGGCAGGCACAACGTTCTTGCAAGATACTCAGAGGGTTAAAACAACTTAAAGACCAGGCTGCACTTTTCCTCAGAATCCTGTCTGTCTTTATCCCAAGGCCAGTATGCCCTATTGATGGCTTTATCCTTGCTTAGGGAAACTTCCTCAGGTGTATATATATATATCCTTGCTTTAAGTAAGATCCTTCTGCCCTTCAGCCCTCAAGTTGGCTGGTTACACTTCTGCTCTGCTCTGTACTTTGGTTGTGGGAACTGCAGGTTTCTCTCAGGAGGTAACTTCTTCCCCTGGTGGCAACTAGAAGCCTGGGCTGTCCAGCTGCATGTCAGGAGGAGGCCCTCAGCTCCTCTCTGGCTAAAGTGCACACTACCTTCTGTCTCTACAGACTCCTGACTACACAGACTACTTTCCCTGAACAGGACCTGACTATATACATATACATATTAGGGGTTCCCTATCTCCCTCTACTGTCTAGGAGGAGGAACTACACCCTAACAGGCCTGATACACAGATAACAGGGGAAATACACATAAAACATAGCATCATACATTAAAATGGACTGTAAAATACAATGCCACTGTTCCTTAGGAGTTGGAGAACAACGTGGCCCAATTGACCCTTGTGTAGTGCCCACATTTGCCTAGGGGGACACTACAGAAACCACCCAAAAATGACCCCATTTTAGAAACTACACCCCTCAAGGTATTCAAAACTGATTTTACAAACTGTGTTAACCCTTTAGGTGTTTTTGAGAAATTTGAGAATTTCACTTTTTTGGCAGAGTTTCCATTTTAATCCATTTTTCCAGTTACAAAGCAAGGGTTAACAGCCAAACAAAACTCAATATTTATGGCCCTGATTATGTAGTTTACAGAAAAACCCCATATGTGGTCGTAAACTGCTGTACGGGCACACAGCATTGCGCAGAAGGAAAGGAACGCCATATGGTTTTTGGAAGGCAGATTTTGCTGGACTAGTTTTTTGACACCATGTCCTATTTGAAGCCCCCCCCCCCCCCGATGCACCCCTCAAGTAGAAACTCCAAAAAAGCTACCCCATTTTGGAAACTACGGGATAAGGTGGCAGTTTTGTTGGTATTATTTTACGGTACATATGATTTTTTGGTTGCTCTATATTACACTTTTTGTGAGGCAAGGTAACAAAAAATAGCTGTTTCGGCACAGTTTTTTTATTTTTTGTTATTTACAACATTCATCTAACAGGTTAGATCATGTGATATATTTATAGAGCAGGTTGTTAAGGACACGACAATACCAAATATTTTGTTTGTTTCAGTTTTACATAACAAAGCATTTTTGACCACATTCTGAAAGCCGTAGTTTTATTTGTTTTTTGGGCAACTGTCTTGTGTAGGGGCTCATTTTTTTCAGGATGAGATGACAGTTTGATTGGTACTATTATAGGGTGCATATTACTTTTTGATCGCTTGCTATTACACTTTTTGTGATGTAAGGTGACAAAAAATTGCTTTTTTGATACCGTTTTTATTTAATTTTTTTTACGGTATTCACTTAAGGGGTTAGGTCATATGATATTTTTATAGAGCAGTTATTACGGATGCGGTGAAGTTTTACACAATGATTTAATTTTTGAAACAAAAAAAAAACATGTTTTAGTGTCCCTTATAGTCTGAGAGCCATAGTTTTTTTTTTCAGCTTTTGGGCGATTATCTTAGTTCGGGTATGATTTTTGCGGGATGAGAAGAAGGTTTGATTGACACTATTTTGGGGTGCGTATGACTTTTTGATTGCTTGCTATTACACTTTCTGTGATGTAAGGTGACAATGGCTTCTTTTTTTACACAGTTTTTTTTTTTTTTACGTTGGTCATTTGAGGGGTTAGGTCATGTGGTATTTTATAGAGCAGGTTGTTACGGACGCGGCAATACCTAATACATATACTTTTTTATTTACTTAAGTTTTACACAATAACAGCTTTTTTTAAACAAAAAAAAACTATGTTTTAGTGTCTCCATATTTTGAGCCATTTTTTTGGAGGGCGATTGTAGGGGCTTATTATCCTATTTTTTGAGGGATGAGGTGACGGTTAGATTGGTACTATTTTGGAGGATATACACCTTTTTGATCGCTTGGTGTTGCACTTTTAGTGATGTAAGGTGACCAAAAAATTGTTAATTAAGCACAGTTTTTTTTTTGTTTGTTTTTTACGGTGTTCACCTGAGGGGTTAGGACATGTGATAGTTTTATAGAGCCGGTCGATACAGACGCGGCGATACCTAATATGGCTACTTTTCTTTTTTTCCCTATTTATAAAATTTTTTAATCCTCTTTATTTTGACAAAAGGATATTTTATTATATTTTTTACTTGAATCTTAAAAAAAAAATTAAAAAAAATCGGCAAAACTTTATTTTTTTAACCTTTTTTTCATTCTATTTTTTGTCACACTCTGGGGGGTCTGATCCCCTGTACAATGCATTACAATACTTCTGTATTGTCATGCATTGGCTGTAGGTGTATTGCGCACTGTAATACACGTACAGCCTTCCTGCCTGTGAGATCCAGGGGCTGGATCTCACAGGCTCTCCTGGAAGGCAGCCGCGATGACTAAGGAAGGCATCGTGCTGCCTTCTATGCCATCGGGCTCCCGTCACAGCAGCACGGGGACCCCATGGCAGCTCTGCAAGGACATTGCATGTGCCGCGGTCAGCGCTGACTGCGGTACATCAAGGGTTAATGCGCCGGAATCGGTGATTTCATCGATGCTGGCGCATGCAGCAGGAGTCCGGCTATCAGTGACTGCCGGAGCCCTGCTGCAGATCGGGCGGGCGCATCTCCTGCACCTGCCTAATCACAGTTGTAGTTTCACCACAGTTGATGTGCTGGAGGTTGCTGCTCTAGATCATGCCGTGATGATTAGTACAGTTGGGTCCATGTAACAGCTCTACACGTACAATCAAGCTCTAGGGGTAGGTCCCATACAGGATGTCTATTGATAAGTTGCAGGAGCGGATGATATGACGACTTTGTGGAACACACTGCCAGTATAAGATCATACTCTACTTCCATGGATGGTTGAGAAACCTATTAATGTACCGTACTGTATTAATAACAGAGGAAAAGATTCCGATTCTGTTCTCATTGTACACAATACTTACTGTCATTTCCTTCTCCAGATGTTAAACTACGAGAATGAGAAAAACCCATCGAGACCGTCTTCCAAACCAACACCACTTGACCTTTTTCGTACTCCAGCCATGCGAAAAGTGACCATTATCCTGTCTATGTCATGGTGATCAATCTTATTCCTGTTACGATGGTCAGCCCATTCTGTAGGGTACATGGTTTCCAGTTTAAAAACCCCAGAAAAGCTAAAGGCTCAGTTTTTGGGAAAGCTAATAAATCATATTTAGCAATAATCCTCGGATGTTTTTGATCATGGACACCCTCCAGGCCTGCTTCCTCTGGATCATCCTAGGGTCCAGAATAGGATTGTTATGTCCTTAGACTCAATCTTACACCTATTCACTGTCTTAGGCCCCATGAACGCTACTATATATGTTTTGCAGGCCGCAAATCGCGGATTCGCAAAATATGGATACGGTCCGTGTGCTTTCTGTATTTTATTTGCCGGCCCATTGCTTTCAATGGATACGTGATCCGCATTTTGCAGACATACTCCATCTTTTTTGAGGAACGGACACATGACTGTGGAAAGCACAACGATGATCCTTGTGCTTTCCGCATTTATACGTGCAGTATAAATAGGAAGGCAGATCGGATGCAGACTAAAAATAAGGTGGTGTGCGTACGGCCTTACTATTTACAGAGCAAAACACTGATGCCAAAGGTTCTTCTGCCCCATGAATGACCCTATAAACGGCACCTAGTAGCTGAAGGCCCTGGTACAGGTTTTATATTGAGGCCCCAATACAAATTACGGCTCTGGCCATAGTGGTCTATCGCCATGATGATTGTATATATCACAAAGTGGTAAACTACCTCTGCTTTAATTTATTTTGGATGCAGCAGCCATGCCGGCCTTCCCAATGGTACACCTCCCCTCCTTGCCAGTCATCGCATTGGTTACCTGGATTCTCTAAAATTAAAGAGGACCCGTCACCTCTCCATACATGTCTGTTTTAGTAACTACTTGCATTGCCCATGAAATAGTGATTCTGGAGAATCTATTCCTATGACTATTATTTCTTCTAGAAGTTATGAATGAATTGCTAGGAGTTTGCAATAAAGGTCCAGATGGGTGTTACCAGTTGGGAGTGTGTCCCTGCACATTCAGACACTATCCAGTCAGTGCTGCCAGTGTTATCCCTCATTCACACGTCAGTGTTTGGTCAGTGATTTCCATCAGCTGCAGGTCTAAACACAGAACAGGTGCAGATCTTTCCCTTATACCTGATGTCTGTAGAGGCTCCAATCCTGGTTTTGGCTCACAATCACTGATGGAAATCACTGATCAAAATACTGATGTGTAAATGAGGCCTTTCATGGTTTCGTCTCCTTCTCCCTGGCAGTGCCGCGATCCAATCACAAAGGAGAGCGTCACAGCCAGGGAGAAAAAACAACGCTTCTTCTCCCCTGGCTGTGACGCTCTCCTTTGTGATTGGACAGCGCTACAGCCAGAGAGAAGGAGACGCCCATTGAGAAACCCTGGTGTCTCCTCCTCCCTGTACGATGCTCAGTATTAGCATATTGAGCGTGAAAACTACGGGGGGCACACGAGCAATATTTTTAAAAAAATCAGGCAGGGTGGCAGCAAGTAGTATTTATTGCAATAATACAAAATCATGAAGGGTCCTCTTTAAGGCTGAATTCACACATCCGTGGAACACGGTCCGCGAGATACTGGACTGGCATCCTGCTCAGTGCAGGAGCGCACTACGTCATTGGTTGCTATGAAGCCTCGCGCTTCGTGCACTGGGCAGGATGCCAGTCCGGTATCTCGCGGATGTGTGAATTCGGCCTAAGGCATTCTGCACACGACAGTAGGTGTCCCGTTGCCGTATTGTGGACCGCATTTGCAGATCGCAATGCACAGGCACCGTTCGGTGTGTATTCCGCATCACGGATGTGGACCCATTCACGTCAATGGGTCCGCAAATCCGGAGTTGCGGAATGGTGTGGAACGGAAAAAGAACATGTCCTAACTTTTTGCAGAATGGCTGGATCCATGGACGGGCCAGGAAACCTAAGGCTGGGTTTACACGGGCGTCACGTTTTGGCTCAGAATGCGTACCGAGTGCATTGCGGCAAACCCTCGCGAGTAGGTACGCAATTTCAGTCAGTTTTGACTGAGATTGCGTTCCGTTGTTCAGTTTTTATCGGAGGGTGCAATGCATTTTGCTCGCACGTGATGAAAAACTGAATGTGGTACCCAGACCCGAACTTCTTCACTGAAGTTTAGGTTTGGGTTCAAGGTTGTGTAGATGTAATTATTTTCCCTTATAACATGGTTATAAAGGAAAATAACAGCATTCTTAATACAGAATGCTTGGTAAAATAGGGATGAAGGGGTTAAAAAAAATATATAATAATTTAACTCACCTCATCCACTTGTTCACGCAGCCCGGCTTCTCTTCTGTCTTCTTCTTTGCTGATCTGTGAGGAAAAGGACCTGTGGTGACGCCACTGCGCTCATCACATGGTCCATCACCACGGTGCCGGATCATGTGATGGACCATGTGACGAGCGCATTGACGTCACCACAGGTCCTTTTCCTCACAAATCAGCAAAGAAGAAGCCGGTGTTCCGTTACATTTCCCTACCCTCGTCACTTCCGGTCGCACCGGACATGACGTGAGGAGGTGTGCCGCGCCATGCAGGCGCACAATGACGGGGTAGGGAAATGTCACAGCAGAGTGCGCATGCGCCGGGAGCCTCGCCAGCGGTTAGGGTAGGGAAAAATTACGGGCCAGTGCGCAGGCGTGGTGATCGGATGGATGTTCTCAACTGGACACCAGCCGACACTGCGCATGTGGCGGGGGCCTCACCAGCGGTTAGGGAAGGGAAAAATTACAGGCCAGTGGTGCTTTTTTCCTACCCTAACCGCTGGTGAGGCTCCCAGTGACGTCGCCGGCACTAATGGGCGGGCTTGAGCACTGCCCGAGCTTATAAAATGTCTAGGGCAGCGCTAATGCCTGTCCATTAGTGCCAGTGCCATCACCGGAAACACTGCTAGGCGGAAGCATCCGTCTAGCTTACCCATGGAGAGCCAAGTTCATCATTGGATCGGTATTAAAAGCCCTTGCCCTGTCCAATTCAGTGCAGGGCAAGGGAGAGCATCGGAGCATGAAATGCAGTGTAAAAATGTAAGCAAGAAAGCCCTTGCCCTGCGTGATACACATGGCTTATTTTTGCAGGACATGATGCATTTTTTATTCCACCTTTTATTTGTATTGGAAAACAGGGAAAAAATTATTTGTGTGGCAAAATAAAAATAAGGAAAAAAAATGAATTCCACCAAGGTTTTGGGGGTTTTGAGATCACAGCATTCTCTGTGCACTAATGACCTTGCATCCTTATTCTGCGTCTCAATACGAATGCAGCGATACCAAACTTGTATAGTTTTTTTTTTGCTTTACTACTTAAAAAATAAAATAAAAATGTATAGCATCCTTTAATACAGAATGCTAAGTAAAATGTCCCTTGAGGGTTAAAAAATAATTTAAAAAATTACTCACCTTATCCACTTAATCGCGCAGCTGGTATTGTCTTCTTTCTTCTTCCTGCAGGACCTGCAAAAGGACCTTCAATGACATCATCGAGCTCACCACGCGGTGAGCACAGTGACGCCAGCGCAGGTCCTACCGAATGAAGATAGAAGGACCTTCTATCTTCATTCAGCAGGACCTGCGCTGACGTCATCAAAGATCATTTTGAAGGTCCTGCAGGAAGAAGAAAGAAGACAATACTGGCTGCGCGATTAAATGGATGAGGTGAGTAATTTTTTTATTACTTTTTAACCCTTAAGGGACATTTTACTTGGCATTCTGTATTACAGAATGCTATTATTTTCTATTATAACCATGTTAGAAGGGAAAATAATAAAATCAACAGAACACCTAAGGCTACTTTCACACTTGCGTTCGGGGCTCCGCTTGTGAGTTCCGTTTGAAGGCTCTCACAAGCGTCCCCGAACGGATCCGTCCAGCCCTAATGCATTCTGAGTGGATACGGATCCGCTCAGAATGCCTCAGTCTGGCAGCGTTCAGCCTCCGCTCCGCTCAGCAAGCGGACACCTGAACGCTGCTTGCAGCGTTCGGGTGTCCGCCTGGCCGTGCGGAGGCGTGCGGATCCGTCCAGACTTACAATGTAAGTCAATGGGGACGGATCCGTTTGAAGTTGACACAGTATGGCTCAATTTTCAAACGGATCCGTCCCCCATTGACTTTCAATGTAAAGTCAAAACGGATCCGTTTGCACTATCATGAACAAACGGTAATGCAAACGGATCCGTTCTGAACGGAGCCACCGTCTGCATTAATATGAGCGGATCCGTTCAGAACGGATCCGATCGAACGCTAGTGTGAAAGTAGCTTAACCCAGACCAGAACTTCAGTGAAGAAGTCCGGGTTCGGGTCTGGGTCCACATTCAGTTTTTTTTAATCAAGCACGTGCAAAACGCATTGTACCCGCGATGCCCGTGTGAAAGACTCCTTAGGGGCCCAGTTAGTACATGGGATCTTTTGATCCCCTCTCCTATTCACCCTAATAGAGGTGAAGGTGAATAGGATTTTTACACTCTCCATTCTGAGCTGTGCCTCGTGTATAGCTCAGCATGGAGAATGCAATGGCAGGTCTGGATTGCTCCAGCAGCGTTTAGGCTGCCATTGCAACTGTTCAAAGCCCTGTGATTTCACTGCGGGGCTCCGATCGGTAGCCCTCACTCACAGGTGCCGCAATCACCGTTGATCGCAACACCTGAGGGGTTAAATGATGGGGCGGCACGATCACCACTCCCTGCATGAAACAGCCGGCACCCGCTGTGTATGGGCCCGCTCCATACATCCCTTCACACATCATGACGTACAGTTACATCATAATGCGTGAGGGAAGGGATTGAAATATAAAAATATCTATCCCATAAAAAATTTAATAAAATGTGATCAAAAAGTCACCACCCCCCGCCCGCCCCCAAAATAGTATAAATAAAAACTACAAACCACCCCCAAAAATGAGCCTTCACACATCTCCATACACATAACTACAAGAAAGTTAAAGGGGTCATAAAACTCAAGAACAACTATACAAATGTGGTATCACCATAATCATACTGACTGGGAGAATGAAGAGCACCAATCAGTTTTACCGCATATTGATTGCCGTAAAATCAAAACCCATAAAACTGTGGCGGAATTGTATATTTTTTTTCCAATTCCACCACATTTGTTTTTTTTCCCTCTAGCTTCCCACTACATCCTAGGGAATATTAAATGGTGCCAATAGAAAGTACAGGTTGTCCTGAAAAAAAAAAAAGTCTATGGGAACGGAAAAATTAAAAAAGTTTCCAAGAAGGCAAGGAAGTAAGAAATGAAAATGCAAAAATGGAAAATCGCTCCGTCAGCAAGGGGTTAAATTCATAGTCCGCCCATGGCAGAGGACGTGTCCCCTCTCCTGACTTGTCGTTTCAGCAACTACTTGCATTCCCCATGTAACTAAAATTCTGCAGCATCTAGTCTTATGACTCGATGTTGTGCCATTAGTGTCCATTCACACGTCCGTTTTTCGGGTCCGTTGTCCATTCAAGTCAATGGATCGGCATAAATGCGGATGACATGCACAAAACCATCCGAATGTCATCCGATTTTGTGGATCCGTTGACAGGAAAATGGATGAAAAAAAAAACTGAATAACGGAAACACGGAACGGATTCGGAAGTACTTTAGTAAAAAAAAACGGAAGGTTGTACTGAAAAACGGATCTGAAAAAAAAAAAGGAACGTTTATCTGGAAAGGTAAAAATACTGACGTGTGAATGGAGCCTTATTCTGTTATTCCTACTAGAAGCTTATGAATGAATTGCCAGCAGTCTGCAATAAAGGTCCATGTGGGTGTTACCAGTCGGGCGGGTGTCCCTGCACAGTCTAAAGCCTCATTCACACGTCCGTGCTCAAATCCAAGAGCAGGTGGTCAGTGATTCATCCGTTAAGCTGTCCGTGATGGATCCGTGTGTCCGTTTTTTGCTGTCCGTTTGCTATTCATGTTTCACTGATAATGAACAGCTGAAAAATTATTTTCAAAGAATATTTTCCTAATAATCCGTTAAACACGGACAAAATAGAGCATGCTTCCGTGCCAAAAACAGGGAATCACGGACCGTGCTAAAACACTGATGTCTGAATACACACATTAAAATGAATGTGGACGTGTGCGGTCCGTGGAGAACACGTAGAGCACACATCCGTGAAACACTGACGTGTGAATGAGGCTCAACACTGGCAGCACTGATTGAATGGTGTCAGACTGTGCAAGGACACACCCCAACTGGTAACACCCTTTACTGTAGACTGAAAGTAATTCATACATATAATTATAGTAGGAATAATAACGTACTAGACATGTTAAACACTTTTCTCTTCTTTACACCACCTCTTGGTTAGACCAATATTTGATGGTAAGATTATGGCACATTGTAAGCCACGCCTCTTTTTCTAAGACACACCCCTTTTCTAGACACTTTTCAGAACTGTCTGTTCAGGTGCAGACTGTGCTTGAATTCTGGCCCATACATCTTAGCAAATTGCCCATAATGTTGTTATTTTTTGTTGTTATACCGATAAGTTTTCCATGAAGGTCATGCTACAATGTCTCTTCCTTATCTCCATGTTCTCACTACAGGTTCTCTTCCAGTTTCTGCTTCTTTGCTCTTGCAATGGATATCCAGCGGTTTGGGTTCAGCTTGTACCTCCTACAGGTGATTTTTGGAACCTCGGAGCTCCTCCTTAGAATCCTGAGTATATTTGTTGCCGCTTATGTGGGAAGACGATTCTCCGTTTTCATGTTCCTTGTATTATCTGGAGTACTCATACTATGCAGTCTGGCGATCCCCTCTGGTAGGTGTAATCATCGTACAACCAATGTCGGAGTGAGGTGCCTAGGACCCACCAGTAAAATTCATACTGGGGGCCCATTATAAAACTACATCCAAATATTACCTGCTCACACAGCGGCTGGCAGCAGCGAGACGCTCAAGATGATTGATTATGGGACTGATGAAAGCAATCCTGCAGAGAATGAAAGAGGGCCTATGCTTGACCTGCTGGTCCATTAATATGGGTGCACAGGGCTGTCATTCTCATGAATGGTAAGGGTCCCAGCTGTAAGAGTGCCGAAGATCAGATTCAGATAGGGGATTAGTTGATTTTGTGGTACAGCCCCTTTAAAGGGGTTGGCTGAGATAATTAAAAACCTATGCCCAAAATAAAAAAAATCATGTTGTACTCACCTGTTTCCAGCACCGTTCTTTGTCACCGATCCTGTCCTGCAAACTGCAGCGGTGATGTATCGGCATTCGGCACATGACCACTGCAGCCAATCACTGTCCTGAGCACTGAAGACGGTCATTGGCTAAGGCAAGTTATATGCCAAATACCGAAACATCACCGCTGCAGTCTGCAAATAAGAAGCAGCAAGAGGAAGGGACCAGCAGCACAGAAAACAGGGCTGGAGAAAGAGCAGGGTGCAACATGATTTTTTTTTATTTTTTTATTAGCAATTGGGTGGCTTGTCCAAGATGCTTAATTATCACAGACAATCCCTTTAACTTACAAATTACATTCATTTTTCTCTAAACATATGTAACTACATCTCCGTCTGGTCAGCATCTCCCGCTCTGTTACAAGATGCATGTAGACTGGATAGCGCTCTCATGGCGACAGGTTGATGGGTTTGCATATAAAGGAAGCGCCAACTTTCTTTTACCACGGTTTGTGAGACATTCAAAGTGACATTACTGGATTCTGTAACTTGACATTTAGGACTGTCTTTACTTTTTACTTTGTGAATATTTAACCACTTAAAGTCTGAACCTATTTGCATTTTGGATTTTTCGTTCCCACATTCCAATAGCCATAACTTTTTTATTTTTCCGTTCACATGGCCATATAAGAGCTTATTTTTTGCAGGACAAGATGCATTTTTAATGGCACCATTTGTTTTACTATGTCTTATATTGGCAAACAGTAAAAAATTATTTGTGGCGTAAAACTGAGTTTTGACATCACAGTGTTCACCGTGCGCTAAAAATGGCATGATCTCCTTATTTTGCAGCTCAATACTATTATAGCAATGCCAAACTTGTAAAGCTTTTATTTTGTTTTATTACTTTAAAAATAATAAACTAAATTTACATTGCCCATTTTGTGACAGCCATAATTTCTTTATATTTTGGTTTAGGCCTCTTTCACACTTGCGTTGTCCGGATCCGGAAAAACGCAAGTGTACTGAAAGCATTTGAAGACGGATCCGTCTTCAAAATGCGTTCAGTGTTACTATGGCAGCCAGGACGCTATTAAAGTCCTGGTTGCCATAGTAGTAGTAGTAGTAGTAGTGCAATCACGTCATCCATGCGCGTGGGGCGCCCTGACGTCACTCTGGAGCGACCCGGGAGCCGCACGGACGGTAAGTATACTGCTCCCCCGCTCCCCACAACACTTTACCACGGCAGCCATGGTAACCATTCAGAAAAAGCTAAACGTCGGATCCGGCAATGCGTCGAAACTACGTTTAGCTTAAGGCCGGATCCGGATCAATGCCTTTCAATGGGCATTCATTCCGGATCCGGCCTTGCGGCAAGTCTTCAGGATTTTTGGCCGGAGCAAAAAGCGCAGCATGCAGCGGTATTTTCTATGGCCAAAAAACGTTCCGTTCCGGAACTGAAGACATCCTGATGCATCCTGAACGGATTTCACTCCATTCAGAATGCATTAGGATAATCCTGATCAGGATTCTTCCGGCATAGAGCCCCGACGACGGAACTCTATGCCGGAAGACAAGAACGCAAGTGTGAAAGAGCCCTTACAGAGCTGTAAGAGGGCTTCTTTTTTGCGTAATGAACTGTAGTTTTTATGGTACCATTTTTGTAGTATGTACAACTTTTTGATCACTGGTATTACATTTTTTGGCGTGGACAAGGTGATTGATAAATGGTGATTAACTAGGGATGAGCGAATCGATCAAGGTACCACTTGGAACCGAACATGAGTTCAGGAAATGTTTTTTTTACAGTAAAAATTAATCTATGAAGTTATTGCACAAAGTCACGCGAGACTTCGCAAAGTAATAACTTCTGAGCCAATACATTCTAATACTGTATGGAGCTCGCTCCATACAGTATTAGACCGAAGTTTTATGCGAATCGACTTCGGATGAAACAGCCGAAGTCTATTACTTCGGATGTAACATCCGAAGTCAATTCACTCATCCCTAGTGATAACTGCAGCAGGAATTTTTTTTATTTACATTTTAATAGTTCAGACATGACGATACCTAATGTGTTTTATTTTTTTATTGTTTATATATTTTTATATGTAAAATTGGGAAAGAGGGTGATTTAAACTTAGTATTTTGTAGATTTCTATATTCTTTTTTTAAGAAAAAGAACCTGGGATCTTTTAAACCCTTGTTGGGTGGATGGGATTTTGACACACTTCCTGCAGAGCTGTGCATTGTGCACAGCTTAGCAAGGAGCTTATTAGGCTGCCATGGTAGCCAATCTGATCCCGGTGATTTCAGTGCAGGGGCTCTGATTGGGAGCCGCATGTCTCTGCCTAACCTCACAGATGCCACAATCACTGTTGATCATGGCATCTGAGGGTTTGGTTAGATGATGAGGTTCGGTGCGATCGCCGTTCCCTGTCATTGCTGTCGGGTGCCTGTTGTATTATACAGCCATACTTGCCCCGCATGGAGCAGTCTCACCGCAGCAGCCCACTTCATACAAATGTGGGCGCATAATGCCGTACATGTACAACATTATGCGTTAAGGGGTTAAGATACTGGAGTACATTAATACAAGACAAGCAATTAGACCGTTAGGGAGCAGTGTGTCATAACTGGGGACTAAGGGGAAGATTTATCATGACTGGCATTTTCTATGCAAGTATATGAATCAGTTGATTTTGGGTTTTAGCAGCTGGACCTGCAGCATTCAAGGACATTTTGCATGGGCAGATTATTGGGCTGATCATCAGGATCGAACACTTGGACGAATAGTCATTCCCAATAATTGGCCCACGTTGTGCCGCCACTCAGCCGATGAACGAGCAAACATTGGTTCATTGTGTGAAAGCATCTTTGATGCAGCACATAACGTGATTAGTAGTGCTCATTCATCCCCATACAGCGGGGGTGATTGCTTCATGCAATTAGAGCAATTACCTCCGCTCGTCATCAGGCAATTATCCCAGAAGTGTGGTTCATTCCTGATAAATACCTGTGAATCAGCCCATGCAAATGCAGCTTCAGATGATCCCTGGGGGTGGGAAGGGGTGGGGTGGCTGACTATTGAAGATGTGTTTGTCTAATAACACATTTTACATTTCAGATTTAATACTGTTGCAGCTGTCTGCCACTGCTCTGGCCAAGGGTTTTCTTGGGGCTTCTATTGTCTGTGCTTATCTTTATACGACTGAACTTTTTCCAACTGTGCTCAGGTAAGCGAGACATGACATACTTATATTAATAAGATGTCTCTTTTTTTTTCCAGCTCCTGCATTTAAAGGGACTCTGTCACCACACACCTCCATAGTAATCCAAGTACAGTGTCATATGTGTGGCAGGTCTCCTGATTCAGACTTTTACCATTCCTGAGAAATCCATGATTTTGTGATATGTAACTTAAAGGGGTTATCTAACCTCTATAATGACCCCCCCCCCCCCAATGCCCGGGCCCCTCATAAAGGTTATACTTACCCTGCTCCCCGGCACCTGCGTCGCTCCTGATCCCTGCACAGCTGCATCTCCCGATGCGATTGGGGGGGGGGGGGGGGCTGTCAATAGCAGGCCTCAATGGGGACGAACCTCCCTAGCATCGCGGGTGACGCTGCAGCGGCCATGCGGGGATCAGAAGTGACTCGGGGTAAGTATAACTTATATGAGGTGCCCGGACATTGGGGGGTGATTATAGGGGTTGGATAACCCCTTTAACTGCTTGGTGCAATGAGGGTGTTACCATTGCACCACTTTACACTAAAGGCCCTTCACTTTATCAGTGTCCCCCGCGACAGTGAGTGGCAGATCTGTGAGACTGGCAACACGTGGTTTGATCTGACAGGTTTCCTTTTGGATCAATAGGAGTGTGTGTTGTTTCTGGTAATGGCCACACCTCTTGCCCCCAGGTGTTGCTATTGTGGTCATTTTACCTTCCTTATTTATTGTTGCTTCCCCCCACAATGCTGTGCGGTTTATAGCTTCTGTTGGACCTGTGGATAGTTGGTGGTCGGATCTTGGCTGAGTTCCTGGTGCTTCCATAGCCCCTTTGAAGTTAAGTTTTCCTTTTCCCTTTTTGTATTTTGTTTTGGTTATCTGTGTGTTGCATTTCCCTATTGTTTGTATTAGGCCTATGGGAGACTCCTGTTCGTCCTTCCTTTTGGAGGAACAGGTAGTCTGGTCCCAGCCATTAGTACCAGGGTCCTATAGAGCTAGATAGGACTCTAGGTATTCCTGTGTATGAACTTGCCTACATACTAGTAGTCAGTCAGGATTTTGATTAGGGTGTTCACTAACCCTAGTTCTCAGTCCTGATTCCCTGTCCCACTCTTCCCTCCTATGCTCAGTGTGGTGTTTCCCTCCCACACCGAAGCGTGACAATCAGTGCTCCAGGAATTGGCACACCCACAGTACAGCCTTGGTGCTTGCCAGGACGGAAGTCAACTGTACTACACAGCCCTGGCAAGCATCAGGGCTGCACTGTGATACAAGGCTGGGGCACAGTGGAGGGCAGTGTTAAGGAGTGGGCCTTTTGGTGCAACAGTGACACAATCATTGCACCAACCAGCTAAACTTCTTACCACAAAATCATGGCTTTCTCAGGCATACCGGCACCGATCGGCATGGGAGAAACAGCGTTTGAATCAGGAGACCAACTCACATCAGACCCTGCAATTGTATTACTATGGGGGTACGTGGTGACAGATTCCTGTTAAACATCATTTCCATGACAGGACATCCCACAATGGCAGTGGAACAGGGCAACCAAATCATTGTTAAAATGGTTTATAGTAGTATATATGAAAAATGTTTTATGGACTCCTATAAAGAGAGGACAACTGTGCATCTTAATGGGGAATTCCCAAGTCAGAGATTTATGGCATAGATGTATCCTTGTTTTCCACATTGGTGGGACCCAAATCTGTCAGACAGTTATGGCCTACCTTGTAAAATGACTTTCTTCACAGTGGACAGATGATACAGGAATAAAGCAACTTTCAGGATAAAGTAATGCGTTTAAAGGATTGTATCAGAGTTCAGTTCATAACTGCGGAGGAGCAGAACTGGAATGTGCACACAGGACTGTTATACCGGTAGCAAGAACCTGACAGATGGGACCAGGAATCAAAACCAGAGGCAGACATGTGACATGGAGGTTGTGACAAGAGGCAGAATCTACAAGAAAACAGGGCTGGACAGGACTGGAACTAGGAGCAATACTGCGTCCTACACATTAATCCTCCTACAGTGACTGCCATAGCAGGAGCACCCAATGGAAGAACACAAGGTTGAATGGCAATTGCGTCCAGTCCCAGGAAAAGGTTCTCCACTCCTCCTCCACTGTTAGAAATGTCTAGACAAAACTACGGAGACATAGCAAAGTTGGATTGTGACAGAATAACAGAGTTGAATACACAGAGCAGACCAGAAAGAAAACACTTAGGCCAAACGGCATCCGACTAGTGAAAAGAGAGGGGAGTAACAGTGACGTTCGTGACACCCTTTAAGTAAAAATAATTTACGGTACTTGTTCTTTGTTGGCCATTGGTGTATTGTGTTGTACGTTTTCAAACTGAGCAACTGAATACTGGTGGGACTGCTGCAGTTGATGGATTTTTCAACTAAAAGCAAACATTTATGACAACTAGAGGTGTGAATGTCAAAATATACGCATCATCTGAACGAATCAGAAGCAATTTACCTAAAGCTGTTCATTGGAGGTTAAAGAAATTGGACGCATGGCGACTGGCTGATTTGGGGCAACTTGACAAATATCTGCATTACTCCAAATGACTTTTTACTAAGACTGGCATTTCACAATAAACCATTAGTAAAATCATAACATGTAGAAATAATGTTGCTCTAGACTACAACTATTTTTATAATAAGCAGAGTAACACATATGCTTTTTGGTTTCAGGTTTTGAGATCCTCTGCCGGATCAAAATGGTTCTGTATCGTTTACACCTCAGTATGCATCCATTCCATTAGGATGCAGTTTTGTGAGATCAAAACGGAACAAAACAGATCCATGACTAAAAGTCAATGGGTGATAGATCTGTATTTTTAGGATCCTAAAAACCGGATCCATCACCATTGACTTGCATTGTTTTTAGTGACGGATCCAGTTTGTTCCATTTCGATCACTGGTATGACCGGACGTCCGGTCACAAAACAGAATGCTGACGGAACAGCAGGTATCATGAACTGATCTCTTTCCATTCAGAATGCATGGAGACAAAACGGAACCGTTTTTTTGTCTGGTTTTGAAATCCTCTGCCTGATCGGAATGCCAGCCTTAAGAATATAGAACCTATTGTCTGATCAGAAGCGACTGTGGAGAACAAATGTAATGTAATATTTGCATTTTCCAACACGTCAGCATATACAAAGTTCACCAAATAAAGGTGCGGTGAGGACAAGGAAGCTGTACTGTTCAGGCCATAAATCAGTCTGAAATACAGTAATGCCTGATAATGACGATCCTGAATGAGGTCATGTAGAAGACATACTGCTAAATAATGTACGTTCTCCTCCTGCTACAAAATAAGAGCCTCTGCTGTTAATGAAAGTCTGATCTGTCTCATTGCGGAATGATTATAACTTACCATCAGGGCTATAAAATCTAGGTCTAGACTACAATATTTTAGCATAAAATATTTAACCCCTACATTGTTGCTTATGTTCAGCTCAATCCTAAAGGATTAACTATGGGCCAGTGATACCCAACCAGCCGCCATCTACATCCAGCGAGTGCCTGCTGGTTGGCAGCATACAGTGGTACCCAACCAGCCGCCATCTACATCCAGCGAGTGCCTGCTGGTTGGCAGCATACAGTGGTATCCAACCAGCCACCATCTACATCCAGCGAGTGCCTGCTTGTTGGCAGCATACAGTGGTATCCAACCAGCCACCATCTACATCCAGCGAGTGCCTGCTGGTTGGCAGCATACAGTGGTATCCAACCAGCCTGCCATCTACAGCCAGTGAGTGCCTGCTGGTTGGCAGCATACAGTGGTATCCAACCAGCCATTATCTACATCCAGCGAGTGCCTGCTGGTTGGCAGCATACAGTGGTATCCAACCAGCCGCCATCTACATCCAGCGAGTGCCTGCTTGTTGGCAGCATACAGTGGTATCCAACCAGCCGCCATCTACATCGAGCGAGTGCCTGCTTGTTGGCAGCATACAGTGGTATCCAACCAGCCACCATCTACATCCAGCGAGTGTCTGCTGGTTGGCTGCATACAGTGGTACCGAACTAGCGGCACCATACATCCAGCGAGTGTCTGCCTGTTGCCAACATACAGTGGTATCCAACCAGCCACCATCTACATCCAGCGAGTGCCTGCTGGTTGGCTGCATACAGTGGTATCCAACCAGCCACCATCTACATCCAGCGAGTGTCTGCGCTGGTTGGCTGCATACAGTGGTACCCAACCAGCCACCACATACATCCAGCGAGATTCTGCGCTGGAAGGATGAGTACAGTGGTACCCCTGGGTGTGGGTACCACTGTATGCAGCCAAACAGCTACTGGGTAGAGGATCTCAAAACCAAGACAAAACGCTTCCGTTTTTTCCCCAATCATTGGCAATGGGGACAAAGAGAACAAACCAGATCAGGATGCATTCCATTCCAGTTTGTACAGTTTTTTAACCGGACACAAAACCGGTGCAAGCTGCGGTTTTGTCGGGTCTGTGAAAATAGGGTGTTTCTGTAAACTACAGAATCAGGGCAATAAATAAATATTGAGTTTTGTTTGGCTGTTGTCCCTTGCTTTGTTAGCAGAAAAAAAATTATTAAAATAGAAAATCTGCCCAAAAAGTGAAATTCAGAAATTTCATCTCCATTTTCCATTAATTCTTGTGGAACACCCAAAGGGTTAACAAAGTTAACAAAAACAGTTTTGAATACCTTGAGAGGTATAGTTTCTAAAATGGGGTCATTTTTGGGTGGTTTCTATTATGTAAGCCTCACAAAGTGACTCCAGACCTGAACTGGTCCTTAAAAAGTGGGTTTTGGAAATTTTCAGAAAAATTTCAAGATTTGCTTCTAAACTTCTAAGCCTTTTAATGCCCCCCCAAAAATAAAATGGCATTCACAAAATGATCCAAACATGAAGTAGACATATGGGGAATGTAAAGTAATAACTATTTTTGGAGGTATTACTATCTATTATAAAAGTTGAGAAATTGAAATTGCTAATTTTTTGGTAAATTTGGTATTTTTTTATAAATAAAAATGAAATTTTTTTACTCAATTTTACCATTGTCATGAAGTACAATATGTGACGAGAAAACAATCTCAGAATGGCCTGGATAAGTAAAAGTGTTTTAAAGTTATTACCACATAAAGTGGTATAGCACAGATTTGCTAAAAATGGCCTGGTCCTTAAAGGGATTCTGTCACCTCCTTTTACCCTATAGAGATGCAGACGTGCACGGCTAGATCGCCGCTAGCATGTCCGCAATATACCTGTCCCATATCGGAGTGGTTCTATTGAGTGTAAAAAATGATTTTATATATATGTAAATCAGCCTGGTAAGGTGCCCAAGGGTCTGTACTAACCGTTCTGTAGCCCAGCTACGCCCCCCCGTGAAGGAGCCCAGCACCGCCTGTATCCAGGAATCTCCTTCTTGCTCAGAAAGTCAGATCGTCGTAATCTCGCGGCGCAGTTCCTTCCCTGAGGCTGATGCCAGTACAGGGAAGGAATACTATGTCGGCACTGCGCATGCACGAGTTTGCGCATTGCGAGATTACGGCGATCTGACTTTATGAGCAAGGAGGAGATTCGTGGATACAGGCGGTGCTGGGCTCCAGAACGGTTAGTACAGCCCCTTGGGCTCCTAACCAGGCTGATTTACACATATATAAAATCATTTTTTACACTCAATAAAACCACTCAGACATATGGGACAGGTATATTGCGGACATGCTAGCAGCAGCGATCTAGCCATGCATCTCTATTGGGTAAAAAGAGGTGACATATTCCCTTTAAGGTGAAAAATGTCAGAGTCCTTAAGGGGTTAATCTTCAAGATTACCCTGAGCATCATCTCACTTGTAGAAGTAGTGCAGAGTAATTACGACTGCACATGCCCTTAATTCTCTCAAATACCCCGGCAATCTTACAGAGACTGACGAAGCTTTGCTTGAGAGAGCTGAATTTTGAATGCCTGCTAAAATATACACAGTATAATGGATGAGATCATCATCTTTATTGAACACCTGGAGATACAGGACTTAGTGTTGATCCGGCCGTAGCAGCATGGGCTGAAGATGGAACACAGCAAGCGTCATCTGTTCAAGGAAAGTTTTGAGTACTTGGGACATGTGGTTTCCACGGAAGGAGTCCACCTCGTGGATTTGAAGGTCAAAGGCGAGCAATACAACAGTGGACTCTATCAACCAATGTAACCGAGCTCTAGACCTTCCTGGAACTAGTTGGGATTTACTGGCAGTTCATAAAAGACTTTGCCAAGCTTGCTGCACCCCAATAGGCCCTGTTACATGGGGCCACATCCATGGCTATTAGGGGGCCTTTCTGTGTGGAATGTGGTTAAATTGGACTGAGAGCTGGACAGATGGTTGACCCATGCCCCTTTTTTGGCCTATGCTGACCACACCATGTTCACTGAAGTTCAGGATGGGATGGAGTAAGTACCTATGCTCGCAAAACAGTATGGAAAAGAGAAAACAACATGTCCATGACTGGCTGTAGTGATCACGTCCTGTATCTACAGTAGGTACGTCGCCACGCACATGACACCCATTTTGGCCTCTTTCAGGCTGCTATGCATAAGCATAGGTATTTTGTATAGTAAAGTTGACTTAGTTTTCATATACAGGTGGTCAAGGCAAAAAAACATATATGGCCTCCAGAGGCATATACCAGATTTTATGTCCGATGCATTGATGGGAGATTACCAAGAAGTAACACCTGCACCTATCTGCAGAACAGGCGTTCTCCAACCCCGACCCACTTGGCTGCAATGTGCATGGCACCTTTCCATTTATGACCTGCTTAGGATGCAGCAAATGGCCACCTCTCAAGGCAGGGTGAAGATCCCATAGGTGGCTATACCAGAAACCCAACAATTATAGTTGCTGGATGATCTATACAGGTTTGTAATGGGAATAACCCTTCAAGGTGTAACCACAAACCTGGACTGTCCTTTCAGCCTTATGTACCAATTGGGGAAGGAATAATCTCAGAATTATATCATTGCATTTTAATATTTCAGTACAGCATGGCTATTACTAAATCATGTCTATACACTGACCTTGTAAATGTCTCTTTGGCGCCATTTGTTTGGGATTGGTGCGGTTCTCACTGATAACATATTATGTATATAGCTAATGTGATACAAGCACAGACAAGTTAGCTAACAAAACGTTCTGTACTGAAATGATCATAAAAACTGTAAAAATTTGCCATAGCAATGGGATGGTTTTTCAGAGGCCTCTTGGCACATGATAGCGGTAACCTAATTCTTCACTATGAGACGTTCCTCAAATTTTTCTTTTATTAAATGTTGAACATATTTTATCACATGTCTCTTATGGGGTATGTATATTCTCTTTGCAGACAAACTGGAGTGGGATTCACCAACATGATGATGAGACTAGGCGCTGTGATTGCACCCTTAGCGATGATGACCAAGGTGTATGCGCTATTTCTCCCCCTAGTCATATTTGGATTGACACCTATTGTTTTTGGATTGCCTGTTTTACGGCTACCAGAGACCTTAAATAGCCAACTGCTGGACACAGTGGAGGAGGTAGAAGCCAGGTGAGTACTCAACGACAGCAAAATGGCCCAGGGCTCATAGACTATACTGTATTATAATTACTGTAGTCAACTGGGCAAAGCCAATTGTCTCAATACTCACATGGCCCCCCCGTAATCGCACCCGTTGAGGTGAGACTGACTTGCCAAAGAGGGCTGGATGCCAGAAGAATGGCTAGTGAAATCTCCCGTGTTTTGAGTCCTGCTTACAGAGCATGCGCTGTGAAGTTGGGTGTGCTTGCAGTCTGCCTCCAAACTTCTAGCGCATGCGCAGTGTGAAGATTAAGCTGACAGGTCCCCTTTGACAAGATACACGGCTGGTAACAGCAAACACCAAATAATAGACAATGCTCTCATATCACTTACTATCCTTATAAGTGGAAGGTTCTCCATTGTCTGTCCACTTCATGACCACCCTCATATTTGTCATGGTGGTATCTAATTATTTAACTTTACAACAGGGGTGCAAAACATAAAACCTAGGGGCCACATGCCACTTGCAATGCCATTCTGTGTGGCCTCTAGCCATAAGGATGATACTGCTGTGGGGAGCAATGTAGGACTGTATGAACTGTATGCTAAATGTCATCTGTCAGCAGATTTGTACCTATGAAACTGGCTGACTTGGAAGCTGAAGGCATCTGTGTTGGTTCCATGTTCATATGTGCCCAGCGTCATACATGTATGGTGCTGGGAGGGGCTTCAAATATGGTGCCCACTTGCTGGCGCCATAGCAGGCGGCTCTCTGCTTTTTCAAACAGCCCTTAAAATATTATTTATGTACTTTGCTGCTTCTCTATTTTCTTGTAGTTATGGTTACCAAGCTGAAGTTTTCTTTTTTGGACAACTTATCAAAAAATTACAGCACATTGGAAAACGATAATAAAGCATAAAGATCATAAGTGACATTATGGCCATGATTTATCATGCCTCCAAAACTGTAAGGCCACATTCACACGAACGTGGCAAATGGCCGTGTGACGGCTGTTTTTGTAATGGCTGTCACACGGCCATTTTTAGAACCAAGTAAAGTCTATGGGGGTTATTCAGATATCCTATTTTTGGCCATTTTCATGGCAAGACGGACCCCACTGAAATCAATGTGCCCGTTTTTAATGGCCGTTTAGTGCACCCATCTAATGGGCCTTTTAAGGGTTAAAAAAATAATTGCATGTAATGAAACACTGGCTCTGCACTGGAGGCAGCAGGACCTGAGCTCCCAGCCTCGTGACGTCACAACTCCGAGAAAGTCAGGTCCTGGTGCCTCCAGTGCAAAGCTCAGTCAGACTGAATGGAGAGGGTCTGTGAACAGCAATTTTCAAGTCTTTCCACAGATTCTATGGGATTTAGGTCTGGACTTTGGGCCAGTCTAACACATGAACATGCTTTGATCTAAACCATTCCATTGTAGCTCTGGCCGTATGTTTAGGGCCTTTGTCCTGCTGGAAGGTGAACCTCCACCCCAGCCTCAAGTTTTTGCAGTCTCTAACAGGTTTTCCTCCAGGATTGCCCTGTATTTAGGTCCATCCATATTCTCATCGACTCTGACCAGCTTTGGTATTTCAATGCATTTGTCAGACAGATCCGCATCCGGAAACAAATGCTATCCGTTTGCATACGGATATCCGGATCCGGCAGGCAGTTCCGGCAATGGAATCCTTTAACGCAAGTGTGAAAGTACCCTAATAGTTGTCCTGTGGACAGATTCTCCCACCTGAGCTGTGGATCTCTGCAGCTCCTCCAGAGTGACCATGGGCCTCTTGGCTGCTTCTCTAATTAGTGCTCTTCTAGCCTGCGCTGTCAGTTTAGGTGGATGGCCATGTCTTAGTAGGTTGGCAGCCATACTACATTTTTGGATGATGGATTTGTGAGATGTTCAGAGCTTGAGATATTTTTTTTTTGTTATAACCTAACCCTGCTTTACACTTCTCCACAACTTTATCCCTGACCTATCTGGTATGTTTTCTTTTAATTTTACACCTACTTGCTACTTTGTGTTTGTCTATCACATAAAATCCCAATAAAATACATTTAAGGGTCCATTCACACGTCTGTAGAATGGGTCCGGATCCATTCCGCAATGTTGTGGAACGAATCCGGACCCATTTATTCTCTATGGGGCCGGAAGAGATGCGGACAGCATACAGTGGGCATTCGCATTTCCAATTCTTGTCTGCAATTGCGGACAAGAATAGGCAGTTCTATGGAGGTACCGCCCGGGTGAATTGCGGATCCGCAATACACTACGGATGTGTGAATGGACCCTAAGGCTACATTCACACGACCGTAATGTTTTGCGGTCTGCAAATTACAGATCCGCAAAACACGGAAGCATTTTGCGGACTGCACATGGCTGTCGCTATATAGAAAATGCCTATTCTTGTCCGCGATTGCTCTATGTTCCATATTTTTGTGGGGCCATGGAACGTTCTGTTGTTCGCATCTTTTGCGGCCCCATTGGAATGAATGGGTCCTCACCTGCTCCACAAAATTGTGAATGTACCCTAAGTTTGTGGGTGTAAAGTGAAAAAATTTGGAAATGCTCAAGGGGTATGAATACTTTTTCAAAACACTGTATATATACTGAGGGCACTGCAGTTAGGGGTTGGGGTTTTAACTTAACCAATGAAATTGGACAGAAAATGGATGCACAAATGCTTGAAAAATGTCCATGAAAAACTAACAGTGTGTCCGTTTTTAAACTGTTATTTTTTTGGTGCATGTAGACTAAGTACTTTCAAGACTTGCAGACTTGTGACTATATAACTAACTACAGACTCCAATATCAAGTCGATATCTCATTTTTTTCTACTTTCAGAGACCAGAAAGCCAAACTTAAAACGGAAAAGGAACCTGAACATGGCACCAAACTATAATGCACATCACATTTCACAGGAGAACTCAAGAGTTTCAGAAGGCCCCGTGGAACACCAAAGAAGCCGGTCTTTTGCCAAATTTTTGTTTGCATTATTACCTCTTTTAAAGAGTACCTGTCAGCTGCATTAAAGGGGTTGTGTCACTTCAGCAAATTGCATTTATCATATAGAGAAAGTTAATACAAGGCTCTTACGAATGTATTTTTATTATCCATATTGCCTCCTTTGCTGGTTTGGTTCATTTTTCCATCACATTATACACTGCTCGTATCCATGGTTACGACTAGGGATGAGCGAATCGACTTCAGATGAAACATTCAAAGTCGATTCGCATAAAACTTCTTTCTAATACTGTACAGAGCAGGAGACGGACAACGGTTCGCGGACCCATTCAAGTCAATGGGCACGTGAAAAAACACGGAGGCACACAAGGTTGTCATCCGCGTCCGTTTTTTTCAAGGCAAACTTGACTTAGATTTTTTTTCCACTTTTCATGTCTGGTGATCATCCAAAAATCAAGGAAGACACACGGAAGAAAAAACGGACACGGATCACGGAACAACGGAACCCAGTTTTGCGGACCGTGAAAAAATACTGTTGTGTGCATGAGGCCTAATAGCGATTTATCCCTAGTGAGACCTCTATGCCGGGCCTGTATAAGGGTACTTTCACACTAGCGTTTTTCTTTTCCGGCATAGAGTTCCGTCACAGGGGCTCTATACCGGAAAAGAACTGATCAGGTATATCCCCATGCATTCTGAATGGAGAGTAATCCGTTCAGGATGTCTTCAGTTCAGTCGTTTTGACTGATCAGGCGAAAGATAAAACCGTAGCATGCTACGGTTTTATCTCCGGCGAAATATACTGAAGACATGCCTGAATGCCGGATCCGGCATTTTTTCCCATAGGAATGTATTAGTGCCGGAATGCCGGATCCGTTCTTCCGGCCTGAGCATGCGCAGACCGGTAAAAATGTGAAAAAATATACAAGACGGATCCGTCTCACAAATGCTTTCAGTCAGCAGCAGATCGGCGGATCCAACTGGCAGTTCTGACGACGGAACTGCCCGCCGGATCACATTGCCGCATGTGTGAAAGTAGCCTAAGCAGATATAATCACTGCAGACAATCCTTATCAGATAGCTTGAACTCGCCAACAACGAGTTTATCCGTGTAAGTTGCTTTATTCTGTAGCCCAGATAACAGAGTACAGCAGAACAGATGGATTCCGGCATTGTGCTGTCAAAAGATGATGCTTTTGCAAGCTTACATGAGAATACATGTGTACCTTGTGCAAATGCCTGGAGCAGAATGAAGATACAGGAAGTGAGGTACACAGAAGAAGGGGTGGAGCAATGAAAAGAGTCACAGATATAACAGAAAAACAAATGCATTACCAAAAACGACCACTAGATGGGAGCATATAACCAAATATAGAATATATGAATGGTTCAACGAATTAAACTATATAAATCTAACTGCGTAGCAGCACAGAGAGGCTGTCCCTGTTGGTGAAGAGACACCCACCTGTTGCTTCATCGACAGGGTGGACATCTTATCTGGCCCTAATAATCTTGCTCCTGCTTCCCGGGGCAGCGACTGTTTAGCGGCCCATGTGCCCCAGCAAAGCCTCTGTGCTTGTGCCGCTACTCGCAGGTGCAGGCACAAGATTGTCAGAGCCAGGTGAGACATTCAGCGCTGTCAAAAAAGTGGCAGGTTGGTGCTTCTTCATCTGTGGCGACAGCGCCTCACAGGTGGACTCGTTAGATTCGATTCGCTTATAACTAAG
This sequence comes from Bufo gargarizans, assembly GCF_014858855.1. Lineage (NCBI taxonomy): Eukaryota > Metazoa > Chordata > Amphibia > Anura > Bufonidae > Bufo > Bufo gargarizans. Next base: position 38,309,744 of record NC_058089.1, read on the forward strand.
GCCTAATTCACACTTCAGTTATTTGAGCAGTGATTTCCATCAGTGATTGTGAGCCACAACCAGGTGTGGGTCAAAAACACAGAACAAGTGCAGATTTTTCCCTTACCCTGGGTTCAGACCTCAGCGTTCTAAAACGAGCGCTCTGTATGCGCGATTGTACGGGCGTTTACAATCGCGCATACAGCGACAGGCGTGCACACATTGTCGCGCGTTCCCGAATATCTATGTGCGGGAACGCGCGACAAACGCCCCCAAAAAAGCTCAAGAACTTGTTTGAGCGTCGGGCGTTTTACAGCGCGATCGTACGCGCTGTAAAACGCCCAGGTGAGAACCATTCCCATAGGGAAGCATTGGTTTCTCCTTGTTGAGCGTTTTACAGCGCGTAGGAACGCGCTGTAAAACGCTCAGGTGTGAACTTAGGGTTAGACTGCTGCCAAGGCCAATAAGATAATGGGTTGCATCAAAAGGGGCATAGATGCCCGTGATGAGAACATAGTCCTACCACTTTACAAATCATTAGTCAGACCACACATGGAGTACTGTGTACAGTTCTGGGCTCCAGTGAACAAAGCAGACATAGCAGAGCTGGAGAGGGTCCAGAGGAGGGCAACTAAAGTAATAACTGGAATGGGGCAACTATAGTACCCTGAAAGATTAACAAAATTAGGGTTATTCACTTTGGAAAAAAGACGACTGAGAGGAGATCTAATTAATATGTATAAATATATCAGGGGTCAGTACAGAGATCTATCCCGTCATCTATTTATTCCCAGGACGGTGACTGTGACGAGGGGACATCCTCTGCGTCTGGAGGAAAGAAGGTTTGTACACAAACATAGAAAAGGATTCTTTACGGTAAGAGCAGTGAGACTATGGAGCTCTCTGCCTGAGGAGGTGGTGATGGTGAGTACAATAAAGGAATTCAAAAGGGGCCTGGATGTATTTCTGGAGCATAATAATATTACAGGCTATAGCTACTAGAGAGGGGTCGGGGATCCAGGGAGTTATTCTGATTGCCTGATTGGAGTCGGGAAGGAATTTTTATTCCCCTAAAGTGAGGAAAATTGGCTTCTACCTCACAGGGGTTTTTTGCCTTCCTCTGGATCAACTTGCAGGATGACAGGCCGAACTGGATGGACAAATGTCTTTTTTCGGCCTTATGTACTATGTTACCTTATCTCTGTGTAGGCTTCACTACTGGTTTTGGTTCACAATAACTGATGAAAATAACTGATGTGCACACGACCATTGTGTGTTTTGCGGTCAGCAAAATGCGGACCCGAAAAAGACGAATGGTGTCCTCGTGCGTCTGCAAAACGCAGACAAGAATAGGATTATATTATAGGTTATATTTTTTTGGCGGACCACGGAATGGAGCAACGGATGCGGACAGCACACGGAGGGCCGCATCTTTTGAGGCCCCATTGAAGTAAATGGGTCCGCGTCCAAGCCGCCAAAACTGCGGCTCTGATGCGGACCAAAACAACGTCCGTGTGCATGAGGCCTAAGGCATATATTTGATTTTCTTTTCGATTTTAAAGGGAACCTGTCATCAACTTTATGCCGACCTCACTGAGGGCAGTATCAAGTAGTGACAGAAATGCTGATGTCAGCGGTGTCACACACATCAGCTACAAGTCAGTGGTTGCCGAGAACCAGCATCATAATCATTGCAGCCCAGGCCTTGAAAAGAGTCAGTCATGGTTATTCATAATTAGTGATGACCAGTTCGCAGTGTTCGCCTGTGCCTCGCCAGACTTGTCAGTTAAGATGGCAGATCGCATGTATTCGCGGGCGAACACTGCAAACTGGTCATCACTGTTCATAATCTCCTGCTCTCCACGCCCATCTGCTGATGATTGCCAGTTCTCTCCTAGACTCTTCTCAGGTAGATTTGACTCTTTTCAAGGCCTGGGCTGCAATGATTATGATGCTGGTTCTTGGCAGCCACTTACTATTAGCTCATGAGTGACACACCGCTGACATCAGCATTTCTGTCAGTATTTTATGCTGCCCTCAGTGAGGTCGGCATAAAGTTGATGACAGGTTCCTTTTAAGATCCAGCACAGGATCTCAAAACCGGAGGAAAACACTTCAGTTTGATTTAATACAACTGGCTGTATCCGTTCTGTTCCGTTCCGATGCGGTTGTATTAAATTGAAAATTAACAAACCAGATCCGGCACTAACACTATTATAAATCAATGGGCACCGGATCCAGTTTTTTCCTGTCTGACAAAAACGGATCCGGCACCTTTGACTTAGGGTGGGTTCACATCACGTTTCTGCCAGCCGTTTGATGTATATGTTGTAAAAAAAAAAAAAAAAAAAAGGATAAAAAAAATGTAGTCCAGTAATGTAGTCCAGTAAAAAAAAAAAAGAACTTTTTTTTTTTTACGGTGAATGGATGCCACTGTATGGCATCAGTCTGAGGCATACGTTAACGTATACGTGTTTTACATGTTAAACAGATGGCAAAAACATGATGTGAACCCACCCAGCATTACAATGTTTTTAGCGCTGCATCTGGCTTGTTCAGTTTCGCGAACCGGACACAAAACCGCAGTTTGCAGCGGTTTTGTGTCTGGTCACCGAATGCAAGAAACCAGAACGGAGTGCATTCTGGTCCGGTGTGGTCAGCTTTGTCCCCATTGACAATGAATGGGGACAGAACTGAAGCATTTTCCTCCGGTTTTGAGATTCTCTGCCGGGTCTCCAAACCAGAAAGAAAACTGCATATTTGAAAGTAGCCTCAGTAACGCCAATGTGATGGAGGTTTTCATATTTCTTCAGTAGGCGCGTACACGTTTTGCTCAGCTGTAAATGAGCTTTTTTCTGATTACGATTGAAGGTCAGACTGCTACAGCAACCAGTGTGAACACTGACCCATTGAAGTCAATGGCTATAGTCACCATATAATTCTACCGGAATGAGGACAGCTTTCTCCCAGGAAGCAGCGCTCTGCGTACTTTAACTGTATGGGATGGCAGGATTTGGCGCCACTAGACGCTAGATGTTCTCCCTGCGCTTGTGTGGGTTTCCCCCTGGTCCTCCATACTGATCGGGAACTTAGATTGTGAGCTCCATTGGGGAAGTGAGTGATGACAATGTCTTTACAGCGCTGTGGAATAAGTCAGCGCTATAGAAGTGAGTAAAATGAATATGTCCACACACCCTTAGGGTATGTTCTCATATGGCATCTGTGCTACGTAAAAAATCTGCAATGGAATCCACACATAACATGACCTGTGGTGTGGTTTTTAAATCGATTTCTGTCACCGATTTCATGCTTTGCAGAGGGCGAAGTCATCAGCAGTATTTGTGCTACGAATTTGCTGTACACTTAATGGATGATTGGCGCTGCGGTATACGGCATCCACACTGCCAGACACGTGCCCTAAATGTTTCCTACTGACAATATAGATTGCATTTTCCACTCTTTAGATATTGATGGCCTATCCTCCATCAATATTAGGAGGGTGTGGATTCGACACCCGGTCAGCCGCTTTCTGCAGTCCCTGAAAGCAAGACCGTGGACAGAGCCTGAAGCAGAAGCCTCCATCACTGTGTAGAGGCCGCGCCGGCGTACTGCACCTCAGCTCCTATTCGCTTGTTATTGACACCTTCAACCTAACAGCTCATGCACACGACCGCATCGAGTATTACGGTCCGCAACATGCAGATCTGCAAAGCACGGATGCCCCTGTGTGCGTTCCACAATTTTCGGAACAGAGTTGGACGCCCATAATGAATGACAGCCATTCAGCATGATGCATTCCCTATGATGCGCAACCTGTGAGTCATCAGCTACGTCATATTGAAAGGTCGGCTCCTACAATATCGTACCTATCAGATGGTTCTATGAGTGGCGGTCAGCTATGACGTGAAGTAGAAGGAGGGGCGCAGCACATGTTCGTCAGGGTTGGTGTCGCGTGTGGATCGTGTACAGGGGGGGGGCGGAACATGGGCGCGCAGGTTGCGCATCATAGGGAATGCATCATGCTGAATGGCTGTCATTCATGTCAATAGGAGAGGACGATACAATGTTGGAAGGATCGCAGAAATGGGCGGCACCTATTTAGATTTAAAAGGAGTTACCTGTGGGCGCGCGCACGTCTATACCCACTTCCCCTGACGAAGCCACATAGTGGCGAAACATGTCGGGAGGGGTGTAACAGTGTAGCGTGCTACTTTTTAAACAGGGACAGTGAGAAGTCAAGGGAGCAATAACGAAGGCACAGTGATATCAATTTAGAGAGTACAAGGGAGTTTGACCGTGTCTATCCAATTATTACACAGGGCAGTTCTAGTGAGTGCACAGTGACAACAGTCAGCAGCAACCCGTGCTGCAATCGAGCATCCAGCAGTAACATCGCATTATAGGGGAGCACCTAGCAGATAATTGAGTAGAGTACTTAGACTGCCATGAATGTTATCCCATAATAGGGAACATAGGAGATAGTTCTAGTTGGAGCACGCACGCACGAATATACTGTAACACACAGTGAACTTGTCACTCCTGAATCCCATATGTATTAGATCAACAACCTAAAATACAAAGGTTGTTGATGTGGACCGGTCATAATCACCCCATAAAATATAATACATAAGAGGTCCTCTATAGTATGCATTTTCATGTGCCTCAACAATGCACCCCATAGGCACAAGGGAATATCCCAATATCGCTAAGAGTTATTAGCGTATAGAAATAATAGCCTAATATCATCTCACTGAACCCTGATAATTTTAAATAAGTTTTTGTGTATGTAAGTCTTATATTGGCATTAATAAAGATAAGTTTATATTTTTTTAAATATCAGTTAGTGACCCCTACAGGGATTTATTGGTCTAACAAGACCATAGCAGATTTTGGAATATGTCAATTGTCTACAGATTTTTTTTTTAATATCTAAACTAGTTAAAAACTCTGCTCTCAGTATATCTTTATAGTGGTTATAGCTCCGTTTTTTGCATAGACCTAGATTTAAAACTCCCCATTATTGCTGTATGCTGTAACCACTAAGGGAAAAGTTAGGAGATTACTACATGCAGGTATGTATTAAAAAGGGTTTTCCAGGAATACGGAATTGAGGGCCTGTCCTTAAGGCTAGGTCTACACAACGACATTTGTCGCGCGACAGATAGGGCACAACTACACTGCAACATTTGTCGCGCAACAATTTGTATAATGGCAGTCTATGGTGTCGCACTGCAACATGCTGCGACTGTCGCAGAAAAATCCATATAGAATGCAGCATGTTGCAGTGCGACACCATAGACTGCCATTATACAACTTGTTGCGCGACAAATGTTGCAGTGTAGTTGTGCCCTATCTGTCGCGCGACAAATGTCGTTGTGTAGACCTAGCCTAAAGGGATTATTAAAGAATCCCGTCATAACCGAGCGATGTCTTGTCTATTTCCGCCAGCCCCCTAGAAGTGAATAGAGCAGTGGCTGCGCTTGTGCGGTTGGGCCTCTAAAAATAGAAAATAGTGCCGCTCAGCTATTTTCGGCGCTCCCATGGAATGAATGGAGGGCGGCCACGCATGTGCGGTTCGCCCTCCGGAACATCGTGGGCTCTGTTCTGAGAATAGGTGCAGGTCCTAGAGGTGGGACCCGCACCTATCAGACATTGGGGACATATCCTAGCAGTATACCCCAAATGTCTGAAATGGGTATAACCCTTTAATAAAATTATTGCGTTGCGGCCTGGTTTTTTCTTTTTTTTTTTTTCTTTTTTTACCTTCCAGGTGGACCAACCGATCGATTAGCTGCAGCACCGATGTGCATTCTGACAGAAGCATTGCGCTGCTGTCAGATTACACGTAAATCGGTGTATGCGGCGCTGCAAGACGAGATTTCTACTCTGCAGTAACAGATACGTTTGCCAAGGCATACGAGCTGAGGAGGAGGCGGCGTTCCTATGCTTTGGCAAACACTTTGTATATATATTAAAAAAATAAATCCCGGCAATGATTTATTCATCCACATCGATTGATGTGAATGGAGAAATCTGGTTTGCCAGGGCATACGAGCTAAGTGGGTATGGATGTAGGGCGGAGCTCCTATGTCCTGGCAGACGCCTTTCCCCTCCATTTTTTTTTTTTGGCAGAGATTTTTTCATCCACATTGATCGATGCGAATGAAGAAATCTGTGCCGTTCATTTTTTTCTTTCAGCCCAGAGGCTGAACCGAAAAAAAAAATCTCATTACCTGTATGCTCAATATAAGGAGAATAGCAGAAACTCCTAATGCTGGCCATACATGTATTGATTGCGGAGACCCTCAAATGCCAGGGCAGTACAAACACCCCACAACTGACCCCATTTTGGAAAGAAGACACCCCAAGGTATTTGCTGAGGGGCATATTGAGTCCATGAAAGATTAAAATTTTTGTCCTAAGTTAGCGGAAAGTGAGACTTTGTGAGAAAAAAAAAAAAAAAAAAACAATTTCCGCTTATGCGAAAAAAAAAAATTTCTATGAACTTGCCAGGCCCCTCATTGGATACCTTGGGGTGTCTTCTTTCCAAAGTGGGGTCACATGTGGGGTATTTATACTGCCCTGGCTTTTTAGGGGCCCTAAAGCGTGAGAAGAAGTCTGGGATCCAAATGTCTAAAAATGCCCTCCTAAAAGGAATTTGGGCCCCTTTGCGCATCTAGGCTGCAAAAAAGTGTCACACATCTGGTATCGCCGTACTCAGGAGAAGTTGGGGAATGTGTTTTGGGGTGTCATTTTACATATACCCATGCTGGGTGAGAAAAATATCTTGGTCAAATGCCAACTTTGTATAAAAAAAAATGGGAAAAGTTGTCTTTTGCCAAGATATTTCTCTCACCCAGCATGGGTATATGTAAAATGACACCCCAAAACACATTCCCCAACTTCTCCTGAGTACGGCGATACCAGATGTGTGACACTTTTTTGCTGCCAAGGTGGGCAAAGGGGCACATATTCCAAAGTGCACCTTTCGGATTTCACCGGTCATTTTTTACACATTTTGATTGCAAAGTACTTCTCACACATATGGGCCCCTAAATTGCCAGGGCAGTATAACTACGCCACAAGTGACCCCATTTTGGAAAGAAGACACCCCAAGGTATTCTGTGAGGGGCATGGCGAGTTCCTAGAATTTTTTATTTTTTGTCGCAAGTTAGTGGAATATGAGACTTTGTAAGAAAAAAATAAAAAATAAAAATCATCATCATTTTCCGCTAACTTGTGACAAAAAATAAAAAGTTCTATGAACTCACTATGCCCATCAGCGAATACCTTAGGGTGTCTACTTTCCGAAATGGGGTCATTTGTGGGGTTTTTCTACTGTCTGGGCATTGTAGAACCTCAGGAATCATGACAGGCGCTTCAAAAAGCGTGTAAACACTGTATAGTGTGTAAACGCTATAACTTTTACCCAAACCATTTTTTTTTTTTGCCCAAACATTTTTTTTTTAACAAAGACATGTAGAACTCTAAATTTGGCGAAAAATTTATATATGGATGTCGTTTTTTTTGCAAAATTTTACAGCTGAAAGTGAAAAATGTCATTTTGATTAATAACAAAAAAAGTAAAAATGTCAGCAGCAATAAAATACCACCAAATGAAAGCTCTATTAGTGAGAAGAAAAGGAGGTAAAATTCATTTGGGTGGTAAGTTGCATGACCGAGCGATAAACGGTGAAAGGAGTGTAGTGCCGAAGTGTAAAAAGTGCTCTGGTCATGAAGGGGGTTTCAGCTAGCGGGGCTGAAGTGGTTAACTTTGCAACAGAACATATAAACTTTAACTTTTTTAACTGAACATTAACCTTTTTGCTTACTGGTGTTTTTTTTTTTTTTTTACCTTTATAGAACAAACCTCTCCTTCCCCATGGGTCAATGTGCAAATCGCCCAAAGATGTGGCGAAGTGCGTTATGCACTTTGTCCCATGTGAAAGGAGACTTTGCAGCAGCTGTGAGTGAATGGGCCCTAATAGCCCTGTGTGCCTGTCCTGGTGAGATGTGATCCCTATGCTAATAGTGTACCTGTGAGTGGTACTTCCGGAAACACTCTCCAAAGCATAGGGCAGGGTGGTCAGGGCAGTCAGGACAGAAATAGCGGTTGTCACGCCTTATTCCACTCCTGCTACAGACACGACATCTTTTTCGGGGTGACGGTTGGGTTTAGGTACCAGGAACGACATTGGGGAAATGTCGCTCGTGTAGACGGCTAACTACACTGGTGGATGGGGCCACGGAACCTCCTGGATACAGGAGGTTCTCGATGATCTCTTCCTGAAATTTGAGGAAGGATCCAGTTCTCCCAGCCTTACTGTAGAGAACAAAACTATTGTACAGAGCCAATTGAATTAAATATACAGACACCTTCTTATACCAGCGTCTGGTTCTGCGGGACACTAAATACGGAGCCAACATCTGGTCATTGAAGTCCACCCCTCCCATGTGGAGGTTATAGTCGTGGACTGAGAGGGGCTTTTCAATGACACGGGTTGCTCGCTCAATTTGTATTGTCGTGTCTGCGTGAATGGAGGAGAGCATGTAAACGTCACGCTTGTCTCTCCATTTCACCGTGAGCAGTTCTTCGTTACACAGTGCGGCCCTCTGCCCCCTTGCAAGACGGGTGGTAACGAGCCGTAGGGGGAAGCCCGCGCGACTAGTTCGCGCGGTACCACAGGCGCCAATCCGTTCTAGAAACAAATGCCTAAAGAGGGCCACACTTGTGTAAAAATTGTCCACATAAAGATGGTACCCCTTGCCGAATAAGGGTGACACCAAGTCCCAAACTGTCTTCCCACTGCTCCCCAGGTAGTCAGGGCAACCGACCGGCTCCAGGGTCTGATCTTTTCCCTCATAGATCCGAAATTTGTGGGTATAGCCTGTGGCCCTTTCACAGAGCTTATACAATTTGACCCCATACCGGGCGCGCTTGCTTGGGATGTATTGTTTGAAGCCAAGGCGCCCGGTAAAATGTATCAGGGACTCGTCTACGCAGATGTTTTTCTCTGGGGTATACAAATCTGCAAATTTCAGGTTGAAATGGTCTATGAGGGGCCGAATTTTGTGGAGCCGGTCAAAAGCAGGGTGGCCTCTGGGACGGGAGGTGGTGTTGTCACTAAAGTGCAGGAAACGCAGGATGGCCTCAAAACGTGCCCTGGACATAGCAGCAGAGAACATGGGCATGTGATGAATCGGGTTCGTGGACCAATATGACCGCAATTCATGCTTTTTTGTCAGGCCCATGTTGAGGAGGAGGCCCAGAAAAGTTTTAATTTCGGAAACTTGGACTGGTTTCCACCGGAAAGGCTGGGCATAAAAGCTTCCCGGGTTAGCGGTGATAAATTGTGTGGCATACCTGTTTGTTTCGGCCACAACTATGTCTAAGAGCTCCGCAGTCAAGAACAGCTCAAAAAATCCCAGGGCCGAACCGATCTGAGCTGTCTCAACCCGAACTCCAGACTGGGCAGTGAAAGGGAAAACTACAGGTGCGGCTGAAGTTGGGGGCTGCCAATCAGGGTTTGCCAGCACCTCAGGGATTCTAGGGGCTCTACGGGCACGTCTTTGCGGTGGCTGCGACGGGGTCACTACTGCACGTGCCACCGTACCAGCTTCAACTGCCCTTCTGGTGCTCGCTACTTCACCAGGTTGTACGGCAGTGCTGGTACTAGGTCCAGGGAGGGCTGGGCTGCTGGTGTATGCCTCACCACGTAATCCGACAGCACCAGCCCCACTCTGCTGCTCTTAAAGCGGATCCTGCGCAACCTGCGGTCTAGCGACACGGGGCCGGGTACGCCTGGTGGTATCAGGGACCTCAGCCTCCTCGTCCGAACTTTGGGTCAGAGAGCCACTGCTTTCTACAGGTTCGTATTCTGACCCGCTGGATTCATCAGATGAGGGTTCCCACTCCTCATCCGACTGGGTCAGAAGCCTGTAGGCCTCTTCAGAGGAATACCCCCTGTTTGACATTTTGGGCAACTAAATTTAGGGGTATTCCCTGAGACTACCCAAGAAAAAAAAAGCAAGCCTGTCTTACAAAGGGGAGGCTAGCGAAGTACCGGAGGCCGCTGCGGTTGATAAAAAATATCAAAACTGATTTTTTTATCGCCGCAGTGCGTGTAAAGTGATTGTGCAGTGATCAAAAAAAAAATTTTTTTTGTCACTGCGGTGGGGCGGGCGTGGGTGAACGCACGTGTGGGCGACCGATCAGGCCTGATCGGGCAAACACTGCGTTTTGGGTGGAGGGCGAACTAAAGTGACACTAATACAATTATAGATCTGACCGTGATCAGTTTTGATCACTTCCAGATACTATAAAAGTACAAATGCTGATTAGCGATACGCTAATCAGCGAATAACGAACTGCGGTGCGGTGGGCTGGGCGCTAACTGATCGCTAAACTACCTAACCAAGGGGCCTTAACTATACTGAAACCTAACGGTCAATACCAGTGAAAAAAAAAAGTGTCAGTTTGCACTGATCACTTTTTTCCTTTCACTAGTGATTGACAAAGGGGTGATCAAAGGGTTAATTGGGGTTCAGGGGGGTGATCTGGGGCTAAAGTGTAGTGTTTGGTGTACTCACTGTGTAGCCTGCTCCTCTGCTGGATCCAACCGACGAAAAGAACCAGCAGAGGAGCAGGCAGCCATATAACAGATCATATTTACAAATATGATCTGTTATCTGGCTCTGTGATTGGATTTTTTGAAAATCATCAGCTTGCCAGCCGCGATCATTGGCTGGCAAGCTGATGACGAAATGGTCCTCTTCGAAATGCCGGCCCGAACTGCGCATGCGCGGGCCGCATAGCGCGTCATCTCGCGTCTCGCGAGATGACGCGTATATGCGTCGTTGTGCGCAGCGCTGCCGCCTCCGGACCGCACATCTGCGTTAGGCGGTCCGGAGGCGGTTAATGACATGTAGATTCTGGGTTGTACTAGTATTGAGCTGTTTTTGACCTGGTGCTGTATATATCTACCATGTTTGGTTCTGATGCTCAATATATATGTACCAAGCCTGGTTCTGTATTTATGTAATGACCTTGGTATGGCACCATATCTATACTACTACTGCAACAAAGGGAATCCATCACCAGGATCTTAGACTATTATCTGAAGTTATACATAAGTAGTCCTGCAGATAATACGTCCAGATCGCTACTTTTTATGTTCCTACTGCCCCTATCCGCGTTTAAAGCTGTACTGAAATGTACTATAGGGACTACTGTGCATGCACAAAGGACTCCTCTCCATTATATTAGCACTGCACAGTAGTCCGGGTTGTATATTTCACTGCAGCTTTGAGTGCTGACAACGCGGGAAAGAGAGACAGTAGGACTCCTTACCTGCAGCACTGCTCATGTATTCATCCAGTTCTGAATGGTGGTGACAGCTTCCCTTTACATCGTAGATTAGCCATGCCCTATTATGCAACCTACACCCCTCCAAAAGGCCACTTCCATTTTCATACCTTCCGGCCGTCTTGGATCTGGAAGGACAGCCATGGATTTTGGCAGCTGTCCCTCGGTGGCTGAGGTATGTCCTGCTTTCCACTGTCTGTGTGTCTTCAGGATGCAAGTTTAGTTCTCTTATTAAGAGAAACAAAATACGAGTATCGCAGGTTTGATACCTTTTAATGGCTAACCAAATAGAAGTAATGATGTTACATAGCGAGCTTTCGAGACATCACCAGTCTCTTCATCAGGCGTACTACAACAATATATGAAGAAACAGCAATATATATACAATAAGAACAGAGGCATGGGGGAATGAATAGACATTTGAAAAAAAAAAAAAACAGAACATCATATCAAAGATCTTGAGAATGAGTCCTTAATTATCTTACAGATAAGGGGTGTGAAAGTTTTATGGTCTCTGAATTGATGTTATCTCAGAGACCTGGTGCCCCGACTATGTCTATAGAAGACTCTTTAGATCTTGTAGTGTGTCATAAATCCCCGGGACAAATTCAGTCCAAAGTGTCTGTGAAGGTTCTCATTTATCCAGGTCATGGTATATCTGTAAAGAATAAATCAAGGCAACTGGACGTGCTGTAGAAGTGAATGTACTGTACAAGAAATCTACAGTACGTCCAGTTGCCTTGATTTATTCTTTACAGATACAGTATTTAAAGTGTCAAGCAGTGTTATACATTTGTATTCCCAAATTCTTCTAGCTTTTTAGGATTTGAAATTACCTTTTAATATGAGAACTTTCATGTGTTCTACATTGGCCGCAATACCATTTTGGACCAGTACATTGACTCCTTTAGAAATGTAGCACAGTCTACAATACTGGACAAACATATAAAAGAAACATTCAACATCAACATACAGGAAAGGAGGGCGATTCAAACCTTAAAAAACAACAAAGGAATCACCATAAAACCTGCAAGTAAACGTGGCGCTATAGTCCTTTTGAACACTTTGGACTATGTAGAAGAAGCACACCGACAACTCACAGACACACAATACTATATCAAAATGGAGGGAGACCCAACTCAGAAATATTTAAAAGAGTTGAAAAAGGTCTTCCTGCAGGATCCATGCAACTTTTAGACTTGGTACCTCAGAATCCCAGGATAGGAGTATTCTACATGCTTCCCAAAATACACAAAGCAGGGAATCCAGGGAGGCCGATCATTTCAGGTATGGGAACCCTCACTGAAAAAATCTCAGGTTGGATAGAGGGCATCCTCAAATCATTAGTGAGGAACACAAAAAGTTATCTACAGGACACCACTGACTTATTGAACAAACTGTCAACCATAGGTCCCCTCCCTAAAGGCACAATCTTGGCCACCATGGATGTGGAATCCTTGTATTCGAATATCCCGCACAATGATGGATTATTTACTTGCTGAGTATACATGGAGGCGAATGGGATCGTTTCAGAGTCTGTACTACAACTGACCAAATTCATCCTCACCCATAACTATTTCTCTTTTGACAAGGAGATATATTTACAGGGCACTGGGACTGCCATGGGCAGTAAAATAGCACCGCAATATGCAAATCTCTTCATGGCAAAACTGGAAAATGACTTTTTGGTATCCTGCCTCAAAAACCCTTGGCCTACTTTCATTTCATTGACATCCTAATAATCTGGACCGACTCTGAACATGAACTGATAAAATGTCATGAACAATTTAACAAATTCCATCCCACCATAAACCTGACCCTCAACTATTCCCACACAGAAGTCAGCTTTCTGGACACCACCATAAAACTTAAAGACAGCTCAATACAGACATCCCTGTATCGGAAACCTATTGATCGGCCTACATACCTCAAATGGGACAGCTTCCACCCCAAACATATTAAAAAGTCCATCATCTATAGTCAAACCATCCAATATAACCAAATCTGCTCCAGCCCATCAGACAGGGATGAGCATTTACAATATCTGAAAAGGATACTTTTACACTAGGGCGATCATCCTGCTTCAATTGAAGATCAGATCACAAGAGCCACCAAGGTCCCCAGAAGTCAACTTCTGCAATACAATGAAAAGAAACAGAACCAGCACATACCTCTGGTTGTGACCTACAACCCACAACTAAAGGTACTGAGGAAAACTGCCAAAAAATTACATCATGTCCTATGTAAGGATGAACAACTAAAAACAATCTTCCCAGATCCCCCCTTAATAGCTTACCGACAACCTCCAAATCTAAGGAACATTCTGATCAGATCAAGTTCAAGGCCATGTACCACAGAAAAAGGAACCCATCCCTGTAATACAAGAAGATGCAAAACCTGTTCCCATATAATGACAACAGATAAGATCCGGATCCCCAACACACAGCAGGACTATAGGATCCCTGGGACATTCACATGTTCTACATCTAATGTTGTTTATCTGATTCTCTGCACTAAATGTCCTGTTGGAGGCCTCTACGTTGGAGTAACAGGACAGAAACTCAATGCAAGGATGAGGTCCTACCGCCACACAATTAAAGAGAAGAAGCTACACTTTCCTGTGGCTAAGCATTTCTGTTGCCCAGGACACAATGTAGAACACATGAAAGTTCTCATATTAAAAGGTAACTTCAAATCCCAAAGAGCTAGAAGAATTTGGGAATACAGATTTATAACACTGCTTGACACTTTGAATACTGGACTGAATTTGTCCCCGGGATTTATGACACACTACAAGATCTAAAGAGTCTTCTATAGACATAGTCGGGGGCACCAGGTCTCTGAGATAACATAAATTCAGAGACCATAAAACTTTTACACCCCTTATCTGTAAGATAATTAAGGACTCATTCTCAAGATCTTTAATATGTTGTTCTGTTTTTTTCAAATGTCCATTTATTCCCCCCATGCCTCTGTTCTTATTGTATATATATTGCTGTTTCTTCATATATTCTTGTAGTACGCCTGATGAAGAGACTGGTGATGTCTCGAAAGCTCGCTGTGTAACATCATTACTTCTATTTTTGTTAGCCATTAAAAGGTATCAAACCTACAATACTCTTATTTTGTCTCGCTTAATGAGAGCACTAAACTAGTTTTCTATTGGCTAACACGGTCCCAGCAGGGAGTCGTCAACTTCTTCCTCCACCATTCACCCGCCTGGTGCTCTCCCCAGCAGAAGGCGCAATTAAGTAAGTCATCTCTCTTGCAGGGCGAGTGCATAGGCCGGGTGATGATAATCACTCCCAGCCTGCGTGCCCCACCAAGCAGGTGTGAGAGCGTAATTTTATTGTGCCCGCCTCTAGGGAGGGCTGGATGCTCCATTCACGGGGGGGTACGGGCCAGGTGAGTGTTACTTTTTTTTATTTTACAGGACAGGGGCTTCACTATTGTAAGGTAACAGAGCAGCACTATTGTGGGATGGGCACTAAGGGGTATTCTACTGTGCGCAGGGTCCCAATGGGGACTGGGCGAAATTGGACAATTATATTGGGCGGCGTTAAAGACGTGGCTTAGTGCAAAAAGAAACTGCCACAGCACGCTACTGCTCGCACCACTGATAACGTCCCTCCTAGGGCTTTTTTTTAAAGTTGGGAGGTATGTCACCCTCAGGTCTCTCCCAGGACGACCCATGTGTCCACCATGTCCATAGCTTTACTTTTCTGTATCCTAGGAAAACTTCCAGACACTTTTTTTTTTAGTTTGTCCCCATAATGGAACAGTAAAACTGAGAAGCATGGCACATGTGAACCTAGCCTTATCTGCTTATTTCTAGGGAGGACATGTAAAGATACACAATTTCTAACCCCCACATACACACACGCTGAGCTCCTATCTAGGCACATGTTTTCTTTCCTTCTGTTTCTAACCTTCTCCTAGGCTTTTCTGGGTGTACCAATATGGCCGCCTCTGCAGTTCCCATTTCACCTTCCTGACGCACGTTGTTTACCTCACGTGATTGGTTCCTCCCCCTCTTGACGTCAGTGCGCAGCTCGAAGGAGGCGGAGCTTCGTAGAGAAGCAAAACACTGGGTGACCCGGAACCGGGCGTCGTAGATTCATTAGCTTAGCATAGACCCTGTAAACAGGGGCAACCGAGAGACGGAGAGAGAACCGCATGCGTTATTAGGGCCACGTGACCATAGAGGTTGTGGAGGGGCTGGCGCGGCTGAGGTGACAGGAGTTCAGTGACAGGACAAAAGGCGACGTCGGGCTAGTAGAAGGAGATGAGAGCTGTGTGCCAGTATGAGTATACACTGAGCAGCCGCCTATAGGGGGAGCTGTCACTGATAGGGCATAGTACAGGGGTATGAGGGACAGTTTTGGGGTTCAGAGCCAGTGACCCCAGAGAGCGGCTGACCATCACCCCTGGGTGATGAGTTGAGGTCAGATCCCTTTTCCTGCCCCCATCTCACCCACCCGGCCCTCACCATGTCTCGGTGGCTATTCCCATGGTCCAGCTCCATCAAGACGCGGGCGTGCAGGTATCTCCTACAGCATTACCTGGGGCACTACCTGGAGGAGAGGCTGAGCCTGGAGCAGCTGAGTCTGGACCTCTACAATGGAAGTGGCCGTCTGACGGATATACACCTGGACATCTGGGTAACGTCACTCATAGCGCGCTCTTCAGTGTGTGAATTATCTGTGGGGAGAGCGGAATGCCGCGTTTTATCATTGTAGGTCGTAGTAGACCATGAAGCTAAGTTTACATGGACACCAAGGACAGGCGTGTAATGACTAGTATACATGGACACCAAGGACAGGCGTGTAATGACTAGTATACATGGACACCAAGGACAGGCGTGTAATGACTAGTATACATGGACACCAAGGACAGGCGTGTAATGACTAGTATACATGGACACCAAGGACAGGCGTGTAATGACTAGTATACATGGACACCAAGGACAGGCGTGTAATGACTAGTATACATGGACACCAAGGACAGGCGTGTAATGACTAGTATACATGGACACCAAGGACAGGCGTGTAATGACTAGTATACATGGACACCAAGGACAGGTGTGCAATGACTAGTATACATGGATTGGAAATCAAGAACAGGCGTGTAATGACCGTAGTTTACATGGTCACCAAGGACAGGTGTGCAAGGGCTGTAGTGTACGTGGGCAGGCGTGTAATGACTGTAGGTTACATGGACATCATGGGCAGGCGTGTAATGACTGTAGGTTACATTGACGGACATAATGACAAGTTTATACATACAGTGCTGCCCATAATTATTCATACCCCTGGCAAATTTTGACTTAGTTACTTTTATTCAACCAGCAAGTAATTTTTTGACGGGAAATGACATAGGTGTCTCCCAAAAGATAAAAAAGCATTTCTCAGCTTTTATTTACATTTGAGCAAAGTGTCCAGTCCAAAATTATTCATACCCTTCTCAATAATCAATAGAAAAGCCTTTATTTATCTATTACGGCAATCAAACGCTTCCTATAATTGCAGACCAGCTTTCTGCAGGTCTCCACAGGTATTTTTGCCCATTCATCTTTAGCAATGAGCTCCAAATCTTTCAGGTTGGAGGGTCTTCTTGCCATCACCCTGATCTTTAGCTCCCTCCACAGATTCTCAATTGGATTCAAGTCTGGACTCTGGCTGGGCCACTCCAAAACGTTAATGTTGTTGTCTGCTAACCATTTCTTCTCCACTTTTGCTGTGTGTTTTGGGTCATTGTCATGCTGAAAGGTCCACTGGTGCCCAAGGCCAAGTTTCTCTGCAGACTGCCTGATGTTGTCGTTGAGAATCCTCATGTATTGCTCTTTTTTCATGGTGCCGTTTACTGTGATTAGGTTCCCTGGTCCATTGGCTGAAAAACACCCCCAAAGCATTAGGTTCCCACCACCATGTTTGACAGTGGGGATGGTGTTCTTTGGATTGAAGGCTTCTCCTTTTTTCCGCCAAATGAAGAAAACATCATTGTGACCAAACAAATCTGACCATAACACAGAAGACCAGAAGGTTTCTTCTTTGTCCAGATGAGCTTTTGTGTTCCTTATCTGGAGAAGTGGCGTCCTCCTTGGTCTGCATTGTGCAGTGTCTGTTGGATTGTCTGCCTTGAGACATTGCCACCAGCAGAGCCCAGATTCACCAGGATGGCCTTGGTGGTGATCCTTGGATTCTTTTTCACCTCTCTAACTATCCTCCTGGCCAGCACAGGTGTTACTTTTGGCTTCCGACCACGACCTCTGAGATTTTCCACAGTGTGGAACATCTTGTATTTTTTAATAATACTTTGCACTGTAGCCACTGGAACTTGAAACCATTTAGAAATGGCCTTGTAGCCCTTTCCTGACTTGTGAGCAGCCGCAGGTCCTCACTGAGCTCCTGTGTCTTAGCCATGACTGTCCACAATCCAACCGCAGAGAGCTGCTGTTTTTCACCTGTTGAGTTGATTAAAACAGCTGTTCCCAATGAATCAGGGTAATTAGGATGCTTTAGAACAGCTTGGACTATTTGGAATCGTATAGAACTTTTGATTTTCTCACAGACTGTGACAGTTTGTGAAGGGTATGAATAATTTTGGACTGGACACTTTTTGGTCAAATGTAAATAAAAGCTGAGAAATGTTTTTTTTCCCTCCACAATAATGCCTCTTGTACATCGTCGTATTGTCTTTTGGGAGACACCTAGGTCATTTCCCGTCAAAAAATTACTTGCTGGTTGAATAAAAGTAACTTTTAAGTCAAAATTTGACTACATTGGTTTGGGGTGAGAAGGACCAAACCTCTTGTAGTCTTGCACGGATAGGACTTCCCTGGAGTGGTGTCCGCTGTAGCCACTGGTTATGTTCTGGGAGAGTCTGCTTTCTCTACAGAAGATGACATTGCCTGCTGTTACACTACCCCCTGCCCATCACCAGAGCTAGATCTGTACGGACATTCAGCACGCAAGGAATGCCGGCTGATTTTGGTATGCAACACTATCCCAGGGTGAAATGGGCAGTCGCTCAGGATCATTGTGGAGGTGATACCGTGTATCACATTTTCTTGTAGATGATACCTTTAGACCTCATGCACACAGTCCTATTTCTTATCTGTGCAAGCTCCAAATTATGATTGAGCGTTAGTACAACACCTGCAGGAGTTTATAGGGCTGTATTATACTCCTGTGTGAAGAGCTATATATGGTTTTTTTCCTATGAATGTGACTGAAATAACTTAAAGGGGTTCTGCAGTTTGTTTGTTAGTTGTTTTTTTTTTGTAACTGATGACCTAGCCTCTGGATAGATCATCAGCATCTGCGTCCGAAACCCGGGACCCCTGCCGATCAGCTGTTTGAGAAGGCAGTAGTGCATCGCAAAGCACCATTCGCTGCCTTCTCAAACAGCTGATCGGCAGGGGTCCTTGGTGTTGAACCCCCGCAATTCAGATGCTGATGATAAATCATCAGTAGAAAAAACAAAACAAAAAAAATGCAGAACCCCTTTAAAGGCTATGTACACCTCTAGGGGCAATTTTTTTTAATGATTGCATTTTACTCGTTTTGGGCTAAAAATCTTTTTTTTTTTTCAATTGGTCTTTATTAAAAATATTGGGTTAACTGTTCATCTAGCTGTGTGAATCCTACTTTACTTTCACTTTGTTCCGGTCATCTAATAACCCTTATCTCTAATTTACTGTAAGGTGATAAACACTTATTTAAAGGTGTTGTCCAAGTTATTTTTTATTGATGAGCTATCCTCAGGATAGGTCATCAATATCTGATTGGCTGAGGTCCGATACCCGACACCCCAGCCGATCAGCTGTTTGAAGAGAGAGCGCGCGCCGTGCCAGTGCTGCCTCCTCTTCATAGTTTACCTGCTTGCCGTCGCATCTGCAGCGGTGAGCAAATGTAATTAAACCAGAGCCGTCCCATTCATTTCAATGGGATGGCTCATTCCCATACACTTCTATAGGAGCGATCCATCCCATTGAAATAAGCTTGGGTGTAATTACACCTGCTCACCGCTGCAGATGCGACGGCAAGCAGGTAAACTATGAAGAGGAGGCAGCGCTGGCACGGCGCGCGCTCTCTCTTCAAACAGCTGATTGGCGGTTGTGCCGGCTGTTGGAACCCCGCCGATCTGATATTGATGACCTATCCTAAAGATAGGTGATCAATATGAACAGCCCGGAGAACCCCTTTTAAATCACATTCTTATCAGTAAGATAAGAATTGAGCTATAATGAGTGTTTATGAGGTCAAAGATTAGAGATAAGGAGTCTGTCAGCTCCCCAGCTGACGGAAAAGAGAAAATCTAGAAGCTGTTACTAGAGCATCTCCGCCCCTGTTCAGAAAAAATGGCTCCATATTTGTAAAAAAAAGACAAATTAAAAAAAATTATTTTTAGCTCTAAATGAGTACAATGAAATAATAAAACATAGGATGTAGATTACCTTTCAGCAGGTTCCATTATATGTGGGATTAAGAAGATAAATGGGGGTCATTTACAAAGACCAGCTTTTTATACCAGTCTCCCACAGCAAGGAGTGTGCCGGGAGTGAAAACTACCCCTGCCAATGACTGGAATAGGTTTCACTCCTCTTTTAAAAGATGGTCGATTTGTTGGGGCCGAAGCCCCAGCCCCCATCAAATGCACTTGCAAGTCTTGCAACTTTTTTTTTTACTCTCCAAAAAATAGCATGATGCATTTAGTAAATGACCCCCATTGCGTCATGCCGAGGCATCATGCAGCAGCCCATGAGTGCCCAAGGCTCTGTAGTACTGCACTGCGCATGGTTCGTAGACGTGCCATCCTTTGACACGTCAAAATCAA
Source organism: Bufo gargarizans (assembly GCF_014858855.1). NCBI lineage: Eukaryota > Metazoa > Chordata > Amphibia > Anura > Bufonidae > Bufo > Bufo gargarizans. The sequence continues at coordinate 38,329,926 of NC_058089.1, forward strand.
AGATGCAAGGTAGACAGTAGGAATAGAAATTTTCTGCTGGCTCCCAACCATTGGCATGTTTTTTGTTGTTGAAATCTTTGAATGTTCTATATGGCAACCAGAAATTTCGAGCACCATAGTGATCTCCACCCCTTCCCCACCTTGTCTGGCCTGGATGCAGTGGAACTAAAGAAACTGCATCGTACAGACCACTTAGTTGTTTCCATAGTTCAGACCACCTCTGGCTACTGGATCCAGGCAGGACGTCGTTGGAGGGGCCCCATTCTATAGATAGATGTTGGTGCCACCTCTGGAACCTGCTCTTATCAGATGTTTATGACCTATACTGTGATGGGAATAGCGTTTTAAAGGGGTATTCGTTTTTAATACTGGTGACCTATCCTCTGGATAGGTCATCAGTATCTGATCGTTGGGGGTCCGACACCCGGGACCACTGCCGATCAGCTGTTTAAGAAGGCAGCAGCGCTCCTGTGGGCACCATGGCCTTCTCCGTGCTTGCCAAGCACAGCGCTGTACATTATATAGCGGCTGTGCTTGGTATCGCGCTCAGCCCCATTCACTTCAGAGGATAAGTATCAGACCCCTTTAAAGTTATCACCTATGCTAGGACAGCTGATAACTGGTTGGTGGGGGTCTGACAGCTGGGACCCCCACAGATACCGAGAATAGGAGAGCCTCCATCCTGATGGAGCAGCAGGTTGAGAATTGGCCCTGCCACTCCATTCATTCTCTATGGGACAGCTGAGGATTGCTGAACACAGCGCAGCGTATCTGCTTCTACTGTAACCTACTACTAGATGGGCGAGTCTGCCAGAGCGGGCACCAGTTTTTGCTAGAAGCCCCTACTTTAGCTCTAAGAGAAAGAACTAAGCTGATGATCTCTTTTGCTAATAGGACTTATGGATTGGACAGGCATTGAGGGTCATTTACGAAGTCCGGTCTTAGATTCCCACCTACACTGCCGTAAGATTCGGCTAATTTATGATGAGGCGTGCGCCTTGTCGTGAATTAGGCGAATCTAAGGCAGTCCATGCGCCTGGTGTAAAAACTACTCCAGCACCTGCCCCGTCCCATCCTCCTGCGGAACACGGCATAAGTCACAAAGGGACTTGCGGCTATTTTGGTCGTAAAAATAGATGCAAGTCCCTTAATTAATGCCCCTCATTGTGTTTGTGAGACCCTTTCTTTACATGTTCCATACTCTGCACACTGCGTGTATGTTCAGCCTGTGGTGGAGATACTTGGAGAGCTGTAGACACTACATCCGGCACAGTCACCAGTAACTTGCACAATGTCCAGAGTGATTCCAGGAATCTCATTTCAGTCCGTTCTCTGAGTGAGGTCCAGGAAATCCTCAGCTGTCACTTGCTGCACAATCCCATCACAAAATGTGATGGCGTTGACATTTATTTTTACTTTTTTCTTCCCCCCCCCCTTCCTTTCCTACTCCCTCCCGTCTCAGAAGCCTGATATTGGTTCTGAACAAACTAGGGCTGCAGTAAACGAATATTTTTGTAATCGAGTATTCTATCGATTATATTTCTCGATTCATCGAGTAATCTAATAAGAAAAAGCTACTTAAAATAACGTACGTAATTAGGTATGTATAAAGTTATTGGTTTGAAGGGGTTAATAACTTTATACATGCCTAATGCCAAGGTGCTTCCATTAACCCCACCAAACCAATAACTTTATACATGCCCATTGGGTTTGGAGGGGTTAATGGAAGCACCTTGGCATTAGGCATGTATAAAGTTATTGGTTTGAAGAGGTTAATGAAAGCACCTTGGAGGTGCCTTCATTAACCCCTCTCTAAACCAATAACTTTATACATGCCAAGGTGGTGCTTGCAGCCTCCATTAACCACTCTCTCTCCATCTGCCTCCCCCCAGCCTCTGATCTGCTTGCCCCCAGCCTCTGATCTGCTTGCCCCCAGCCTCTGATCTGCTTGCCCCCAGCCTCTGATCTGGCTCCCCCCCCCCAGCCTCTGATCTGCCTCCCCCCCCAGCCTCTGATCTGCCTCCCCCCCAGCCTCTGATCTGCCTCCCCCCCCAGCCTCTGATCTGCCTCCCCCCCCAGCCTCTGATCTGCCTCCCCCCCCAAGCCTCTGATCTGCCTCCCCCCCCCAGCCTCTGATCTGCCTCCCCCCCCAGCCTCTGATCTGCCTCCCCCCCCAGCCTCTGATCTGCCTCCCCCCCCCAGCCTCTGATCTGCCTCCCCCCCCAGCCTCTGATCTGCCTCCCCCCCCCAGCCTCTGATCTGCCTCCCCCCCCCAGCCTCTGATCTGCCTCCCCCCCCCAGCCTCTGATCTGCCTCCCCCCCCCAGCCTCTGATCTGCCTCCCCCCCCAGCCTCTGATCTGCCTCCCCCCCCAGCCTCTGATCTGCCTCCCCCCCCCAGCCTCTGATCTGCCTCCCCCCCCAGCCTCTGATCTGCCTCCCCCCCAGCCTCTGATCGGCCTCCCCCCCAGCCTCTGATCGGCCTCCCCCCCAGCCTCTGATCGGCCTCCCCCCCCTCCCCCCAGCCTCTGATCTGCCTGCCCCCTCTGGTAACGCAACCCCCCCCCCCTCCCCAGTATTAATCATTGGTGGCAGTGGCCACAGGGTCCCCCTCCTCCCCCCATCATTGGTGGCAGTGTCAGTTCCGATCGGAGCCCCAGCAGTGTAATGCTGGGGCTCCGATCGGTTACCATGGCAGCCAGGAGTCACGCTACTGAAGTCCTGGCTGCCATGGTATGTTAGTGAGCAGAGAGCAGCGCATTATACTCACGTGCGCTGTGGCCGCCGGTCGCTCCTTCTTCTGTCTGTGCGGCGGATTGCTAATGCTTACAGCATTAGCAATGCGCCGCACAGACCTATGAGAAGGAGCGACCGCCGGCCACAGCGCACGTGAGTATAATGCGCTGCTCTCTGCTCACTAACATACCATGGCAGCCAGGACTTCAGTAGCGTCCTGGCTGCCATGGTAACCGATCGGAGCCCCAGCATTACACTGCTGGGGCTCCGATCGGAACTGACACTGCCACCAATGATGGGGGGGAGGAGGGGGACCCTGTGGGATATGGCCGGCACATTCATTGGTGGCGCAGTGGCCACAGTCCCTCCCCTCCTCAGTCCCTCCCCTCCTCCTCCTACTTGGTCTTCAGCGGCAGCCGTGCACAGTGGGGAGGGAGAGACTCCCTCCTCCTTCTCCGCTGTGCCGGCTCAGTCCTGTCTCTCTGGCCTCCATAGGACACCGAAGCGATGAGTGAGATGCTTAATTTCACTCCCGCTCCGTGATCACTTGATCTAAACGATTCCCCGATGCAGGGAAACTGCATCGATGAATTTTTTGACTCGATTTAATCGAGTTATTCGAATAATCGTTTCAGCCCTAGAACAAACACACATTCAGGGTCAGAGCTCGCGCTGTCATTTTAATAATTTTAGTTTTTTAGTGACTATTGGACATAATCTCCCGGGTGAAGGGAACCGGTGTTTCTAGCAGTCCCATATCCCGGGTCAGTCGTTTGTTCAGTTTCTGTATTGCCCCGAGAGAACAAAATCTGTGGGGTGGTAAAGTGTCAGGCCATATATACATGAGACATGTACATGGGGCAGGTTGTGGGTGCACAGAGTCCTGCCATCTAAAATTCACCAGAATAAGGCCTCACGCACACGACTGTGCTGTGTTTTACATATTCTATTATTTTTTTTGCTGGGCCACGGAACAGAGCAACAGATGTGGACAGTACTGTGTGGTGTCAGCATCTTTTGCGGCCCTATTGAAGTGAATGGGTCCACATCCGAGCCGCAAAAAAATGTGGCTCAAATAAAGACCAAAATAATGTTTGTGTGCATGATGCCTAAACCTCAGTAGCCTCCATGTTAGCGCTCTCCTTAGACGTGGAGGGACGGTCCAGTGGGTTAAATACCAACTAGTTGCTTGCTTTTCCTAGATACCCTGACTCAGGGGTTGTGTGAGCAGGGACGCTGATAGCATGTAGCTAGGATATGTCATCCATGTAAGATCTGTAAGTATCTGACCTGATCATTAGGAAATCGCCATGCCACTGGATGGTTTTACACTGCTGTTTCTGGAAGTCGTATTGGCAGACTATTAGGCCAGTTTCCCACCAGCATAGTCAGTCCGGGAAACACCGTGTGGGACATAACACCGCTCCTCTGAAGTGAACTCACAGCATCATTATTATTAATGGTACTGTGAATCTACTGAACTGTAGTCACTGCCTTACATCACTACAGTTCAGTAGACCTGCGGTCAGGCAGGAACACACAGCATTGAAATTATTATGAATTTGTGAGCTCATTTATCAATATAGCTCCCACACGGAGTGTGTTTCCAGACTGGATACCGCCGTGTGAAACTGGCCTTATAGTCAGTGCTGTAGCAGGCAGTGGAACTAACAGAAGTAGGAACATTGGGAGGAATATATCAAGCCCCATGTGCCCAAATTCTGTCAGAAAAACAAAGTCTCACACTACGACTTTTACCCTGCCTGCCACATAGTTGAAAAGTGGGTATGAAAGTTGGTGGTGTGATTAGCTAGTTGAGTAGGTTATGCTTAAAGATGTCCCAAATTTAACAAGCAGGGGGTTGATGAATTTGGCACTTATAGCTCCAACTCAGAACTGATTTCAGAAGTTCACACATCATGAAAAATTCCCTCATGGCCTATTCCTCACCATCAGTGGTCACAGCAGTCAGACCAGTGATTAGCCTTCAGTGTTTCTCTGGCATCGCTTTCTTTGTAATTGCTATGTTACTGTCACGATTAGTGTTGGGGGGGGGGGGGGGGGGGGCGACTCCATACTGAGCACAGGAGGGAAGGGGAACAGTAACTGGGCCTGGAAACAATAGAAGAAACAGGTCACCTCGTAGACAAGACAAAAACACAGAAATATAGTGGCAAATCTGGGGGAGCTGCTCAACCCCTAACACTGTAGCGTGTTTTTCATTGGGGGAGCAGTCCCACCGCATGTGGACCGCAGCAAACGACTATCCCCAGCAAAAAATATTTTGCATACGGTGGAGGATGTCGGCGCGGTCCACATGCACCATAAAGGCATCCTACACAAAACGGAGCATTGTGCGGATGAAAATATAATCATAAATCACAGAAGAAATGCACCAAACGGATATGCCACTGACTATACTGGCTAGTCATAAATGCAGATATTAAAAGCTGAGACTTTTGCCAATATATTCCTGTCAGGAAGATATCGGAGCCCACATGCACCACGTCACGGCTCTCAGCATGGCAAGGGGTCCTACCACTACGCTACCTATGGTGTGAACAAGGTCTGAAGGTGATGTAATCCAGCTCACAGCCAAGCTTCCACACAACCGCCTAGCAGGACAACTAGTGCAATGTGAACAAAGCCAGACTGTAAGCCACACCCATATCAGACCGTGTGATGGAGGCTACCAGGTGCAAAGGAGAGTGTTTAAATGCCAGGTAAAGGCACATACACTACATATAAAACAAGACAAAAACACAGAAATATAGTGGCAAATCTGGGGGAGCTGCTCAACCCCTAACACTGTAGCGTGTTTTTCATTGGGGGAGCAGTCCCACCGCATGTGGACTGCAGCAAACGACTATCCGTGAGCCGTGACGTGGTGCATGTGGGCTCCGATATCTTCCTGACAGGAATATATTGGCAAAAGTCTCAGCTTTTAATATCTGCATTTATGACTAGCCAGTATAGTCAGTGGCATATCCGTTTGGTGCATTTCTTCTGTGATTTACACCTCCTAGACAACCCTAATCCAGACCCTGACTACCTATCAATATGAATAGGCCTTGAAGGTAGGAATATTCATAAGCAGGATACCTAGGCCCTGGAATAAGTATAGGACCAGAGACAACTCATCCCTCCCAGATGGATGAATGGAAGTCTATGTCTCAGGCCCAGATACAACAACAGGGAATATAACAAATACAAACAAATGCAAAACTTAACTTCTGTAGAGATGGAAGAACCGGAACACCAGAGGCGACCTCACACCAGCTCAGCCAAACCCAAATGAAGCTATCAACCGCATAGTCAGAAGGGTGGGGTGAGACTATAAAGGGTAGAAGTGATGACCACTGAGCAACAGCTGAGAAAAGGGAAGTGGTCATTAACCCTATCAACACTGAATCAAGAGAAATCAAGGAGGCTGTTAGATTCCTCCACGCTCAGCCAGTCTCCTTGATTTCCTGACATCAGTCACCTGAGCCGCGACAGTTGCTTGATCACGTGTAATGAGTTTCTTTCGGCTGTTTGGATCTTTTCGCTCTGCTTCTTTAGAATGGTCCCACGTTTTTGTAGCCTGTGCCATCGTACCAGCTTGTACTAGGAAATGCCCGCTGACTTAGTCACCACCAGTTTAACTTTTTCTGGTTATGAACCTTCCTGTGTTTTATTTGCTTTGCTGTAGTTCTTGACACATTCCCAGGTAATTGATGGGTAGTTTGTAAGATCAGAGGTAGTTTAAATAGGTCACTTCTTCTACGTGAGCATGAGCTGTCATCTGTCATGGGCATTGATCACTTCCTAAATTCCATGTGCCACTTCTATCAGGTGGTATGGCCCAATGCATATTTTCCTAGTGACTATATGGAAGAATAGAGAGCTCCACCTATGGATATTGTATTGGTAAAGGGGTTATCCAAGTGTTTAATACTCAGTATCTGATAGGTGGGGATCCATGTCCCAGAATCCTTGTCAATTAGCTCTTTGAAGAGACTGTGGCTCTTCCTATGCCAGTGACATCACGTTCATTGGTCACATGGCCTAGTCACGTTGAAGTCATTGGGGCTGAGCTGCAGTACCAAGCACATCCACTATACAGTGAATGGCGCTGTGCTTGGCAGACTACAAGTTGGCCGCAGTGCTGACCAGAGGCCAATTCAAACAAATAATAAGCAGGGGTTACGGTATTCTGACCTCTACCAGGTACTAATGACCTACCCTGAGGATAGGTCATCAGTATTAAAGGCTGGAAATGGCCCGCCATACACCCTGGCCCCTCATACTGATTCTCCTTACCTGGCTCCCCGCTCCTTGCTCTGCTTCTAGTCCCCATGCATGGATGAAAACATCTGGTGTCCAGGGGGGGGGGGTTAACAGTCAATGGCAGGTGGTGACGGGGACGTCCCCTTCACCGCCTGCCATTGGCTGCCTTCCCCCGACACCGGATGTTTTTATCCGTGCACGGGGAGAAGCAGCTGTGGCCGTGCAGGGAGCGAGGAGCCAGGTAAGTGGCATCAGTGTAAGGGGCCCGGGTATATAGGGGCCATTGCCAGCCTGGATAACCCATTTAAACACTCAGAAAACCCCTTTAATAGTAGATTTTTTTTAATAATAATTAGCTCTGTTTTTGTTACCCCAGCATACTACTTTACCTGCCTTTTTTTGGTATTTTAATCTTTTTCATATTTCCTTCTGACTCAGTCCGTGAATGACCTCCTGGACTCCGCAGGGGCTCCGCTCGAAATCGTTGATGGCTTTATCGGCAGCATTTCAGTTACTATCCCGTGGTCGGCGCTTGTCACGGAGAATTGTACTCTGGAAGTTTCTGAACTGCAGATTACTTGTCGACCAAAATATAGGGCTGGTAAGTGCTAATCATACCCACTTTTTACTGTACACTGTACCCACCTGAGCTGTGAGTTTTCACACAGAGGATAATATATTAATACTGGCACATGGGTTCGCAGCGTGCCAGTCTCTCCACTGGGCAGTCTGTTAAAATATTAATCAATGAGTCGCTTTTAGAGTGGCAGTGAAGCCCTGCAAACTTCTTCAAGGGCAAACGCTATATTTTTCAGCTTATCTGTGCCAGAAAATGGTACTGAGTAAAATATGTACATGGTGCATTGTGCATGTGTACATTAAAGCGATAGTCCCATTTTATAATGTGATGGCATATCACTAGGATCTTTTGAGACCTCCTCCAGCCTGAGAATAAATGGGCCCCTGTGCTGTTTTAGAGCTGCGTGCCCTTCTAAGTTTTCCCTGCACATCATCGCTTCCATCCTCTTGAATGCGCAAGACTTCATGGAGAAGACTCCTTTCAATAAAATCAGGCCATACTGCACAGTGGGTGACTAAACACAGCGCTAAACTAGTGCTGTTGCCCCTTGATTTTCAGGACTGGGGGGTTCCCAGAGGTCGAATGTTCCATTGCTTCAAGATGTGAATGCTGATTTAGAGGGGTTGTTGACAGACTGCCCAGTGTGGCTGGCCCTGCAGAGGGAATCCTACTTACGTAATCTCCGCTGCTGGGGTCCGGCTCCTTCACTCCCTCACTACCTCTTCAGATCTCCGGTCTCCAACCATCAACATCTGGTTTGACGTGGGTCACGTGTCTGCTGCAGCCAATGACTGGCCACAGCGGTGATGTGTCCACCATGCATAATGTTATTGAATCACGTGATGCATCTAGGACACATCACCGCTGTGGACAGCGATAAGCAGCAGCGAGAAAGGGAGACTGGAGATCTGCACTGGTGGTAGAGGAGCAGAACCCAACAGTGGGGATCAGGTAAGTAGGATTCCCTCTGCAGGTCCGGCCATGCTGGGGCTGAACAGTCCCTTACACACTAGCTGAAAGTCATCCAAACCTGGAGGTTTGAGACGATGTATACGGAAGTGTCACCACTTGCCCCCAATGGCAGATTTTGCAGGAAAGGAGAATGAGGCATGCTGAAAATGCCCTTACCTTCTGTGTACATTGCTGGTCACAAGATTTCTGGCAAAATACAATGTGAAGTAACAACGTGTACAAATGTAAATGGGTTTTATCGCTGTAATTTAGGACCTTTAGAAAGGAAAGCTTGGGAAGTCTCCAATGAAATATATAGGAGCTGGGAGGAAATCAGGTTCACATCTTTTATTGCATCGCTGGTATATCTCGGGTATGTTCCTTGATGTATACCTCTGGAGTTTCGCCTAGTTTGAAAAAAATGTGTTCCTTGCTGTCAGTCTGTTTGGTGGACTGTGGGATCCCATATAGTAAAAAAAAGATAGTATGATGGCATGCATACCGCCCAGTGTATGCCAATACACCCTGTTGGCATATGCTGGATATGTTCGCCATGTGCACTTGTCATAAGGAGCTCTCTTTCGTTTGCAGCCATCATTGCTTTATGATCTGTGCTAGCAATAGTCATAAAATGTTATGATGGGAAGGATTGTGTGAATGTTACCACTGACGGCACAAATACATGTTCTGGGTGTTTCTTCTTAGGCTGGGGCTGAACAGCAACATGAAAATCGCACAGCATTGCATCTAGTTGTCAGTGGTGGCGCAGTGTGACACCTTACATGCTGAAGCTGTGGTATTGTGGTATCATAGACCACAAGTTGTGTGCGACTTTTCGCTCTAAAATAGGCGACTTTTCTAAGACTTGTTGACATGTCACGTGTAGCCCCAGCCTTCTTCATTCTCCATTCTGATGTGATCTCAATTCCTTCCTTACTTCTCTCCTACACCTCCAGGTTCAGGTGGTGCAGAGACTCACAGCTGGTCCTCATGTATGACCACGAGCATGCAGCTAGCCCAGGAGTGCCTAAAAGAGCAGGCTGACGAACCTTCAGAGCCCCCTCAGCCCATTGAAGGATTGGAAATGTTTGCCCAAACTATAGAGACAGGTAACTTCATCACTGAACTGTCGAAAATCTTATTTTTGATTTTTTTAAGTACTTTGTCTTGATTCCGATTCATAGATACCTTCTTACTGTGCATCATTATCCATCTCTTGTAGTGCTGCGGAGGATTAAGGTGACTTTTCTAGATACTATCATCCGTATTGAGAATACGCCTGCAGACTCTGCCACAGGGACAGCCCTGGAAATACACATTAAAAGGTCAGATTTCTGTCATTTCCAGTTGTAGGTCTCTTCACTGGATTCCTCACTCCTGTAACTGGTACAGTTCTGTGTTCCCTTAATACCATTTCCTTATTTTATCAGTCTCCTTTTAATGTGTCATCATCTCTTACTGTGGCATACGCTGTCTCTCAAAGGGATTTCCCACGACAACAACTTATCTCTTATCCACAGGATAGGGGATAATCATCTGATCTGCTGGAGCCCCCGCCGATCACTAGAACAAGGGTCAGTGTTGTGGCAGATACATGTCCACAGTTCTCCAGCAGCCCCATAGAGTAGAATGGAGTGGTGGACATGTGTGATGTCTGTCACTCTATTCAAATGAGGAACACGGGCCCCCATTTTAGTGATTGGTGGGGGGCTGTCAGACTCCCACAGATCAGACACCTACCCTTATCCTGTGGATAGAGGACAAGTTATAGTCACGGGAAATCTCTTTAATTTAAACCAGGCATGCTCAACCTGCGGCCCTCCAGCTGTTGCAAAACTACAACTCCCATCATTCCTTGACAGCCTACAGCTATCATCCTACAGAAGGGCATCGTGGGAGTTGTAGTTTTACAACAGCTGGAGGGCCGCAGGTTGAGTATCCCTGATTTAAACGATTCCTGGTTCTTATTGTTTATGCCCATTATTAATTCTCATTATTGCCCTAAATCTCTCACTGTCATACTCAAGGAATTACTCATGTTTCCCCAGACTAGATTATTGTGATGAGGCTGTCAGAGACTCTGGTGAGACCTTCCCTGTGGACATCCATCAGCCTCCAGCTTTTATCCAGAAGATCTTGCAGCTCAGTGGTGTCTCGCTGCACTATGAAGATTTCAAGAACAGGCGGCACACATCTTCGCCAACACCTGACCCTGAAGTAATTATCTGGAGGGGTTTCATCAAAGCAGGACTTGCCCATCCATAATTGCATAATCTGTGTCTTCCATCCCATAGAATACCTGGGCCTTTGCAAACAGGGTTGTGCTTCCGACAAACAATGGAGTTGTATGGGGACGAATTATCTCAGGATGATTGTTCATCCCCCATACAATAGTGATTACCGCCTGTAAAAGTAGCAAATGAGAATTCACAAACACTGCCCGCTCCATCGGCTTATGTACAACGGCTCTAAATGAGTGTTTATGAGCTGTCAGGACAGTGGAGATAAGGGCCACAGATCCAGTCATTAGCGCAGCTCTCACTTGATTTCAGTGAGAAGGGGATAGAAGTCGTCAGAGGATAAACAGTAGAACATTTTTAATAAAAACCAACTAAAAAGATGCTTTTTAGCTCAAAATAAGTAGGATGCTATAATAATAAAATGACCCTCGAAGTGTCCATAGCCTTCAAGGCTATGTTTGTAATATAGGCTGGTTTTACAGTTCTGTACTACGGCTGCAACATCCCGTCCCATAATGGTGAGAAGTTCTGTCTACCAGAACCATTGAAAGTCCTTGTGTTGTGACAACAGTACAGACAATACAATGATGCCTTCAGCCCCTGCTTCGTGTTATGTGATACATGTCTCAGTGTCTGAATATACATTATTTAGAGAATTCTCCCAGTTTTGCCAGTGAATCCCAGTTACACATCAGTTTATATAGTCTTTTAGAATATTGGTTGGAAATTTGCTTACCTCATCTTTTCTGTTCGCAGATCCCTCCTGAGCCTACTAAGCACACGGAAACGGATTCAGCTCAACCACCAGGGGCTGCCAATCCACCAACACAACCTCCTACTAGCCCTACCCTCCAAATAGGCAGCTGCTCTGGATGTACAGAACTGATAATCAAACTGAAGCAGAATGACATGTTTCCCGGACCAAAGGTGACAGGACAAGAATGCATAGCCATTGTGTCTGTCAGCTCAATAAGTTATTTGTGCGGCTAAACATCTTCTCGGTATTTTTTATAGTGCTCTCCTGTTATATCTTTAAAGGGCGTTTCCTCTATAATGGCTAAAATGCCAGTAACTTTAATGACTTCATTCGTCAAGTTGATATCTGTTCAGTCATTGTATTAATTGTATTAATGCGAGTGGATACAAGGGGTTGACAATCGAAGGAGGGTGAGAAAAGCTTTCTGTACTTGTATATGCGCTTAGTGACCAGGTGACTACATACAGCTGCCATAGCCTTTAAAGGGGTAGTCTCATCTCAGACAATGGGGGCATATTGCTACGATATGCCCCCATTGTCTGATAGGTGCGGGTCCCATCAACCCGCACCTTTATCAAGAACAGAGCCCTGAAAGTGGTGGAAGGCGCACTGTGCATGCGCAGCTGCCCTCCATTCATTTCTATGGAGCCGCCGAAAATAGCCGAGCGCTGGCTCAACTATTTCCATCGGGCCCATAGAAGTGAATGGGAGCAGTGGCCGGTGATACAGTATGTGGTTCGCTCCTATTCACTTCTATGGGGAGAGCGCTTGGTGGGAATAGCCGGGTGTAAAGCTGCAGCACTCACAGGAGCGCCACTGCCTTCTCAAATAGCTGATCGGCAGGGGGCTCGGGTGTTGGACCCTGACGATCAGATACTGATCCTAAGGATAGTTCATTAGTATCAAAATCTCGGAAACTAACTTTTAAGAGAAAGTGACCTAGTGTTTAGCATTGTTTCCCACCAGTTTATGTGCTCTCAGATGGGGGTAACATAAAACTGGTGACAGATTCTCTTTAAAGGAGTTTTCCAGGTTAACAATACTGACGTCCTTTCCTCAGGATAGGTCATCATTAGATCAGTGGGGGTCTGACATTTAAGTGAGTTGCAGTAACCCGACGGGTGCGCTACGCTTTTAACAGAGGTGTGCTTTGGGCTCCGTTCTCAGTGGTAGTTCCTGCGGGTGCAGTTAACAGCTGGTCGCAGGGTGTTGGATTACTATAGATCCAATATCAATGACCTATCCTGAGGATAGGTCGTCATTATCATTAGCCTGGAAAACGCATTTAAGATGGTTGTCCAACCCTTTAAAAGTGATGGCCTTTGCTCAGCTGTTCACTTCAATGGGAGCAGTGCTGCAGTCACCAGATCTGTCCAGTGCTGTGTCGTTCAAGCGTCAGCGTTACTGCAGAACAGCTGATCGGCGGAGGTGCCGAGTGCTGAACCTCTGCTGATCAGACAGCGATGGTATATTTGCAGGAAAGGACATTTCTTGCAAAAAGCTGGACAGCCCTTTACACTTGCTGACAGTCCAGTTACAAAAAAAAGAGCTGCTGTTCTAACATCTGAAATACTATACAGACTAAGAAAACCGGAACATTCATGACGACACAGAAGTGGTTAATATAGAGATGGTGAGGCGCTCTGAACTGTATATTTTTCTTTTTGTAGATGGAGATTGATGGGAAGATCGGCTCGCTTCACATGTTCATGAATCCACATCAGATCGCTAACTTGCAGCAACTGTTGGATGCTTTAAGTATTTCAGGTGAACAACCTGACACCAACTTATTATGGCAATAATTGATTAATAATCGCGTATCTGGAAACCCTTTAAAAAGTTACTGAAATTAGTTTTTATTTTGCAGAATCAAACAGTGTTAGGGAGAAGTTGCTAAAGAGTCGCCCTCTAGACATGGAGGATTTGAAACTGATAGAACAGGATCTGAATCAGCAGCTTCATTCAGGACCTGGATCGTTATACGTACCAGATCCGGAACTTGTTTCCTTTCAGAATTTGGAGAATGGAGGTGAAGATTTTAACAGTTTTTCTGCGAACTTTTGCTTTCTTTTCTTTCACTAAAAATATATGAAGTAGAGGGAAAGCAAAATAACATAACTGTCGTCAGTGTAATTGTTATTCTTTATTGCAGATATGTTTTTCTCTATGGCGGCCATGACAAACAGCGTCACTTCTGTCCGATCTACGAATGACTTATCAGAAGTGGACCTTGACTCTTCAATGTACAGTGACTGCAGCAATCCCCAGTTCCAGGGACCAGCCTTTGCTCCTGGAGTAAGTGTGAAAAGTACAGTACTTCTGATTGCATTCAGTTGATTGGAATCTATTTAGAGAACCCATATTCATATATGCTATTGCACTGTGTAATGGTTAATTTGCCTAGTGGTGGCACTGCAGGGAAATTAAAGGGGTATTCCGGTTACCATAAATATAACCTATATTTTAGACTAATTCATCATCAATAATTGCCTAATATAATGTAAATTTCACATATTTACTGTTCAGTAGTTATAAAAGTAGCTTTCTTCCTCTGCTTCCCTCTGTGTCTCCTTATAAATTGCCATGGCATTGACCTGTAGTTCTGAGCCTTTGTTAGGTCGAGCATGCTCAGTGTGTTGCTATCAATTCTCTAGCTAAATGTCTTGTGAAACAAAGGGAGTGTCAGTGTGCTGGTGATTGGTGAGTAGAGGGGGCGTGACTGGAGTGTATATCAGCCAATCAGTAAACAGCATCACTTACAGCAGGAAAGCTAGGGATTGTGGGGATTGTAGTTTTGTGAGGGAAGATCAGGCGTCATTATACTCACACAGGAGCTAAACAAATGGATTGCAAGGTAAATTGAAGCTCTGGTTATAAGTATAGATATGGGTTCTGGTTGGGTCACAGCTTGCAGCCTTAATGCATTTTTTTTATTTTTTATTAAGTTACTTTACCAGAATACCCCTTTAAACACTTACTTCCAGGTCTCCTCACAGATTAACCGCCTCCGGACCGCCTAATGCAGGATCGCGGTCCGGAGGCGGCAGTCTCAGGCAGAGTCACGCATATATGCGTCATCTCGCGAGACGCGAGATGACGCTCACAGCCGGCCCGCGCATGCGCATCGCGGGCCGGCAAAAGTTCGAGGGGGGTTGCATCATCAGCCTGCCAGCCAATGATTATCGCTGGCAGGCTGATGATTTAAAAAAAAACGAATCACAGGCCATTTAACACCTTATATTTATAAATATAAGCTGTTATATGGCTGCTGTGCTCCTCTGCTGATTCTTTTTGTCGGTTGGTCTCAGCAGAGGAGCATAGTTCACAGTGAGTACACCAAACACTTCACTTAGCCCCCAGATCACCCTCCATCACCCCAATTAACCCCTTGATCGCCCCTGTCAATCGCCTAGTGAAAGGGAAAAAAGTGATCAGTGTAAACTGTCACTTTCTTTTTTCACTGGTATTGACTGATAGGTTTTAGGATAGTTTAGGCCCCTTGGTTAGGTAGTTAGCAATCGTTTAGCGCCCAGCCCACCGCACCGCAGTCACTGATTCGCTGATTAGCGTATCGCTAATCAGCATTTGTACTTTTATAGTATCTGTAAGTGATCAAAACTGATCACAGTCAGATCTATAATAGTATTAGTGTCACCTTAGTTCGCCCGCCACCCAAAACGCAGTGTTTGTCCGATCAGGCCTGATCGGTCGCCGACACATGCGTTCACTCACGCCCGCCCCGCCGCAGTGACAACATTTTTTATTTTATTTTTATCACTGCACAATCACTTCACAAACGCTGCGGCGATAAAAAAAATCAGTTTTGATATTTTTTATCAATCGCAGCTGCCTCCGGTACTTCGCTAGCCTCCCATTTGTAAGACAGGCATGCTTTTTTTCTTGGGTAGTCTCAGGGAATACCCCCTAAATTTAGTAGTCCAAATGTCAAACAAGGGGTATTCTTCTGAAGAGGCCTACAGGATTCTGACCCAGTCAGATGAGGAATGGGAACCCTCATCTGACGAATCCAGCGGGTCAGAATATGAATCTGTAGAAAGCAGTGGCAGTCTGACTCAAAGTTCGGACGAGGAGGTTGCACCAGAAGGGCAGTTGAAGCTGGTACGGTGGCACGTGCAATAGTTACCCCGTCGCAGCCACCGCACAGACAGGCCCGTAGACCCCCTAGAGTCCCTGAGGCGCTGGCAAACCCTGATTGGCAGTCCCCAACTTCAGCCGCACCATTAGTTCCCCCTTTCACCGCCCAGTCTGGAGTTCGGGTTGAGACAGCTCAGATCGGTTCAGCCCTGGGATTTTTTGAGCTGTTCTTGACTTTTGGAAAGAAGACACCCCAAGGTATTTGCTGAGGGGCATATTGAGTCCATGAAAGATTGACATTTTTGTCTCAAGTTAGCGGAAAGGGAGACTTTGTGAGAAAAAACAAAAAAAATATCAATTTCTGCTAACTTGTGCCAAAAAAAAACATTTCTATGAACTCGGCATGCCCCTCATTGAATACCTTGGGGTGTCTTCTTTCCAAAATGGGGTCACATGTGGGGTATTTATACTGCCCTGGCTTTTTAGGGGCCCTAAAGCGTGAGAAGAAGTCTGGGATCCAAATGTCTAAAAATGCCCTCCTAAAAGGAATTTGGGCCCCTTTGCGCCCCTAGGCTGCAAAAAAGTGTCACACATCTGGTATCGCCGTATTCAGGAGAAGTTGGGGAATGTGTTTTGGGGTGTCATTTTACATATACCCATGCTGGGTGAGATAAATATCTCGGCAAAAGACAACTTTTCCCATTTTTTTTATACAAAGTTGGCATTTGACCAAGATATTTATCTCACCCAGCATGGGTATATGTAAAATGACACCCCAAAACACATTCCCCAACTTCTCCTGAGTACGGCGATACCACATGTGTGACACTTTTTTGCAGCCTAGGTGGGCAAAGGGGCACACATTCCAAAGAGCACCTTTTGGATTTCACAGGCCATTTTTTACAGATTTTGATTTCAAACTACTTCACACGCATTTAAGCCCCTAAAATGCCAGGGCAGTATAACTACCCCACAAGTGACCCCATTTTGGAAAGAAGACACCCCAAGGTATTCCGTGAGGGGCATGGCGAGTTCCTAGAATATTTTATTTTTTGTCACAAGTTAGCGGAAAATGATGATTGTTTTATTTTTTTTTCCTTACAAAGTCTCATATTCCACTAACTTGTGGCAAAAAATAAAAACTTCCATGAACTCACTATGCCCATCACGAAATACCTTGGGGTGTCTTCTTTCCAAAATGGGGTCACTTGTGGGGTAGTTATACTGCCCTGGCATTTTAGGGGCTTAAATGCGTGTGAAGTAGTTTGAAATCAAAATCTGTAAAAAATGGCCTGTGAAATCCAAAAGGTGCTCTTTGGAATGTGTGCCCCTTTGCCCACCTAGGCTGCAAAAAAGTGTCACACATGTGGTATCGCCGTACTCAGGAGAAGTTGGGGAATGTGTTTTGGGGTGTCATTTTACATATACCCATGCTGGGTGAGATAAATATCTTGGTCAAATGCCAACTTTGTATAAAAAAATGGGAAAAGTTGTCTTTTGCCGAGATATTTATCTCACTGTAAAGAGGACCTTTCACCTCCCCTGACATGCCTGTTTTACTAGCTTCATGCATTCCTCATGTAATGACCATTCTGGAGCATCTATTCTTATGACTCTATGTGGTGCCATTCCTTTATTATTTCTCCTAGAAGTTATGAATGAATTACTAGCAGTCTGCTGTAAAGGTACAGAGGGGTGGTAACCAGTTGGGGGAGGGTCCCTGCACTGACAATGGCAGCACTGATTTGATACAGCAAGTCTGTGCAGGTACACCCCCCTCAACTTGTTACCACCCCTCTGTACCCTTACTGCAGACTGCTAGCAATTCATTCATAACATCTAGTAGAAATAATAAAGGAATGGCATATCATAGAGACATAAGAACAGATGTTCTAGAATTGTTATTACATGGGGAATGCATGAAGCTATTAATACAAGGCATGTTAGGAGTGGTGACAGGTCCTCTTGCGTCAGCAACAATAACTTTTATTTGCTATTCATTGTATTTATTTTAATACATTTTCTGTGGAAAGGTTTTTCGTTTACATTTAATTATTGTATTTTACGTCATTCAGTTAATGCTCAGCAGCCCTAGACGTTTTGGAAACTCGCCATTTTCTGCGACTCTTCCACCATTGCAAAACCGCCACAAAATACAAGGTGAGAGGATTTATTTTTTTAAGTACTGTTTTTTATTAATGAACATTGTGTTTTTGACCTGCAACAATGGCATCTCAGAGCATCCTATACTAATAACCTTATAAATGTATATAACAATTACTGTCATCCAGGCAGAATTCATCTTCTGCCGTGTCCTAGATATTTATCAGGAGAATCTGTGGAGCCTTGGTAGTCGGACCACTGCCAGTTTTTAGATCAAGGCTGTACGACTCTCTTGAAAGCCTCAACACACTTGGCTGTGTTGCTGGAAATCTGACGTAACATTTTTAATCAATATGTTTTAATTGACTTTTAGACATACGAATGATCTTCAATGAACAGGTACAAAGTCAGCGCTTTACATGGCCACATTGGCAGCGCCAACTTAACCGTATTACATGTATCTCAATGAATAGTCAAAAACAGACAAATAAAACAAATAACATTCAGTACATACATGGGATAGGTACATATATAGACATTGCTTTGTGCATCAGGCATTTATTAGACAGATATAGCAAGATCAGTCAGGGGATTGTAATGCAAGCGGGGAGCAACTCCAGGAACGCTGCGGATGAGTGTCCAGCCCTCGCTAACATTTTTTCATGTATATAAGTGGAATTAAGCTTGCGGGTAATATCCGTTAAGCTGGGGACAATCTGGGATTTCCAGTTTTGAGTAATGGCCAATTTGGTTGAAAGAAAAAGATGCCCCAACACCACCCTAACATCGCTAGGTATTTTATCCAGATCAATGTAGAGAAGGGCCAGTGAGGGAGAAGGCGAGAGCTGGCTACCCAGTAGGTCCGAAGCGAGAGAGAAAGTGGTGCCCCATATACCCTGTAACAGTGGACAAGACCAATATGGTATAGTGTGCCTCTCTGACCACAACCCCTCCAGCAAAGGTGCGAGGATCCTGACGTAACATTTTAAGGGGCTGCTTACAATGTACCTTTTAGTATATACGTTAAATGTACATGAAAAAACTTATGCAGACATAGGCCGAATGCACACGGCCGTGAGCGGTTCGTGGAACCGCGGCCTGGATTCCTGCTGAGAGCAGGAGCGCATGGCGTCATTGGTTGCTATGACGCCGTGCGCTCCCTGCTGCCGCCACAGTACAGTAATACACTGGTATAGATCATACCAGTTCGTCACTGTATTGCGGCGGCAGCAGGGAGCGCACGGCGTCATAGCAACCAATGACGCCGTGCGCTCCTGCTCTCAGCAGGAATCCAGGCCGCGGTTCCATGGACCGCTCACGGCCGTATGCAATATCAGGGATATGTCTCGCATACATTTCAGTGCTTTACATTTCCATTTATCTCCCACAGACTGCAATGTTAATCAAAACTTCACGTATACATTTTTCTTTTTGCAAGACAGAATAGCATGGTTCCGTATGCTACAGTATTCTGTCCTAAAAAGTTATAGTCTATGTCAAGAGATAGGTTTCAGTACGTTGTTACTGCCTTCATGCTGGTCTTGAAGCAAAAATGAGATGTGAACAGCCCCTAAGGAAAGTGCAGTTGATTTATATGTTGCAATTGGAGGTCTAGTAATGGCAGCCTCTTGGACTGCGTTCACACCAGTGATATCAGTTTCCATTGTTCTACTCCGTTCCGGATCGATCTCTTATTTGAACAGCACCGAACCCATGGACTATAATGGGGTCTGTTCAAGTGTCTGCTCTGTTAAAGGGTTTCTGTCAGCAGGAAAATGGTTATTATCGATGTGCTAATGTCAGCTGAACATAACTATATTAGTGCCATCTCACTGCCTGCCGCCGTTATTAAGAAAAAATAACTTTTTCTCAATAACGACGGCACGCAGTGAGATGACACTAATATAGTTGTGTTCAGCTGACATTAGTGATGTACTAATGTCAGCCAGGTTAATACCCATTTTTCTGCTGACAGGAACCCTTTAAGCCTTGGTCACACATCAGTTTTCAGTCAGTGATTTCCATCAGTGATTTTGGACCCAAAACCAGGTGCAGCTCTAAACACAGAACAGGTGCAGATCTTTCCCTTATACCCTATGTCCGTGGAGGCTCCAGTCTTGGTTTTGGCTCACAGTCACTGATGGAAATCACTGACCAAAACACTGAAGTTTGAATGAGGCTTTAGACCTAGTTCACATGTCAGTGATTTCCGACTGTGAGCCTAAACCAGGAATGAAGCTCCACAGACATAAGGTATAAGGGAAAGATCTGCACCTGTTCTGTGTTTGACCCGTATCTGGTTTTGGCTCAAAATCAGTGATGGAAATCACTGACCAAATCCCTAAAATGTGAAAAGTCCTAAAATGTGAAAAGTCCTGCACTCAGGACTTTTTTTGTCTGCTGGTCTTGATGGAATCTGCTATGGAGACCCTGAAAGGAGTCTACGATGCCATTGTGAACTAAGCCTTTGATGTGCCAAAGGGCTTTGTGCATTACACAGCCGTTCAGCCTCCCAGAATACACCAATGTGATCTTTGGAAATGTCTCTACAACATTTCTAAATAACCATTTTTGTTGAATTCCTCCTATTGCAGAGCAATCATTATAGAATAAAATGATAAATATATTTTGCACTAATCTTCTTTTATCCCTGTATATATGTTTGTTAGGGGTTCTGCCTTTGTCCAGCCCTCGTTGAACACAATATTTAGCAGCTGATTGGTGCGCGGGGTGACCTCACACACTCCGATGGTCCTCTCAGTTCTTTGGCTGACTGGCAGTGATGCAAAAATTCACACATGATTACTCATACCATGGTCTTAATGTCGCGACGTGTTTGTGAACCATGATGCTGTAAATGGCCAGTGATAGAGGTGCACTGAGCAAATGCCTTACCGGTACTTGTCCACTTGGTGTCACTATCATACAGTCAGAAAGTTGGTTTGTATTGCCTATTGTATGGAGCTGAGAGAGTTGATTAAGAAATTGTTGAAATGGGTTTTACAGCCTTTTAATATTGTTCACCTATCCTCAGGAGATGACAGGGCCCTGTGTATGGCAGCGTCAGGTGGGCCCTGTGTATGGCAGCGTCATTTGCATGGGAGACTAGCAATGGTTCCCTGCAGAAATATCAGCCTCATAACGTTATGTGGGCTTATGCATTATATATGAATTACTGCAAAATTCGTACGCATCCTTGGCTAAAAATACTCCTCAAAATTGTTAAGAGGAGTATTTTTACTCTTCTGGAGAAAAGGTAGTGCGATCTCTGATGCACACCTTTTAGGGGCAATTTTTTTTATGATTGCTTTTTACATATTTTGAACTAAAAATCTTTTTTTAAATTAGTCTTTATTAAAAATATTGAGCTGTTCTGTCACAATTGGTTAGTGTTTTTTTTGTTTTGTTTTTTACTTTAAACTTTGTGACAGTCATCTAATAAACCTTATCTGTAAGCTACAAAAAAGGTCACTTAAAGGGGTATTCCCATCATAATGATCACTGTTAAATCTGTTAATGATTTGACAGTGATCATTTTTGTAAATATACTTTATTAACAAATTCCCACCGATTAGGATAAAATTCACCCCCACTTACCTTATTGTTGTGACTCGCTCTTCTCCAAAATCCCGATGGTCGCGCTTGCCCAGAAGACTCCTTCTTTTCTCCCGACCGGTCCGCTCGCTGTCCTGAACGCGCACGCTGCCGCGCATGCGCGACGGTGACTTCTTCCCGGCCAGAATAGTACAGAGCTGCGTACAAGTCACCATTGCGCATGCGCGGCGGCGTGCGCGTTCAGTCCAGCGCGCGGCACGGCCGGGAGAAGACTTCAATCAAGATGAAGCCCGCCCCCAGCCAGAATCCAGGAAGTGAACGCGCGGTGGCAGCAGGTAAGTATAAAAACGCTAAGTGGGATAACCCCTTTAAGCCACATTTTTATCAGTATGATAAGAATTGAGCTATAATGAGTGTTTATAAGGTGAGAGACAAGGAGCTTGTCAGCTGAGCTACCTGACGGAACAAAGTAAAAAATTAATATCCTGCTATAAGAGAAACTGAAGGCTGCACAAAGACAATGGTTAAAAAAATTTTAAGAGAGACTATTTGAAAAAATTATTTTTTGCTGAAATTTTGTACAATGCAATAATAACAAAAATTGCCTGCGAAGGTGTACATGGCCTTTAAAGAGGGCACAGCTGATGAGGATGGTGCTGAGATTTGAACCCCCACCAATAGGCAATCAACATTGTGATCCCACAAAACGCCATTTACCAAATTTTTGGAGATGCTCCAAATTCTCATTCTATGCAGTTTATGGGCACTTTTACGTTTTAGCTTGAATTTTTTTTTAAGTATTTATCTAAAAGACAACAGTCTGACAATTGTAGCTTGTCTCATCTTTCTGAATTGCAGGAAGTGCTTCTTTTTAATGTGTTGCATATATTGTCTGCTATTTTGGCAGGTAAACAGTTTTCCTCATCCCCTCTGGAACCTTTCAAGCCTGAGATGCTACTGAAACTGACGGTGGGCGGTCTTACTGTCATGGTGCCACATATTCCTACCAACGCCACTAATGCACAGGATCCTGCCTGTATGGGGGCAGCAAATCGTTTTTTCAAGGAGCTAGGTTATTTCAAGGATGGAGCCTTCAGTGGGCGGGACTTTGGCCACCTAAGGGAGCATTTTCAAAGGGCTTGCCAGCTGAGCAATGTCAGGTAAGAGGCATGGAGAATGTTATATGTCACTTTTGAATTGCTGCTTACATGGAAGGCACCAAGTATTGCCATGAAATATTGCAGTTCACACTAGTCCCTGGAGCATACTGAGATTTCCAGGTTTTTTTCTGCAGCTCATTAAGGTAAGGCTCTGTATGCGCTGGTCATTAAATGGGTTATCCCACTAAAAGTATTACTATGCAAAGAATATAGCAATTTAAAATAATTACTGCAATATACATGCAATAAAAATATTCTTCTGCTGTCCGTCTTTCTGTTCTACCTTCTCCTGCATTCAGAGGTGGACTAACATGCTCAGTAGCGTCCCTGCTCTCTCCCCCTCCCCTAGTAATCTCGTAGAGAAGAGGCCCAGGCACCATTTATTCCTTCATCCCTACGTCTAAATTCTTAGACATATGTAATAATATATATCTCTCGACAGTGGAGAAGGAAATGAGGGTGGATTACATACCATATGTATCTCTGAAGCTTTATATAAGGGGCTATTTTGTGTGCAGGGTAGGAAGGGGAGTGCAATGTATTCTGAGAGCTGCTGCCTGCCCCAAGAAGAGATAAAGTCTTCCAGATAAGTGAGTAAAAAGGAGTTTTACGTTCATCGGATAACCACTTTAAAGGGCATCTGTCAGCAGTTTTGTACCTATGACGCTGGCTGGCCTGTTACATGTGCACTTGGCAGCTGAAGACATCTGTGTTGGTCGCTTGTTTACATGTGCTCGCGTTGCTGAGAAATATTATGTTTTATTATATGCAAATGAGCCTCTAGGAGCAACGGGGGTGTTGACATTACACCTAGAGGCTTTGCTGTCTCCGCAACTGCCGCATCCTCTCCACCTTGATTGACAGGAGCAGGAGTGATGACATTTACACTGCCTGGCCCTAGACCTATCAACCAAAGTGCAGAGGGCATAGTAGTTGCAGAGAGAGCAGAGCCTCTAGGTGTAATGTCAACGCCCCCGTTGGTCCTACAGGCTCACTTGCATATAATAAAACATATGTTTTCTCAGCAATGTGGACACATAAGAACATGGGACCAACACAGATGTCTTCAGCTGCCAAGCGCACATGTAACAGGTCAGCCGGTGCAT
This sequence comes from Bufo gargarizans, assembly GCF_014858855.1. Classification (NCBI taxonomy): domain Eukaryota; kingdom Metazoa; phylum Chordata; class Amphibia; order Anura; family Bufonidae; genus Bufo; species Bufo gargarizans. Next base: position 38,353,476 of record NC_058089.1, read on the forward strand.
AGGTACAAAACTGCTGACAGATGCCCTTTAATTCCCATTTATTGAAGCTGCTATAAAGCAAGCATACCCTACTACACTAAAAATATAGTAAAATAATCTTAAAATCTGAAGACATTTTTATACAAGCAGACACCAAGATTGACTTAGGCTACTTTCGCACTAGCTTTTTTTGCGGATCCGTCATGGATCTGCAAAAAATGCTTCCGTTACAATAATACAACCGCATGCATCCCCCATGAATGGATCCGGTTGTATTATGTCTTCTATAGCCAAGACGGATCCGTCATGAACACTATTGAAAGTCAAAGGGGGACAGATCTGTTTTCTATTGTGTCAGAGAAAACTGATCCGTCCCCATTGACTTACATTGTGTGTCAGGACGGATCCATTTTGCTCCGCACCACATAACGGGGAGGAAGCCAAACGGAACAGAATGCATTCTGTTTTGTTCAGTTCAGTTTTGTCCCCATTGACAATGAATGGGGACTAAACTGAAGCGTTTTCCTCCGCTTTTGAGATCCTATGACTGATCTCAATAGCGGAATTGAAGACGCTGGTGTGAAAGTAACCTTAAAGGGAACCTGTCACTGGGATTTTGTGTATAGAGCTGAGGACATGGGTTGCTAGATGGCCGCTAGCACATCCGCAATATCCAGTCCCCATAGCTCTGTGTGCTTTTATTGTGTAAAAAAAACGATTTGATACATATGCAAATTAACCTGAGATGAGTCCTGGCCCTGACTCTTCTCACATACAGGACTCATCTCAGGTTAATTTGCATATGGATCAAATCATTTTTTTTTCACACAATAAAAGCACACCGAGCTATGGGGACTGGGTATTGCGGATGTGCTAGCGGCCATCTAGCAACCCATGTCCTCAGCTTTATACCCCAAATCCCGGTGACAGGTTCCCTTTTAACTGGGTTCTCTTTATTGTTATTTAAAGTCCATGGAAACCTTCAAGGCAATTTTTTTTGTTATTGAATTGTACTCCTTTTGTGCTAAAAATATCCATTTTCATTGATCTTTATAAAAAATGTTCATCCATTTGAGATACAGGGGTTAAAAATGTCTGTTTGCAGGCTGTCACTTTTTCGTTGAATACTGTCATCTGACGGCTCATGTGTAGCTCTTATTGCTGATCTCCTGACCTCATAAACACTCGATATAGCTCATTTGTTATCAAACTGATAAGAATATGGGTTAAATACGTGTTTGTGATATCAGAAGATCAGAGATAAGAGCTACACATGAGCTGTCAGATGACTGGATTCAAAGAAAACTGAAAATAACAGCCTGCAAACATACTGATTAGTTGTGCAGAGGACCTCAGGCTGATAATCTTTTGCTTGAAGTATGTGGCAAAGTCCTCTGCTGAGATGAGAGGTAAAGAAACGGGCATGAGGGGATGGATTAGAGAGTTGAGTGTTTTAGTAGTTGTTCGGATCATGAGACAGGGAAGATATGAGAGATGTAAAGAAGGCTTGTTTTGCAGTAGTGCAGACGTTTTTGTACTTTTTTAGAATGGGATTTCTTCCATGGCCGCTCTGCAACCCTGGAAGATTGTCTCATTTCCTTGGTCAGACTGGTTTGCCAGGGGCACCTGCCGATTCATCAAGTTTTGTTGTGTGCGAGGGGGCGACTCAGTTGAAGTCATTGCAGTGTTATACAAAGTGGCAGCTGCATCTGCATCATGGAGGGGAATATATGGTAGAGAGGGGCCAAAGGGACTCCGATAAAGAGCTAAAGTCAAGATGTGTAATGAATGTTCCTCGTAAGGATGTTCTAGTTTGTGTATGGGGGGGGGAGGTAGATTGTGGTTGGTAGAGATGTGAGCTGGACAGATTAGATAAGGGACAGAGGTCGATAGAGATGAGGCCCAGTGTGTGACCATCTCTGAGTGGCAGTGGAGGAAAGTGAGTGGTAGACGTTTGGAGTGTCCAGAACAGAGGATCACGCTCACACACAGAGCGCGATTCCCGCACTGCACGCGCTCGTGTGAAACAGCGATAATGCACATTGCGGCCATTGGGCTGCCCTGCTGCAATGTCATTATCATGCGCACGCCGCAGGACGTCTTGCTGCAATGTCATCAGAATTGAACAATGTGTGTAGCGGGGGTGCTTTATTTGAAAGTTCCAAAATACTGTGAAATAAACTTGACAATGTAATTCTAGAGCTACTTAAGGGGTATTCCTGGAGGGTAAAAGTTATCCCCTATTAGGATAGGGGATAACTATCAGATTGGTGGGGGTCCTACCGCTGGGACCCCCATCAATCATGAAAACGGGGGCCCCGTATGCCGTGGAGGCCCCCTGAAATGACCACAGTGGCCGGTCGCACATGTGCACAGCCGCCCCATTCATTTCTATGGGAGTTCCGGAGATAGCGGCTATCTCCGAAATTCCGATAGAAATAAGTGGAGCAGCCGTGCACATGTGTGACTGGCCACTCCGGTCATTTCATGGGAGCAGCAGGGGGCCTGCATGGGGTACAGGGCCCCCATTCTTGTGATCGGTGGGGGTCCCAGCGGTTGGACCCCCACCAATCTGATAGTTACCCCTTTAATATAATATAATGCTCTTCACACAGATCACAAAGATACGATCGCGGTCTGGCTTTGCTTTGTATGTAAAGCCAATATCAGCGCACTGCAATCACATGTAAGATCCACCGTCATGCTTCACTCCATTTAAAGGGCATCTGTCAGCAGATCTGTACCTATGAAACTGGCTGACCTTGCCAGCTGAAGGCATCTGTGTTGGTCCCATGTTCATATGTCCGTATTGCTGAGAAAAATGATATTTTATTATATGCAAATGAGCGTCTATGAGCAACAGGGGCGTTGCAGTTACACCTAGAGGCTCTGCTCTCTCTGCAACTGCCGCACCCTCTTTACTTTAATTGACAGGGCCAAGCAGTGTAAAGATTGACTCCTAGTCCTGTCAATGAAAGTGCAGAGGGTGCAGCAGTAGCAGACAGAGCTGAGTCTCTAGGTGTAACGATAACGCCCCCTTTGCTCCTAGAGGCTCATTTGCATATATTAAAACACAATTTTTCTTTGTAATGCGGGCACATATGTACATGGGACCAACACAGATGTCTTCAGCTGCCAAGCACACATGCAAATCTGCTGACAGATGCCCTTTAGCTCCATCACTGGGCTGTAATTGTGAACCTCTTCGAGTGAGGAGCCGACATTAAGGAGCAGGGAGCTCGGTCAGCGGTCACATGATGCGGGCTCATGACGTCAGCAATCAATGTCAGACTACTGAACTTCCAGACTGCACTGAGCATGGGCAGATAGGATACAAATATGCATTTACATTACAGTAAATGAGACATTCTTAGTCCCTGGATAACCCCCATAATGAACTTGTTTCCTCTAGTCCTAAACACTACAGTATGGGATGTATGCATTCTACCTGTAAACAACCCGAAGACGAGGCACCTTGTCACCCTGGAAGAATGTCATTAAACATCATTGCTGGAATCCAGTTAAAAGTAGATTGTTGGGGTCCGACACCCATCACCCACACCGATCAGCTGTTTTGGGCAGCCACCATATCAGAAGTCCGTACTCCGTGTAGTGGCCGTTTTGGGGTACTGCAAGTCCGCTCTATTCAAATAATTGAGCGTTGAGCTGCAGTATGCTGGTGCCCAAAACTACACAGTGTAGTTCCACTGTACACAGTACAGTTTCCAGTGCCGCAGCGGTCTGCCACTTCTGATCGGTGGAGTTGTCGGACCCCACTGATCGGATATAGATGTGACAATAGGTACACTTCCTGTTATATTACCATTCACAAATCTACTAGTTCTCAGAATCATCTCACAATGTAGGGGGGTTGTTCTCTGGTGTCTCTGTCACCTAGGTTGGTTCTTCAAATCTGCCCTATATTTCATAATCTGGCAGTCATTATGTATATGAGTAGTGTACACACTCTCCACCTCTCAGTAAAACAGGGATCCTGGAACGTCTGGCTGACAATCTTCTCATCTTCTCTGGTTAAGAGTTGTCAACAACAACAACCACTCCTATGTGCGTCTGTGGGGTCTGGTAGAATGGACCCCCACTAGTTTTTTTGCACATGGACCTCCACTCTCTTTGCCCTGTCCACATCACTACTTACGGTAACTGTGAATGTACCGTTCTGGCCTGGAGAACAACCTCTCTGAGTTATAGTAGCTGACATTTGCGCACCCAGAAACAGATAGAATTAATAAGTTGTGGATTGTAACTTCTTGTGCTTTCGGGTATAAATTACATGGCTTCTCCTACGTTAGAGAGTAGTAGACTTTGTATAATTGCGGCGCCCCAGAGCTAATGTTAATGACCCTAGTGTATGCCTGTATGTAATAAAGCGATGTGATATTACCAAGTTTATTTTTGGCCAATTTTTATTTATTTTTTACTGTATTAAACTAACATCTGTTACAGAGTCACAGCTCTTGCAGTTCAGGTAGTCTGTGAGCAGAGGTCGGGTAAAGGAGCACAGAAAAGCAGTATAGACCTCAGTTGTGGAACACTGGAGATTTTGGAATGTCTCTGGCAAGGAGGCCACAGGTCCAGCAAGGATAAAGTCCCAGAATACACTAAGGTATGTGTAATATATGTGTAAAGGCAGCTAAGTGGGACACTGAACTGCTGACTCTGTTCTGGAAGATGTGCTAGATAGAGGAATATTAACTTAAAGGGAACCTGTCACCAGTTTTATGGTGTCCTAACTAAGGGCAACATAAATAAGTGACTGATTCTCTTAGCAAAATGCCGGCTCACTTTCTTTAATTGATCCAGTTAATCTGCCAACATCTTGTATTGAAAAGCTCCAGCTGATAATGATGACTCTCCCTGCCTACCTACTGCAGATTGACAGTTATTTTCCATATGAATCAGCAGCAGGTGGGCAGGGGAGTGGCTATAGCTCTGAATTAAATAAACGCTGGACTCAATGACATCACGCTGGACTCAAATCAGCTCATTAGCATGCGGCATGTGGCATCTTTGTGTGTATATTATGAGGTAACCATCTGTCACACCAGTAAGTGAATACATCTAAGGTACTTTTTAGTAGTTAATGATTGTATAGAATTAGTTAGATTATAATCAAATATCCACATGACAGGTTCCCTTTAAAGTGTATCTCCAATTCTCATTCAAGCTGCTTTTCCCACCAGAAGTTTAAAGGGGTTGTCCCATCTCGACAACCCCATAGATTGTAATAAATGTCAGGACCCACTCTATCTCCAAAACGGGGCCTTCAAAATCAACCAGGAACTGTACTCTACCAAAAGCCTCTCTGCAAAGATGCTTTTGGGCTTCTGATCTTCACTGGGGCCACCTGTTAAGACATGCATTTTGTTATTTATCTGTTTTTGCATTGAGTGATTAATAAATGTCAATGATATCTTGTAATATATCTTATTATAGGAATGTGGCATCTTCCTCACCTTCCCTTCCCGTCCTTCGGGTCCTCTGTTCAGAAACCCCCTTATTCCCCCAAAAACTGCCTAGTGTAAAACAGTAAATAGAAGATGTGGAGGAGGGGGAATGCAGCTTTAGTGTCTTGTGTTTCAGAAAAATAGTATGAGAGGAAGAGTATATTTGTAACCAGGAGGGGACATGGGATTTACTCAGCACACACAACACAGCTCATAAATCAGACTGGACAAAACCCAACTCCTCAGCAAGCGTTTATAGAGTGAATATTACATTTACACGAGCCAACAGAAGGAAGGAAAAGAACCAAAATGTGAAAGATACAGTAGGCACAGCATGTCTGGCTATACTACATCAAATTATATATATAACCATGGCACCAAACTAACACAAACATTAAATCAAAGTCTTGGCCCATCTGAGCACTAACTAAACTGTGGTTTCTACCTCACCGAAGTACAAATCCTATGCAGATAAGGCTTTTCACAGGAGAAACGTCTACCAGATTCAAGGCTCTGACTCAGACAGACAGTCTGAGGCCGCTACTTATCCCCCAGTAATGATCCAAGTGAATACACCTGAGAACACCTCAGGCTAGAGGGAATAGCTGTACTGGAGCAGGGTCGAATGGCAGGTCCCTCTACCAATCCTACCTACCATTCCAAAAACAATCCAGCTCCTAAACCAAGTCTGAATAAACCAGCCCCAGCAAACGGTACTTTGCTGACACCATACAGCCTTCTAAGAAATCTGGGAGGGAGATAGATAGATGGATTCTTTGTAATGAGAATGCTTTTAATTCTTCACTACATATTTGAACTGACACTTCTCACAATATTGTAAAAGATGTACATTCAGCTTTGACAAAACACCAGTGGAGGTTTCCGTTTGGGCCCCCCTCGCACGGAGTCAATGTGATGGAAAGCCAGTTGGCCTTAGATTATTTTGGGCAGGAAAGTGCAGTCACTGAACGCTTCTGTGTCACCTGCACATTCTGCCTTAGGCTACTTTCACACTAGCGGCAACCTTCTCCGGCAGGCTCTTCCGGCGGGTGACGTAGTTTTAGTGACATCTCGTAGTTTTATTCCGGCCGCCTCTCGCCATGTTTGCCGTACTGCCGCTGGAACTCCGGCCCGTCCCCATTATAGTCAATAGAGCCAGAGCGGCAGGCTGTTCACCCGCCGCAACAGCCTGCTGGAGAAGGCTACCACTAGTGTGAAAGTAGCCTTAGATATGGAGGGCTATATGTTACTAGATTTATTTTTTTCCTGTGCAAACATTGATCTTAGCTGAAACTTTTCTTGTTTCTAGGGCCTTATAAGTAATTCCCTTATATACTTCTATTACCCTGTTGCGCTCCCTCATACTGGATAAAAGCGGTGAGCGTATTCGGGACAGTCAGACTTTTAGGACCCTTTCACACGAGCAAGTTTTCCGTCTGGATGCGATGAGTGTAATGAATGCATTGCATCCAGACTGAGTCCTGACCCATTCATTTCAATGGGTCTGTGTACTTGAGCATCACTTTTCACACATCATCTCTGTGTTCAGGAAAAATCGCAGCACGTTCTATATTGTGCAATTGTCACTTAGCCTTGGCTCCATAGAAATGAATGGGGCTTGCGTGAAAAACAGATTGCATCTCAGCAGTCACAGACAAAACTGACTGAACTTGCATGCAAAACCATCCGTATAGGTTGCTGTCTGCCTAGTGCCTTTACCAAGAGGCACTTAATGTGAGTGGAGGGCACCATAAAGTGGCATCAAGTACCTCTGCGTCAAGGTGCATCATTTTTATTGTACAGTGTTGCCATTTCTAGATTTTCTAGAACTGATAAAGAATAAAGATATTTTCTAAGGCTTTTTTTACAATTCATTTTTTGTGCCTGTTTAATTTTTTTTGCTCTCTGAAAACCCCTGGCATATATGTTAAATGGACCCATTGGAAATGTGCTGGTCTGTATCTGGCAAAAATAGCATTAACTAGTGCTGCACACTGCGCTATTCCATACAGAGGCATCCAGTACAAAAATGTATGCACCGCAATTTATACTTTTTTTTTTAAACATGGGTAAATGCGGTGCAGTGTCACCTGTAGTATGGATCTTTTAATGTATGAGGTCTCCAGCACATACAATAAGCTGACACAAGACGCATGTTGTGAAAAGACCCTTCCAGATGTCCTGACTGACTGAAGACTGAGTCATTTTCTTAGCCTTTCATGTATTTTAAATATTTTTTATCTCTTTTTCTTAAACTTAGCTCATGATTTTTCATAGTCCAGCATCCTCGTCTCGTCCCTGTGCTCAAATACATTACAAGCGGATTCACAGGACGCCATCCAGAGTGAGTGTCATGTCAGGTATCTTCTCCATGTCTTTATGGCGTTGGCTCTACAATGACTGTTGGTTGCGCGGTGAACTCACTGGTTACTCTTGCACAACCTCAATGTTGGAATTTTTGTATTTCTCACAAAATTGGTCCCCCCAACGGGAAACATGGAGGTTGCCCAAAGTCACTGTGGAGCCTTTGCTGTAGTGCTCGGTCATTCCTTTTTGTTTCAACACCTGTCCTCTTCTGACATGTCTGTTTTAGTAAGTCATTTTATTCTCGATAATACTTTTGTGGAACATTGTTTCGCACACTATGCTCTTTAGTACCTAAGTTCTTGGTTATTAATGAATCTGCAGCTGGGGGTCAGCAGCTGGGGGTGTCCCTGCACAGACCCACACTTTCCAGTCAACCAGTGTCAGACTGTGCAGGAGCACCCCCAAACTGGTAACACATCTGAAGATTCATTAATAAACTTCAAGTGGGAGGCACTGACTAACAGAACAACATAGTTATATGATAAGAAGCTCCAAGATCAATTCATCATGGGGGCAAGTCCTCTTTAAATTGGTTGTCTCACGTCAGCACATGGCATTTATCCTGTAGAGAAACATAATACAAGGCACTTACTAATGTATTGTGATTGTCCAGATAAATTTTTCTATCACATTATACACTGCTCTGATCCTGGGGTTACAACCGCCCTGCAGTTCAGCAGCAGTCGCTGCACTTCCACACTGTAGGAAAAAGCTCCCACGATCCCAGTAACCAGAGAGGCCAGTGATCTCTCTACTTTATAGGGGCCGAGGCCACAATAGAAAACAAACGGCTCCCCTGTGCCACACAGGGGAGCTGATCCGGCCTCAGGAGCGCAGTGCTCCCAGGGAAAGCTGCCTCAGATGCCGTGGTCACAATTGACTGCAGCATCTGAGGAATTAAATGTCTGCGATCAAAAGTTATTGCTGATCGCAGACATTAGCCCTGAGTGTCTGCTGTGTCATTTCAGTTTATTTTTAATATAGTGTAGGAACACTGGTGTTAAACATTTTTGTAATATACTTTATTAAGGAACAGTTTTATTTATTTATTTTCCACTAGAGAACAGGGTGTAAAGTGTCAAACACTGTAAGTGAGCATTGCTAAGGAGAGTCCATCTTCAGCGTTCTGCTGGCTGGTGAAGACTCCTGTATCATACAGAGGCTTCCAGCCGCCTCTTGTCACTATGTACATGTGCCCTATCACTGCGCATCTGACATGCTTCCAGTGCTAACCTCTCTTCCCTGTGCTCGTCTCTAAGTTAATAAGTACATGGAAGAGAACTGGGATTGGGCCTGTCAACACTTAACGCTAACAGTAAGTATCCGGTAACATAGCGCACTTACTGGTAGCACAGAACGCTGCAACCCCACTGTTCTCCCTATTATCCCAGTGCTAGGAGACACACTAGGTAAGTGCACCGTGTTACTGTACACTTACTTTCATTGTTAGGCGCAGACAGTCTTGATCCCCACTTGCTAAGAGAAAAGAGCTGGGGGAAAAAAGCTAAAATTGCAGAGCTGCTAAAGGTTAGCACTGGCAGCAAGGGGCACAGCAGAGAGGGCGCATATAGGGAGGCAAGGACTGGGGTAGTGACAAGGGGCAAGCGGTATGTTACACACAGATGTCTTCAGCGCTCAGTGGAATGCTGAAGACACTCTCCAATTCTCAGAGCGCTGCTAAGTAGACCAGTTACCTCGTTTTCTAGTACAAAGAAACATCTTTCCCTAATAATTTCGTTTTTATAATATACTTTAACATCCCTGTCCCTACACATTATTAAAAATGAACTGAAATGACTGTTACACTTTCTCGCTTGTATCATTCGGGGACACAGAACCATGGGTATAGCTGCTTGCTGCCACTAGGAGGCGACACTAGGCTAAAAAGTATTAGCTCCTCCCCTGCCGGCTATACCCCCTCCAGCCTGGAGAGAGCATATCAGTTTTTAGCTTAGTGTATAGGAGGCAGACCTCCCTGCTTGCAGGGCGGCTTCCTTTTGTTATATTTTATATATTTTTTTGTTTTATCCCTTTCCCTTTTAGGTAGGGGAAACAGAGGCACCTAGTCCCTCTGTCTACCCTGGGAGCTAGACCGGTGTCGGATTCCCTCACCGCTAAACCTCCCCAAGAAGCAAAAGTGGACCAGGGCAGCCCAGCTCCCCTGCTTCCCGCCAGCCAAAGGGTCACCTGGATCCAGCGAGACCCCCCTGTGCCCCGCAAATTTTGGCCCCGGCTTCTCGGAAGGGTAGGCCGCATTTGGCACCTCCCACTGTGACACAAGGGGGCGGGGCTAAGTTTCCCGCCGCAGCTCGGAGGATTCAGAGGACCGCAGCCACACCAGTGGACTCGGACTTCAGCCGGCAGCACGCGTCTTCAGGGACCACAGGGCCTGGGTCCCCTGCATACTGGTAGGACGGTTCCTTCCCCCTCCAGCCTTGAGTACATCAGTGGGCAGCCATGTCCGAAACCACTGGTGACCCCCGCATTCCAACAGCTGCCACTTATTATGCATGTGTGAAATGCAAAATTAATTTTCCTCGCGGCCAGCTGGACTCTGTCTGCTCTGCATGCTGTGAGCCCACGCAGGTTCTGCCCCCCCAGCCCACGCAGCCGCATGCCCGCCCTGACCAGATGGAACCGGACTGGGCTTGTGCCTTGTCCCGAGCAGTGGAGGACCTTTCTAAGATATCTCAATCCACCCTTACTCTCATGGCTCGTTTGGTTGATAAATCTCCACCTGCGCAGTCAGCGCCATCCTCTGTGCGAAGGTCTGCCCCTAAGACGCTCTCCAATCGGCTCAGGGCAGGACGTCATTCCTCCTCTGACGCCTCAGCATCTCCTCTTCACCATGGGTCACGCTCGGTAACATCCTCCCTCCCAGGAGAAGTTCTGCCAGATGGGGAAATTAGTGTCTTTGACTCGAATATGGATCCGGAACAATCTTCCAAGATTGCTTCCATGGTGGACAGCTTAGTTTCTGCTGTCCGTGACACCTTCCAGGTGCAGGACGACTCCCCCTCCACTAGTCACCAGGGAGTGCTTTTCTCCGAGCCAGGCAAACTCCTAATGCCTTCACCTTACATGACGACTTTTCGGTCGTCATTGCTAAGGCATGGAATCATCCAGAACGTTGCTTTAACACGCCAAAGCGACTTGATCTGCTGTATCTCTTTTTGGCGGACTGGGTGGCTAAGTGGTCCTTCCCTCCCAAGGTGGACCCTCTGGTAGCACACCTAGCCAAAAACACCACCATTCCGGTAGCTGATGGCATAGCCCTGCAGGACCCAGTGGATTGCCGCATGGAGTCTTGAGCGAAGTCCATTTTTGCTGCAAGTGGCTCAGCGCTTCGGCCCATTTTCGCCTCCGCTTGGGTCTCGGAGTGGACACTCCGGTTAAACCAGGACTTGGCGGCGGACATTATGCTCACCGAGCTCCAGTCCTTGGCTCTGCAAATTTCACAGGTGGGAAAGTACCTCTGTGAGGCATCCCTGGATACGGGTGCACTTGTTGCCCGTTTATCGGTTCTCGCGGTAACCTTGAGGCGCGAACTCTGGCTTAAGGTTTGGGCAGCGGACTCTTCGTCAAAGCGTTCCCTTACCAGCCTTCCGTTAGCCGTCTCCCGTTTGTTCTGGACCCGGCTTGATGAAATCATCTCTGAGGCTATGGGCGGTAAAAGTACCCATCTCCCGCAAAGAAAGTCCAGGCGCATGTTTCGCGCTAAGCAAACAAGTCCCCGAGTCCAGTCCTTTTGTCCATTCTCCGGCACGCGTCCGGCAGCAACAGCAGCCCCTTCCAGATCCTCTACGGAGGAAGCCATTCTTCAGACCTCAACCAGCCTGGTGCCCAAAGGCACAGCCTGCCCGTCCTGCATTCAGCAAGCAGTCCTCCGCATGAAGATGCGCCCCACCCTATTCCTTTTTCAGGAAGTGTGGCGGGCCCACATCTCAGATGTGTGGGCACTCGAAATCGTAACCTCGGGTTACAAGATCGAGTTTGCATCCCCTCCTCCTCAACGTTTCTTTCCCTCCCAGCCACCCAGGGATCCAGATCGAGCTGTAGCTTTTTTCCAGGCAATTCAATCTCTCCCTGCATGGGGGTGATATCCCCGGTCCCTCGGACGGAGCAATTCTCAGGGTTTTATTCAAATCTGTTTGTCATCCCCAAGAAAGAAGGATCAGTTTGCCCGATTCTGGACCTCAATTTCATAAACCGGTTCCTCCGGGTTCAGCACTTCAGAATGGAATCCCTTCGCTCCGTGATTGCTTCACTGGACCGAGGCGAATTTCTCTCGTCAATAGACATTCAGGACACGTAGTTACACTTCCCCATTGCCCCAGCGCATCAGCGTTTCCTCCGCTTCGCAGTGGGGCTCCATCACTATCAGTTCGTCACCCTTCCCTTTGGCCTGGCAACGGCACAGCGAGTCTTTACTAAAATTCTCGCTCCTCTCATGGCACTTCTTTGTACCAGGGGCATCAACCTGATTCCCTATTTGGACGACATTCTGGTCAAAGTGGCGACCTTCAGTCAGAACGAGGACAGCCTGCGTATCACTTTGGATCCCCTAGCACGGTTCGGGTGGTTGGTAAATTTCCAGAAGTCTTCTCTGCTTTCTACCAGACGGATCACTTTTCTAGGCATGATCCTTGATACGGACGAGGCGTTGGTGCCTCCCTCTGGACAAGCGGCTGGCTCTTCGTCAGTCAATCCGCCTCCTCCTCTGGCGCAAGTACCCTTTAATTCGGTTTTGCATGAAGGTATTGGGTGCAATGGTCGCTTCTTTCGAGGCTGTTCCGTTTGCACAATTTCACACTCGTTCACTTCAACTGACAATCTTGTCGTTGTGGGACAAGTCACCGGATTCCCTGGACCATCGCATCGTCCTGCTCCAAGGGGTGCGTTCGGAACTCAGATGGTGGCTTTCGGCCCCAACATTGGAGTTGGGGAAGTTCTTTCTCCTGATCTCATGGATGGTCATCACCACCGACGCCAGTCTCCAAGGTTGGGGCGGAGCCTTCTCGCCTCGGATGGTCCAAGATGTATGGTCTCAGTTGGAGTCCAAACTGCCCATCAACATACTGGAACTCCGGGCCATTCATCTGTCCCTTCTACATTGGGCCCCTCTCCTGAAGGACCGGCCGATACGGGTCAGTCCATCAAGGAGGAACCCGCAGTCAGGCAGTGATGACGGAGTCAGCCAAGATCCTACGGTGGGTGGAGACTCATATACCGGCTCTTTCGGTGGTCTACATTCCGGGAGTGGAGAACTGGACGGCGAATTTCCTCAGTCAGATGACGGTGGACCTGGGGGAGTGGTCTCTGCAGCCGGAGGTAGACCTGATGGCATCCGGACTTAAGCTCCCTGTCTTCTTCTCTCGAACAAGAGATCCCAGGGCATGCGCAGTAGACGCGCTGGTGACACCATGGGACTGGTGTTCCTTGATGTACGTGTTTCCACCTCTCCCTCTCCTGCCCTGAGTCTTACGCAAAATCAAGATGGAGGACATCCAAACGATCCTCATCGCTTCGGATTGGCCTCTTCGCGCGTGGTACACAGACATCGTTCGTTTCCTAGGAGACACACCGTGGCTCCTTCCATTCAGACCAGATCTTCTCTCTCAGGGTCCTGTCTTCCACCAGCGTTTAGAGTCGCTACGTTTGACGGCGTGGCTGTTGAAACCGCCATTCTAAAGCAGCGAGGTTTCTCGTACAGGGTCATCCACACCATGATTAAAGCCAGGAAACAGGTGTCGTCCAGGATTTATTACAGAACTTGGAAGTCCTTTTTGCATTTCTGTGAAGAACGTAGCCTCCCCCCGCTACACTTCTCTCTTCCCGTCATTCTTTCATTTCTGCAGTCGGGTCTGGATTTGGGCCTTGCCCTTAGTACCTTGAAGGGACAGGTGTCGGCGCTATAAATTTTTTTCCAGCGTCCTCTGGCACTTCAGGCTCTTGTTAAGACCTTCCTGCAAGGGGTGTCCCATACCGTTCCTCCTTATCGTCCTCCCTTGCCTTCTTGGGACTTAAACCTGGTTCTGGGTTCTCTCCAATTGGCTCCATTTGAGCCTTTAGACACAGTTCCCCTCTGTATTCTCTCCTGGAAAGTCGCATTCTTGGTGCCTATTACTTCCATCAGGCAACGCTTTCCTGTAAGGAACCCTTCCTTTTTCTGCACCAAGATAAGGCAGTACTCCAACCTATAACCTTCTTTTCAGCCGAAGGTAGTATCTGCCTTCCATGTCAACGAAGACATCGTTCTTCCATCATTCTGCCCCTCTCCTCCGCATTCTAGAGAGCAGGCTCTCCATCAACTGGACGTAGTTGGAGCTCTCAGGATTTACTTGTCTGTCTCGAGAGCTTTGCGCTGTACGGACTCTCTGTTCATTATTCCGGAATGTCCTCGGAAGGGTTTGGCGGCTTCGAAGTTGACTATTGCCAGGTGGATCCGGTTGGCAATTACCGAGGCATACCACTCCCGGGGCAAGGTGCTGCCCCTTGGTATTACAGCTCACTCGACCATGGCAGTGGGCTCGTCTTAGGATCGCTTCCATCAAGCTTCAGCTTCACAGCTGTGCAAGGCAGCGACGTGGTCATCCTTGCACACGTTCACAAAGTTTTACCAGGTGCATACTTTTGCATTGGCGGACGCTGCGCTGGGCCGCAAGGTCTTGCGGGCAGCGGTGTCTTGAGCTTCCTCAAGGCAGTTTCCATGGGGATGTGTTCTTCCCGCCCCATGGACTGCTTTGGAACGTCCCATGGTTCTGTGTCCCCCAATGATACGAGCGAGAAAACAAGATTTTTGTGAACTCACCTGTAAAATCTCTTTCTCGCTTAGTTCATTGGGGGACACAGCTCCCCCCCATTGTGTTTCATTATAACCGCAGGTGCTGGCGGTTTGTTTGCCAGTGGGGTCCTCAGTTTGGTTCGACCCTTCTGGCATTACTTGTGTTCTGATTGCTTTTTATATGTTTATTTTTTTTTCTCCTCCAACTGCTTGAGTGCAAACTGATATGCTCTCTCCAGGCTGGAGTGGGTATAGCCGGCAGAGGAGGAGCTAACACTTTTTAGGCTAGTGTCAGCAAGCAGCTATACCAATGGTCCTGTGTCCCCCAATGAACTAAGCAAGAAAGAGATTTTACAGGTGAGTTCACAAAAATCTCGTTTTTAGTGGCTTCTGTTTTGACCTTTTTAGTTTCTTAATTTTTGTGTTTTTACTCTTTTGAGCTCTGTTTTTTAATATCCGACCGGTTTCTCACTTCTGGCTTTTCTCTCCTTTTGCTTCCTGTCATCTCCCTCTCAGAGTAGCCGTAAGAAGCAGTCGGTGAAAGTGAGCGCTGAAATCAGAGTGGAGTTGGAGGATTTTAAGTCTGAGTTTGACCTGGGTCTTATTGACCGGCTGGGGTCCCTCTTCCAAGATGGAGCCACAAAAGCAGCAAGCCCTCAAGGACCCTTTGACTTGCACCTGGTAAAAAAAGGATTAAGAAAAAAAAAAAGCTAGTGAAGGATTATTTATAGATGAAGTGTTAGCTAAACTGGGTTTCCATATAATAATTCACATTGTGCTTGTTTAGCTGTAGTTTTACTGCCAGTCTGCATAAATCTCTGTCTGTTCTGTAAAACAATGTCTAGCTTTGTTTGGATTAATATTTTGCTGGTGAAAACAGTGAATATCTGTGTTTCAGTCTAATTTATTCTTCGTGCCCTCCAAACAAACTATTGACTTAGACTTATGACTGTATATCTCTGTGCTAAAGTTAGCCTTGCCAAAACCACAGCATTGTTATTTTCTCTGTGTCAGAGTGATGCGACTCCTGCCCCTGAAGAGGATATAGAGATTCATGTGATGGCTTCCAAAGCACACATACATCTCCAGTTCCCAGTACCAGACTTAAGGCCCCCTGCAGAGCGCCGGTCTTGGGCGCAGAAGGCCGTAAGGAAGGAATCTCTGGAAATGGAGGTGGCAGATTTGGAGATCAGTACACAAAGGAAAACTGGTGTAGAAGAACCCAGCAAGATAGAGATAACATTTGGGGACCTACATGGTGAGATACATTGTCAAGATGGTTAGAAAGTCTCCAAAACGCTAAAGGTGAGATTTCTCATTACTAGTGCAAAGAAACGGGAAGGAGTTCCTCCATTGCAACTAATCCTGCTTTTATTTCTAAATGACCCCTAAGAACTGAGAGCTGCCATCTGATTAGTTGTTCTCCCTTTCTTTGGGTTAGTTTTGATAAATCTCCCCAGTGGTGTTTGGAATAGACAGCAGGGAGCGTGTAAAGCTTTCCAGTAACATATGTGATGTTCATGTAATCCCTTCAGGTGTATTCTCTGATGGGAACAAGTTACGTGTTCCATGTCTGAAGGTCAGTAAAGGACTAGATCCTCTCGCCAAACCAGGGGGAAAGAAATTCATCTTCCCCAGGTTAGTGAACATTGCAAGCAATGGCATATTACCGTACATGTTTTTTTTTTTTTTAAAACAAATCAGTATTCTGAAACATAAAAGAGCAGTTGTTTTAAAATTCCTTTCACATTTTTAGTATTTTAGTGACCCTCCTTCCTGAAAACAAAGCCTTTCCATGGGACCTGTGCCGGGACAAAATTGAAGACCCAGATCTTCCATCTGTGGAAAGCCCTTGTGAATTGAAACAGCCTGAACCTTCCCCTTTCTCATCTAAGAGGACAATGTTTGAGACTGAAGAGGTTAGCCATGATATATCAGTTACTTCTGTGTCATTCTATGGCCAAGCTTATGATGGTATACTATATACATGTATATATGTATTATACATGATTTTTGTAATAAATTTTTTTTATTCAGATCTGGCATTTGGTAGAAATGTACAGAAGAAAATCACAATACCTTCCAAGGTGTACATCATACAAAAGAAATGACAAATATATATGTCACAAAATGTAAGGTTCACATTGATTGCAGCATACCAAAGAAGGATCGGCCTAGATCTCATTTTCAATTTTCAACCCTCCCAACCCCCCCTCCCCTCCAAGAAAACAAAAACCAATCGAGACCCGAGCGACATGTTGACATAGATTTCCCCATCAGATTCAGACTTATGTGGTCTCGACAACTATAACCCTTCCTCTCAATTAACCAACCAAAATGTAGAATAGCACTACCGATAATCTAAGGTATCTATCCTGAGTCATATCAACAGATCCCCCAAACTACCTGCCAACCTCGCTTTCATGTACCAGGTCGTGTCCACAAATGGCTTAATAACTTCCTTCTTTTCGTACATTGTTAGCGACTTCTCAATAAACGGCCTCCATTTATGGACAAAGGATTTGATGGATACTTCCTTGTTGCGCTCCGCATCCAATCTATCCATATACAGGAGCACTTTCACCGTGCCTATGACTTCCTCCAAAGTGGGCACCTGGGGTTGAAGCCATTTCCTCAGAATGCACTTCTTTGCTGCAAGCAATATTACATGAGGCCCCTTGGTGCCCACTATGGGTGAATCCACTTCCTCTTGGACCCTGGGAATGAATTGAAAGACACATTGTTGAGGTGTATCTTTGACTTCAACCTTCCAGACGTCATGGACATATCCACAGATTTGCTCCCAATACGCTCTAAGTTTAGAGCACCCCCAAATCCCGTGTAGAAGGTCAGCTTTGTACAGGTCACATTTGGGGCAGTTTCTCAAGTAGTGTGCTGGTGCATTCTCATAAGACAAGTTATAGGCATATGTAGCCCTATGGATTATCCTGAATTGGGATTCTCTCCAGTGCTCGCTACTAATAGCACCTCTAACCTTATCTATCCCCTCCCGTATCTTAAAGGTAAGTTTACCATCCACTATCTGTTTCTCCCATTCCTTGAACACAGTCTGCGCAACCCCTTCGAGCTTGACATTCATCAATCTCCGATATAGCGTGGAGATATTATCCATAGTGTCCCCTTTGTTCATCAAACTAGCAAACCTAATAACAGAGGTTTCAGTACCAAGAGTTCTCGACTGGGCTGCGCAAAATGTCTGTATCTGCAAATATTGTAAATACTGCTTTGGTAATATGGAATGTTTGGCTCGCACTTCCTCCCAAGACAGTAACTTTAGTCCATTGGCCGTCAAAAGATCGCCCAGGGTCCTCACATTTTTCCTACGCCATTCCTGGAATAATCTATTAGAGCTTCCCTGCGGAAAAGATGGGAGAGACCACAGTGGCATGTAGGATGAGATATAGATTGGTAGTTTGTATAATTTTCTGACATGCTTCCACGCCATTATAGTATCCCTCACTATCAAAGCCTGCTTGACTTCCTGTGGTAGTAATGGAAGTTTTGTGTGTAGTAGAGCACGCAGGTCAAGTGGCGACACCAGCTCCTGTTCCAAAGCCCTATCAGCGTAATGTGAGGTTCCCCCCACCCAATCCCGTACATACCGCCATAGTGCAGCCAAGTTATAACCCCATATATCAGGCAGTTGCAAACCCCCTTCCCATTTTAAAAGGCAAAGTTTCCTGTACGCAATACGGGGTCTTTTTCCCTTCCAGAGGAAAGTTACAAACGCGGCTTGCAGTTTGTGCACATCCGTGTGTTTCAATAAAAGCGGCACCATCTGCAACGGGTATAAGAGCCTGGCAAAACTCGTCATTTTAATAAGGCTCGCTCTCCCTAACAATGTGAGTGGGAGTTCCTGCCATTTCTTTAATTCTTGAATAATTTTAGTTATCAAGGGGTCGTAATTCAACTTATACATTTTGGTTGGGGACTTGCCTATTTTAATACCCAGATACTTTATATGGTCTCGCGCTATAGTAATCAGACCATCATCAAACTTCACTCCTATTCCTCTCCCAATGTGCAACAACTGACACTTAGCCACATTGATTTTATACCCCATAAAAGTTCGCACTCTATCAAGGGCCTCTAGGACCTTAGGCAGGTCTGTAGTGGGATCATGCAAAAACAAAAGCATATCATCCGCGAAGCATGTCAGTTTAATCTCCTTATTCCCCACCTTTTATTCCTGCATACACCCCGGAGCTCAACAAGTATCTGGCCAGTGGTTCCAGAGCAATGTTGAACAAAAGTGGGGAAAGCGGGCATCCCTGTCTCGTGCCCTTCTGCAACTGGAATTGAGCAGACAACCAGCCAGGAACACAAATTCTTGCCTGCGGTGAGGTATAAATCGCCTGAACAAAGGCCCGGAAAGGCCCCTGAATTCCTATTTTGTCCAATACTAAATCCAGCCACTGCCAATTCACATTGTCGAAGGCTTTTTCGGCATCTAAAGCCAAGAGAGCTTCTCTTCCCATCTCACCTGTCTGCCGCCTCCTGAGGAGCCCGTCCTGCACTGCCAGAACAGTTCGTATGTTAATTGTGGCTGACCGACCTTTAACAAACCCTACTTGATGTGGTCCAATTATTTTTGGCAAAATGTTAGCCAGTCTGTTCGCCATTAGTTTTGCTAGGATTTTCAAATCCTGATTTATCAAAGATATGGGTCTATAGGAACCCGGAAGAGTGGGGTCCTTATCTGGTTTGGGTATCAATTTAATATGTGCCAAATTTCCTGAGGGCATCACCGTACGAGTTTGAATAATAGAGTCAAATAGTTTCATCAGGCTGGGGACTATCTCCGGGCCCATAGATTTATAAAATTCCGCTGGGAAACCATCGGGTCCCGGGGCCTTCCCATTATGTAGGGATTTTATCACTAAGCTAATTTCTTGTTCCGTAATCAGACCATTCAACATCAACAAATCCGACTCCTCAACAGACGGCAGAGAGACTGAGTCTAGGAAGGCGCGCCCTTCCGGAATATTGCAAGGGTCTTGGGCATATAACTGCTCATAATATTGTTTAAAAATCTCCAGTGTAACCTTAGGGTCACCAGATATGTCCCCCTTTTCTGTTCGTAATTTGGGAGGCGGTATCTGTGTTCTTCTCCCTTGTGCAAGCCTAGCCAGTAATCTACCCGACTTATTACCAAATTTAAAAAAATAAGCTGATGAGTGGTCAGCATGGACCCTTTCCACTTTTTCTGCATAATGGTCGTAATTATGTTTGGCCGTGACCCATTTAGTTTTATTGGTCTCTGTAGGATTTAGTTGAAACTCCGTATATAGCGACCTTAAATTGTTTGTGGCTTCTAACAATTTAGAACGCAAATCCCTCTTTTGGGCTAAAGTGTAGGAAATGATCTTTCCCCGTAATACAGCCTTAGCCGTGTCCCAAAAAAGGGGGGGATTGTCCTGGTGTTGCCCATTCGTGTCTTTATATTCCCACCACCACCCTAATAGTTTGGCCTTAAAGGTTTCATCCATGGCTAAATATCCCGACAACCTCCACAGAATATCCTGCCCCTTTGCACTAACCTCTCTCAGTCTCAATGATACCGGCGAGTGATCAGAAATCACCATTTCTTCAATCTTCACCTCACATACCTTGGAAGTCAGTAGACTGGAGCCCAAGAAGTAATCAATCCTCGACCACGCACATTGAGAGTGAGAGAAGTGAGTATATGCCCGCTCAGAGGGGTTGCAGTGCCTCCAGATATCCGTTAATTTAGTGACTTCCATCATATTTGGCAGTATGGAAAGCACATTCTGTTTATCTTTTGTGCCAACCTTTGTCCGCTTTCTATCCTCCAGGACCGAATGTACCATGTTCAAGTCCCCACCTACCAGCACTAAGCTATTGGGGTCTTGCAAGATCTGTCTTTCTAAATTCCCAATAAAAGGACCTGCGTGTGCATTGGGGGCATAGACATTATAGATTGACAGTGTCCCTGCAGGGGTTTCAACGGTCAGGTTGACTAGTCGTCCACTACCATCTGCCTCCTGTGCCAGAATTTTATACTGCAATTTTTTATGCAGCAGTATAAGTACTCCTGCCTTCTTTCCCTCCGATGGGGATCCTACCACTTCTCCCACCCATAATTTCCGCATTCTCTGGAAATCTGTCGCCTCCAGATGCGTCTCTTGCAGCAGGGCAATATCAGCATGTAATTTTTTCAGATGCCGCAGAACCATCATTCTCTTATGTGGAGAGCGTAGACCTTTAACATTCCATGTAACTATATTGACCATATTGATACCTCCCTAGTACTCTTGCCACTGATATTCAGATTATCTGTAGTGCTATAAGATCCCAACCCCCTCCTTTCCCAACTGAACAGAAAACCCAATAACTACTGTATCACCAAAGGTGACCGCGAACTTATGAATTTCTGACTTCACTTTTTTCTCGCCTATTTAGAGACTTCGCTATCTCTTTATCTCTTATATTCCTATTCACCAGAACATATAATAACTTCCTCCGTCCCCCTTTAGAACCTTTTGCTGAGCAAACATAATATAGGTCTTCTACTCAGCCCTTATGTATACACTCCGTTTGTATTTCCGAGACACCCACGAAGACGAGTCAACTCCAAAGCCGACTAAAACGCGTCCATGAGGGTCACGGAAATCCAATATGACATAAACCATTAGTTAAACTTCAAATAGACCAACCGCAGCACATGTTACAGCTACTGAACATAGCTACCATCTCGCGTAGAATCAAAAAGTCCCTCAGACCCGATAGTTATCACTTTAGTCCCTTCTGGCACGTCGATCCTCATGACCTCTATTCCCATTCCCTCGCCGGCGCGGTGATCGCGGCCTTTGTGAGGCGGGTCTGTCCCTCTGTGGCGACGGGGTTCTTCCTGATGATGTGATCCGTGCAGGGGATCTTTCTGCATTGTCTTGTAAAGTTAACATGTCCATGCACTTCTCGGCCTCCTCTGGTGTCTCAAAAGTCTCAGACGAACCATCTTCTTTAAAAACTTTCAATACCGCCGGGTATATTAGAGCAAACTTTCGTTTCTTTCTTACAAGACTTGAGCATATCACCGAGAAAGCCCTCCTTCTTCTCGAGACTTCCGCACTGTAATCACCAAACAGCAGAACTTTATAGCCTCTAACATCGATCGGCTTTCCTCTTTTCTTGAAATGTCCCAAGATATCCGCTTTCTCTGCGTAGTTCAGGTATTTGACAATAACAGGACGGGGCCTCACAGGTTGATCGTTACTGCGGTCGCCATTTTGCTCCAGCCGCACTGGGCCCACCCGATGCGCCCGCTCCACTACGCAAGGGCTGCGGATCCCTAGGGCTTTAGGAATGTCCACCGAGCAGATCGAGACCAGCTGACTAGCAGGTACGGACTCTGGTAGTCCAATAATCCGCACATTACTGCGCCGAGATCGATTTTCTAAATCTTCCAGTTTGTCCCGCATACCAGCCGTAGATCTGAGCACCGCCTGTAGCTCTATCTGAGCCTGGCTTAAATCAGTCTCTAGCGAGTTAATTTTGTCCGCCATCTCCAAAATCTGGGACGAATTCTTAGAGACATCCGCCTAAAGCTGTGTTAGCGTGGTCTCCACCGCAGCCTCCAGCGCCGCTTTGATGTCCGGGGCCAAAAGTTTAGCGACCTCGACTGCCAGGGCTTTACATCCAACCCCCAAACCTCTCAATACCTCAGGCTCCTGGTTGAGTGTCTCCGGATCAGACTCTTGCTCGGTGACCATCAAGGTGGCGGGAGGGGGTTGGGACGAGGACCTGGCGGAGCGCATGAAACGGTCTGCAGCGCCCGCCATCTTGTCGTCCTCCGCTGCGGCCTTTGCGTGTTTACGAAGTGCCGGGCTTCCCACACTTGTGCCGCTCCTGGTCAGATATTTCTCCATCCACTCCGGAGGAGGTATACAGCAGGTGAACGGGGATTACACCCCTTTGTCAAGGCTAGCGGTCCTGTGGTCGGTTCACTGGCACGGAGCTCTCCTCTCCTGCTGCCTCACATGCGAGCGCCGGAACCGGAAGTCCCTATACATGATTTTCAGTCCTCTGCAATATTTTTCACAATTTTGTAATTTTTCCTCATAGATGGTTATTCCAGCTGACCCAGAAGAAATGGCAGATTTCCAGCAGGTCACCCTTGGATCCTCTCAGTATAGACTTGAGATCACTCTGCCCAGAGCTCACATATTCCTTCCCAGTAAGGAAATGTATGAAAACTTGTACAACAGGTATTGTATTTGATCATACTGCCCCATTTATTATATGACTTTACTGCATACTTTACTATGCATGGACCTTTTTTGCTCCTCAGGTTGTGTAATGATCTGTTGATGTGGGAGCCTATGGTTTTGTTTGATGCACCCCTGACTGACTCTCTGTTCCCTTCCGAGACACTATCTATGCCGAGTTACCAACAGGACACTTTCCGCATGTGCAAGTCGGCATTCCGACTAGGTGAGTTTGTGTTACAGGTGTATGTAGATCACCCGTAATTATAGCTGGCCATAGACTTGAACGACTTTATTAGGTAGAAAGGTGTCATATGTAAAATATTTGAAGGTATCCAAATTGTCACTCAGCATCTCAGGGGAGCAAACCTATCCATTTCTTTGTCCCTCCCAGATGTGAGAGACCGTGTGTTACAGCGCTCAGGTTAGGTAAAGAAATGGTTATAATGCAGGAGTGTGCACTATATTCATTTCTCTAAATAACTTGCATTGCAGATTCTGCTTCTAAATGTCTTTTTCTCGTGCGTGGCATTGGGGGACACAGCACCATGGGTATATGCCCAGCTGCCACTAGGAGGCTGACACTAGAAACAAAAAAGTGTTGGCTCCACCCAGGTGGGCTATACCCCTCTGCTAGAGCCAGAACAACTCAGTCTAGTTCTAGTGTCCGTAGGAGGCAGACATGACCTGCTAGCAGGTCCTTTTTCTGCTAATTTTTTATCTTTTATTTTTATTTTTATTTCTTTTAATTTTTTCCTCTACAGGTAGCAGGGGCGGCTCCATCGTGTTCCACCTTAGTTGTCCCCCTGCGGGCGCGTACTCGGTACCTTGCAGCCACCCAGTCCCCAACGTGACCTGCTTCCGCAGTGGATTCCGGCGGACCCACGGTTTCCGTGTTGAGTCCGCCGAGGGGGTGGTCATGCTGCGCCTGAACTAATCGGAGGGTGAGTATGTGCTTCAGCCCCAACCCCCTCCCCCCCCCCCCCACCTCCACTTAGTAAGCTGGGCCTTTGGGGGGGGGCACTTCTCCTTCTTGGGGTCTCCCCCGCTCTCCTCTCAGGGGGGTCGCCATTCTGGAGCCTTTTTTAATGGTGTCGGCCCCTTTAAGACGGCCGGTTTCGGCCCTCGCTCTCCCTACCTCGGTGGCTGTGTCCCCTCCTCTGCCTTCCCTCGGCGCTGGCTGTTTGTTAGCCGCTTCCGCCTCCTGCGCTGGCGGGCGGGGGCCTGCCGGCGGCGGCGCTTTTCTCCTCCGGCGGCACCCTGGCATACTAGAGGCCGCGGCTTTTGCCTGGCCTAGGCCGCGGTCACGTGGGCGGGCGTCGTCTCCGCCTCCTGGGCTTCCCGGGCTTCCTCTCTGCCTCTCCCCTTGTGGGCGTTCCTCCGGAGGCCTCTCTTCTTTCCGCCCAATCCTGCGCCAGCGCGGGCTGCTAGGGGGGCGGTTCTTCTGCCGGACGCTCTCTCTCTCTCTTCTGCCTGAGCTGTGCGGCCGCGTGCGTCCTCACTCTGTGCGCTCCGGATCCTCCAGCTTCGGTTTTTTCTGGGACACAGCACCATTGGTCGTGGTAGGCAGCCTCTGGCTGACTCCTTCCTCTTCTTTTCAGGTTCCACCACCGAGAGGCCATCATGTCTTCCTCTGGTCAGGCCCCCACTCCCCCTGCCGCCATTTCCACTCATTACGCCTGCTCTGTGTGTAGCAGGAAGTTCCCATGCGGCCAGCCTACGTCCCTCTGTGTGCAGTGCCTCACCCCCGGGCCCGCCCAGTCCGCTCCTGCGGCCTCCACCTTGTCGGTTCTCCCGGAATGGGCTGCTACCCTGTCCCAGGCCATAGGTAGCCTTGCTAGCCTCTCCCAATCCCTGGCGCAGTCTCTGGACAGTCTCCCTGCCCAGATTGCGGCCGCCTCTGGCAGGGCCTCTACCGCTGGTGATACGCCTGGCGACAGTTCCCAGCCTCGCTCCGGCTCTCGGTCCCGCAAACGACCACGTACGGTCTCGGCTGGGTCTCACTCCTCCTCAGTTTCCCCGGATCACTCCCCGGCTAGGTCTGAGTCCGGTGAGATTTCTTCTTCAGCCGCTTCCGCCGCTCCTGGGGACTCCTCCGCTTCAGATTCTGAATCTGAGCGGTGTTCGGCGATGTCGGCAGCAGTGCAGGATCTCATCAGAGCCGTGCGGGACGCACTCCACGTGCAGGATGTCCCCTCGTCCTCCTCCATGGAGGCAGTGTCCTTCCGACGCTCTAAGCGGTCCACTGTGGTTTTTCCCAATCACGAGGATCTGGACGCTCTCCTTGCCAGGGAATGGCGTCACCCTGATCGGCGCCTTCATCTCACCAAGGCTTCTGATGTTCCTTATCCTTTCTCTGAGGATTCGGTCAATCTCTGGACGATGCCCCCCCTGGTGGATCCTCAGGTCGCTCGTCTGGCGAAGGCTACTACGCTTCCCCTGGCTGATGCGGCTTCCTTGTCGGATCCCGCTGATAAACGGGTCGACTCCTTGGCCAAGTCCGTTTTCATCGCAGCGGGCGCCGCCATCCGTCCTGCGTTTGCCGCCTCTTGGGTCGCCAAGGCATGCGCCGTTTGGGCAAAGCAGCTTCTCCGTGCTTTACCTGCTGACTCTGAGCAGGGGGACTTGGCAGTGCTTGCCTCCCAGATCTATCAGGCCTCCAAGTTTCTTTGTGACGCCTCTATGGAATCGGCTCGCCGCTCTGGGCGCGCGGCCGCCAACTCTGTGGCTATCCGCCGCACCATCTGGCTTCGTTCCTGGGCGGCGGACGCCGCCTCTAAGAAGGCTCTTATCTCTCTTCCCTTTCTTGGTGGAAAGCTCTTTGGGAAACGCTTAGAGGAGCTCATCTCCGAGGCCACTGGAGGTAAGAGTTCTCTTCTTCCTCAGAATCAGCCTCGCCGCCGTCGTTTCCCCGGATCGTCCTCCCGGACGCAGTCCTTTCGGTCCTTTCGGGCCCCTCCTGCCCGATCTGACAAGAAGCCTTCCAGGCCTTCCTTCAAGTCCAGGCCCTCTTGGCACGCCAAACCCAAGCCCGCTCGTCCCCAGCCCACTAAGCCTCCTTCAGCATGACTCGATCCCCGTCATGGTGGGAGGGCGCCTGCTCGTCTTTCGGGATGTTTGGCGGGCAAACGTAGAAGACGCTTGGGTTCTCGAGGTGGTCTCTTCGGGGTACAAAATCGAATTCACCGACCTCCCACCCAGTCGGTTCTTCTTGACGTCCCCCCCCATGTCTCCCGCCCGGGCAGACAGTTTTTTTCAGGCCATTCATTCCCTGCGCGCTCTGGGGGTCATCGTTCCGGTTCCAGAGTCAGAACGTTTTCGGGGCTTCTACTCGAACCTGTTCACCGTCCCCAAAAAGGACGGCTCACTCCGTCCTATCCTGGATCTGAAGGCGCTCAATCGGTTTGTCCGGGTCCGTCATTTCCGCATGGAGTCCCTCCGGTCCGTGATCGCCTCCCTGGAGTTGGGCGAGTTCCTGTCGTCGGTCGACATTCAGGATGCCTATCTCCACGTTCCCATCGCCCTCTCCCATCAAAGGTTCCTTCGCTTCGCGGTGGGTTCGCTTCATTTCCAATTTGTAGCCCTTCCCTTCGGTCTGGCCTCCGCACCAAGGGTTTTCACCAAGGTGTTAGCTCCCCTAGTGGCTCTTCTTCGTGCCAGGGGGGTCGCCCTGGTGCCTTACCTGGACGACCTTCTGATTCGGGCCCCGTCTCCCGAGGACAATCTGTCCAGCCTGAGCATCACCCTCTCGGCTCTTGCTCGGTTCGGGTGGCTTGTCAACCACTCCAAGTCCTCCCTTGTCCCACGCCAGAAGATGCTCTTTCTGGGAATGCTGTTCGATACTCGCCTCGGGCGGGTGTTCCTTCCCCCGGAGAAGGTGTCTTCTCTTCATGCGGGGGTACATCTTCTCCGCAGGCCGTCCTCTCTGACCATCAGGACGTGTATGCGCGTCCTGGGGAGGATGGTGGCCTCATTCGAAGCCATTCCTTATTCCCAATTCCACTCTCGGGACCTGCAGATGTTCATCCTGTCCAGGTGGGACAAGTCCCCGGAGGGTCTCGAGCGCCTCGTTCGTCTCCCTCCTCAGGTTTGTCTGGATCTCTCCTGGTGGTTGCTTCCCCGGACGGTGTCCCTGGGCCGGTCCTTCCTCCCCCCCAGTTGGCGCGTGATCACGACCGATGCCAGCCTCTCGGGATGGGGAGCGGTGTTCGAGTCCCTTACGGTTCAGGGTCTGTGGTCTGTTCAGGAATCTTCCCTGCAGATCAACGTTCTCGAACTCAGGGCGATTTTCTTAGCACTGTCGCACTGGACTTCCCGTCTGCGCGGCCTCCCGATCCGGATTCAAACGGACAACTCCACCGCCGTGGCTTATCTGAATCATCAGGGGGGCACCAGGAGCGTGATGGCCCTGCGAGAGGCCTCTCAGATCCTGCGATGGGCGGAGGAACACGTTCCCGTTCTCTCCGCCGTCCACATTCCCGGGGTCGACAATTGGGCGGCAGACTTTCTCAGTCGTCAGCTCGTCGACCCGGGCGAATGGTCTCTCCACCCGGAAGTGTTTCATCAACTGTGTCTCCGGTGGGGAGTTCCGGACGTGGATCTCTTCGCGTCTCGCCTGAATCACAGACTTCCGCGCTATGTTGCGCGGTCCAGGGATCCGCAAGCTCTTGCGGTCGATGCCCTGGTTCTGCCTTGGTCCCAGTTCGACCTTCTGTATCTCTTTCCGCCCATCCCTCTTCTGCCTCGAGTGCTCAAGCGTCTCAAGGCGGCCCGGGTGCCGGCGATTCTGGTGGCCCCAGATTGGCCCCGCAGGGCGTGGTACGCAGATCTCGTGTTCCTGCTCGCCGACGTTCCATGGCGTCTTCCCCTGCGTCGCGATCTCCTTTCGCAGGGCCCTCTGTTCCACCCGAATTTACCGCAGCTTCGTTTGACGGCGTGGCTGTTGAGACCGCGATCCTGAAGGCCCGTGGTCTCTCGGACTCTGTCGTTCAGACGATGCTTCGCGCTCGGAAGCCCCAGTCGGCCCGTATTTACTATCGGACCTGGAGGGCGTATTTTGCTTGGTGCGAGTCCGCACGTTCTCGTCCTCTCCTTTTTTCGGTCCCTAATATTCTGGCCTTTCTTCAGGCTGGTTTTGATAAGGGGCTTCGCCTGGCTTCTCTCAGGGGGCAGATTTCTGCCCTTTCGGTCCTTTTTCAACGTTCTGTGGCCACGCGGGCTCAGGTTAAGACTTTTCTGCAGGGTGTCGCTCGCCGAGCCCCTCCTTTTCGTCCTCCGGTGGAGCCGTGGGACCTGAATCTTGTTCTTGATGCTCTTCAGTCCTCTCCCTTTGAGCCCTTGGCAGACATCTCTCTGTCGTTTGTGTCATTTAAGGTTGCCTTCCTTGTGGCTATCACCTCTATCCGTCGGGTTTCCGAACTGGCGGCGCTTTCCTGCCGGTCGCCTTTTCTGGTGTTCCATCGGGACAAGGTCGTTTTGCGTCCCGTTCCTTCTTTTCTCCCTAAGGTTGTCACCCCGTTTCACATCAATGAGGAGATTATCCTTCCTTCCTTCTGCCCTAATCCTTCTCACCCTCGGGAGAAGTCTCTCCATTGCCTGGATGTTGTTCGGGCTCTCCGCTGGTACCTTCGCCTCACGGAACCCTTCCGTCGTTCGGATTCTCTTTTCCTGGTTCCGGCGGGTCCTCGTAAAGGTCTGCCTGCCTCCAAGGCCACCATCTCTCGCTGGGTTCGGTCGGCTGTCAAGGAGGCCTACGCCGCGAAGGGTCGCGCTCCCCCTTCCAGGTTGACCGCTCATTCGACTAGGGCAGTCGGAGCTTCCTGGGCGGTGCGTCATCAGGCTTCGGCTGCCCAGCTTTGCCGGGCCGCCACCTGGGCGTCAGTTCACACTTTTGCCAAATTCTACCACATTCATTCCCTGGCTTCTGCTGATGCCAGCCTGGGGCGTAAGGTTCTGCAGGCAGCGGTGCTTTAGGTTGCCGTCTGGCGATCTTCTTCCCTCCCTCAGGGACTGCTTTGGGACGTCCCATGGTGCTGTGTCCCCCAATGCCACGCACGAGAAAAATGGATTTTTTGTACTCACCGTAAAATCCTTTTCTCGTAGTAGGCATTGGGGGACACAGATCCCTCCCTTTCCTTGGAGCATCTGTTCTTGTTCGTGGTTCCGGCGTTTGCTTGTGGTTGTCGGGTTCCCCAGTTCAAGACTTGTTGGCACTCCGTTTCTTTTTGGTTCAGGTGTGGCGTTCCTACTGCTTTTGGTACTGACTGAGTTGTTCTGGCTCTAGCAGAGGGGTATAGCCCACCTGGGTGGAGCCAACACTTTTTTGTTTCTAGTGTCAGCCTCCTAGTGGCAGCTGGGCATATACCCATGGTGCTGTGTCCCCCAATGCCTACTACGAGAAAAGGATTTTACGGTGAGTACAAAAAATCCATTTATTCCTGGGTTCCCACCCCCAGTACGGGAGCGAGCACTGTACAATGAAATGACCTTCTACAGCGCTAGCTCACCTACTAGGAGACAGAACAGGGTGCTCTATCTACTTGTACATGAGTATATGGTAGCATGGACTGAATCAGACCATGCTTTGCAGAAGCAGAATCTGCAATACAAGATCCAAGAAGTGATCATTGTGCCTACTCCTGCATATAAACGTTTCTTTCTGTAGTCATAGGTACCTGCCCCCTCCCCTGACATGTCTGTATTAGTAACTACTTGCATTCCACATGTGATAATTCTGGAGCATCTTTTCTTATGGCTCTGTGTTGTGCTATTATTTCTGCTAGAAGTTATGAATGATCAGCAGCTTGCAATAAAGGTACAGATGGGTGTTACCAATTGGGGTGTGTCCCTGCACAGCCTGACACAACAGCACTGATTGGACACACCCGCTAATGGTAACACCCAGCAGTATGTCTATGGCATAACATAGTCATAAGAATAGATGCTCCAGAATTATTACATGTAGTTACTACAGCAGACATGTCAGGGGAGGTGACAACTTCTCTTTTTAACAAATTTTTCTAAATTTGATTAGCTTTATACTTCTGTCTTGTCAACGTCTCGTCTGATTATACAATGTTCACAGACTCGGATTCGGAAGATGAAGATTCCCATTTCTACTCTGTAGATGACACTTCCAGGTTCAGAAAAGGATCTCAAGAAGGTCAAAGCTTCTTTTCTGCTGCTATCACCATTTTGAAAGGACGCATTACAGCTTGGACTGAAGCCAAGGTTATATTCTTCACTGCCTTACATCTAGTTTGTTGTTCCTGCTGATGGTTTCCGTTGAGGTTTTGTTATACATTTTGATAGAAAGAATAATGCAGAATATAGCGAAATTCTTGACATGAAAAATGACCGAAGCGTTGAATTTGATGGGGTCTGTTGGTGACTATTTAGAATGATCCATTGGACGGCGGATCTGTTACAGCTTTTTGGCTTCAGTTAAACAGACTTAAAAGTGTTGTGCAGCCAGTACATATTGATGACCTGCCCTCAATATCTAATCGTGGGTGGCGCTGCTTCCTCTTCCAGATTACACTGTGCATTGTCTCTAGCAGCGGCGGCACAGTGTAATTCAGGTGAATGGAACAAGCACTTGTAATGACGCTGTGCATTGTCTCTAGCAGCGGCAGCACAGTGTAATTCAGGTGAATGGAACAAGCACTTGTAATGACGCTGTGCATTGTCTCTAGCAGCGGCGGCACAGTGTAATTCTGACGCTGTGCATTGTCTCTAGCAGCGGCGGCACAGTGTAATTCAGGTGAATGGAACAAGTACTTGTAATGACGCTGTGCATTGTCTCTAGCAGCGGCGGCACAGTGTAATTCAGGTGAATGGAACAAGCGCTTGTAATGACGCTGTGCATTGTCTCTAGCAGCGGCGGCACAGTGTAATTCAGGTGAATGGAACAAGCACTTGTAATGACGCTGTGCATTGTCTCTAGCAGCGGCGGCACAGTGTAATTCAGGTGAATGGAACAAGCACTTGTAATGACGCTGTGCATTGTCTCTAGCAGCGGCGGCACAGTGTAATTCAGGTGAATAGAACAAGCACTTGTAATGACGCTGTGCATTGTCTCTAGCAGCGGCGGCACAGTGTAATTCAGGTGAATGGAACAAGCACTTGTAATGACGCTGTGCATTGTTTAGCAGCGGCGGCACAGTGTAATTCTGACGCTGTGCATTGTCTCTAGCAGCGGCGCACAGTGTAATTCAGGTGAATAGAACAAGCACTTGTAATGACACTGTGCATTGTCTCTAGCAGCGGCAGCACAGTGTAATTCAGGTGAATAGAACAAGCGCTTGTAATGACGCTGTGCATCGTCTCTAGCAGCGGCGGCACAGTGTAATTCAGGTTAATGGAACAAGCACTTGTAATGACGCTGTGCATTGTCTCTAGCAGCAGCGGCGGCACAGTGTAATTCAGGTGAATGGAACAAGCGCTTGTAATGACGCTGTGCATTGTCTCTAGCAGCGGCGGCACAGTGTAATTCAGGTGAATGGAACAAGCGCTTGTAATGACGCTGTGCATTGTCTCTAGCAGCGGCGGCACAGTGTAATTCAGGTGAATGGAACAAGCACTTGTAATGACGCTGTGCATTGTCTCTAGCAGCGGCGGCACAGTGTAATTCAGGTGAATGGAACAAGCACTTGTAATGACGCTGTGCATTGTCTCTAGCAGCGGCGGCACAGTGTAATTCAGGTGAATGGAACAAGCGCTTGTAATGACGCTGTGCATTGTCTAGCAGCGGCGGCACAGTGTAATTCAGGTGAATGGATTAAGTACTTGTAATGACGCTGTGCATTGTCTCTAGCAGCAGGGGCACAGTGTAATTCAGGTGAATGGAACAAGCGCTTGTAATGACGCTGTGCATTGTCTAGCAGCGGCGGCGGCACAGTGTAATTCAGGTGAATGGATTAAGTACTTGTAATGACGCTGTGCATTGTCTCTAGCAGCGGCGGCACAGTGTAATTCAGGTGAATGGAACAAGGGCTTGTAATGACGCTGTGCATTGTCTCTAGCAGCGGCGGCACAGTGTAATTCAGGTGAATGGAACAAGCACTTGTAATGACGCTGTGCATTGTCTCTAGCAGCGGCGGCACAGTGTAATTCAGGTGAATGGAACAAGCACTTGTAATGACGCTGTGCATTGTCTCTAGCAGCAGGGGCACAGTGTAATTCAGGTGAATGGAACAAGCGCTTGTAATGACGCTGTGCATTGTCTAGCAGCGGCGGCGGCACAGTGTAATTCAGGTGAATGGAACAAGCACTTGTAATGACGCTGTGCATTGTCTCTAGCAGCGGCGGCACAGTGTAATTCAGGTGAATGGAACAAGCGCTTGTAATGACGCTGTGCATTGTCTAGCAGCGGCGGCGGCACAGTGTAATTCAGGTGAATGGATTAAGTACTTGTAATGACGCTGTGCATTGTCTCTAGCAGCAGGGGCACAGTGTAATTCAGGTGAATGGAACAAGCGCTTGTAATGACGCTGTGCATTGTCTCTAGCAGCGGCGGCAGCACAGTGTAATTCGGGTGAATGGAACAAGCACTTGTAATGACGCTGAGCATTGTCTCTAGCAGCGGCGGCACAGTGTAATTCAGGTGAATGGAACAAGCACTTGTATTGACGCTGTGCTGCCGAGACTTCTGAGATGACGGCAAGGGCTGCACAACCCCTTTGATTGGTAGATCAAACTCTTATGTAAAAACTGTGGTTCAATGCATTTGGAAAAATTGGAAAATTATTGGCTTATCACAGTCAAACTTTTGTAACCTGACAGATAACCTTTTTGATGGCTGGACATATGCCGTTTCACCTGACTTTTATGTGTCTGGACAGCTTTAGTTTTTACACCTTTTACACCACAGTCTATGCTTGATAC
The DNA here is from genome assembly GCF_014858855.1 of Bufo gargarizans. NCBI lineage: Eukaryota > Metazoa > Chordata > Amphibia > Anura > Bufonidae > Bufo > Bufo gargarizans. The sequence continues at coordinate 38,386,205 of NC_058089.1, forward strand.
TTCTAAATATTCTTGTTATGTGTCTTTCTTATTGCCTTTTCACATCTACACCGTAGAATGAAGGAAACAGGAGGCAGGAGAGCCACCACGGCGAGGTCGTTCTGGATGTTGAAAATGGCCGTATTTTCAGTGTCTCAAAGTACAAAGGCAAAGCTAACCTCAGCTATCTGTGTATTGAGTCTGACATTGTATCCCTCTATCACAAAGGTATATACAAAATGACGTGGTTAACACATAATGCGGCTTCTACTGTTTTCATAGCTATTTTGCCTCCTAGAGATATATTTTCTATGTTGTGTGCATGTCACCTATGTATTTTTTGTACCCTGTTTCTTCATTACTCGGTACATTTTTTGTGTTGATTGTTATTTTTTTATTTTGTAGCCACTGTAGAAGATTATTTACCACCAAGCACTCTAGAAATTCCCACTTTTGTAGCACCTTCAAACCTGAACCCTACTGTATACATCTCGGAAGAGGGGGTCTCTGCACAGCTGTCAGGAGCTCGAAAGGAGAAGACCCTCAAGATGCTCTCACTTTCTGTCCGCATTGACCTAAACCTTGTGAAGAATGTGAAGGTATCACCCCTGCTGTTCAATAAAGGGGAGCATAAAGAAGCAGAAAGGATTTTTTTATAATATAAAAGTAAAGGTTCAGAAGTGTGACTTATTATTTCAGACATATCAAAAGGATTTATGCCTTATTCACACACCAGTGTTTTCCATTAGTGATTGTGAGCCAAAACCAGGATTACATCTTCCAGATATAAGGGATAGATCTACAACCGTTTTGTGTTTAGAACCGCACCTAATTTTGGCTCCAAATTACTGAAGGAAATCAGTGACCGATCACCGACTGTGTGAATGAGGCCTTAGTCTGAGTTTCCACATATGGTGCGGGGCAGTACTAGTGTAGTAGTGTTGCACTCAGTAGAACTGCATGGTTTGCATCAAATTGCCTTGTATAGGGGAACATATAAAAACCATCTGCCTCACTTGTACATGCTGAGGACCACTGCAATTTATGGCCACACAACACACACTATCAACCTGCTCACCACTGTGGAAACCGACCGTAGGCCACTTTCATACTGTCAGTATTAGGTCAATGTTTTGTATCAGTATTTGTAACCTGAAAAAACGGCAATGGTTTCAGAACATGGAAGAGGTGCAAATCTTTCCATAAGATCTCATGCACACGACCATATCTATTTTGCGGACCTGAAATTGCAGATCCGCAAAATATGGATCTCATCCATGTTGCGTCCGCATTTTCTGCAGGACAATTGGCTTTAATTGGTCTGCGCCCACACTTTTGTGGACCCACAGACAAGTATATGACATGTTCTATCACTTTGTGGAATGGACATACAGATGCAGAAAGAACACTGATCATGTGTGCTTTCCCTAATCGTATTTCCATTTCCCAAAAATATATGCAGAATATGCAGACCACGGATCCACTGAAGTCAATGAGTCAGTAAAAAGCACACGGACTGCAGTCATATTTTGTGGGTCCGTGATACGACTGCGTGCATCGGGCCTCACCGTGTGAAAGCTGCCTAAGGGCTCATCCTTTTTTTGTGCAGATTTTCTAGAAGCAGCAATGTGAAAATGAGTTGTTGGTGTGTATAACAAAGTGTGCGTGTAATAGGCCATCTGAGCAATGATTGGTCACAAAATCTGTCAGATAATCTGCAATACTGTCCTAATGGTACACAATGCTCCCAATAGTGAGGGAGAGACCGGCATTTTCAGCTGAGGTTGTCAGGAAAGACAAAACCAAAGATTTAGACGACAACATTTATTGTGTCACAATTAAGAATTGACCTTTTGTAACTATTTTAAAGCAATCGGTAAGGATTTTGTCATCTACCTTGTTCTGTGATAAACTCTGCATATTTTTCTCTAGGAATTCCTGGTGGCTCTGCGACTAGATGGCGCTACTTTACGTCACCACATGGCACTTCCAAATCAAAGCTGGCACAGTCAAGTGAGTTATTCTTGATTCTGTATAGAGACACCCTTATTTTTGGGGCAGGGATAACTGGGTAACGGTTTTTATCATCACTTATTGTTTTTGTGGTTTATAATTCAGCTATATATATACAAATACATTTATCAGATTAGAACCATTGCTTTGCTGTGTGAAGATTGGCAGTGATGCACAGATAATGATGACATGTCAAATTTCACTTAGTGTTGTCAGAGGATAGTGGTTAGGCGACTTTTTCCTTTTAAAGTGGTATTCCAGCGCACAGAAAGGTGGATTTAGATGGCCAGATTGTCGGGAATAGGAGTTCCTGCAAACACTTGTTCCCGACAATCTGCTCGTCTAAATAAGCAGCCAATCACCGAAACGCTCGTTCATCGGGTGATTGTGTCGTCAGTGCAGGCACATAAACTATCATTTCTGGGCAGCTGATGGTGCTGTCTAAACAGCGATCTGCTGCCCAGAAACAATGCAGATATATGAGGACGAGCGATCGCAATAGTGACAACTCATCCTCATACTGTGGAGGTGATTGCTGTATGTAAATACAGTGCTTCACCTCCACTGAACGAGCAGCCGACTGTTGGGAAGCAATGCTTCCTTCCCGGCAATCTGCTGTTCGTCTCTCCACCTTAAGATAATGGTTCTTGTATGTAATTTTCCAAATGTATATACCTGGTGTAATGGTACTATTCAATACAGGAGAGGTAGGCCGGTGTCTCACCTCCAAGATCTTACTAAAAGGGGATATATCAACTTAATATCCTGCCTTATTTAAAGGCAATATATGAAAACTTTTAGTGTGTGCTAGAAGACAAAATGACACAAAAATGTGTATTCATGAGCACAGCTCCCCTACCTTTCCGGCAGCGACTGATAAGTTGCTGTATATACATAGCAGCTGGCAAATTGCTGTCTCAGGGGGCACATATTTGTGCTATTTTGGCTATTATTAATATGAACCTGTGACTACAATATGCTGACTTTACGTAGGACAGCAACAGATCCACACAAACAGAGTCTATTGGCTATACTTAGCATACATGACTAATACTAAAGTACTGTTGTGCACCAAAACATTGCTAAAACATTACCCTTGTTACTTTTATCATGGTTTCCAATTCCTGGAAAAGATACTTCGTTGGATATGCAAATGAGAGGAAAACCAAGTGCCCAGCTGGGCATTTTCATTCTTTCAAAGAGCCCAATCCCGCCATTTCTCTCAGTCCCAGTTCCTCCCCCTTGCGCCTCCTAGTCCTTCCCATTTCCCTGCAATATCAGTGATACCCTTCTCCTCTGTCTACAAAGTCACCGAGCCGCAGATTGCTCTATCACAGTGTATACTGCTCATGGGCCACTGACATCTTCAGTGCGTGAGCTTTGGGTGCAGTGGCGCGTTAATGTCGCAGGCAAAGGGGAAGAGGATCAGTAACTTTGCAGGCAGGGAGGGGGGACGACAGACTTGAGAGCGCTAAGGTGAAGAGGCGGGCTGGGGCTCCTTGAAAGAATGCTCAGTTGGGCACTTGCTTTTCTCATTTGTGTATCCAACAAAGTTCATTTTCTGGGATCAGAAATGGCGAAGAAAGTAAGGCCTCATGCACGTGACCGTAGTATGGGTCAGTGTAAGGTGTCTGCATTTTCTATGGGTCCACAAAAAACATGTTTCACGGACATATTTCAGTTCTAGTAGAAAATTGTGGAATGCATACGGCTAGTATCTGCGGGTTCGCAAAACTGATATAGTTGTGTGCACGAGGCCTAATAAAGATTTGATTTCAACAATGGTATAGTGCACAACAGTACATTATTGTTAGTTATATATGTTAAATATAGGTGATAAAGGAGAAGTATATAGTACAGTGGCTCAAACCTCTTGTATCACCTGGATACGGTGCGCAACCCTTGCGGCCTACCCTTGGGTCGCAGTGGAAAAAAGAATAAGTAGATGGATAGGGGGCACTCGACTACCTGGAACCAATGGATATTCACTACACTTTGTTATTATATTATAGTAAATTTAATCAATCAATAGTGGATACAATAAAATATACAATATATAATTCCAACCAGATTAAATCACATCAATCACATTAAAAAGGCGCCATGTGATTATATGTATATATATAGGATATATGTAATTCTACATGGCGCCTTTTTGATGTGATTTAATGTGGTTGGAATTATATATTGTATATTTTATTGTATCCACTATTGATTGATTAAATGTACTATAATATAATAACAAAGTGTAGTGAATATCCATTGGTTCCAGGTAGTCGAGTGCCCCCTATCCATCTAAATATAGGTGATAGACTGTTTTTAAAACTATCGATAGCGGAATGTTTTTTTTTTTTCTTTTGTAATTATCTTTTTCTCTGTTCTCAGATCATAGATTTTCTGGATGTAGTCGATGATCCCATTTTGGGCTACAGTGCCCCAGCTGTTATTACTATACTGCACACCCATCTCTTTAGCTGTGCTGTGGATTACAGGTAATAATATATTGTATATGTATATATATATCTGTAAATACTCATCGTGTACTGATCCAGAGACACAGCCTGTACACTCCCCAGGATGTAACACGCCAGAAGAAACTCAATGCAGATATTGAGGAGGTTGTTCAGGCCTTCTTGGGCCAACAACCCCTATCAGCCTAACTGCGGTGATGTATCTTTCAGGATCTGAGCACTGAGGCCTATGATTGGCGGCAGTGGTAATGGGACCAAGCCGCTTCCTGGTCCTACAGGGACTGGCGGCAGCTGTGAATGGAGCGGCGGAGTGGCCGTGGACATATGAGCGGTGCTTTCTTGTTAAAGGGAGTCTGCCACCAATATTTTGCCTATATAACTAATGCTGAGGTGCTGTTGTGCACTCAGACATCGTTTGGTATGTTAATGTGTATTTCTGCCCAGACTGCAAATATGTGGTGGCCGCTATTGCGCAGTTTCTTGTAGCTGTCACCTTGGGAGCGCGCACGTCAGAGCTTTCTGCCCGGCCATCTCTACTCAGCTGCATAGATGTCTATGGAAGGCTTCAGGGCATGCGCTGAAGCCCTGAACCTGTTCCATAGAAAGAGTTATAGATCTGCCTGCCGCACCATCCTTTACTGATCAAAGAGCACGTAGCTGTAGATAAGATTGCGCAGTGAGTTTGTCTCTAAATTACTGTTATCTGTATATGTAAATATAGAAATAACAGCGTTTAGTTTAGAGACTACTCACTCTCGGTCTCTGCAGGGACGGATGAGAGATCGTGACAGCCACACTTTTCAACGCTGGTTGTCACGATCCAAAGCCTGCTACACTATTCTTGTTTTTCCACATGCTGCTACACTACCAGCAGCGGGAGCGTGTACGATCTGCTAGCCAAACTGTCAATCAAAAGCAAGCATCCCGCCCGGTGCACAAGTGTAGGCAAGAGGAGGGAGATGGAAGAGCCGTTAAAACCGGCAGATACAGGCCCTGGTCTATTACTACTATGGAACGCCTTCCCCGATCTCAGCCCGGGGGAGGCATTCCTGACCAGGAAGAGCAGACTTCCGGACTTTTGCCTTTTTAGAGTCATCTAATCGCAGACATTAGCCACGGGTGTCGCATATATACAGAGGATGTCGGGAAGAGGTTAAAGCTGCAGTTGAGATATATGAACTCTGAAGTCTGCAGAATGTAGCTATAGATGAGAATGGGAAAACTGCTGGCAGACAGAGATAGTTGTTAGAAGTCAATAGTTGTCCCAATAGTCCATGAAAATCCTCCAGTGTCTGATTGACATCCTCAGAAATGTAATGTTCCTTCCAAGATACAATTCATTACAAATACGCAATAGACATTATCCGAATATGCAAATGGATACTTCAAAGTTCGAACCTCGGACCACAATACATCAGGCTCTTGTGAAATGTGGGACAAGAGAGTTGCTTCCATAAGTTAGCGTTTGTGCCTCAATATTGCAAAAACATTGACTAAGTACAGAGCGAAAGATCACTCCGTAGTTATAACTCGCCAGCGCCTTCTCTCCAAGTCTAAAGCCACATTCGGCAGATCATTCATGGAACCAAGCGCAGGCAGGGAGATTGATGAAAGCGTTTTGGGTGCTCCGTTCTCGAGACCCACACATATCTGACACTGGGGGCATATTCTAGTTGAAAACACCCTATCTACTCCTTGGGCAGTGCCATTCTGAAAATGACATACTGATTCCTGACATACTGATGCTGATTCCTGTTGAGCTGATTTTACTTGTAGAAATGCGTCAGAGGAGGCTTAGAGAGGATCGTTTAAGGGCCACAGAGTAGAGAGGTTAGGTCCGAGGTTCCCGCCTGGCTTAGGGTTGAGTGATCCAATATCGGCCATTCACGGTCTAAACCACATGTGGAATCGGGACTAGTGAGCGATCATTGCCTGTTTATAGACGGCAGCATCTTGAATTTAGGCATTTAAAGGAGTTACTAACCTCACAACCTGACTTTGGTAGTGCAGCTATCAGACCACCTGTGGGTGTTTGGCGTTTTGTTATGTTTTATAGCAATGCATCCATTCATTTTTTTTATATATCCTTTATCTGAGGAAAATATTCTACACCACACCATGGAAATGATGTCATTTTCTAATACGCAATAAATAAAATATTTTCTTAGATCAATTATATGCTGTGTTTTATGTTTTGGTGTGGTATGGTTTAAAATACATAACATGAGACAGTGAGTACAATAAATATGAGCTTAATAATTGAGAGACTTGTACATAAGGAGACAGGACCCTGCCTACAAGGGCTCACGTTATACACAAGTACCAATTGGGGATATTTGGGGCTTTACAGATGAGTGAACACTGGAAAAATGTGTATAATTGGTGCTGCTATAGTCAAGGAAATGAGATGATTACCAGGAGGGATGAGGCCTCATGCAGATGGTAGAGCCTTCACGGTGGCACATGGAGTCCCCTAGGGCTCTTTATACTACAGCGAGACAGAGGCTTCATATGCCGTTGTAGTCATTGGGGGCAGTATGTCGGACATATTCTTTACAATAAAGCATATGATGGAGCATGTATAAAATCTGGGGCATTTGGAGGTACAGTAGCACCCCATGCACTTCTGTGTGTGCCATATTACAGCTCTGTATAAAACCGCTGTAATACAGCCATGTGCTTTAGGTATTAAAGGAGTTATCCCATAATCAGGCTTTTTTGCCAAAACCTGTTCTCATAACTAGTGTTGCGCTTTTTCATCTGTTTGTTGTCACATTTTATCTCCTTTTACATCTGATTTACACTGACAGCAAGATGGGTGGTCCTGTAGTTGATAGCGGGTGACTACTGATGCTATCTGGGAACCAGTTCCCTGAAGCACCATCCGTCTCCTCCCAGCTGCAGACAAGATTCTGTGTGGGATTTGAGAAACGTCACCGTTGGTGGTTCAGTGGGTGATAGTTTTGGGCATCACGTCTGCCTTGTGCAGGGAGGACACCACTACTGCATATGTGCTGTCTCACTGCACAGAAAGAAGAGGACGCTCGCTGTAGCAGAATGGTGGGAATTTGAGAACTTGTTTGATTTTTAACAGTGGGGAACCAATAAGCCTTGAATAAGTGTGTGGGATACCCTTCATTGTAACCAGATGAACAAAAAGCTGGACTATAAGAAATATTTCTAAATCTCCCCTTCCTTCTCTTGTCAGACCGCTCTACCTCCCCGTCAGAGTCCTCCTTACAGCAGAGACATTTACCCTATCTAGCAATATAGTGGTGGACACCTCAACTTTCCTCCTCAGGTGAGAACTTTGTGAAGCTCAATCTGAATACAGGATTTTTCAGGGTTATATATGTGTACACGTAAGCAGCCCAACATTTGGGGCAAATTTATCATTCCCACCCATCAGGTTTTCTGGCGTAATAAAGCGGCAAACCTCATGTTTCTGACTTTTTAAATACAGAGCAAGTGGAGTTTCTACGCTGCCCTCACCACTTTCCCAAGAAGGTGGCGTGAAGAGGGCGGAGGCCAATGTGCCCAAAATATTTACTTACTATTATGCAAGTTTTCTTGGGTAAAAGAAGACTGAGATCTACGTCAGCTCCTAGATACCAGTTTAGGCGAACCAACTGCTGGAGGATGCTCCTAATTTATGACTAGGCCTGCACTTCATGATAATTTAAGGACATCCTTCAGGGAGCACAGGAGATACCATAGACTGGTGTAAAACTCTGGTCTATGATAACTTCTCCCGATGGGTTATCCTATTCTGTGTCTGTTAGCACAGGTATTATTATGTTGATTCTATTTTCGACAGCATGTCCACTTAGGCTGGGCTCCCATACATCCAGCCTTCTGTTCTCCTGGGGTTATTAAATCCAAAATAAAACTGATGCCAGGAAAGATCCTGTGGTTTTCTGTAGGATTGTTTCTGGCATCTGTGTTACAATTATTGTTATAGATAAACACCAATAAATGACTCGCGCAAGTGAGTACCCGTGCCAAGCCTGCGCGCAAAGTGGGACACCAAAAAAGGGGAAAAGGCTAGCACAAATGGAGATAGATATAAACTTTATTACAGTCTCAACACGAGACCAAATACAATAAAATACAAGTAAGAGACAGGACTGTGGTGGGTATGGGACACACAGGAGGAAAAACGGCACCACTAGTATATGAACATGTACAAATCAATATCAATGTAGATATCCAGACTAATAGATTCGTATAAATATAACATGGTGTATATGTAACATAGACGGAATGTCCAGAGCTAATAAAACAGGATGGAGATCCAAAAAACAGTACAGAGATATGTAAAGTGCAAAGTGCAGAAACACCCTCCCCCTGAAGAAGCTTTACGCGAAACGTGCGTTGGGATTATCCGATTCACCACTCAGGTGTTCATGTCATAGACCTATTGTGGATGTTTCAGTAATTGCGATCCTTGTACTTTGTGTTTCTGCACTTTGCACTTTACATATCTCTGTACTGTTTTTTGGATCTCCATCCTGTTTTATTAGCTCTGGACATTCCGTCTATGTTACATATACACCATGTTATATTTATACGAATCTATTAGTCTGGATATCTACATTGATATTGATTTGTACATGTTCATATACTAGTGGTGCCGTTTTTCCTCCTGTGTGTCCCATACCCACCACAGTCCTGTCTCTTACTTGTATTTTATTGTATTTTGGTCTCGTGTTGAGACTGTAATAAAGTTTTTATCTATCTCCATTTGTGCTAGCCTTTTCCCCTTTTTTGGTGTCCCAATTATTGTTATAGGGCTGGATATCTCCCTGTACCAGACTTGCAGCATTTTTCTGTCTGGTTATCTCTGCTATCAATGCTCTACCAGTGCAGAAAGTGCACAAAAATATCTAGTTGTAGCCAGCTGAGGCATAAAACAACTGGGCGGGCAAGCTGACGTGTGTGAACACAACCCAAAGCATTGTTCACATTTCCGTGTCGGTGGAAAATCCATCTGTGAAGATGTCCGTGAAGAATCCGTGGTGGTCTTTTTGCCCTCCATCTGTTTTCCACGGACGCTGCTCAGCTGAAAATTCCTTGGTCTGTGGAAAACCCCTGAGAGAACACAGATGCCATCCGTGTTGTGTCTGGTTTTTCACAGACCCATAGACGTCAATGGGTGTGTTTGGTCCACATCACGGACCAAAGTCAAGTCTTAATGATTTTTTCACTGACCCACAGACAGTAGGGAACCACTGATGTGTGAACAAACACCTTAAAATGAGTGGGTACATATGCTGTCCGTGGAGAAGACGGACAGGACTTTTCCGTTATTCACTGAAGTGTGAATGAGGCCAAAGGCAGTGTAAAATTAATAGTTATATTCCGGATGTCCTTTTTCTTTTACTACCGTTCTAGCAGGAGAGAAATTCAAGTCATCTAACTTTTTCACAGCTGGGGAGGCAGCGAGATACCAGACAAAAGCAATTAGGCCTCAGGCACATGGCCATAATTGTTTTGTGGTCCACAAAACACGAATCCCTGCTGTGTCCATGCTCCTTTTTTTCCTGTCTATAGAAATCTCCTATTCTTGTCCGTAAAACGGGCAAGAATAGGACCTGTTCTATTTTTTGGTACAGCAGTGGTATGGACTTTTGGATGCACACGGGTTGCTGTCTGTATCTTTTGCTGCCCAGTTGACATGAATTGCGCAGGGCAAGGGCTATTTGTTTTCATTTGGACATTTCCACCTAGCAGTATTCCCGGTGACGTCAGCGGCTCTAATGGGCGGTTTTTAGCGCTGCCCATTAGTGCCAGTGACGTCACCGGGCTCACTGCCAGGCGGAAGCCTCTACCGAGCTTACCCATGCATAGCCCAGTATGTTAGCGGATCTCAAGAAAATTTCCTTGCCCTGCGTGATTCAGCGCGGGGCAAGGAGGAGCATTGGAGCGTGAAAAGCTCCGATGCTCCACTCATTCATGGTGATTGACTCATTCATGGTGAATGAGTGCAGATTGGGTTGTGTCCGGGTTCAGCTCTGAACCCAGACAACCCCTTTAAAGAGTATGTTCAGACGTGGAGGAAAACTCCTACCTCCAATATGTCTGCACATCTTTGTCAAAATCTGCATGTGTTACATATGGATTTTCTGTGGATATCAATCTTTGCGTCACCGTTGGTAAAATTGATGGCAAACATCGGGAGTAATCCACGACATATAGGTCAATAGATCGGAAGAATGCCTTACAATGTTTGTCAGCGGAGACCTGTAAGACCTCATTCACTGCATTTCACTACAGATTTTCAGTGCAGAGCTGTTTGCATTTATTTTACAGAGCATCCTCTCCCCTTCAGCTGAAATCGCTCTCCTTAATTTTTCTCCATGTCCCAATGTTATTCGGTTCTCACTTCTTTTTTTTTTTTTTTTTTTTTTGTAGGTTTATTTTAGATGATTCCGCTCTTTATCTGTCAGATAAATGTGAAGCTGAGGTTACAGATTTAAAGAAAGGTATGGAAGTCTTTCCCCAGTAATCTAATTATTACATGGATGGTATCCATATTGTATATGGCAAGAAGTGGGGGCAGTTTTCATATGCTTTTAAGGTCCTTTTACATGGACTGATTATCTGTCAGATGATCAGGGATTAGGGATGCAAATGAGCTCTTAGCAAGCTCTGCCTCTAATGCTACCAGATGTAAGGCAGCTCTCCTATAAGTCAATGTCCGACCCTTTAAATAGGCCTTGAGACATTATTCGGATATTAAATAAACCAGTAACCCATCTGCAGACAGACTGGGTGATTGCCCCTCATCAGTGCAGAGCAGAGAGTACTGGCTTAACTGGGTGAGAAGTCAGGATTTGGGGGTACTCCCACCCAGTTAAGCCAGTACTGTCTGCTCTGCACTAATGAGGGGCAATCACTCTGAAACGGCTGTCTGTGGATGGGATCCTGGATTATTTAATATCCGAGTCATGTCTCAAAGCCTATTTAAAGGGTCGAACATTGACTTACAGGAGAGCTGCCGTAGCATTAGAGGCAGAGCTTTTAAAGAGCTGATTTGCATCCTTTTCTTCCCAGAATTCCAGAGGAGCATGTATGGCCTATAAGTCTCTCACGCCGAAGAGAGAGTGTGTACCCCCAATGATCAGGAATGAAGCAGATGCCCCTGATCACTGTCAGATCATCTGCAGAGGTGACTGCTGCATTTACATGTTGTGTGGGGACAAGTGAACGAATCAGCAGTCGCTTGTCTCCATAGAAAATCTTTGTTCCTGCACAAAAGATCATTGGTTATTTTTCTGTACCGGCAAAACGACACAATCATGATGATTTACCTTTTAGGCTACTTTCACGCTTGCATTGTTGTTTTCCGGTAGGTATTGAGATCCAGCAGAGGATGTCAATACCGGAAAAAGATGTTTCCGTTTGGTCCTCATGCATTCTGAATGGAGAGCGATCCGTTCAGGGTTCTCAGGATGTCTTCCGTTCCGTCAGTATTCAGTTTTGTGACCAGACACACAAAACCTCTGCAAGCTGCGGTTTTGTGTCCAGTTATAAAAACGGATCCTGCACTGAAAACAATGTAAGTCAATGGTGACAGATCCGTTTTTTAAGGAGCCAGTGTATTTAGTGACTGATCCATTTTTTTCTGCTTTGATTTCACACAACTGCATCCTAACGGAACGGATGCATCCTGATGTGCAAAAGTAAAACTGATCCGTTTAATTCCGGTATAGAGATCATCTGCCGGATCTCCGTACTGGAATTAACAACGCAAATGTGAAGTAGCCTTACACTTTTAGATTATTGGGAACGAGTTTTTCCCGTTCATCTGACACATCGGTCCATGTAAAAGGTCCTTCAGAAGGAATATAAACTGCAGTCTGAGAACAGAAAATAGAAATTGCAAGATTTGTTTGAACATTAGCGTTTGTTTACACAGCGGCTTTGTTCGCGGAAACCACCTCCCATTGCTGTCAGTGGGCGTCCATGCTGCCGTCCATACAGCCACAGATTATTTCCACAAGGATTTTCAGACCTATTCCATCTTGGAGCGGTTTCTGCACATAAGTCGCCGTTAACTGTAACTGGTGTCTGCCTGCAGATTAACCCCATTGAATGAGGCTAAGGCCTCTTGCACATGAAGGTTTTTTTTTCCATTTACGTTCCGTTTTTTGCGTTCCGTATACGGAACCATTCATTTCAATGGATCCGCAAAAAGAAACCGGAAGGTACTCCGTATGCCTTTTGTTTCAATTTTTCCATTGCGTTCAAAAATAGAACATGTCCTATTATTGTCCGCATAACGGACAAGGATAGGACTGTTCTATTAGGGGCCAGCTGTTCCGTTCTGCAAAAAACGGAATGCGCACGGACATCATCTGTATTTTTTGTGGATCCGTTTTTTGCGGACCACAAAATACTGTAAAAGCCATACGGTCGTGTGCAAGAGGCCTAAAGCCGTAGGCAGAACGGCAGCATGTGAAAAAATCCACTTTGTGAACACGCCGTTACACCAAAAATAGGACGTCTGAATACATGGCAATTATCGGACAGTGAGGAATCTTAAAGGCTGACCCGTGGGCTCTCCTTCTGTGCCTAATAACAATGCTGACACCTTTTTGTTTTAGAACTCATCATTGTGTCATTCCTCTATTATTCTTCCTGAAAATGTAAGAATGACAACTGGGTGTTATTATTCCCCTTTCAATAGCTTGTGTCCCTTCAAGAGCTGACGGCACAGCTTATTGTAAATGAGAATGGCAACGCACAGTTATCAATTTATTATTTTCCAGGAGGAATAACAGAAGAGTGGCACAATGCAGATTCCTAAGAAAAGGTGCTCCAGCATTATTATTATTTCATAGGGAATAGACTTTTTTGCTAAAAGTAATTTCAAGAGAGCTGACAGGTCGACCTTCAGACATATATCCACTAGAGGGCAGTAACTCCCTTATTGTTCAGAAGCTTGAAGCCGTTTCCACTGTATTAGACCCCGGTGATGATAACTTTTCATACAGTATTTTAGCATTATTGGCTGTCACTGCTATCTCTGTCCTGCATATCGTAAGATAGAAAAAATACTGTAACTACAAGCTACAGCTTATTTTTTATATTTTATTAGGGAAAATTAGTTGTTTTTACCAGCATATAGCTAGCCACTCCACGCAGCAGCACTAGGAATAAGAGGGTTGGGTGAAACAGACCGCTGCTATAGTAATTAAGTATAATTATTTAGATGCGATGTAAGGCCTCCTGCACATGGCCCTATCTGTTTTGTAGTCCACAAACTGCAGATCCGCTAAATATGAATACCGGTTGTGTGCATCCCGCAGTTTTCTTGGCCCCTATTGTAGAAATGCATATTCTTGTCCGCAAAACAGACAAGAATAGGACATGTCTATAATTTGCGGCACTACCTCTTGGATGCGGGCAGTACGCAGATGGCATCCATGTGCTGTCCGTATTTTTTTGCAGCCCCATAGAATTGAATGGGTCCATGTGTGATCTGTAAGAATGCGGACCAAAAATATGATTATGTGCATGAGACCTAAAACAGAACTTCAGTCCACATTAAGGCTACTTTCACACTGGTGTCTTGGCTTTCCGTTTGTGAGATCAGTTCAGGGCTCTCACAAGTGGTCCAAAACGGATCAGTTTTGCCCTAATGCATTCTGAATGGAAAAGGATCCGCTCAGAATGCATCAGTTTGCCTCCGTTCCGTCTCCATTCCACTCTGGAGGCGGACACCAAAACACTACCTGCAGCGTTTTGCTGTCCACTTGACGAAACTGAGCCAAACGGATCCGTCCTGACACACAATATAAGTCAATAGAGACGGATCCGTTTTCTCTGACACAATCTGGCACAATAGAAAACAGATCCGTCTCCCATTGACTTTCAATGAAGTTCATGACGGATCCGTCTTGGCTATGTTACAGATAATACAACCTGATTCGTTCATGGCGGATGCAGACGGTTGTATTATTGTACATTTTTTAGATAAAGCACTCCATACATCTTTGTGGAATGTGTGGGGGAATAGCAGGTTGCTTTACAATCTTGACGTGTCTGTTTCTTTGTCAATAGATTACATCTGTGTCCTCGATGTCGATCTCTTAGAACTGGTCATCACCACTTGGAAAGGAAACTCATCGTCTAAACTGGTATGAATCAGATCAATCTAATCCATGATCATGAGGTCTAAGCTCAGTCTCAGGAAGACCACATCACATGGAAGTCAAACATGGGATTCCTAATCGTGCCTCATTAAGTGAGCGTTCTATTCACCTGATTAGGGAATCAGTTCCCTGCCTGCCATTAGGATGTATGGGGCGAATTAATTTGCAAGGTTCCTGATTTTTCTGCTGAAGGGAAGAGAATATTGGGCAAATATTTTCTTTCATTCTACGGGCAAACGCAGGCTACAACAATCTGCCCCTTAACACTGACCTCCATAGCGGACCGTCCCCTTAATTGTGACCTCCACAGCAGCCTAGGGTGGCTAGAGGTTCGGTTTTAGGCTGGACAGTCCATCTTTCAGACTCCCTGTTCTCGGTCTGGTGCAGGTAGTAGGGAGGAATCGAGCAACTATAGACCAGTGAGTCTGACATCAATAGTAGGCAAATTAATGGAAACCCTACTAAAGGATAGGATTGTGGAACATCTAAAATCCCATGGATTGCAAGATGAAAAACAACATGGGTTTACTTCAGGGAGATCATGTCAAACAAATCTCATAGATTTTTTTGACTGGGTGACTAAAATAATAGATGGTGGAGGTGCAGTAGACATCGCATATCTAGATTTTAGTAAGGCTTTTGACACTGTCCCACATAGAAGGCTTATCAATAAACTGCAGTCATTGAGCATGGACTCCCATATTGTTGAGTGGATTAGGCAGTGGCTGAGTGACAGACAACAGAGGGTTGTAGTCAATGGAGAACATTCAAAACAAGGTCATGTTACCAGTGGGATTCCACAGGGATCTGTACTGGGACCAATTTTGTTTAATATCTTCATAAGTGATATTGCAAAAGGCCTCGATGGTAACGTTTGTCTTTTTGCTGATGACACAAAGATATGTAACAGGGTTGATGTTCCTGGAGGGAAACGCCAAATGGAAAAGGATTTAGGAAAACTAGAAGAATGGTCAGAACTCTGGCAACTGAAATTTAATGTGGATAAGTGCAAGATAATGCACCTGGGGCGTAAAAACCCAAGGGCAGAATATAGAATATTTGACACAGTCCTGACCTCAGTATCTGAGGAAAGGGATTTAGGGGTCATTATTTCAGAAGACTTAAAGGTGGGAAGACAATGTAATAGAGCAGCACGAAATGCCAGCAGAATGCTTGGATGTATAGGGAGAGGTATAAGCAGTAGAAAGAGTGAAGTGCTTATGCCGCTGTACAGAACACTGGTGAGACCTCACTTGGAGTATTGTGCGCAGTACTGGAGGCCATATCTCCAGAAGGATATAGATACTCTAGAGAGTTCAGAGAAGAGCTACTAAACTAGTACATGGATTGCAGGATAAAACTTACCAGGAAAGATTAAAGGACCTTAACATGTATAGCTTGGAAGAAAGACGAGACAGAGGGGATATGATAGAAACTTTTAAATACATAAAGGGAATCAACTCGGTAAAGGAGGAGAGCATATTTAAAAGAAGAAAAACTACCACAAGAGGACACAGTTTTAAATTAGAGGGGCAAAGGTTTAAAAGTAATATAAGGAAGTATTACTTTACTGAGAGAGTAGTGGATGCATGGAATAGCCTTCCTGCAGAAGTGGTAGCTGCTAATACAGTGAAGGAGTTTAAGCATGCATGGGATAGGCATAAGGCTATCCTTCATATAAGATAGGGCCAGGGACTATTCATAGGATTCAGATATATTGGGCAGACTAGATGGGCCAAATGGTTCTTATCTGCCGACACATTCTATGGATGGACACAGGGATATCTTTTTGAACAGCTCACTCTCAGACAGCAGCACTGTGCTGTCTGAGCGTGAGCTGCAGGGAGAAAGTCACCCTCCCTCCCACCCCTGTACTTTTCCCTGAGTGTAGTTATATAAGCATATATTATTTACATTGTTAGCTGTAGGGTTAAAGGGTGTATTACATGGGCAGATATTCAGCCTGATGATCGCTAACTAGCGTTTGTATGCACACTCGTTAGCAATCATCATGTAGTATAATGCTGCTGCCGATTGCCCGATGCTCGTTCATCGGGCAGTCCAGATCTTTCAGCATGCTGAAAGATCAGGATTTGCCGGCGGCAGATCGGGCTGTCTAATTACGATCTGTACAGCATAGCGATCGCTCCTCCCCATGTTGTGGAGGAGATTGCTGAATATAATAGCAGCTGTCTCCTCCGCTAGCGAGCAGGTGATTGCCGATTGGTAGGGGGCGAAGCGTTCCTTCCCGTCTGGCTGATTGGGGTGTCTAATAAACCTTTAAAATACTGATGACCTTTTCTCAGGATGGGTCATTGATATGTAATCAGCAGGGGGTCCAACTTCCAGCTTTCCCACAGATCAGCTGTTTGAAGGGTCTGCAGCGCTCTGGCAAGCATTGGTTGTCCATTGTATACTGGCTGTTCTTGGTGTTGCACGGCAATATCACTGATTGATGTGATATGACAGGCCTAGGAAGAGGCTGCATCACTCGCCTGACTGCCATGCACCCTTCCAACAGCTAATTAGTGAGGTGCCAGGAGTTGGACCCCCACCGGTCAGATATTGATGACCCATCCTGACAATAATCCAGAATACAGCCACACCTATAAATAAGGGTCCATTCACACGTTCGTGGTGTATTGCGGATCCGCAATACACCCGGCCGGCACCTCCCATAGAACTGCCTATTCTTGTCCGGAATTGCGGACAAGAATAGGACATGTTCTATTTTTTGGCGGAGCCGCGGCCCGGAAATACAGATGCGGAGAGCACATAGTGTGCTCTCCGCATCCCGTTCTGCCCCATTGAGAATGTATGGGTCCGCACCCGTTCCCGATATTGCGGAACGGATGCGGACCCATTTGCGGACCAGAAACTAAAGACTGCGCCAGCTACAGGCCAGCGTAGACTTCAGTTATAACTTCTGCCACTTTCTGGTGAAAGTGATAGTAAAAATGCGGTGGGCGGCGTGAAGCCCTGCCCCTTTTTCTCCCCACTTCGGAAAAGTGTTGAGAAGCCTATAAAGTCTCAAATTATGGTGCACATATGGGGTGCGCCATAATGTGCGACTTTTTTATGCAACAGTAGTGGTGGAAAGGGCTTAATAAATGTCCCTCATTATTTCGTACTCACACTCATAGATGAAATGTCTTCATGTCTTTTTGTTACATACAAAACCACTGGTTACATGGGTAAATTCCAGTAGGCGAGGGACTCTGAGCCCAACATCTTCTTGGCCTCCTTCCCTGCCATGCGACGTTTTGGGGGACTATGCATGAGGGAGAAAGAGGAGACCTGATGTAAATAGCAGAGGCACACCCATGAATCCAAACATCTACCTAAATATATCCTTTCTCCATAATTACATTGTGGCCTCACCTTACATGCTTCTGTAGAGCAATAATTTAGTATATTACAAAAGAGTTTATGATCGACTCCCACCCATAGCATATAAATGTGGCAGAACTACAGATGTCACTTATTCCCTTCGGTACACATGAATCCAACCTCGAAATAGTAATAAAATCGATTGGGGTGGCTCAAAACTAGTCAGCCTTAGGTCTATCACTTTAATTTTCTTCTTGAGATGTCCTCCTTCACAAAAATGTTTTTAGTGCTTATTTTATCAGTTCCCAGTGTATGATTTACTGTTTGTCATTTTGCCAATACGTTTTTGTTCTCCATCCAGACTCAGCCTCTTTTTGAACTGCGATGTTCTAACAACGTCCTCCACATTCACACGTGTGCAGACTCTTGTGCCATGCTTGCCAACCTCACCCAGTATGTGATGAACAATGGAGATCTGCACTGCCCTCCAAAACCTGAGCCGCCCACTGAGATTGCAGGACAGAAATTACAGGTACCGGCCCTCTGAATGATGGGTTATATGTCACTTGTCATCTAACTGAATGTTGCATGCATGGGTAAGGTTGGGCTGCATGGTTACGCCTAAAAAAGGTTAATTAATGATGCCAATATTTTAAGTGGTAATTATGTAGAATTTACTGGAGCGTTTATTTCCTTTGAACTTCACTGTTGGTCTCTGTAATAGAGGTCTAAGGGCCAACATGCACCACCAAAGGGAGTATAATGTAAGAATGTATTGGATTCAATTAGAGCAAAACACTTCGCAACTATTGATCATTATAGTCTTAGGGTATGAACACACAGAGCAGTCATGTCCAGTACTGCGCAGTTGGTCTGCATTGTTAATGGCTGTACGGTGCAGTCCTAATTAGTATAAATAGAGCACGTTGTGGCCGCGACGCAACCAAAATACAACCCGTAGAAGGGCCCCCTAGCAATGGAACCGCCAGTTACCAAATATAATCTGTATGGAAACCTAATAGCAAGTGTTCAGTTTTTCTGCAGCACAATGGCAGGAAAAATGAAGTATGACACGGTTCCCATTAAAATCATCAAGCTGTCTGTGTAATCCATGGACATTCTGGGTCCTTTGTAGCCCTTCTCGGCCCTGGCAAATGGGTACTAAATGTATCCCATCTTTTAACTCTGCCCTAGTAGAGTATTTGAAAATGAGTTTTCTCATGCATGTCCTTGGGGGACACAAGAAAGACCATGGGACAAACACTAAGCATTAAGAGTGAGCTCCTGCCACCAGCTATTCCCTTTCCTACAGGGACTAAGCTAATACCGTTTTAGCTTAGTGTCTAAGAGTCGGACATCCCTGACACTTTAGGTCCTGTTACTGTAGGGAGCTAGAGGCGGTCACTACCACCTGTTACCCCACACATGAGGAGAGAGACCAGCGAGCCACTAACTCTGATGCTCTTTCCTTACCTCTGGATGGCAAGGAGGGACGGTAGATCTCGCCCTCCAGCAATCGGATTATCTTTCAGTCCATCCTAATTCCGGCGTAGCTTTTCTCATCAAGAGGCAGCATGCAAACAAACGTGACACAGCTGAAATTTGGGCAGACAGAAAACATTGGACAGGTAAAGCCTGTTTCACACTTGCTTTGTGGCTTTCCGGTTTTGAGATCCGGCAGAGGATCTGAAAACCGGGCCAAAACGGGTCGGTTTTGTCTCCATTCATTGTCAATGGGGACAAAACTGATTTGATGAATTCTGTTCCGTTTTGTTGCTTTTTTTGACCGGACACAAAACCTCTGCAAGCTGCGGTTTTGTGCCTGGTCTGCGAAACCGAACAAACCGGATTCAGCATGAAAAAAATCAATATAAGTCAATGGTGCCGGATCCGTTTTGCCCATTGACTTACAATGATTTTCATACCGGATCCGGTTTGTTCAGTTTAGAGTTAATTCAACTGAATCTGGACAAAACTGAAGCATCCAGATGTCTTAAATGGCGCGGTTCCGTTTAATTCCGGTTTTGAGATCCTCTGCCGGATCTCAAAACTGGAAAGCCACGACTGAAGTGTGAAACAGGCCTAACAATGGGGGGGGGAGGGGGGCTCTTTCTCTTGCACCTCACTCCATGTTCATCTGTCCCTGCTCCCCCAGTGTCCGCAGAACCGGATTGGACACTTTCATTGGCCACCATAGTGCAGGACATCTCTCAAACCAAAAGGGCCATCGTAGAGATGGTGGGGCAGATGTCCTTAAGGTCAGATGTGGGCCTTTCCGATTCAGAGGTAATTACAACAGGCTCCCATGGTGGGCGTCCACGAAAAGGGCCAGAACATTTCACTCCTCCAGGTGTTCTGTTTCCCTCGGATCATGATCCTCTCCTCCATCTCCCAAAGAGTCTTGTTCAGAGATGACCTTTCATATGGCACAATTTCTGACACAGAGCTGGGCCTAGAATAGGAGAAATCCTCTGAACTCTCCCCCATAATGCACAGCTTAATTGCAACTGTTGTGGAAAAAGCACTCATTTGTATCAGAAAAACCCCTCTCATCCCAGCAGGACCAGGAATAGTAGTTTTTTTTTTATTCCTTTTAGTGTTTCTCTAATCCAAAAGGCTTGGACGGGAAACCCTACCAAGACCAAAAAAGGAAACCCCCCTTCAAAGCATGCTCATCCTAGCACCTTCCCACCGTTCAAAGTCTTCTTACTCAAAACCCTCTTGCAATGACATGTGGCCCCCACCCGATTGCCGGTGGGTGGGAGGTCATCTTCATTTGTTTTAAGGGGTCTGGCTGGCGCATACCTCAGACAGCCTGCAGGGTCATTTCAGAGGAATACAAACTAGAGTTTTCCTCCACTCCTCCGTCTTTTTTTTTTTTTTTTCCATTCCTCTCCCTCCAAACTCCGTCCAGGGCTCTTGCCTTTTTTCGACTATCTGATCCCCTGCCAAGTCTTTTTTACAGGTTTTACATCTTTTAATAGTTTCCAAAAAGGAAAGCACAGTTCGCCTGGTGCATGATTTACACTCTGTCGTTCGCTTCATCCATGTGTAGCCTTTCCAGATAGGGTCCCATCCATGGAATCGGGGGAATTTTTGTCCTCGATAAATATCAAGGACATGTACTTCCATTCCCCCATTTGTACCAGCCATCAGCTTTTTCTTCTGTTTGCAGAGGGCCCCTTCCATTACCAGTTTGTGGCTCTCCCCCTTCGGGCTGGCCACTGCTCTGAGAGTTTTCACCAAGGTGTTTACCTCGCTCATGGCTCTCCTTGATCCCCAGGGGATTGTAGCGATCCCTTACCTGGATGACATCTTGATCAAGGCCCGCCATTGTCATCCAATCTGGAGAACCTGTAGATCATCTAGGACATGCTGGACAGGTTCTACTGGATCATCAATTTCCTGAAGTCATGTCTTGTGCTGTTTAAAATGATCACATTCCTGGGGATGTACTTCGACGGGCAGGCTAGGGTTCTTCTGTCATCCAATCTGTACAGCCTGCAGTTCTGCTGGATCAGCAATCTCCTGTAGTTATGTATTGTGCCGTTCCAACAGATCACATTCCTGGCAATGTACTTCTGTCCTCATCAGGCCAGGGTTCTTCTCCTGACAGAAAAGCTTTTGACACTTCAACAGAATGTGCTCCCCCTTTTGTGACTGGTTCCGCTTGCAATTCACCAATGCATGGGGGTACTGGGTCTGATGGTCTCAGCCATCTAAGCAGTTCCTCACATTCAATTCCACAACCGACCCCTCCAGCGAACCATTCTGAACAAATGGGACAAGTCCAAGGCTTCCTTGCATTGTTTGATTCTCATACCTTCATTGACTCCTCAGACTTTCAGATGCTCAGTGATGTCTCCAATGTTGACCTTGGGCTGCTTCTTCATTCCCCTGCAAAAGAATATCATTACGATGGATGCCAGCCTTCACAGCTGGGGAGTAGTGGTCGAGAGTCAGTTAAAGGGGTTTGGTTCCCTGAAGAAAGTTTTTCAGCTATCAACATCTTGAAACAATACATCCTGGCACTGTTTTGGCGGTGCACATTCCCAGTGTACATATAGATCTGGGCAAGTGGGCCCTTCATCCTCAAGTTTTTCAGGCAATTTGCGACAGGTGGGACCTCGTGACCTCCCACTTCAGTCGGAAACTCGACCCCTTCATCGCTCGATCACAGGACCCTCTGTTGTTGACAGTCAATGCACTTGTTATCCCATGGAACCAGTTCACTTTCCTGTATGTCTTTCCACCTTTTCCACTTCTGCGGCTTCTGCGAAAGATCAGGGCCAGAGGCCTCCCTGTGATTGTTGTGGCTCTGGATTGAGCAGGTCAGGTGTGACACACATCTCTAGTCATCCTCCTCACTGACAAACCGTGGCATCTGCTGCTTCAGGAGGATCTTCTGTAGCAAGGCCCTTTCTTCTACCTAGATTGGCCTTTGCTGCGTTTCACAGCATGACTGTTGAAGCTGACGTTCTAAGAGCTCAGGGGTTTTGGAATCAGTTATTCAAACAATGATCTATGCCAGGAAAACTTCCTCCTCTATAATTTATCATAGGACGTGGAAATCCTTTTTCCGTTGGTGTGAGGACTGACCTTTCTTCCCAATGCATTTCTTTTCTCCAATCCAGTCTGGAATTGGGCCTTGGTATGAGTTCCCTTAAAGGGAAAGTTTCCGCCCTCTTCATTTTATTTCAGTGCAGCCTGGCATCTAGTTCTTTGTTCGCACATTCCTGTAGGGGGTTGCCCATTGTGTCCCACCTTTCCACCACCCCTTGGCCCTTAATTTGGGAGCTTAATTTGGTGCTTGAGGCACTCCAATAATCATCCTTGGATGCATTTCAGCAAGTTTATCTTTATTTTCTCTCTTACAATGTTGTCTTTTTAGTGGCCATTACTTCTATTCGTAGTGTTTCAGAACATGCTTCCCTTTTTTGTCCAGTCCTTTCCTGGTGGGACATCAAGAAAGGGTGGCCCTTTACCAAATGCCATCTTTTTGACCAGAGGTGGGGTTTTCCTTTCACTTCAAAGAAAATATTGTTTTGCCTTGCTTTTTTCCCTCTCCGCTGCACCCCCAGGAGTGTTCTATGCACACTCTTGACCTAGTTAGGACAATTCACATTTACCTCTCTCTGACGTCTTCTTTCAGACGTGTGGACTCTATGTTATTCCGAATGGCCCTAGGAAGGGACTGGAAGTGTCAGAAGCTACCATGGATGGATTTGTTTGGCAATTGTTGAAGCATACCGTGCTAAAGGCTGAGAGTCCTCTTTATGGATTACTGCCCATTCCACCCACGCGGTAGGTGCCTTCTGAGCTGTATGTCGCCTTGCTTCAGCTCTTCAGATGTATAAGGTTGCCACTTGGTCATCCCTACACACCTTTTGCAGGTGGTGTTTTGTTGAACGCTTCCATGTTCTGGTTCTTTTGCCCACCTTTAGGACTTCTTTGGAACTTCCCATGGCCTTTTCTGTGTCCACCAATGACACGGAAGAGAAAAGTAGATTTTTTTCGTACTTATCATAAAATCTTTTTCTCTTACGTTCATTTGGGGCACAGAGCTCACACCCAGTTATTTTTGTTTGTTTCTGTCTCAGTTTGGTTCTTGCACATTTTTCAAGCTTTTGCTCCTCCTACTGCTTTTGTACAAACTATTTTAGTTTAGTCCCTTAGGAAGGGTATAGCTGGTGGGAGAAGTTCACTCTTTATACTTAGTGTCTTCCTCTTAGCGGCAGCAGCTGTCCCCCAATAACAGAAGAGAAAAAGATTTTACGTTAAGTACAAAAATCTATTTTTCTAACGACACACTTTTAAAGTAGTTACATTATTTTGCTGGTGAGTTTTCAATGGCCTTGCAGACAGGGGGCTGAACGTAACATAAATAGAATCTTTATATAATGCATGAAGTGTTATGTAAGATATGACTACTTTTTCTTGCACTTCATACCTTGCAAGAATCAGAATAAATCACTGCACTTAAAGGGGTATTCCAGAATTTTGTTATTGATGGCCGATCCTAAGAATAGAACATCAATAACAAAATCCTGGAATACCCTTTTAAGCTTCAGTCTTAAGTTATGTCCACGTGAGAGGGGTCCACACCATAATCACCGGCATTCTGCAGCAGCAAAATCTGCACCAATTGCTGCTGATTTTGTTGTGTAAGTAAATAATGTGAGTTTGTGGCAGCTTTTACCATCAGCTTTGCAAAGGGTGAAATCCACAAAGTAAATTTACATGGTACAGACTTTAAAATCTGCACTGGATGTTAAGATACTGTGTGGGATAATTCCATTGTTAAAATTTGACGTCCGTCAGCAGGGAAGAGCGAGCATCGGACGTCACTGGGCTCGGCGCATGCCCAGTGACGAAGATGAAGCTGCTGCCCTCAGTCTCCTGATGATCGCACAGGCGCAGCCCTCAGTGGGTACTGCGCCTGTGCGAGACTTCGTTCGGCGTGAGGGAGGGGGAGGAGAGGGAGGGGAGGCTGTGGCAGGCTGGGGGCGGCGGTTAGACAGTGCAAGGAAGGCGGGCTGGGCACTGAAAGAGGGGCGGTACTGGGCTCTCTAAGAAGAAAAAAACGCCCCTCTGGGCACCTTAGGACACATTTACATATCAATCAAAGTCGTTTTTTGCAGTAACTGCTGGACGGATTTCAAGATAAAAGAGCACAGCCTAATCCAGGTAAGCTGTGCTTCATGGCTGTTTTAAAAACGTTTTTTGGCTTAGGGGAGGTGACAGAATCCCTTTAAACAGACGATGCCTACTCTAACACATGCCTCTCTTGGGCCTTAGCCTGCTATCTGGGCAAAGTAAGTTCCAGCTATGTGATACTTCCGGCCCAAATACATGCCTCTCCTGGGCTTTTGGTCTACAATTGGGCAAAGTAAGATCCCGTCTGTTCTATGTATGACTGTATTTTAGCCAAGGTAGTGTGCACCTGCGTCCTTATCTATATGCATTATGGAGGTGCTGGTTTATTTTAGATCTCCTCTTTTTTTGGTCTATCCTCTGCATAGGTCATCAATATTAAAAGCCAGGACAACCCCTTTTAATTAAACATTTTTTTAAATTTTCTATTCATGGTAACCACTAACATTTATTACATATATTTTTCCATGACTACTAACCAGTATATTCTAGTTTTTGCAAGAATTTAAAGTTGTGACCTATTACATATGTCCTTGGTAAAAGAGCAGAAACTATTTGTATCTGAGCTGCACTACATGATCACACAGAATATTTGGAATAAGAGCCCCATGTGCTGTTTGCAGTGATATCTGCCTATTTGTACAGAAGGCTCAGAAGCATATAACACATGCTATGTAAGGTAATGTGTTTCTGAGTGTATAAATAATAAAGATGTACTGTAGTATCACTTTCTATTACATTCCTGCTTTTTTTAAAAATTAAAGACATAACCTGTCTACAACCTCCTGCCGTCAGTCAGTTTTCCCCCTATTATTTTGGCATATAACATGCCCTCATGTGACCTTAGTTGATAAACAGCATTTTGACGGACCTCCAAATTCGGAGGATGCTCACTCCCAAATTCCATACTACTGGATTCTGGCTTCAGTAGTCCAAACACTTCCTTTCGAGCAATATAATTAATCTAAGTGCGGTAAACACATTGACATTTAAGGCCATTTTGAAAATGAGGACCATTTTATATTCTCAGGAAGTATAACTGTGTTACCCAATATACAGTATTGGGATCTAGCGCTGCAATGTTTGCATTGTACTGTATCTTGTACATGATTTCATTAACAGGCCTCTAATGCTACATGTTAGGCGAAGTGGGTGAAACCTAAAACATGCCTAAATAACAAATAAAGTATATATCTTCAGTACTTTACTTCTTCAGTAATGTTCTTAAAGGAACGGTAAACCTTGAAATCAGCATTTTTGTCATTCTACAGTCCCTTTAAATTTTATGGGGGCTGTTGGTTAGTGAAAACAGACAGAATATAACATGTCCTATTTATTATGTCCGTTATTCACTGACCATCAAAAGTGGCAATGTGAATAGCCCCAAAGACAACTATTGTTCTTAAAACGGGAGTGTGATGGCCGTTAAAAAAGCGTCTGTCACATTTGCTGTGTGAATGTAGCCTTAGGCCTCTTTCAGACGGCCGATACCCCAGTTGTACTATTCAGAAATCCCCAACATGGTGCCTTACTAATCTGAAACAAATCTGTTTGTTTAGGACATTGACTATCGCAAAAGTGCTTCTTTCTTTCTGTGTTTCAGACCTTGGGTGCTGTGTCCTGATATATCTATGTGGTATATGAAAGCAGCTGAGCTTATTATGTATACTAGTCTAATTGTTTTTCAGCTAAGGACATACCTCATACATCCTCGCAGGGTGGCCTAGCATGTATGTGATATTTCCTTGATAATGATGGCTGGATCTTAGCTCACAATCCAAGCTTTAAAACAAGACTGGGATCGCAGTCCTAGATATGATATAACCTGAGAAACAGACATTGGAAACCGGTCCCAATGAAAGCTGCAGATATCTGTAGCTCTCACTCCTACCCCCGATTTCTAAAGGCTTTAAGACAAGACTTGGCTCACACAGCCTGAGATATAGACTATTACAGCAGCCCTCCCCTCTTCAGCCAGCATGGAGTATGGGGTGGGGCGTAGAGGATATACTGATAGGCTGCAGTGAGGAGAGATTTAGGTCCTCATCTCTCTCTCCGTGTTTAACTATACATGACCCAAGGGGGAGGGTAACATGGACTTCTGTGTATGTTATCAATCCCCCCCATCAATCAGAGAGCATACTTGCACATGCGAAGATAAGTGCCTGATTATCCAATTGCACCTCTGATACTAATTAGGATATTTTTACTACACCAAATTCATGACCCAGATATTTACCATCGTCTGGATCATGGCGTCAAGTAAGTCTCACCAAATACACCACAAACATACAAGCATTACTAAGTTTTACACTGTCCCTGTCCTTTCCAATCAGCCATACCCAATCAATGGAGTAAAATATGAGGACCACTTCTCTAGTGATACCCATTACGTTCTGCCCTTATAGCGATAACAATTATCACTAGAGAGGAATATAGCAAATATATGTCTGACAGAAGGAAAAGATTTTCATCAGTTAGAAAAGACATATCTGCTCACTGTCTGTCTCAATAAATTATTTTCAGTTACCATAGTTTTTTTAAACAACAATATTCAACCACTTTTCAGGCAAGTGTACTGCTAGGAGGTTTTTTGTTACCATATTATGGAGGCAACACCTGGACCTCCTGTGGTTTATCTGAACCAGAATTATGGCAGTCTAAAGTCTCATACACACATAATTTCCATCTGTTGTTTCGAGCCAAAACCAGGATTGGAGTCTCCACAGACATAAGGTATAAGGGAAAGATCTGTTCTGTGTTTAGAGCCGCACCTGGTTTTGGCTCACAGTCACTGATGGAAATATTCTAATACTGAACGATCAAAAATCATATGTAACCAAAAAAATGCTTCCAATAAAAACATCAATTCTTCCCACAAAAAACAAGCCCCTATCCAAGCCGATCGACAGAAAAAAAGAATGTCTTAAAACAGTGGAGACACAAAAACATGATTTTTTTTTATTATGTAAAACTGAAGCAAAAAAATTAAATTAGACATATTTGGTATTGTCCCGTCCGTAACAACCTGCTCTATGAAAATAGCATATGATCTGTCCTGTCAGCTGAACTCTGTATAAAACAAAAAATAAAAAATGTTCTAGAAAAGCCATTTTTTGGTTATCTTGCCTCACAAAAAGAGTAATATTGAGCGATCAAAAATCATATGTAACCCAAAGTAGTACCAATAAAACTGTCACCTTATCCTGTAGTTTCCAAAATGGGGTCATTTTTTGGG
Source organism: Bufo gargarizans (assembly GCF_014858855.1). Classification (NCBI taxonomy): domain Eukaryota; kingdom Metazoa; phylum Chordata; class Amphibia; order Anura; family Bufonidae; genus Bufo; species Bufo gargarizans. The sequence continues at coordinate 38,414,050 of NC_058089.1, forward strand.
AGTTTCTACTGTAGGAGTGTATCGGGGGGTCTTCAAATGCGACATTGCAACCTAAAATCTTCCCAGTGAAATCTGCCCTCCAAAATCCATATATTGCTCCTTCCCTTCTGCATCCTGCTATGTGCACATACAGAAGTTTACAACCACATATGGGGTTTTCTGTAAACTGCAAAGTAAGGGTTATAAATATTGAAGAAAAGAGTCCCAGCATCCAAAATGTCAAAATGTTGCTTCGTCTTTATTTGGGTTCATAATATGAATACATCCAGTGTGCGCCTCACCCTCCACCTTGGCTGGTCAACATGTTTTGAACTTTTCAGTTCTTAAAGGGCTTCTGTCAGCCCACTAAACCCTTTTTTTTTTTCCCCCGTTAATATTAATCCCTACACTGCAAGCTCCCTGTACATATGCTAAATATTAATTTTCGTTCAGTAGATATTGTTAAAAATCAAGTTTTATCATATGTAAATTACCTTGCTACCAGCAAGTAGGGCGGCTACTTGCTGGTAGCAGCCGCATCCTCCTCTCATCATGACGCCCCCTCCGCCGTTTGATTGACAGGGCCAGGGAACGGGTTCGTTCTCTGCTGGCCCTGTTCGAAATTCAAAATATCGCGCCAGCGCCGTACCTTTCTTTAATCGGTGCAGGCGCACTGAGAGGCGGCCTCTCTCCCGGCCGCTCCATCCTCAATGCGCCTGCGCCGATGACGTCACATCTACACCCGGCGCAGGCGCATTGAGGATGGAGCGGCCGGGAGAGAGGCCGCCTCTCAGTGCGCCTGCACCGATTAAAGAAAGGTACGGCGCAGGCGCGATATTTTGAATTCGAACAGGGCCAGCAGAGAACGAACCCGTTCCCTGGCCCTGTCAATCAAACGGCGGAGGGGGCGTCATGATGAGAGGAGGATGCGGCTGCTACCAGCAAGTAGCCGCCCTACTTGCTGGTAGCAAGGTAATTTACATATGATAAAACTTGATTTTTAACAATATCTACTGAACGAAAATTAATATTTAGCATATGTACAGGGAGCTTGCAGTGTAGGGATTAATATTAACGGGGGGGGAAAAAAAAGGGTTTAGTGGGCTGACAGAAGCCCTTTAATCATAATCTGGTGGAGTGCTCGTACCCCGGGGTATAAAAAGACCCCTCCCTCAATCCTGGGGGTGGGTAGGTAGATCTAAACTCTTCCCGGGGGCAAGCCTTCCACAACCAATACACCCATCACCATCCGTCACAGACTTTACTATTTCCAGCATATAAAACACATGGCAGTATTAAAATATGAATCTGAAAATCCTTGTAATATCAGGATTATTATCTGTACAATTTAAGAGCGGAGGAATAATTAAAAACAAAACCACTCCTGCAGAGAAGAGGAAAAAAAACTTAGAAATAGTCATTGTGAACACAGTCCAAATCCACAACGTCATAATGGCTAATTCACTCCTCTGCATGTGTGATGGCTTAGATTGGAAAATTTTCCTGTCACTCAGACATATCTGATTGTTACAATGTCTACCAGACCGTTGATAACCTGAATAAAGTATAATATAGCTTAAGTATGTTGCAATATCACTTCTCAACCTTCTATTGGTAACAATACATAAGTTCCCTGCGCATATTTAGGCCCTTCAGATACCGAGTATCTAATCTAAAGATCCAGAAGGCTTCCCGCAATAGGATCTTATTACTGATGTCACCACCTCTGGGGGAGGGAATAACCCTCTCGATGGCACAAGCACTCAAACTGGCCACACTTCTATTATGTTCTTTGATGAAGTGACTGCCAACACTTAAGATACCTGTTGCCATAGTGTTGGCAATATAGTTCAGATGCTCCCGCAGCCTGGCCTTAAATTGTCTACAGGTACTCCCCACATACATAACATCGCAACTAGTGCACTTAATCAGGTAACTAACACCTACACTGTTGCAGTTGATATAACTTCTAATAGGAGAGTGTTCCGTGTGTGTAGAATTTTCAAACACTGTAGTAGGTTGTACATAATTGCAGGACTTGGTAAAACCCTGATGTCTAAGCCAGGTGATTTTAGATTTAACAGTGGAAAAAGCAAGCAAGTAGGGAGACAATTTATTGGCCAGGCTGCCAGGACTTCTTGAAACAATCCTGCAACCATCCCGCAGACAGGAATTGGTCCTCGTATAAGATTGGAATGCACCTCTGTATAGCCCGTTTAATCGCCGCAAATTGTCTACTAAAGTTGAGGACAAGTGTGGGTTTATCACTAAAGTTGGCTTCTTTTTTAGTCGGCATCCAATTAGGGTATCCCCTCCTTTTCATTCTATCCCGAATTACCGCACATTCTTTTTGGAAGGAAGCCTCCATGCTACAATTCCTACGTGCTCTGATAAACTCACCCACCGATACAGACCGGAGGGTATGCGCCGGGTGGTGACTATCAGCTCTAAGGATGGTGTTGCCCGAGACCTCCTTGCGGAAGGTCTCTGTCATAATAGTTAGATCAGGTACTCTAGTTAGCTTCAGGTCAAGAAAACAGATTGCGGATGCATCAAACTGGTGAGTGAACTGTAAATTGTATGGGTTATCATTCACATAGGCCATGAAGTCTGGTATGGCAGACACACCGCAGCCCCCAAATAAGGAGCAAATCATCGATGTATCTGCCATACCAGACCACGGCAACTGCAAAAGGATTATTCTCTGAAAATATAAAACGCTCCTTCCAGTAAGCCATAGTGAGATTGGCAAGGGATGGCGAATATTAATTGAAATACACCTCTGATCTGTAAAAAAAACTAAACTGTCAAAGTTGAAGTAATTTAGAAGTCATGAGCAATGTAGTTACCTCCACTATATAGTCCACAAAATCTGTCAAGTGGCAACTATATCTGTGCAGGTGATATTCCAGTACCAAAAGGGCTATAGTTGTGCAGGATGGAGGGATAAAGGGAGACCACATCGAGGGTAAGCCAGATATACTCTTCTCTACAGGATTTGTCATAGAAATCCCTTAGAACATCCAATGTGTCCATGACAAAACCTGGTAGTCTCTTGACTAAGGGTTGGAGAATGGCATCTAGCCACTCCCGTAATCTTTGAAATAACGACCCAATACCTGACACTATGGGGCGGAGGGGGGGGGGGGGTACCTCTTTTTTGTGTGTCTTAGGAAGGGCTTGTATGATGGGAATGACTGGAGTTTCAACACACAGAAAATTATATTCTTTATCAGTGATGAAACCCCTATCTCTGCCTTTATCCAACAAGGCCAAACATGACTTCTTGAATCTGTTGGTAGGGTTTCCCTCTAATCTTCTGTATGTGGAAGAGTCAGACAGCATGGCCATCATCTGCCCAAAATAAACATCCTTATCCATGACTACCACAGACCCCCAGCCCCCCCCCCCCCCTTGTCCGCCATCTTGATTACTAGGTCTGCACATTCCCTTAGCTGTTTCAAAGCCTCCCCCTGGCGTCTAGTGAGATTCTCATACCTCTGTTTCTGATTAACCTGGAGAGTGTGGATGTTTCGTGAAAGGTATCCATGCTAGGAACCCGTGATTTCACGGGATAAAAACTAGCATTTGTAGTTTTAAATTCCTGACTATCAACTTTAGCATCAAACATTTGATTTTCTATTTGTAATACCTCCAGGCAAACAAGTGAACATTGTTCCGCAAAGGAAAGACCAGTAAAAACATTGCAAACTGACTCCCGGGGTTTCTCATTATCAACCCCGTCATCACATGATGTAGTAGAATTATCGGAGAAATGTCTCCTCAGAGTCAGATTGCGAACAAATTTATTAACATCTAATATTGTACAAAAAAGTTCAAAGTCCGTTGCTGGTACAAAGTTTAAACCGAGGGACACAACATCAAGCTGGTCCTCCGTTAATACCCTTTGCGATAAATTGATTACATCTGTATAGGTACATAATGTGAACAGGGTCCTATGTATTTCGACGTCTGGTCGACATTGTATGAGGTTTTCTTGCTGTGTTTTCTACCTGCCCTTCTTGCCCGTTTTTTGGAGTTGAACCCCCATGTCTTAGTTTGTGTCTAGATTTTTTTATAGTAAGAGGGCTTATTTTGTAGAGACATAAGCTCCCCCTTATTTCTATCAGCGTCTTCAATGGAGTCCTGAGAATCACTTGTACCCTCTGTGGGTACTCTTCTTCTTGGAATTGCTGCATGTCCTCATATTTATTCAGACAGGTACGGCAAGCCTCAATTTACCGTTGTTTGGAGTAGAGTTTCTCCCCCTCCTGTTCAATTATGAGTGCCATAAGCTGGAGTGAACATTTGGATAGTATACCGTTCCATTTGGAAACAAATGATTCCGAGAACACAGTTGTGGGAATTCTTTTGATTCGAAGTCCCCTTGGTATCATGGACTTCTCTACATATTTGTTGAGTGTAGTAAAATCCCACCACAGTCTCAATTCTTGCGTTAGGAGCTTTTCCAGCTCTTGCATTTTAATTTTCATATGCAGCTGATCTTGGGAGGTTTTGTCCTGGGTAGAAAACACACGGTCCGCTTTGGACCTGCGGTCTGATGGCGATAAATGAGCCATCGGGAGGGTGATAACGGGGTGGGTGGGGCTACACCTGTATACTTTAAATCAGCAACCGTGTTATAAATTCTGCAGGAGTGGTTTTGTTTTTAATTATTCCTCCGCTCTTAAATAGTTCAGATAATAATCCTGAGGATTTGCGGATGAATATTTTAATACTGCCATGTGTTTTATATGCTGGAAATAGTAGTGTCTGTGACGTATGGTGATGGGTGTATTGGTTGTGGAAGGCTCGCCCCCGGGAGGAGTTTAGATTTACCTACCCACCCCCATGATTGAGGGTGGGATCCTTTTATACCCCGGGGTACAAGCACTACACCAGGTTATGATTAAGAACTGAAAAGTTTGAAACATGTTGACCAGCCACGGTGTTGGGTGAGGTGCACAATGGATGTATTTATATTATGAACCCGAATAAAGACGAAGCAAGCTTTTGAAATTTTGGATGCTGGAAATGTAAAGTAATAACTATTTTGAGGTATCACTATCTGCCTTAAAAGCAAAGAAATAGAAATGTTGAAAATTGCGAATTTTTCAAAATTTTTGGTACATTTTGGATTTTTTTTTATTAATAAAGACTTAAATTTACTGCTGCAGAATGGTTTGTATAATAAAAAGCATTCCAAAATTACCACCACATAAAGTGACACGTCACAGTTGCAAAAACATGGCCTGGTCAAGAAGGTGAAAACTGACCTGGGGTACAAGGGGTTAAGAGAGCAAACTCTTGTTGATGTATACACTTGTGGTATACAGTATATTCTTTGGACACCTCAATATTTTGACATTGTTTTGAGTGTAAACCTCTGCTTAGATGTGAATTTTAGGTGCAGATTGTTTATATCGATGTATTTTTTGATCATTTTTAAAAATAATTCCGGTTACATACATACAACATTACATGAAGGACATTGCTGTCAACAGTCCGTCAAGGCAACTGCAATCATCAGGTTGTCTGCTTTCAAGAAATTAATCCCTCAACAGTTTTGCCCGAGTTATGCTTGGATTGTGAGAAAAGGCACTAACAGTTCAGCCCGAGCAGAGGAAGGAGTGATGCCGTATTTAACCCCTCATATCTCATGCTTGGTCACAGCTAGAGAACTGGTCTTGAAAACTGACAGCCTAGACTTTAAAACAATACCAGAATATCAGCATGAGCTTCTCTACATCGGGAGATATAGCTGTTAGAAATTGAATGGGAGTGATAGCTGGTTTCACTCCTGACCCGATTTCTAACAGCTATATCTCCAGATGTCATGTCCAGTGCCATTCTGGTCTTGTTTTAAAGCCTAAACTGTGAGCTTTCAAGACTAGTTCAATATCTCTAGCTGTTACCAAGCCTGAGATATGAAGAGTTAAAGCTGCCTTCCACTCAGCAGGCTGTGATCTCAACCAGTCTGGAGAAGGATGGGGGGGGGGGGGGGGGCAGTAGGGGAGCTGACAGGCTGCAGGTAGTAGTGAAAAATATATATACATTTGGCAACGTTATAACCGTACTGACCTACAGAATAAAGGTATCATACCACACACTGAACCTCGTAAAAATAAATCCCACAAAATGTTAAAATTGCTGTTTTTTTATCTTAAAAATTCTATCATAAAAGTTATTTAATACACTATATAAACCCCCAAATGGTTCCCAAAAATAAGTACAACTCATCCCGCAAAAATTGAGGCTCTCACACAGCTAAGTAAAGGAAGAAAAAAAAAAACATGACTTCTGGAATACAGAGGGGCCAGGGGAAATGTACTGTTCCTTTAAAGGGGTTGTCTCATCTCACCGTTACTAAGGCGAGTTGAGACACAGTCCTGCCACTTCGGCACTCTGCTGTTTCAGTAGCTCTCACTGCCGTGTATGAGGGCTACTGAAACAGCATAGCACAACAAGATATGCAGTTCCTGAGTTAGGGAGACAGCATAGCTTGTTTTGCTACGCTGTTTCAGTAGCTCTCATGCACGGCAATGAGAGCTACTAAAACAACAGAGCGCCGGAGCGCTGTGCTGTTTCGTGGCCGGGACTGTGTCTCATCCCACTTTAGTAATGGCGATATAAGACAACCCCTTTAAGGCTAAAATTAGTCATGTCACGAATGGGTTAAAAATGCACTTGTGTCCCCTGAGTTGTGCACCAGCTAGATTTACTTAGACACTAATTCAAAATCTACAAAAAAAGTGACATTTTCTAGAGTGTTTTTCCAATTTTAATGTAAGTTTTGAGGGGATAATAGGTTTTGGAGGTGCACTTGCTTTTCAAGTAGTGTAATTACTGTAGTTTATAGGTTGTAATTTTTTTTAAAATTTCCAGTTTAAAATAAAATTTTTGGTCTTTCAAATTCTAGTGATTTTATAAAGATATGTGCATGTAAATTAATCCTAAGTGTTAGCGGCAGCCGCCCTTCCACATTAGCCCAGCGGCTCAAGTGCATGGGAGCTGAGCTCCAGTACCCAAGAATGGCCAGTACACAGTGCACAGAGATGTGCTATTCTGGATTCATACACTGTTTACTTCCATGTGGCGGACGCTGATCCGTGGAGGTCCTATGGATAGGTCAACAGTATGTCGGTCCTTCGAAAACACTTTTCATTTTCTGTCTCAGTGACCTTCAAATGGTGCATGTACCTCCTCCTCACCAGTGTCTGGCTGTAAGATAACTGGCTGCCTCTTGTGCCTTATCTGGGACACAATAATCCCCACCCCCTGACCTGCGCCCAATCTGCCGGTTCCCTGGCTGAAATGGAACAGATTAGCAAGAGATTAATCCCTGTGCTACAAGACTGTTTCAGGAACATGCAGGACGTCTTGCAGACCGACAAACATTTCAATGTTTAGGTCTTTCTAGGTCATTTAAAGTGCATTTATTTTGTGTTCATAACATGTGTAGTTATAGTGACAACATGTCTATGGTGCAGTGTATGAAGCTGCGGCCTCCATTGTGGGCAGGCGCGCTTTCCATTAGCTGGCTGATTCAACAAAGAGTTACATCAAGTGGTGATGGATAAAAGAAATCTACTCCCCAGTGGGAATGATTACTAGCTGCTGGTGATGTCATAGGAATACAATCTCCGTTGGGAATGACTTGTGGCTAGTACTTATGTCATGCTAATAAAATCTCAGAACACCTGTCTCCGTTTAACATTCTTCTACGTTGCCAAATGTTGTTCTTCCTGTCTGAACCCCTTTTAAATCTTGAGAAAGATGAATAGCAGCAATCTTTTCCTCCCATCACCTAGATTGACACAAGGAACATGACCCCTTGCAGTAGCCAACATTACGTCCTTGCCATTATAAACGTGAATGTTATGTAACTCAGCCAAGTGATTCAGTAAATGGTAAATTCATGGTCCACTGGGGGAGAAGAGCTATCAATAAAGGCTATGGACACCTTTGGGGCAATTTTTTATTATTGCATTCTGCTCATTTTCTTAATTGTTTTTATTAAACATTTTCAACAGTAGCCCTTATCTCTGAAATCCTGACAGCTCATAAGCACTCATTGTATCAAACTGTTAAGAAGTTTTTAAATGAGTGTTTATCAGCTGTTAGAAAATTATAGGTAAGGGCTACAGAGCAGCTGTCTATGTCACTGAGAGTGGAGAAAGGCAGTCTGCAGATACACTGCAAGTGAACCAACTTCAAAATGTTTTATTAAAAACCAATTGAAAAAAAATACATTTTAGTCTAAAATGAGTAGAGCATAGTCTTTAACACTAGGTTTTCATGTTCAAGTTTTTTTTATGCAGTTTTATAAACCACCACTAGGAACAGCTCATAAATGAAGGATGTAAAAGAACAAGGATTCTGTGCTTTTGTGAATTCACTTTTGGCTTGGAAAGCTACATCAAAATGCCTGAATGTGGAAACCCATCCTTAGAGCTCATGCACACGAACGTATGCCACCTGTTCCATGCATTGGGGACCGTAAATATAGAAAAAAGTTCTGTTACTATGGGGTTCCATGCCTCCATTCCGCACCACACCTTCCTGATTGCGGACCCATTCAAGTTAATAGGTCCACATCGGTGAGGCGCTGCCCAAATAACGGTCATTTGCATGAACCCTTACAGATCTGTAAAAATCTTTTATACTAACGTGTAAGACGCTACTCCTCTTTGAAATCACAAACACAGATGATAGAACATTTAAATGGTTGAAGGGGCTGACCCATTAAGACACTTTAACCTGTATCCACCGGATAAGTGTCTGATTGGGAGGGGCCCCGGGGCCTCGAGAACTGGGGCCTGTGCTCCTCGTTTGAATGGAGCTGCAGACACGGAGGCAGCATGAAATCCCAGTAAACTTCCTCATTAAAGCGCCCTTTACCTCTATGGAGCTGCCGGAGATTGCGAAGTACAAGTGCTCAGCTATCTACGGCAGCACAAACATGCGGAATGGAGTGGCAGTGTACATATGTGCCACACCTCCATTAACAGGTTCTTTAGATCGGTTGGGGTCCCAGCAGTCGGGCCCTCGCTGATCAGATATTTATTCCCTTTCCTGTGGATAGGGGATAAGTTATCTCAATGGGACAGCTATAAGGGCTAATGCACACGACCGTATGTATTTTGCAGTCCGCAAAAAATACGGATGACATCCCTGTGCATTCCGGATTTTACGAAACAGAGCAGCTGGCCCTTCATAGAACAGTATTTTCCTTGCCCGTAATGCGGACAATAATAGGACATGTTCTATTCTTTTGTGGACCGGAAATGCGGACATACGGAAACGGAATGCACACGGAGTAACTTCTGTTTTTTTGACTGACCCATTGAAGTGGTGAAATGGTTCCGCATACGTTCGGGGGGAAAAAAACGGAACGAACATGGAAAGAAAATACGTTTGCATGCATGAGCCCTAACTCTGCTACATCTATATGCAAATAAACATCAAAAGGATGAGCAATGAAATAAGATCCTAGACATGGGAAGCGGCACTTGTGTATACATCCTGTTAATGTCTGTATTCTATTTGTCTGTGTCTTTATCCATAAGTTATTCTCCAGTTTCAGTACCGTACTTTATATAATTTGCCATACACTTATGTACTTTGTGTTTCCTATTCATTATCTGTAGTGTACATTAGACTGTGCTTATATTTGCGTCAGGAAGAAAAGTGCTGCATGCAAAACAATAGACAGCAGGATTAACCTCAATAGACACCATTGTAAGTCAAGGCAGTCCATCTGGAGGCTTTGGTATCCTTCATACAGTGGGCCGGGCGCTGTGGCGTAGATGTGAAATTAAGCTTTAGGCTATGTTCACATCTGTGTTTGTATTTCCATTTTTCTGTTCCGTCATATGAACAAAAAAGTTAAAATAATGGCCATGTTGGATCCATCACATGATAGACACAAATATCGCCTAACAAGACTCCATTGAATACAGTGGTGGAAACAGCCTCCAAGCAATAGTCATTTGTCAACTTTGTTAAAGGAAACCTTTTAGGAAATCCATGCGGCCGAAACCTTAGGCAGCATGAAATCCCAGCAGGATCCCACATTACAGTCAGCTGTGTTTTACTAAGAAAGGCTGTGGCAAGCCAGAGACATGGATAAGCATCATCTGGACAGGTCTAGCTTGCCTAAATTGATGGGTCTGTCCCTATATACAAATCGTGAATGACCTGTCAATCAATTTGAGTCGGGAAGGGAGAAGCCATGGGGAGCCATCCAGATGACTTTGTCCCCCTGTTCCCTGATGTGGCCATAAATGGCAATAGAGTTTAGAGATGAAAACAGGTTCTGCCTTGGTACTAATGATGTCCGTGTCAGAGTTCGCAGGAGGGCTTGAAAGCATCTACTACCATCAAGCATAGTGCGGAGAGACACAGGACCAACACCTGGTGTCATGGCATAGGACGCCATTAGCTACAATGGCTGTTCCTGACTCGATATGTTCTAGATATTGTGGAACCAGTCATGCTTCCTTTTTTGACTCGGGAGACATGGTGTTCCAACACGTTAACACCTGTCCACACTAGACAAAGTGCTCTAAAGTGGATCCAGTAGCTCTCCTCACCACCATGATCACCAAATCTCTCCCCTATTGAGAATGTCTGGGACTGAATGGGGCGATGGATCTCGCTGTATCACAGCGAGTAATAATGTCACCCTCCCTCAACATATCCCCTGCTGCAGAACCTTGGGTGATCATTGACCAAGCACCACTAGCAGGTTATACTTTGTCATCTTCAGGTCAATCGCATTAAGCTTCCCAGGTGTGCTCCTTACATTTTCCCGTAGTGTAATTTGGCTCACCTTATGGCAGTTCATTTGCCATAAAACTGACTACATGGCATAGATTAGAGCGATCATTTATGGCAGTCTAGTGAATCTGTTGGGCTACGTGAGGCCATGCCTCTTCAGTAAAGTCTTGCCCGGAAAAAAGTGATGAGAGAGCAGTAAAATGAAAGCATGTTTGAGACAAAATAGTGACTGTGACCCCCATAGCCTGATAGTAAGCAGGGATAGCCCACCATAAGCCAACTATACATTCGTGGTTTTAGACGGTGGAGCAATTAGCTGCTTAGATAGTAGGCAACAATGCAGTTCAGTATAATGACAAGACCTAGGTCTATGGAGTAAGTTAATATTGATATAATCATGCCCATTGTGGTGTGTGTTTATCAAGCATGATATTTTAACATAACCAGTCATGTGACAGTTGTGACCAAAATCAAGAGATAGCAAGATGGAGTCTGTCAGCAGGAAGTTCACTGTTACACCAGGCACAATGCCTTGCAGGGCTAGCTCAGCATCATATAATGATACCTTCCACTTAGCGATCCATTGCTTCATTATGGATCCATGTGCAAATGAGCAGTTAAAGGGAATCTGTCGCCTGGTTTAAGCATATTCAGATGTCACCTTTGGCATGTACAATAAACTACCTTCTCTCCTGCAGTGGTCGTCTTTATTCTCTGCATGGTTTCATTTTGATAAAAAAGCGCTTTTTGTGATATGCAAATGAACCTCGAAGGTGCCTAGAGGGGCGTTATTCTTCATCTCTTGAGCCCAGTAACGCCCCCCTGCAGTGCCCAGCCCGCCTTAATTTCGTGCCCAAGCACGCCTACTCATTATAAAATATCGTCCCACAGCCGAGGTGAACGGCGCCGCTCCCTCTGCTACGTCAACTAACACATTCAAGCTACACCCCTGGCTTCTTTCTTTCGGCCGGCGGAAATCTTGCGCAGGCGCAGTACCGCCGGCTGCCTGCGCCTGTGCGATCAAATAGCTTCTGAGGGCAACAGCTTCAAAAGTGTCACTGGGCATGCGGTGAGACAACCCTTTTAAGTGTCAGGTCCCGGCATACTGTCAGGCCTCTTGCACACGGCCGTATGGCTTTTTCAGTATTTTGTGGTCCCCAAAAAACTGATCCGCAAAAAAATACGGATGACGTCCATGTGCATTCCGTTTTTTTTGCAGGACAGAACAGCTTCCCCCTGATAGAACAGTACCATCCTTGTCTGTTATGCGGACAATAATAGGACGTTATATCTTTGAACGGAAAAACGGAAAGCATACGGAGTGCCTTCCATTTTTATTGCAGGTCCATTGAAATGAATGGTTCCGTATACGAAACGCAAAAAACGGAAAGTAAACAGAAAAAAATAAACGTTGGTGTGCAAGAGGCCTTAGGGTGGGTGTCCTTTGACCTTTTATTTCTTCACCTAAATCCCAGCTTCTGCTTCCTACATTCCTTTACACTGTGCTTTCCCTTTTGCGGAGATCATATTTCTGTCCGGGGAACACCTTTGTGTAGTTTTCTATGTATGCTGGCTGAAGTTACATTTTAAAGCACAGCACATTTTCAGTGATACAGATGATAATGGGGGTGGATGTTTTTTTAGCACTTTTTGACAGTATGCATGTTAACAAGCCCTATGGGAGCTGTGATGCTCTTAAATCATTTTCCTAATATTGCTGTCATAGTCATAGTGATCCAGTCACATTTTATTAGCATCTGCACCAATTTTAAACTATATAAACCATCTGTATGTTGTATTTGTCGTGGTGTGTGCCTGTTAGAGCTGGTTCTTGTGATAACTGCACCTGGTGTAAAGCTGCACTTAGGATGTAGTCTATCCATTGTGCATAATCCATATGTGTAAGAAAACCTTCTCTAAAAGCAAATGGAATTTAGTATTTATTTTCGCATTCCTGAATGTTCAGTTCCTCCCTTTTTCAAAGGAATTTGTTATGTTAAATCCGTTTGGCAGAGGTAATAATTCCTCCACTAGTCTGAGTGGAGTAGTCTGCTGTTAGCCAGCTGAACAACTGCACTTTACTCTTCATATATAATTATCTTCTCCTGTCTATGAAACATCTGAAGCAAATGGTTTTATTGCTGCATTTTTTTAAAAGCATACCTGAGTTTTGCATTTTTTTTTTTTTTTACAGAATGGCTGTGCTTCTTTGTACAATCATAACTGTGAAGGAACAGGTCTTTTTTGGTCTTAGTGTTTTTCAGCCTAACTATTCCCCTCTTTAGCTGCACAGCTAGATGCATTTCTCTCTGCCAGAACTGTACTGCTGTGATGTCCTTTCCCTTATTTCTCACTGTTTGTTTTCAGCTTTGGAGCCCACAGAACAGATAAGGAGGATGTGACACAGTGAGGGGTTGTGTCTGCCAAGGCAGGTATTTTTCTCCCAGCTTGTGCAGCTGGGCTGGTTTCCAGCCAGGTGAGGTCAAATACCGGACCGGAGTTTAAGTGCCGGTCCGGGTTTTGGCAGCACCTGGCTGTCCTTATATAGGCAGCTGGGCTCAGCAGAGATGTCTCTGTTTTTGGGATCTGAGGCTTTGTGCCATGCTGGATGGCTGAGAGCTGTATGCTGGGGAAACAGGCCCCCTAAAGCCTGCTGTGGACTACTGGAGGCAGAACTACCAGCAAGGTGACTTGTGTTACGTGCTGTTTTGTGCAATTGCCTCAAGTGTGAATAAACACGGACGTTTTGGGTTAAGAACTTGTATTTGTCCTCTGTACTGCGCCCACTTACCCTATCTACCAGACCTAAACCCCACAAGGGGTAGATCACACTTAGAGACGCACAGGACGCTCCTATAATCTTCAAAAGAAGCAGTTATTTTATCAGGCTCAGGATCTCAGCAAGCTCTGACACTCCCTCACCTCTTCTCTGCCATCTTCTGTGTCTCCGTTACCAGGGACAGATCTTGTCTGACAGTGGACTGCAAATTAGGTGGAAGTGAGACCCCCAGTGGCCATGACTTTACAGCTTTTTTCCGGTGGAGGTCCAACTTTCAGCACCCTCCCCCGCCCTTCCCAATCAGCTGTATGAAGGGGGGTGCAGTTCTTGTGCATGTTTTGCAGGCCCCTCGATTATTTACATTGGTCTGTACTGCATAGCAGCTGTGCTTGACATTGCAGCTTTATTCCATTCAAGTCCCTTGACAAGTGCCACAGCCCTTTCCTAAGGATAGTCCATGAATGTTTAAACCTGGACAAGCCCATTTATTCATAGTCTTACTAGATGTGATAACTTCATATGGTCACAATACCCCTTTGATGGGGTTGATAGGCAGTGTGTTCCTAGACATCAAAGGAGCAAGGAAATGCTAATATATATTCAACCAAACCTTTCATTTTCTATATCTACCATAATAATCATAATCTTGTGCATTTCGGTGCAGGCAGCATCTAGATTTAAGTAGACGCCTGGTTTGACATCCATATTCCTTAATAGTGTATATAGGAGAACAGCTTGAGAATGTAAGAAAGATAAATGTAAAATATGTCAAATTACATAAACAATCAAACTTTATTAATAATGTTCTTTTTCTTCTTTCAGCCTCCAGAGGGGCCCTCTTCACTACCTCCATGTTTTCCTGCAGAGACTGCACAGATTAACCAGGGAGACCTGACTGATGCCCTTATAGACACAGGAAGGAGCAGCAAAGACCTTTCAGAAACAGGTGTGTATTGTGCTGCATTCAGACAGCCATAATTTGGGTGCGGTTTAGCGGCCATATTACATCTGTGGCATTCCCAGCCCAACTGCATGTCCTGTGACCCAATCTAACTGCATCATAGCAATCTATGATGCCATAAGTGTGGGCCATTAGACTTGCAATCTGGCCAGGATTCACAGCTGCAATACAAATGTTAATATGCGTCCACATTACATCGGAGTGAGGCCTTAAAAGTGCTGTCCAACTTCATATAGTTTTTTAAATACCACCATCAAGTAGGACCCGTTGAGAAAAGTATACATACCTGATCCCTGATGCTCTGTTCCAGCTCCATGGGTCCACCACTGCACTTCAGTCCCGCATTGCATGGACACGTGCCCCACTGCATTCAATGACTGGCTGCAGCAGTTACCGCTCCAGCCAGTCATTGGCTCCAACAGTGCACATATCCCCGTCCATGCCGGAAGTTTACATACAGAGACCAAAGCACAGTGAAGATGGCAGTGGACCCACAGATCCGAAAGAGTGCATCGGGGATCAGGTAAGTATGCTTCCCTTGACAAATCCTGCTGGGTGGAGGATATAAAAAAAAACTGTGTGATGTTGGAAAGCACTTTTCGAGGTGGCCAAACACATTAGATAGAAGTTGGTTAATAGTTGAACCATTATTTTACAGCCATACATATTTTAGTCCACATTGGTCATTCCAGTTGTTGAAATAGGGTCTTTCGTCCTACTATCAAATAAAGATTTCAGACTTGGACGACTTTTCAAAAGATACTGGTCTGTCATCGATCGGCTAAAATAATAATTTGTTAAATTTCACCTGAGAAACAATTGTTTTGGTTGGAAGCATCCATTTTGGTCAACTTTAAACTAATGTGTACCTTTAGGCCCACACTGTACAAAGTCTGTACAGTTATAGTAGAAAATGCTAGTGTATTGTAGGTAGATCTGATAATAGTCAAAACAAGGAAACAATTGGGTGGAATGGAACCAGTCCAGTCCTTTGATCCAGTAGGAGATATGCAGCGTCTGGCAGTCAGGAAGATGTTTAACCCTGCCCCATCCTCATTAAAATAACATTATGCTTGGTTGAGCTCAATATGTATATTAATGATGTAGCTAGGAATGGTGAAGATATGTTAATATGCCGCAGATTTGTTGTAGACATTTCTACAACTGAAAATCAGTTCAATGCATTTTAATGGGATTGTCTCTTTATTATGCACAAGAATTTGGGACAGTTACAGAAATGTCTGAATAAAATATTTCCTAGCCAATATGCATCCGCTAACTAGTAGTGTTGGGCGAGCATGTTCGGCCGAACACTTTTTTACTCGAGCCTCCTCCCCGCACGTTTGTTGGCTGCTAATCAGCCAATAAACGTGCGCGGAGGTACTGGCACTCACTGTAATGCCATAACCATGTTGGCTACTGGCATTACATTGATTGGTTGGCCGGAACGCGTCATCGGGTGCTATATAGCACCCAGTGACACGTGGTTCAGCTCAGTCTTAGGGAGAGCTGCAGCAGAAGGGACAGATAGTGTAGGGACAGGAATTGGTTTGTTTGTTTGTTAGGCAGGTTTTACTGGTGAAAGGTGTTAGAGACCCAAAAGTTCTTTTAAGGACTATTGTTTTATCTGGCTGCTATATAGATTATTAGCGCATCCTGGACTAAATTACGTGCAATTGTTTGGCCGCTGCCAAGTGACACAACCTCTGCTATATCTGTGAAATTCAGCGCAATTGTTTTTCCACAAGGACCTTCTGGTATTGCACAATTACTGTGCTACATCTCCTGTATAACGTTTGTCCATCCTAAATATCAGTGACATTCAGTCTAATTTATTTGCGCATACACTTACAAAACCTGCGCTACTGTACGTGTGACATACTTGCAAGCATATATACCATTTAATATGCTGAAGGCAAGCAGTAAGGGACCGGGAAGTGCCCGTGCTTCTGATGGTGCACGCAGAGGCCGTGGCCCTGTGAAACTGTGCCTGCTGCCAGAGCACAAGCAGCACACTCATCCACGATACCTAGCTTCATGTCCCAGTTTGCAGGGTGGCGCAGGACACCACTGTCGACACCACACCAGTGCGACCAGGTGGTCGGTTGGATTGCAGCAGATAATGCTTCCAGTCGGTTAAGCACCACCCCATCTTTCACAAAGTCCAGTCTCAGTAGCCAAGAGTCTGGTTAACAGAGATCACTGACCCAACCTGGGAAGGTGGCAAGCGAGCGAGGACAGCAGTACAGAGGGGGAGGGATCCGCAGCACCACAACAGTCTGGAAGAGGCAGTGGCAAAAGGGAGAGGGCGGGCCACACCAAACAGGCCCGCAACTGTTCCCCGGAGCACCCCCTTGCGTCATTCTCCCTTGCCAAGGGGTAGGTGTTCCGCAGTCTGGCACTTTTTTTTATGAAAGTGCGGACAATAAAAGATTTGTCATTTGCAACCTGTGCTATACCAAAATGAGCAGGGGGCGTGAACACTAGCAACCTCACCACCACCAGCATGATCCGCCACATGGCATAAAAGCACCCTAATAGGTGGTCCAAACGCCTGGGTCCACAATCAGTGTCTGCGGGTCACACCACTGCCTCCTCTTCCCCTGTGTTACGTGCTAGCCAATCTCCTGTCCAAGACGCAGGCCCGGATGCCTCCCTCCCTGCACCTGGACCTTCGCAAGCACCTTCATCTACCACATCCACTTCTGTGTCCCAGCGCAGCGTACAGATGTCCATACCCCAGGCCTTTGAACCAAAGCGTAAATACCCAGCCACCCACCCACAGGCCAGAGCACTAAATGCGCACCTTTCCAAATTGCTGGCACTGGAAATGTTGCCATTTAGGCTTGTGGACACTGAGGCTTTCCGCAGCCTGATGGCGGTGGCCGTCCCTCGTTACTCAGTCCCCAGCCGCCACTATTTTTCCTGGTGTGCCGTCCCCGCCCTACACCAGCATCTGTCCCGTAACATCACCCGTTGACCAACGCAGTTTTTGGGAAGGTCCACTTAACGACTGACACATGGACAAGTGCTTGTGGTCAGGGATGCTATATTTTCCTGACGGCACACTTGGTGAACGCTGTGGAGGCCGGGAGCGAGTCGTACCCTGGGATGGCACAGGTGCTACCGACGCAAAGGATTGCGGGCCCTACTTCCATCAGGATTTCCGCCACCACCTACATTAGTGGCTGCAACTCCCCCTTCTCCTCCTCCTCCTCCTCCACTTACACCTCTGAATTATCATCTTGCAGCACCAGTCAGACATCAGTCAGTAGCTGGAAGCAGTGTAGCACTGCAGTGGGGAAGCGGCAACAGGCCGTGCTGAAACTTATTTGCTTAGGTGACAAACAGCACACCGCTGCAGAGCTGTGGCAGGGTATAAGGGACCAGACTGAACTGTGGCTCTCGCCACTCAACCTACAACCAGGAATGGTTGTGTCTGTTAATGGCTGTAACTTGGCAGCGGCTTTGGAGCTGAGCAAGCTCAACTTAGTGGTTCAGCGGTTTCTCAAAACCTACCCCAATTTGCCTGAGCTACTGGTGAAGGTGCGCCGCGTGTGTGTCTATTTCCGAAAGTCATCTACAGCTGCCGCCGGTCTGGCAACACTGCAGCAGCGCTTGCATTTGCCAGCTCACCGACTGTTGTGCGACGAGAGCACTCGCTGGAACTCCACGTTTCACATGTTGGCCAGGCTTTGTGAGCAGCAGAGGGCAGTAGTGGAATACCAGCTGCAACATGTTTGTCACCTTTCCAGTCAGCTTCCGCTCTTCACAAGCGACGAGCGGGCATGGATGTCTGACCTCTGTGAGGTTTTACTCAACTTTGAGGAATCAACACAGATGGTGAGTGGCGATGCCGCTATTATCAGTGTACCCATCCCACTTCTGTGTCTACTGAAACACTTGCTGCTCACAATGAAGGTGGAAGACAGTACACAGGGTGATAGCCAGACCACCCTCCGTTCGTCTTCTCAGCGTGAATTGGAGGAGCAGGAGATGGTTGCCTCCGCTACAGAGGGTAGTACCCATAGCAGGGTATTCCATCTGTTCAGCGAGGATGGGCCGAAGAAGAGGATGAGGAGATTGAGGGTCATCCTCCTGATGAGGAAAGCAAAGTCTTGTCTGTTGGGACTCTCGCACACATGGCAGACTTTATTTTATGCTGCCTTTCCCATGACCCTCGCGTTATACGCATTTTGGCCAACACCGATTACTGGTTGTTCACCCTTCTCGACCCCCTCTACAAAGAGAACTTATTATCTCTCATTCCTGTGGTCGAGAGGACTAGCAAAATTGTGCAATACCAGAAGGTCCTTGTGGAAAAATTGCTCCACAAATTTCCAGCTGACAACGCTGGCGGCAAAGTACATAGTTCCTTGGGCAACCGAGGAGGGGAGACAAGTTTTAGATGATCGGCTCAGCAGCAGACCCTCACCCCTAATGTTTTAGAAGGTCAGATCAGCAGCAGACCCTCGCCACTAATGTTTTTTAGAAGGTCAGATAAGAAGCAGACCCTCACCCCTAATGTTTTAGATGGTCAGATCAGCAGCAGACCCTCACCCCTAATGTTTTCCAGGGTCACCAGCAGGCCATCAGTCATAATTTTTCAAGGGTGTGTATGATGCCCTACTTTATGTGTAATAAAGGGTGTATTGGAGTGCCGTTTCCTTGTGATTTTAGGCAGCCCTTTCACTTCTCTCATAAAGCCTATGCACTAAGTCAGGCATGCTCAACCTGCGGCCCTCCAGCTGTTGTAAAACTACAACTCCCACCATGCCCTGCTGAAGGTTGATAGCTGTAGGCTGTTCAGGCATGCTGGGAGTTGTAGTTTTGCAACAGCTGGAGGGCCGCAGGTTGAGCATGCCTGACTTAGTGCATAGGCTTTATGAGAGTAGGAGTCCCAATACCTTACCAGGTGTACCACAATGTGAATGAGGCCCTCCTTTATCTGATACAGGTTGTATCGCAGTGCCTCTTCCTTGTAATTTTTGGCAGCACTTGCACTTTATATACAGTAAATATACAGGAAAGAATGTTTCCTAACAATTTTTCCTCTAAAATAGATTTTATCTTCGGTTTGGTGCATATTATTGTCAGTCTGTAAAAGTGGCGTACTACTTGGACAACATAGTTCCCAGCAGCGACCTGGGAGTCCAAGATGCATCCAGACATCCTCCCCATGTTTTCATCAATTTCTGACCTTTTGCTATGAACCAGACACCCTCCCCTCTTCAGAACAGGGGGTACCTGGTTTAATGCTCAGGTTCTCCCATTGCCAAGCACCTGAGCATCCCAAAGCGTTCTACTCGAGCACCCGAGCACTTTGGTGCTCGATCAACACTACTGACTAGACTTTGTTAAGATTTCTCTTTGTATTTCGAGTTAGTTGCTTCTGCCCAACGCTGACATACACACTTCAACACTCGTTTACTCTGTCCTCCCTTTAAATACAGGAGAGCCATTTCTTCGTCAGAATTCCCCCGTGTCTGTTTACCTTTTTCCTGAAGAAGTTTCCTTTGTGAATAGAAGTGCGACCGTCCACCCTTCGCCTCCACCTCCCGATTCCCATTTATCACAGGAGAGCCTTGGAGGCTCAGATACCAGTGGAGATAGTGAACTGACAGACACAGATGATTTCTGTATTCTTGATGCCCCAGGGATTGGTGTGCCAGTGAGTATCCAACTACAATGACATAGTTGGAATTCCTATATTTTTTGCTTGTTGGATAAGTAAATACTGTATCATGTGTCAGATGCTTATCTCTTTTCTATTTCCCTTAGCCAAAAGATGGAGAACCTGTTGTGAGAAAACTAGTGGATAGTCCAATATTGGTGAAGGATGGACACTTTTCTCGCCCACTTGGTAGTACCGACTTACTGAAGCCTCCTGCTAAATTTCCTGTGCCAGAGACACGTATAGTTCTAAGAGAGATCTCTGTTGTATGGCATTTGTTTGGAGGAAAAGATTTTGGTAGCAGCAGACCAAACTCTGCAAGGGCACAATCACCAAGGTGAGGACAATAGCATTGTATGCAGGTCGACAACTGGTGCTTCTATGTCTAGATTACAGTTTCCAGGATGTGAATCACTCATGCTCAATACACTAAGGCTACTTTCACACTAGCGTTCGGGCGGATCCGTTCTGAACGGATCCGCTCATAATAATGCAGACGGAGGCTCCGTTCAGAACGGATCCGTCTGCATTAAAATGGCAAAAAAAAGCTAAGTGTGAAAATAGCCTCGGACGGATCCGTCCAGACTTTCAATGTAAAGTCAATGGGGGACGGATCCGCTTGAAGATTGAGCCACATTGTGGCATCTTCAAACGGATCCGTCCCCATTGACTTACATTGTAAGTCTGGACGGATCCGCACGCCTCCGCACGGCCAGGCGGACACCCGAACGCTGCAAGCAGCGTTCAGCTGTCCGCCTGTCCGTGCGGAGGCAAGGCTGAACGCCGCCAGACTGATGCAGTCTGAGCGGATCCGCTCCATTCAGACTGCATCAGGGCTGGACGGCTGCGTTCGGGTCCGCTCGTGAGCCCCTTCAAACGGAGCTCACGAGCGGACCGACGAACGCTAGTGTGAAAGTAGCCTAAGCTGTGCAGGATACCGGGAAATATGAAGCCAGCAGAAGTGTGAATACAGCTCTGGACAAGATTTGGCTATAATACAGACACTCATAAGTAGAGTAAAATGCTTGTAAAATTACAAAACTTATATAACATTTAACTACTGTAGAAATGGTAAACATGTGTTTAAGGTTATAGCGACATGGTACAGATATACTGCAGACGATTTTAAGAAATCTCATCCACAGGTTGCCAAAAAATGTGCAGCATAAATGATGCTATGGATTTCCGCTGTGAATTTCGGCCTTTGCAATGCACATGGTAAAAATGCGTGGCAAATAAATCCATAGCGGAATCATGGGAAAATCCACCCTGTGTGCCCATATCCTAAGGGTGGACCTCTTCTTTCATAAAATTCTTAGATTTTTTTTTCGGGTGCTGTTTGCAGTTTAGACACACTACATGACAAATATTAAAGTTCAGTCTTGCAGGCTTTGTAGTCTGCTTCTTCTTACAATGTACACAGCCATTGCTTTGCTTGAAAAGTTCGTAAGAATTTCTAGGGACATGATGGTTCCTTTTGGTCTGTAACACTGTTATGTTATTTGCTTGGTTTTACAGAACAAGAGCGAGTATGCCAAGTGCCCGTGGTTCTCCATCTCGATCCTCTGTGACAAACCGTCCTCAGAACACTTGGAGAACCCAGGGGGGGAACGGCAGGATCCATGACATTTTAATGGAGATCCAGTTGACCAAAGTTAGCCTTGTTTTATCATTTTGTGGGTTTTAGAATTTTTGTTAAGGAATACTTCTAATGTATTCCATTACTCTGTCTGCACTGGGACAATCTTACTATGCAGTCGTCGCAAGATGATTTCTATAAAATGATATCTGGGTCCATTCAGTCATGAATCAAACATTTTATTTTTACAGTGTTTTTTCTATAAAATACATCCAAGTCAACCATGGTTGCTATCTGACGTTTAACTATAATTTTATAGGTGAGCTTCCAGCATGAGTCGTATCTAGCACCTTCTGAGCCTGGGGCAGAAAAGCTCCAAGTAGATGATGTGGCAGAAGTTCCCCTTGCTCGTCAAGTGTTTATAGTCCAAGAACTGGAGATTAGAGACCGCCTGACATCTTCTCATATCAACAAGTTTTTGTACTTATATACTAGTGAAAAGATGCCAAGGAGAGCTCACTCAAATATGGTAAGACAGGGGTGAACAAGAAAGCACTGGTTATACAGTCTATGTGCAAGGTTGGCCAGAGGAATATTAAAATTAAATAGTAACATTCATCTGTAAGATTCATAACAGGTTCTCTGGTCTCTACAGGTGCTTAAATGGGTTTCCCAACCCTTTACATGTGATGACCTTTCCTCAGGATAGGCCATCCCTATCTGATCGACGTGTGTCCAACAGCCCCACCAATCAGTGTCCTGCAATGGATCCATGCCAGGAACTGTGCAGCTCCATCTGTTGCGCAGTGGACCAAGCTGGTTACTGCAGTGCTGCTCCCAGTAAAGTGAATGGGAGAAGCGCTGCAGTAACCAGCTCTGTCTGCTGGACAACTTACAGGGATGTATAATACTGGCACCAAGGCTACCACAGATCATCTCTTTAGCGGGGTGTTAGACCACCACCAATCAGATTTTGATGGCCTATCCTGAAGATATGCCATCACTTGTAAAGGATTGGACAACCCCTTTAACAGCATAGGTAATAACCACTGCTACAGATTACTGCACAGAGGTAGTTGAGAAAACAGTGCCCACTCTAGTCTAGGCCATCACTTAGTGCCCTGCAGCTAGTGGCTAAACCTGCACCGCACATGTCTATTCGTAGAAAGCCAATTTGCCTATTAGTAAATTACAAGGCACCAGTGCTAACCACTGAGCCTGTCTGTATAAGGTCTTACAGCTGACATTGTACATCAGAGCAAAAACCATGCTGCCCTACTTAGAAATGAATGTTTTTTATTAGCAAAAAGAAAGTGTACTTTAAAGCTTTAGTCTATAATTAATACTGCTATTCTGTCATTTGTCCTGAAGCTTACTATTAAAGCCCTTCATGTGCGTCCCGATGCTGGTTTAGGAGGACCAGAATGCTGCCTTCGAATGTCCTTAATGCCACTTCGATTAAACATTGATCAGGTTGGTATGATATCCAGGTTTAGTTTTGTAGATTGCAGGGTTTAAGTGGCTCGTTCATTTGTGTTAAAGGGTAACTAACAAAAAAAATAATTGTATTTTGGATTGATGAAACAAAGGGACATTTGCACCCTTGGCTGTACAATGCATTCAGAAAGTCTTTAGAGCCTTTCACATTTTGTTATGCTGCAGCCTTAGGCTAAAATGTAAAAAAAAAAAAAATTAATTTCTCGCCCATTTTCCTTGGGGGACACAGACCTTGGGTATAGCTCAGCTCCCTAGGAGGCGTGACACTAAGTAAAACTGTTAAGCCCCTCCTCCATCAGCTATACCCTCAGCCTGGAGATAGAGGCTACCAGTTTTAGCTTAGTGTCCAAGGAGGCAAGACACTCCCTGCTACTGCAGGGCTGTTTTCTCCTTGTTATTTTTACTTTTTCTTCTAATTTTGTTATTTTATTTTTTCCTAGGGATACCAGAGACGCATTGACCTCTCTGCTCTCCCGGGGTTGAGCTGCGCCAGTGCCAACTTATCTGCACTGCTGCCTCCCCCACAGAAGCAATAGGAGGATCTGGGCAGCAATGGCTCCCCTACATCCCGCCAGCTAGGGGGTCGCCCGCACGCCAAGCCCCTCTTCCAGCTTCCTGCCACTGCGGTGCCAGTGGCTGAAGGGGCGACCCTGCTGGAAAGGACTGAGGGTGAAGACGTCGGACGGTGAGATGGCTATTCCAGCCCATACCCCGTCCCTATCTGCAGCATCTACCCCTCTGGGTAAGGGGGGCACCCGTGGTCGCTCATTCTGAGCGCTCATCTGCAGGACAATGCAGCACAGCAGCATCCTCAGCACCCCCACGCCGTTCCCCCCCACGCTGCTATCTTTCTCCCCCCCCCCCTCCCCCTCATTCGGGGCTGACTCCATTTTTCTCTTCTCTCTCTCCCCCTTCCCGCCGAGAACGGGGGGCGGGGCTTAGCGGTCCCGGCAGGGGGCGGGGCTTACGCGCGCGTCATTTTGGGGGCGGAGCTACGTTCTCCTTCACAGGAGACATTTCAAGCGCTGGAGGGGGCGGAGCTTGTTCCCCGCGCTTTCTGCTGAGGTTTCCCGCGCTTCCTCACTCCTGACAGGAAGCTGGGACACGGTGGGGGACTCTAACCTCCTGTGTACATCGCTCGGCTTCTGTGGGCGCTCTCTGCTGCTCACTGCTGTTCACTGCTTCTCTGCTGCTGCTGATCTGGGCCATCTCCTGACGTTCTTCTGAGGCACTGGTAGGACAGTTAACCCTCTCCTAACCCTCCTGGTCATAGCTGCTATAACCCTTTGTGGTCTCTATATTAGAGTACAACCACACTTCAGCATGTCAGATCCCACAGGTGCCCCCAAACCCTGGTACCATGCCTGTACCGCCTGTAAGGAACTTTTTCCGCGGGGGCAATCTGAGCCGCATTGCCTTGCATGTCAGGCCCCGGTGCAGGGCCCGCTTCCCGCTGCGCCCCCCGGTGCCTCTGAACCCCCTGACTGGGCTAGGTCTCTGTCTCAGGCGGTGGAAAGCCTTACACACGTAGTGGGCCGTCTCGTGGATAGACCGCCTCTCCCGCAGGCTGCCACAATCCCTGTCGCACCCGCTGGGACTACCGTTTCTGCCGCCCCCACTGGTTCCCTGCCTCCCAGCGAATCTTCCAGGGCCCGGCATACTCAGAAACGTTCAAGGGTTGAGCGCACATCTTCTCCAGATGCTTCGCTCTCTCCGCCATGCGTGCGAGCTCAGTCAAGTCTATCCTCTCAAAGGGATACGCTTTCTGAGGGAGGACTGGCGGATTCGGACGTGGACATGGACTCAGAGCTTCCGTCCAAATTGGCGTCCGCGGTGGGGCATCTTGTCACTAGCATCCGTGATACCTTTCAGCTACACGATGACCCCCCCAGCTCTGAACAGGCCGGCGTGTCCTTTCTCCGCCCCAAACAGGCCTCCAAGGTTTTTCCCATACACGCTGATTTTTCTTCTGTGGTATCCAAGGCTTGGACTCGGCCTAACGTCCGCTTTATTACACCCAAAAAGCTGGACATTTGTTATCCCTTTCCAGCGGATTCTGTGACCACGTGGACATCCCCGCCTAAGGTTGATCCTCCCGTGGCTCGCCTGTCCAAAAGCACTACTATTCCTGTACAGGACGGATCTTCCCTCCAGTCTGTTGAGGACCGTCGTACGGAATCCCTCTCCAAGGCCATATTTACTGCCTCTGGTTCGGCCCTTAGACCGGTCTTTGCCTCCGCCTGGGTTGGCAAAGCGGTCTCTGAATGGGGTTTGCAACTGGAACGGGAGTTAGGGTCGGACGTCCCTGTTCAGGACCTCCGTTCCTTAGCCCAACTAATTGTTCAGGCCGGAAAATTCGTCTGTGAGGCCTCCCTTGATGCGGGTGCCCTCATTGCCCGTTCCTCTGCCCTGGCAGTTTCTGTCAGGAGGGAACTCTGGCTGAAGGTTTGGGTGGCGGACGCCGCTTCCAAACGCTCTTTGGCCGGCCTACCATTCACGGGTTCCCGCCTGTTCGGAACCCGTCTGGACGAACTTATATCAGAGGCCACGGGTGGGAAGAGTACTCACCTCCCCCAGTCCAGGCCAATGGGCGCCCCCCGTGGTCGCGCTGGTTCGTCCCATTTTCGGTCCTTTCGCAAGCCCACCGGGTCTAGACCCGCGGCCAG
The DNA here is from genome assembly GCF_014858855.1 of Bufo gargarizans. Lineage (NCBI taxonomy): Eukaryota > Metazoa > Chordata > Amphibia > Anura > Bufonidae > Bufo > Bufo gargarizans. The sequence continues at coordinate 38,439,967 of NC_058089.1, forward strand.
TTCTTCTTCCTCTGGCCCAGCCCAGGATAGACGCAAGAAGCCGTTTTTTCGGACGCAACCTACCTGGCGCAAGTCCCAGCCTGCACGGGCTCCCACAGGCCAGCAGCCCTCTGCCTGAAGGTGCGCCCCCACCTTCTCCTATTCAGGAACGTATGGCGGGCCCACATCTCAGACGCATGGGCGCTCGAGATTGTATCTTGCGGATACAAAATCGAATTTGCGTCCATTCCGCCAGACCGTTTCTTCCGATCCCGTCCTCCGCGAGATCCCGTACGAGTGGCCGCCTTCTTCGCGGCCATTCACTCTCTAATGGACAAGGGTGTCGTCGCCCCCGTGCCTCCGACGGAAAGGTTCAGGGGGTTCTACTCGAACCTCTTTGTGGTTCCCAAGAAGGAAGGCTCAGTGCGTCCGATCTTGGACCTAAAACGCCTGAACCGTTTTCTCCGACTGCAGAGATTCCGGATGGAGTCTCTCAGGTCCGCAGTGGCCTCCCTGGAAAGAGGGGATTTCATGGCCTCAATTGACATTCAGGATGCATACCTCCACGTTCCGGTTGCTCCATGTCATCACCGCTTCCTGCGCTTCGCGGTGGGGGACGATCACTTCCAATTCGTCGCCCTTCCCTTTGGTCTGGCGACGGCTCCTCGAGTGTTCACCAAGGTCCTGGCCCCTGTCTTGGCCCTTCTACGTTCAAGAAGTGTTTTTCTTCTCCCATACTTGGACGACATCCTGGTCAAGGCACCCTCCTTCTCTCAGACATCCCGCAGTGTGGAACTCACTCTGGAGACCCTGACGCGGTTCGGTTGGATTATCAACCACCCCAAATCTTCCCTTACCCCCTCCAGACGGCTGATCTTCCTGGGGATGCTCCTGGATACAGAGTTGGCGGAGGTCCGCCTTCCGTCGGACAAGCGTCTGGCCCTTCGCGGGTCGGTTCGCAGTCTCCTCCGTCATCACCGCCCTTCCCTCAGATCCAGCATGCGGTTGTTGGGAAAGATGGTTGCCTGTTTCGAAGCGGTGCCGTTCGCACAATTCCGATCCTGCACCTTTCAGAGGGCAATTCTGTCGGCCTGGGACAAATCACCGAGGAGTCTGGACAGGACCTTTCTTCTGCCTCCCCTGGCTCGGGCTTCCCTCGGCTGGTGGTTGCATATCCCTCTAAGGGGGAAGTCCTTCCGTCCACTGAACTGGCTGGTGATTACCACAGATGCCAGCTTACGGGGGTGGGGGGGGGGGTTTTCCCTCCCCGGTCCGTCCAGGGCGTTTGGTCTCTATCGGAGTCCAGACTTCCAATCAATATTCTGGAACTGAGGGCGATTCTTCTGTCCCTCAGACACTGGACCCATCTGCTGAGGGGCCACCCTGTTCGGATCCAATCGGACAATGCCACGGCTGTGGCATACATAAACCATCAGGGAGGCACTCGCAGCGATGCAAGAGGTGACCCTCATTCTCCTCTGGGCGGAGACGCACGTGCCGGCCTTATCTGCGATTTACATCCCGGGGGTGGACAACTGGGCGGCGGATTTCCTCAGCCGGTCCACCATCGACCCGGGAGAATGGTCCCTGCACCCAGAGGTGTTCGAAGCCCTTTGTCTTCGCTGGGGTCGCCCCGACGTGGACCTCATGGCCTCCAAATTCAACCACAAGGTCCCCCTATACCTGGCCAGGGCACGGGACCTGAAGGCATACGGCGCCGACGCGCTCGTCCTTCCGTGGCGCGAATTCTCCCTTCTGTACGTCTTTCCTCCTTTTCCCCTCCTGCCACGGGTTCTTCGGAGGATCGCGGCAGAGGGCGTCCCCGCGATTCTAATCGCCCCGGATTGGCCCCGCCGGTCTTGGTACGCCGACCTAATGATGCTGTTGGCAGACGCACCGTGGCCACTGCCCTCCAGGGAAGACCTTCTCTCTCAGGGACCGATCTTCCACGAGCATTTAGGCTCGCTACGTTTGACGGCGTGGCTATTGAGACCGCCGTCTTAACGCGACGGGGTTTCTCCGCGGACGTAGTCCGCACCATGATCCGGGCTCGTAAGCCCGTATCCTCTAGGATCTACTATCGGGTTTGGAGGTCCTATCTGGGGTTCTGTGAGTCCCGGAGCATCCTACCTCTCCGGTTTTCTCTTCCCACAATCCTGTCCTTCCTCCAGTCGGGTCTGGACCTGGGGCTGTGCCTCAGTTCTCTGAAGGGTCAGATTTCGGCGCTGTCTATTCTTCTCCAGCGTCCCCTGGCCCCTCTAGGGCCAATTAAGACCTTTTTACAAGGGGTGGCTCACTCTGTTCCGCCGTACCGCCCTCCAGTTCCTTCCTGGGACCTGAATGTGGTGCTCTCGGCGCTCCAATCAGCCCCCTTCGAGCCTTTACGGGAGGTCTCCCTTCGCCTTCTGTCCTGCAAGGTCATCTTTCTTGTGGCCGTCACGTCTCTCCGACGGGTGTCTGAGTTAGCGGCTCTTTCTTGCTCCGAACCTTTCCTGATCTTCCACCAGGATAAGGTTGTGCTTCGGCCTGTCCCGACTTTCCTGCCAAAGGTGGTCTCCGCCTTTCACATCAATGAGGACATCGTCCTTCCGTCGCTCTGTCCCTCTCCTTCCCACCCCAGAGAACGGGAACTGCACCGTCTGGATGTGGTCAGGGCGTTGAGGATTTACTTGGAGGTCACCGGGTCCTTTCGGCGCACGGACTCCCTGTTTGTGGTTCCGGAGGGTTCGCGCAAAGGGTTGGCGGTCTCCAAGGTGGCTATTGCCCGTTTCATTAAACTGGCGGTGTCTGAGGCTTATCGAGCCAAGGGCAGACCTCCGCCTTTCGGCGTCACTGCTCATTCCACCAGAGCAGTCGGAGCTTCCTGGGCGCAGAGGCATCGGGCCTCGGCTGAACAGTTGTGCAAAGCAGCCACTTGGTCCTCTCTGCACACTTTCACAAAGTTCTATAGGGTGCATACGCATGCATCAGCGGATGCTGCTTTGGGCCGCCTGGTTTTGCAGGCAGCGGTTTCCTGATGCTCTGGTGGTGTTCCGCCTTGGGTTTGTGGTCCCTCCCTTCTTGGACTGCTCTTGAACGTCCCAAGGTCTGTGTCCCCCAAGGAAAATGGGCGAGAAAAGGAGATTTTTGTATAACTTACCAGTTAAATCTCTTTCTCGCTCTTCCTTGGGGGACACAGCACCCACCCTTCTGTGTTTGGTTACAGGGTTATGGTCTGGCGCCCCGTTGGGTTGCTGGCTGGTTGTTTCCGTTATTGGTTGTTATCCTTTCACTACTTGGACACGCAACTGGTAGCCTCTATCTCCAGGCTGAGGGTATAGCTGATGGAGGAGGGGCTTAACAGTTTTACTTAGTGTCACGCCTCCTAGGGAGCTGAGCTATACCCAAGGTCTGTGTCCCCCAAGGAAGAGCGAGAAAGAGATTTAACTGGTAAGTTATACAAAAATCTCCTTTTTCTGCATCAGTTTGCACTCAATACCCTATAATGAGAAAGTGGAAACAGAATTTTAGAAATTTTTGCAAAATTATTTAAAAGGAAAAACTTAAAATGTTGCATGGACATAAGTTTTTAGACCGTTTGCCATGACACGGAGCCTCCTATTTCTCTTGAGGATTGTATGGAGGCACAGATCTGGAGAAGGGTATACATTTTTTTTTATTTTGCACTGAAAGTTCCCACGAGCACAGTGGCCTCTAATTCTTTGGAACAACCAGGATTCTTCCTAGAGTTGACCACTCCACCAAACTAAGTACCGTATTTTTCTCGCTATAAGACGCACCGGCCCATAAGACGCACCTAGGTTTTTGGGGAGGAAAATAAGTAAAAAAATATTTTTAACCAAAAGGTGTGCTTTTGGTGGGTTTGGAACTAATGGTGGTCTGTGGATGGCACTATTACTGGGGATCTGTGAAGGACACTGTTATGGGGGGATCTGTGGATGACGGACACTGTTATGGGGGATCTGTGGATGACGGACACTGTTATGGGGGGATCTGTGGATGACGGACACTGTTATGGGGGGATCTGTGGATGACGGACACTGTTATGGGGGGATCTGTGGATGACGGACACTGTTATGGGGGGATCTGTGGATGACGGACACTGTTACGGGGGGATCTGTGGATGACGGACACTGTTACAGGGGGGATCTGTGGATGACGGACACTGTTACAGGGGGGATCTGTGGATGACGGACATTGTTACAGGGGGGATCTGTGGCTGGCACTGTTACAGGGGGGATCTGTGGATGGCACTGTTACAGGGGGATCTGTGGATGGCACTGTTACAGGGGGGGATCTGTGGCTGGCACTGTTACAGCGGGGGATCTGTGGCTGGCACTGTTATATATGTGCCATCCACAGACCCCCCACCCCATAACAGTGCCATCCACAGACCCCCCCAGCCCATAACAGTGCCATCCACAGACGACCCCCCCCCCCCTTAACTGTGCCATCCACGGATCAGCCCCCCCGCCGCCGCCGCCCCCAGTATACAAATATAAAATGTCTTATTCAATTAAAATTTATTACATATGCCCCCTCACTCCTAAATTCCTAATAGTACCTTACATCCTATTCCTAATAGGTTCTGTACAATGCCGGGCGGCCGGCGCGTCACTCACTGACGTCACTTTCCTGCGCCGCCTGCTTCATTCATAAAGTAGGCGGCGCAGGCACGTGACACCAGGGAGTTACGCTGCCGCCCGCCCGGCCTGCCTGCCGGCATTATACAGAACCTATTAGGAGTAGGATGTAAGGTACTATTAGGAATTTAGGAGTGAGGGGGCATATGTAATAAATTTTAATTGATTAAGACATTTAATATTACTATACCGGCAGGGCGGGGCTATAGTACACTGACTGCACCGCCCCGCCGCTATTCCCGGCCCCCAGTCCCTCCCCCGGCCCCCGCTCGCTCGTACATCGCATCCAGCGATGTTAAAATGTCAGCATTCGCCCCATAAGACGCAGGGGCATTTCCCCCCCCATTTTTTTGGGGGGGGGGGGGAAGTGCGCCTTATGGGGCGAAAAATACATAATCAGGGGAGAAGGGCCTTGGTAAGAGAGGTGACCAAGAACCCAATGGTCACTCTGGCCAAAGATTCTTTGTCCAGATGGGAGAAACTTCCAGAAGGTCAACCATCACTGCACCATTAAATTAATTTGGGCTTTATGGCACAATGGCCAGAAAAAAAGCCTCTCCTCAGTAAAAGAGACATGAAAGCCTGTCTTTAGTTTCCAACAAAAAGCACCTAAAGGACTATCATAATATGAGAACCAAGATTCTCTGGTCTGGTGAAACCATGATTGAACTTTTTGGCCTGCCCAATACCATCTCTACATTGAAGCATGGTGGTGGCAGCGTCATTCTGTGGAGGTGTTTTTAGCGGCTGGGACAGGATGGCTGTTGGAGGTAAAGCTAAATGGAGCAAAATACAGAGCTATTTTTAAAGGGGTTATCTGATATCTAAAATATCCCACCCAATTCCCGGGGCCCCTTGTATGGATCATACTTTCCGCCCCCTTGAGGCCGATCATTTTCACGGCCTCCTATTGGCTGAAAATTCCCAAATCCAGGTGTGCTACCTTGTGGCACCATACCCAAGAAGACTGGAGGCTGTAATAGCTGCCAAGGGTGCTTCAACTAAGTCCTGAGAAAAGGGTCTGACCACTTATATCAATGCAAAATTTTAGTTTTTCCTTATTAACACAGGTTTCTAACATTCTGTTTTCACTTAGTCATTGTGGTATACTGAGTGCAGAATGATGGAGAAAAATACCAAAATGTGAAAAAATGAAAACCGCCAAAAGATGTTCCGAATGCACTGTAATTGTCTTCGGCTCTCCTTAAAGATACGAGCAGAGTGGGCTAAGGCTCATGTACTTCCTCTGGATCTGTATACAGTTCTGCTGATGTCCATGAAACAAGCCAAAGGGGCAGAGTAGTTCTTCCCCTTCATTTCAGTAATTCTTGGGGGTTGTCACTCTGACATTTCAGAAGTGCCTTTTTCAACTCTTTATTTCTGCAGGATGCTCTTTTCTTCCTGAAAGACTTCTTCACCAGTTTGGCCTCTGGTATTCAGCCTGTGGTTGCTATGGAGATTGGTTCAGAAGGTAAGTACTCTTTGCACTAGTTTTCATGCAAAACAAAATTACGAGTTGTATTCCCTTTTGCTAAGATGCCTTCCATGCCCAGCTTCTCGTATGGAAAGCCTTCGAAAACAAAGTGCCTCAGACTGTGAAGCAGGACTGGAGAATTCCTTGGAATCAAATGAGGAAGACACATCATCGATTAGCTCCGCATCTGATCAGCCAATTTACTTCAGGTGAGGAAACTGCATGTGTTAATAGTACATGTGAACATGTGTCATATTAGGGGAAAATGCCACCTTCCAGCAGTCTGTAGATCCACCTTCCCTGCCTCATGCCATGCAAGTGTTGAGAAATCTCATCATTCTCCAAAATGCTGCATGCCGTGATACAGTTGAGGAAGTAGAAGTGGAGAATTGTCAGAGGGATGTTAAATGTGGGCAGCAGGAAGAAAACTAAACCAAATAAAAGGGCAAATATCACAGCGGGAAACCATGCCTAAATTTACAGAAGTAAAGAAGATGTAAAACATTTCCTGAAGCCATTCAACGGAATGGAAGCCTCACCCACAAGTTAGACATAAAGGGGCACATTTATTAAGACCGGAGGTTTAGACTCCAGTTTTAATAAAGCCGTATAGTTGGTGGAGGATGAAGTTATGAAGAGGCGCTGGCCTCTCTATAACCTCGGCACATCCAGCGCCAGTTCTAAATGTAAGACAGCTTCCAAACTGCCTTATATTTAGACCATTTTCCACTCCTAAAACAGGCGTAGAAAATGGTAAATGAGATGAGCCTATTGACCCGTCCCCCTACCATAGACCAGGCATGAGCGGGGCGAAGTCGCAGATAGCAGCGCAACTGTTGCGCCATTTGCGCCTGAAATGTGCCTAATTTAGCCATATTTCAGTGTAATAATTGGCCCCCAAAGTTTTTCGCTGCACTACATATACAGCAGGCTATGGAGACATTGTGAAGTATGTTTTCTAACACTGGGTATATTTTAACATTGTTCTCACAACAGTCATTTGTTGGACACACTATGTGCAGTCTGGTTCTGCTGTCATAACCATCAGCCTACAGCAGGGCATGGTGGGAGTTGTAGTTTTACAACAGCTGGAGAGCCACAGGTTGGCCATCCCTGCTGTAGATGCACATATGATGCATAGTAGCTGGAGAAATTCTAGGGAATTTGTAATCATGGCTTGGGTTGCCTCCCTTTCCATTTAGATGCATTGGGATAATACCATTTAAATTGGTTGTAAAGGTGAACATTACCTTTAACCTCGAGATTAAAGGGTTTTCTGGTTCCCCTGATTGGTTATATAGAGGTGGAGGGCAGCTGCAAGGATGGCCCCAATGAGTGCAGTGTAATTCTGTAAGAAACAAGAGCATGCAGCCCCAACCTGCGGGTAACACAGACAGACAGCCTTAACAGTACAACACTTTATGTCTATTTCTGTTTACTTCAGAGAATTTCGCTTCACATCAGAGGTGCCTATCTGGCTCGATTATCAAGGCAAACATGTAACCACAGAGCAGGTGGTAAGTGCTGACTTACTGTAAAATCATAAACTGGCTTCTCTACTTTCTGCTTGACATAGCGGGGACTACCCTATATGCACTTTGCGGTTAAAGGGAATCTGTAACCGCAGTTATGGACTATTATCTGGAGTAATACATAAATAGTCCAGATCACCTATTTTCAGGGGTCAAGTCCTGGGAAAAAAAGTGTGGGAACTCACCCAAGATCCACTGCAACCCCCCCCCCCCCCTCCAAAAAATAAAAAAGCACAGAAAATCTAGCATGCTGTAATTTGTGCCGCTGCGGACTAAAAAAATAAATAAAAAAAATAACACTTTTAGAAAAGTTTGTCCTGGGATTCGATCTCATGACCTCTACACAGGAGAAGCCAGGCATATACCCTCACAGCTATGAAAGCTGTCTAGCTTGATACTTTAAAAAAAAAAAAATATAAGACTTCTACTGTAGGTAACTTTGCCCACTGTGTATGGATGTAGCAGAGCTGGGTGTGTTGGGGCAGCTGTCATGTGTATGGTTGTACACTAGGTATCAGTACACTAGGTATCAGTAGAAGTATCAGAAAAAGAAAAAAAAAACACTTTTAGAAAAGTTTGTCCTGGGATTCGAACTCATGACCTCTACACATTACAGGCAAGGCATTTACCCTCACAGCCATAAAAGCTGTTGAGGTAGTTGCTTAAAAAAAAAAAAAACTAAGACTTCTACTTATACCTAGTGTACTGATACCTAGTGTACAACCATACACATGACAGCTGCCCCAACACACCCAGCTCTGCTACATCCATACACAGTGGGCAGCTGTCATGTGTATGGTTGTACACTAGGTATCAGTAAACTAGGTATCAGTAGAAGTCTTATAAAAAAAAAAACACTTTTAGAAAAGTTTGTCTTGGGATTCGAACTCATGACCTCTACACATCAGAGGCAAGGCATTTACCCTCACAGCCATAAAAGCTATCTAGGTAGCTGTTTAAAAAAAAAAAAATAAGACTTCTACTTATGCCTAGTGTACTGATACCTAGTGTACAACCATACACATGACAGCTGCCCCAACACACCCAGCTCTGCTACATCCATACACAGTGGGCAGCCTGTCATGTGTATGGTTGTACACTAGGTATCAGTACACTAGGTATAAGTAGAAGTCTTATATTTTTTTTTTTTAAGCAACTACCTAGACAGCTTTCATGGCTGTGAGGTTAAATGCCTTCCTCTGATGTGTAGAGGTCGTGAGTTCGAATCCTAGGACAAACTTTTCTAAAAGACATTCTAAATGAATGATCTCGTAGTGAAGGAGATGATGTCATTAGGGGGCGGGGCGCCATGAGAGGAGTCGCAGGCAGCGGCACAGACAGCTTCCTCTCAACTGAAGCCGCCCCTTCCTCCCTTAGCCTGCCCTGCACAGTGCGCTCCGTCTCCCCCTGTGAATCTGATTCAGCCGTGTTCTCCTGACTTGAGGCTGAAAGGGAACGGCGTTCCTGCCATGAAAATAGTGCAGGAACGCCGTTCCCATGCGTTCCCCCTCCACTCGACCCCTGCCTATTTTTATTTTCCTCCTACTGCTCCCCCACTGTCAGCACTCAAAGCTGTGCTGAAATAGTCCAGTCCTGACAATGTATTTTATTGCAGCTTTAAATTCTGACAGAGTGGAACAGGGGACAGTAGGGAAATATAAAGTACCACTCTGGATTCATTACCCGCAGTACTACTCATGTATTACTGCACATATTAGTCCAAGATCCTGGTGACAGATTCCCTTTAAGGTGGTGGTGGTGGTGTGTACTATGTATTTAACTTATTCCTTACTGGAATCTGGTGTGGAGTTCTGCATCCATATTGAGTTTGTATTTACAGTGGTGCTTGGAAGTTTGTGAACCCTTCAGAATTTTCTATATTTCTGCATAAGTGTGACCTAAAACTACATCAGATTTTCACACAAGTCCTAAAAGTAGAGAAAGATGACTAAATGAAACAAACGAGTAAAAAATATCAGACTTGGGCCTCATGAACACGGCCGTTGTTTTGGTCCGCATTCGAGCCGCAGTTTTGGCGGCTTAGATGCAGGACCCATTCACTTCAATGGGGCTGCAAAAGATGCGGACAGCACTCCGTGTGCTGGCCACATCCGCTGTTCCGTTCCGTGGTCCGCAAAAACAAATATAACCTGTCCTATTCTTGTTCGCGTTTTGCAGACAATAGGCAGTTATATTAATGGCTGTCCGTGCCATTCTGCAAATTGCGGAACGCACACGGACGCTATCCGTGTTTTTTGCGGACCGCAAAACACACAACGGTCGTGTGCATGGGGCTTTGGTCATTCATTTATTGAGGAAAATGACCAAATATCGCATGTGGCAACACTATGTAAACCTTTAGGATTAGCAGAAAATTTGAAGGTGAAATTAGTGTCGGGTGTTTTCAGTCTATGGGAGGAAAGTCAGTTGTGAGTGAGTGTCCTTTTTTGTTTGAAGAACAGAGATCTATCAAAGTCTGATCTTCACAACACATTTTTATGGAAGTGTATCATGGTAAGAACAAAGGAGATGTCTGAGGACATCAGAAGAAGAGTTGTTTATGCTCATCAGGCTGGAAAAGATTACAAAACTCTAAAATGTTTGGAATCCATACTCAGATTGTGCACAAATGGAGGAAATTCAAGAGCATTATTACTCTCCCCAGGAGTGGTTGACCAGTAAGATCACAACAAGAGCAAGGCTTGTTATAGTCCGCAAGGTCACAAAGGAACCCAAGGTAACCTCTAAACAACTAAAGGCCTTTCTCATTAGCTAATGTTAGTCCACATCAGGAGGACGCTGAATAAATGGTGTGCACGGCTGGATTGAAGAAGAAAGCTGCTGCTCTTCAAAAAGAAAATTGTTGACCACCTACAGTTTACTAAAAAATCACCTGGACAAGCCAGAAGGCTTTTGGAACAATGATATGTGGACAGATGGGACCAACATTTAGAACTTTTAAATGAGAATCATCATGTTTGGGGAAAAAATGAAAACACTGCATTCCAGCAAAAAAACACCTCATCCCATCTGTGAAACGTGGTGGTGGTAGTATCATGGTGTGAGCCTGTTTTGTTGCCCACGGCGGCTTTCCATCATTGATGGGACAATGAATTCTGAAATATACCAGCAAATTCTAAAAGACACAGGACATCTGTCCATGAACTGAATCTCAACAGAACGTGGGTCATGTAGCAAGACAACGACTCTAAACACACAAGACATGCTACCAAAGTATGGTTAAAGAAGTCATAGGTTGTAATGACCAAGCCAAAGTCCTGAACTTGATCCAATGGAAATGTTGTGGAAGGACCTGAAGCGAGCAGTTCATGAGCGGAAACCCACCAACATAACAGAGGTGAAGCTGTTTTGTACAGAGGAATGGGCTAAAATTCCTTCAAGCCGATGTGCATGACTAATCAACAGTTACCGGAAACAGCTAGTTGCAGTTATTGCAAGGGATCACCCCGGATACTGAAGGCAAAGGTTCACATACTTTTGCTAAACACAGACATGTGACATTGGATCATTTTCCTCAATAAATAATTCGCCAAGTCTAATATTTTTGACTCTCTTGTTTGATTGGGTTATCTTTATGTACTCTTAGGACTTGTGTGAAAACATAGTTTTATGTCATAGTTTTTAGGGTTCACAAGCTTTCCAGCACCACTGTATATACAGTAACATTGCAGAGAATGTACCGATTCTGTTCGATATTAGCTCAGTCAGTTCTTTCTCTCATCACAGGGTACTTTTGCTGGAATATTAATTGGACTGGCCCAGTTAAACTGCTCTGAATTGAAACTGAAGAGACTGTACTGCAGACATGGGTAAATATCTTCAATATCCCTGTGCTTATGATCAGCCGCCTGAAAGCGAACCGCCATGTTACACAAACGTGGAACCAATACAGTCTTAAAAATATACATATCAGCAAATACATTTTTGCAGCCCATTGAGGTGTAGTACTTTATCCCTTGATGCCGTGTCCGTTACAATGATCTGCATCTCCAGGCAGTGATGTTACAGAGCAAATTGCACTCCTGGAAATACTGGAATCTAAGTGCCCACCGTGTGATTGTTTCCTGCCACTTTCCTTTTTACTCGGTGTGGGAAAAAACTAAAACTCCGTTATTGTGCCATCATTGCGCACTGGTACATATTCCAGATTTATTGCACTGACTTTGCAAATTAGCTCTTGTCTGCCAAGCCAGAGCCTCTTCCCTAAGGAACACCAATCTGTAGACAGCTGCTTGGGTGTTGTAGTTCATAATCAGTACAGAGCAGGGTATCGGCTGGTGTACAGTAAAAGGGGGCAGACCATGCGACTGCCGTGGGGTCCGTGATGAAAGGGGGCAATTATTATACTCACTCATATAGCGCTACTATATTCCGCAGTGCTGTACCATCAGGCTGTCCCCAATGGGACTCACAATCTAAGGACCCTATCAGTATGTCTTTGGAGTGTGGGAGGAAACCAGAGTACATGGAGGAAACCCACGCAAACACGGGGAGAAGATACAAACTCCATTCAGATGTTGTCCTTGATCGGATTCAACCCCAAGACCCCAGCGCTGTAAGGCACCAGGGCTGACCACTGAGCCAAGTGCTGCCCATGGAACTGCTTTCACTTCTCCCCCAACTTAGTTAATTGAATTTCCTGCAGCTCCCTCTAGAGGGCGTTCACTGCATAGCTTTATACAGCGCTTGCTGAGTTCTATGTAGCTGTATAAATTCATACAGTATGTACTGAGCTCCCCCTAATGGTGACTGCAGGCAGTCAGAACTTTATCATTTACAGTGGGATAGGGAGCTCACTGGGGGATATTCATCAGTGTATTTATGGCAGTTTTATAGCATGAATACATAAATATAACATTTTAAGATGAACACACCTTTTCTTACAAATCGCATAGAGTGTAAACAATATCGGTCATTGCAGTTGTTTTTGTTTCATCATTTTGTTTTTCTCCAAAACCGCTGCTCCCACATGCTGGCATAAATTCAGTAGGGAAATATAAAGTACACTACAAACAGTGTGTTTTCAGGGCATTTTCTTCACTTTGGTGCATTTTTGGGGTTACTAGCATTCTCCTCTAAACGAAGCATGCTCTAGGTGTGGCACAAAAAAAGCCTGCAAAAAAACAAGCAAGAAACCAATGCCAGGTTCAACTGGGCCCCAATAACAGACTTTATTTTTGGTTGGGCATTCTACATGTTACTATGGGGCCATATGACTTCTGTATACACCCCCGGAAGCCTTAGAACTCAGAAGCAGCAGGTGGGTCGCTCTTCTTTTTGGAACGAAGAGCTTGGCTGGACTTGAGCCAATCTTCATACCACGGAGCACTGCCTGAAAATGTCGCCATGCACCCACTGGGTTTCTCTAATGAGGACCAGTACCCCCTTAGCATGAACTTACTGAAAAGCTGCTGAAAAACCAACAAATGTAGCGCTGTAGCCTCATGGCTGTATTACAAATCTGTACAACCGCCGAGATGTACTGTGCAATAGTAAAGCACACATACAGGATCATATTATCCCCCCTATTTCATACAGATACATGTGGAGGTTTCAGTATGCCATACTCCATTAGGCTAGGGCTACAGGACATTTGTTGCGCGACTGTTTGGCACAGTGCAACACCATTAAAGTCTATGTACACTTTTGCGGGCAATTTTTTTATTATTATTATTGCATTGTACTTATTTTGAGCTAAAAAATAATAATTTTTTCAGTAGGTCTTTATTAAAACTATGGCACCCTTTTTTCTGTACAGGGCTGAGATGCTCTAGTAGCAGCCTGTGGATTTTCTGTCTTTTCCGTTAGTTGGGGAGATGACAGGCTCCTTATCTCTGACATTATAAACACTCGCGGTTTTTAGGTGTACCGGTGATTGAGCACCTCTATCCATATTGACCGACTGGTGAGCCTCAGTAACAATTCTTAAATAATTGTTTATGACCTCTTAGTAGTTTAGAGATAAGGTTTATTAGATGACTGGCACAGCGTGAAAGTGGACGTACCAATCACACAGCTAGAAAAATAGTTAACTCTTTGGGACAGAACGGCTCAATATTTTTAATGGAGGCCAATTGAAAATATTATTTTTAGCCAAAAGTGAGTAAAATGCAATTATAAACAAAAATTCCCTTTGAAGGTGTCCATAGCCTTTAACTATCATTACAAAAAAAAGTTGCAGTGTAGTTGTCCCCTTTTGTCATGGGACAATGTCTTCATGTAGCCATCCATACTTGCCAACTGCCCCGAATTGCTGGGACTGTCCCTGATTTTCAGAGACTGTCCCAGCAAATTTTTGCTGTCCCAGGCAAAAAATGGGCAGAGTTAACATAAACCCCACACAAAAGTGGGCATTCACTTGGGCAGAGCTTATATGTCCTGATTTTACCAACTAAAGCGTCGGTAAGTATAGACATCGTATTGTAGTACTATTTTCCACAGCTCCATAAGAAGACATCAAACCGTGACCTACAGAGTGCGTACGTCTCATAGTACAGAACTATAGGGATTCTGTGTGCCTCTGTACAGGCTCCATGGTGGACGGCCCATGGTGAGGCTGACTTGTAGGAGGGTTATTACTTTGTATAAGGAAGCCGAAAGCTTTAAACCAGAGAAGTGTAAATGGATATATAAACAGGCTGCTTTTAGATCTGCCCTTGGACTGGGGGAAACCCACATATCTGATCATTTTTTTTAGATCTCAAGGAGACATGCAGGAAATGTTTTCTTTCCTGTGGTTGTAATGCAGCAGTTCGGGCAGGGTCATACACATTGTGACGTTAGTTAGGACCTTGCCTGTTATATAACAATACCATAGGAAAGTCTAAGCGTTTTCATAGTAGTTCCGTTTTTATTTTTTTCCAGATTTCAGACTGGTAAAATTAATCTCTGCAAAATGGATGAAAATGGTTGTATTAGTGACTAGCTGCAATATGAAATGCCGTAACACTGTCCCGCTGCTTATTAACAATGCTCAAAGTAAAGAGGTTTCCAGGATAAAGATATCCATAGGAGATCAAATTGGGGACCGGCACCCATTACCTCCACCGATTTGGCTGTTGCCTGCAGCCATTGTTCTAGGAAGTAAACTGTGTATGGAGCCGGAATACCACAGCTCCGTACACTGTGTAGTGGCCATTCTCGGGTACTGAGCTGCAGTACCCAAGAATGGCCACTATTCAGTGTACGGCGCTGTGGCACTCCAGCTCCGTGCACTGTTTACTTCCTGTAAAAACTGATTGGTGGGGTGCTGGTCCGCCACCAAGCTCGTATTGATGACTTATCCTGTGGATTGGTCATGAATATCAAAAACCCCTATAAACACACTGATCTGGTGTGAACTTGAGACGGCGGGTAAACAATTAGTATTTTTTCCTCATTAGCATATTACAGAATTGTGGTTCCTTATTACCTGAGACTATTTATACATTCTTCCTCCTCATACCCACAGGTTGCTTGGGGCGGACAAGGTGTTCTCTTATGCTCTCAATGAGTGGCTGACAGACATCCGCAAAAATCAGCTGCCGGGAATTTTGGGAGGAGTAGGTCCAATGCATTCAGTTGTACAGCTGTGTGAGTACTGCGTGCTTGCTGATTATCAGTCCTTACTGTCTTATCTATCGATCTAAATTTTTTACAATTTGGAAGCCCTTTTTTGTAATGGCTAGTATTGTATATTATATGATATTGTATAGTATTGTGATTTTTAACCCTATTATATTGGGAATGATTTGTCACACCCGGGAAACGCTTAGGTTCTGTTCACATCTCCTTATTTGAATACATTTGATGTCTGCAACACAAGAGCTCCCGGAGCATATGCTGAACATGTCCATGTGGATTTTTATTTTTTACCATAGATGTCAGTATATTACCACCACTGTGTCTATGGAGTTATAGACACAAAATGCTTGGAGAATTTTATAATTGGCAAATTGCTTATATTTCTTTTTAAGCTGTATTGGTTGCAAATTTAGCAATTATTTGATTTATTGTGCAAAACTTCGTACAGTTTATTGCCGTATACATATATGATGTCACAAGTCACTGTCTCCAGTGGCGCTGAGCGCAATAAAGGTAACGTTTTTATATGAAGCTCATTATTATTCCATGTGTTGTGTACTGAATATGTCTGTCATATTGTTAGATATATTGATGACTGTTACTGTCTACCTGTTGTTTTAGTCCATGGTGTGCGAGACCTTTTCTGGCTGCCCATTGAACAGTACAGGAAGGATGGTCGCATTATTCGTGGATTACAGAGAGGGGCAGCTTCTTTTGGCACTTCCACAGCTTCTGCAGCACTAGAGCTCAGTAACCGGCTAGTCCAAGCCATACAGGTAAAGAAACATAGAAGAGTACTTCTGGCAGGGTTATATGGGCATTAAAGGGGTCTTCCGAGATATTTTAACTGATGACCTATCCTCTGGATAGATCAAAAGTATCTGATCAGCTCGGGTCCAACACTCAGGACCCCCACCAATCAGCTGTTTGAGAAGGTATCAGCGCTCACAGTAGTGCTGCGGCCTTATCACAGCTTTGGGCCATGACGTCACGTTCATCTCATGGCCTAGGCGCAGCTCAGCCCCGTTGTGAAGTGCTGCGATACCAGCACAGCCACTATACAATGTATGGCGCTGTGCTTGGTAAGCACGGAGAAGGCCGCTGCACCCACAGGAGCACCAATGCCTTCTGAGACCCCCACCGATCAGATACTGATGACCTTTCCTGAGAATAGGTCTTCAGTACAAAAATCTTGGAAAACACTTTTAAGACATGCATTGCATTGCTACCTCTCTTCTCAATTTTAGGCCACAGCAGAGACTGTGTATGACATTCTTTCACCAACACCACCTGTTTCACGTGGCTCACTTGATGTTAGACAGCCACGTAGACTGAGGAGAGGGCACCAGCCTGCAGATCTACGGGAAGGGGTGGCGAAGGCCTACGACACCGTACGAGAGGTGAGTGCTTGTCATACACCAGTTACAAGTTTTCCACATGGAGCTGCTGTAACACTGCTTTCCCCTACTTTCTAGGGTGTAATTGACACAGCGCAAACTATATGTGAAGTAGCATCACGTGGGCATGAACAAAAGGGCCTGACTGGTGCTGTTGGCGGAGTGTTGCGGCAAATTCCACCCACTGTAGTAAAGCCATTTATAGTAGCCACTGAGGCGACATCAAATCTTCTAGGAGGAATGAGAAATCAAATAAGACCTGACGCCCACAAAGAGGACTCTCTAAAGTGGAAGGCAGATGAAGGGCAGGACTGAAATGGAAAACGCTCTGCCCTTGAAGTGCCAAAGGAAAGCTGCAATATGTGAAGACGTCTGGAGCTTGCAGGGTCTGCGTATCGAGCTGTTAGTGACCACACTTGGACTATGAATGCCACTCCCTACAGTACTTGAGTATTGCCCATAAGCCTTCTATTGAATATTTGTATGTTCTTTCCTGTAACCCTTTCTGCATTATCCTTAGATCAGCACATCCATGAAACCTCCTTTGCCGTATTCTACAAATCATAGAATGACTTTATTAGGCAAAACACTTTTAAGCACTTTTAATTGCAATGGTGGCCTTGAAACGTAGACCCTTGTTCTCTGGACCTTAGCTGTGCATTAACCTTCTAAGGAAAGACGCTTGCGTTCATCGTATTTGATTTTACTGACCCATTTAACTGGACATGAATGGCGCACAATGTAGGCCTATCTTGTCACATATGAAGGGACTCTGCGGCCTTGATCATCCCGAATGTTGCTTTTTACGTCTCCCACCTTCCCTTAATGCTTTCTTCTGATTGCAAGGCCAAATAAGTATAAATAATATATATATATAAATAAAATATGTAAAAATACAGTGAATTGTACACAAGCGGAGGCAGTCGTCAAGGCGTTTTTGTACTGTATGATATGATGGCTGGTCTGTGGATACACTTTTATTTAAAATGAATGAAACTAAAAGTTCTCTCACACTGTGATATTGTTGATAGTCTGAATACAGGTCTCATTTCACTCTGCACAATATTATAAAACACATTTACTGGCTTTTACAAATCATGTTGTGTTATTAATGGAAGAACAGTGTTTTGCCATATAATGGAATGAAACTGAACACTATATAGTATTAAGATTGTCCTGCCCCACCCGCTACGGGGCGATCTGGATCCTTCCGTCATCCCTCTGTACAGTAACAGTCAAGAGACCCAGTTCTTTGCTGTCTTATAGGTCGACACGAAGAGCAGCCGGTCAGTGTATGTGGTGCCTGGTTTTCCAGTGGCCTTATATCTTCATAGAAGATCGACTCATTCCCTATTCTCTATCAGTGTATAGTATATCATCTCCTGCTTCTCAGATTCTGAGCAACATTCACATGGGTTCATTGCAGTAACCCAAGTCCACACGACAGCGACCAGTTCTGTTGTTCTAGTCATTTTAGCGAAGAAAATCCATTCATGAATTCCTAGGTCTGAGTTACCAGGCGGTAGAGGTGTGTGCCTACTGTCTCCTTCAAAGCTCCCTGTTTTCCCCATTTGTAGTATTTGTCTCGATCTCCCTTTTCAGTAAAGTCGTTTCACCAACTGTGCACTTCTCGCCCTCCTGGACTACACATTCTGATGTCTCTTCTGCAGTCTCTTCTACCATATGCATGGTATCTCGGAGAGTGGCAATAAGGTTCTTTAGTCCTAGCAGGTAGCCGTCTTCATGGGTTCCCGGCTCCCAGGGGACATCATGCCGGAGGTTAATATGCGATGGTGCTGGAGTCGTTTTACCAAAATCTATCATCCATACATTGGAGAACCCACGTCTGTCATGTACGAAAAGTAGTGAGCTGCCGATCACCTGAGGGGAAGGAACAATAGTCATCATAATGGTAGAATGTAATAATCCACGCATGGAGCCACCCCAGGAACTGTAAGTGGAAGGAAGTGCTCCTCACACACAACCCTTTTAATATGAGCCGCCCTGATCCATTATAATTTCTGGGAACCCCTGGCAAACAGCTGTAATACAAGGGCAGCCCAGGTCTGTGAAAGCTCCTGCTTTCTAGCGGCTCTCTGATCTGGCTCATAGCGTTGGATCTTGAGCAAGGCACCGTCCTTCCCTCCGAGTGTTGTCCAACACCACCTGGACTAAAAACGGACCCCTTCATTTGTCCATTACCCAGGGACGTGGAAATCACAGCATGTTTTATCTTTGTCCATTTTTCCCACAACAATTATTTGTTCAAATGAATGGGTCTGTGGGACATGGACTGTACACGGACGCCACCCTTGTGTGGTCTGTTTTAAAACACGTCCGTGTTCACTGTCTGGAACATGACAGACTTTGCTATTGTCCTTCTTAAAACAGCCTTAAAAGGGGTCCTCTCACTTCAGCAAGTGGCATTTATCATGTAGAGAAAGTTAATACAAGGCACTTACTAATGTATTGTGATTGTCCATATTGCCTCCTTTGCTGGCTGGATTCATTTTTCCATAACATTATACACTGCTTTTTTTCATGGTTATGACCACCCTGCAATCAAGCAGCAGAGGTCATACTTGCACACTATAGGAAAAAGTGCAGGTCTCTCTGGTGGCTGAAACCGTGGGAGCACACATAGGATGGTGCTTTTTCCTATAGTTTGCAAGCACTCACTGCTGCTGGATTGCAGGGTGGTCGTAACTATGGATACGAGCAGTGTATATATAATGTGATGGAAAAATTAATTCAGCCAGCGAAGGAAACAATATGGACAATCACAATACATTAGTAGGTGCCTTGTATTAACTTTTTCTACATAATAAATGCTATTTGCTGAAGTGAGAGGACCCCTTTAAACCACTGTTGCCCTAGGTGGCTCAGTAGAGGTTTGTCCTGGTAGAGATAATCCCTGCTTTTTATAGGTCAGTAGGCTTATGTGTTGGAAGATGTTGGCAGCCGCAGATGAATGTGCGAGGTGCCACGTTTCTGGGTGGGTGGGTAGGAAGGAAGCTTGTTGATAACAGATGCCAATCGAATGCCACTCCACACTGCAGATAAAGTAAAAATTTCTAGTAGAGCCTTGTGTTCGACAGCAGTATGATCCCTGGCTTAGATCTACTATTGCCCCTAGTATCAGAGGCTTAAATGACCAGGATCTCCTGTCCCGGTCACAGTGGCCGGGTGTCTTCTGTTTTATGCCTTATTCACACAGTCAGTGTTCGGTCAGTGATTTCCATCTGAGCCAAAACCAGGTGCGGCTCTAAACACAGAACAGGTGCAGAGCTTTCCCTTATACATTGTTTCTGTGTAGCCTCCAATCCTGGTTTTTGTTCACAATAACTGATGGAAATCACTGACGTGTGAATAAGGCCTCATGCACACGACCGTGGTATGTTTTGCAGTCCACAAATCACGGACAGTCTTTAATATAAATGCCTATTCTTGTCCGCAAAGCGAGGACAAGAATAGGACATGTTAAAAAAAAAATTAGCGGGGCCACGGAATGGAGCAACGGATGCGGACAGAACACGGAGTGCTGTCCGCATCTTTTGCGGCCCTATTGAAGTAAATGGGTCCGCATCCGAGCCGCCAAAACTGCGGCTCAGATGCGGACCAAAACAACGGCCGTGTGCATGAGGCCTAAGGCTTTATCCACATTTCTGTTTTTCACGGACGCATGCTGTTTTCTTTTTTTTTACGGCCAGCATACTGATCCATTTATTTTAACCCATTAGTGACCACCCATACTGACGTAAACAAAGGGGGTTTAAGCTAAACTGCTGTCTTTAATCAATCATTACATGTACTTAAAATTGTGCATTAAAAACTATAACTTGTCCTGCAAAAAATAAGACCTCATACAAGTACATTTATGAAAAAACAAAAAAGTTCTAGCTCTTGTAATGCAATTTTTTTAAAATGTGCTTGGTCACTAAGGGGTGTTCAGGCTATGTTTGTCCACACATGGACCAACCACGGATCCTTCACGGACATCTTCACAAATTATATAAGGATGGTTTAATTTGCGTATGTTATACTGACACGGAAGTGTGGATGAGGGCTAAGGCTTTACACAGCTGGCACCTCCGTGTATGGAGCAGGCCCAGCTGGCGAGAGAGATTGGGAGATTTATGAAACAGCTCAGATTAAATGTATTATTTAGTTCTTTAAACCTTCCCTGAGGGTGGCAATATTGGGGGCTAATGTATTATCTGTATAGATAGAAATCTTGATCTATGATCCATGTGTCCACCCTGGACCATCTCAGGACAGAATCAGTCTCCTTACCCCTCTGGCAGCAGCTGACCGTACAATGCCTTCTTACATCCCCTGCTGAATTCTTCTCAGCTGTACTGCTATGCTAGTGCTAAGGAACCACACTATAATATAAGTAAATGTGTCTGCCAGCACTCTGTTCCTTGGGTGGACATGCACATTGCTATACACTGTGACCACCAGGTGGCACTTTACTATATAAATAAATGTAAGTATACGGCATACATATTAGGACATCGTCAGACATCATCCACAACTCCATCCTCCGTCAGGCAAAACTCCATCAGACATCAGACAAAACTCCGTCCTCCGTCAGGCAAAACTCCATCAGACATCAGACAAAACTCCGTCCTCCGTCAGACAAAACTCCATCAGCCCTCAGACATCAGACAAAACTCCGTCCTCCATCACCCAAAACTCCATCAGACATCAGACAAAACTCCGTCCTCCGTCAGGCAAAACTCCATCAGACCTCAGACATCAGACAAAACTCCGTCCTCCGTCACCCAAAACTCCATCAGACCTCAGACATCAGACAAAACTCCGTCCTCCATCAGACAAAACTCCATCAGACCTCAGACATCAGACAAAACTCCGTCCTCCATCAGGCAAAACTCCATCAGACATCAGACAAAACTCCGTCCTCCGTCACCCAAAACTCCATCAGACCTCAGACAAAACTCCGTCCTCCGTCAGACAAAACTCCATCAGACCTCAGACATCAGACAAAACTCCGTCCTCCATCAGGCAAAACTCCATCAGACATCAGACAAAACTCCGTCCTCCGTCACCCAAAACTCCATCAGACATCAGACAAAACTCCGTCCTCCATCACCCAAAACTCCATCAGACCTCAGACATCAGACAAAACTCCGTCCTCCGTCAGGCAAAACTCCATCAGACATCAGACAAAACTCCGTCCTCCGTCACCCAAAACTCCATCAGACCTCAGACATCAGACAAAACTCCGTCCTCCATCAGACAAAACTCCATCAGACCTCAGACATCAGACAAAACTCCGTCCTCCATCAGGCAAAACTCCATCAGACCTCAGACATCACACAAAACTCCGTCCTCCGTCAGGCAAAACTCCATCAGACATCAGACAAAACTCCGTCCTCCGTCACCCAAAACTCCATCAGACCTCAGACAAAACTCCGTCCTCCGTCAGACAAAACTCCATCAGACCTCAGACATCAGACAAAACTCCGTCCTCCGTCAGGCAAAACTCCATCAGACCTCAGACATCAGCCAAAACTCCGTCCTCCATCAGGCATCAGCCAAAACTCCGTCCTCCCTAACTCAAAATACGCCCTACTACACACACTCTTCACCTGACGGAGCTGCTAGCTGCTGGAGAGGCAAAGGACCTGTGATGACGTCATGACCATGTGACGAGTCACGTGTGTGGGAGGGGTCAGATGTGCACAGCAGCTGGTAGAGTGTACAGAACAGTAGCCATCAAATAGAGCTCTGTACTAGAGATGTGTGTGTAACCTGCAGGTAGCAGAGCTGTGTACTGTGTTACACAGATGTATGTGTAGCCTGCATGTAGCAGAGCTGTGTACTGTGTTACAGGGATGTATGTGCAACCTGAAGGTAGCAGTGCTGTGTACTGTGTTACAGAGATGTATGTGTAACCTGCATGTAGCAGAGCTGTGTACTGTGTATATAGAGCAGTGTGTGTAACAGCATGTAGCAGAGCTGTGTACTGTGTAGCAGAGCTGTATGTGTAATCTGCATGTAGCAGAGCTGTGTGCTGTGTAGCGGTGCTGTATGTGTAACCTGCATGTAGCAGAGCTGTGTACTGTGTTACAGGGATGTATGTGCAACCTGCAGGTAGCAGAGCTGTGTACTGTGTATATAGAGCAGTTTGTCTAACCGCATGTAGCAGAGCTGTGTACTGTGTTACAGAGATGTGTGTGTAACCTGGGAACTATAAAAAAGTGTAAAAAAACCCATAAATATTCAGATCACCCCCCTTTTCCCAAAATTAAAAAAAAGGAAACATCATGGGTTTCGCAATGTGTAAAAACGCCCATTGTATAAAAATATATTCCCCATACGGCAAACAGCAAAACAGAAAAAAAAAAAGAGTCCAAATGTCCGATTCGCCGTTTTTGGTCACTTCATTTGCTACAAAAATGTAAATAAAAAGTGATCAAAAAGTCTTAAACACCCCAGAATGGTATCAGTAAAAAGTTTAGATTGCCCCGCAAAAAATGAGCCCCCATCCAGCTCTGTACACATAATTACAAAAAAGTTATGGGGCTCAAAATATGGCGACAAAAAAAATCGGATATTTTTTTTTTTTTTATCACTATTAAAACGCAAATAAAACTATACATATAAGGTATTGCCGGATTCGATCTGACCTGTAGAATAAAAGTAACCAGTCAGTTTTATTGCACATCGAATGTCGTAAATAAAAATCACGTAAAACTGTGGTGGAATTGCTTTTTTTTTTCAACAGGAAGAATGGGCAGTTTTACCATCTGAGAAAATAAAGACCCTCATCCATAACTGCCACAAAAGACTTCAAGCTGTCATTGATGCTAAAGGGGGCAATACATGGTATTAATAACTGGGGCGTGTAAACTTCTGACCAGGGTCATTTGGGGAGTTTGTGTTGTGATTATGATTTATAAAGAGTAAACACCGTTGTTTGACATAAATGGCTTCAGCCGACCACTAACCACGAGCGAGAGAGAAGTGTCTGTGGTATCAATCATATTCTTTGAACAATGGTTAAAGGGGTATTCTCATCTTAATGATCACTGGTAAATCTGTTAATGATTTGACAGTGACCATTTTTCTAAATACATTTTATTACCCAATTCCCATCCTTTTTTAGAAAATAAGTCCCCTCTTACCTGATGTTGTCTTTGGTCTCCCCTGGTCACGGTCACCTCTCCTGTCGAATCCCGCCGGGCCACGCTTGCGCAGAAGACGGAAAATTCTCTCCCGGCTGGGCCGCGCAATGTCCTGAATGCGCATGCCGCTGCGCATGCGCCATGATGACTTCTTCCTGGCCAGTATAGTACAGAGCCGCGAATGCGCACGCCGACTCTGTACTATACAGGCCAGGAATAAGTCACCATGGCACATGCGCGGCGCTGTGCGCGTTCAGGACATTGCGCGGCCCGGCCGGGAGAGAATCTTCAGTCTTCTGCGCAAGCGCGGCCCGGCCGGGAGAAGAATACAGGAAGTGAACATCACGCTCAAGGAAGGTAAGTATGAAAAAGGGAAGATGAGAATACCCCTTTAAGAAATCATAAATTCTGCAAGGGTATGTAAACTTATCAGCACAACTGTAAGTAGCTGTGTGATCTAAATCTGTGGAATATGGGAAGCACAAGAGGATGTGCACCATAAATCCCATCTTTGTAAGGCCTCTTGCACATGGTCGCTGTGTGCCTGTGGTCGTATTGTGGACCACATACGGCGGTTCCGCAATACACAGGGCACCAGCCGTGTGCATCCCGCATCTGTGATGTCGACCCATTCACTTGAACGGAACAGAAACACGGATCGGATCCCCACAGAAGCACTACAGAGTGCTTCCGTGGTGTTTCTGGCCATCCCTCCGCACAGCAAAAAAGTAGAACATATTCACGGACCCATTCAAGTTGAATGGGTCTGGATCTGTCCCGGCCGCTGCACGCACGTTGCCCGTGCATTGGGGACTGCAAATTGCTGTCCCCAATGCACGGAATGGACCAACAACGTTCATGTGCAAGAGGCCTAACACTTGTGATCTGTGTGAAGCGGCATATATGCATTCATGCTGCATGTATTTATTAATTAGGGTTACCAATTCTGAGTAACTCGGAGTGACAGGAGATTTACAGAATCAGATTTATTTATTTTTTGTCGTCATATTTTGAGCTCTATAACTTTTTGGGAATTATGTGTACAGAGCTGGATGGGGGCTCATTTTTTGCGGGGCAATCTGAACTTTTCACTGATACCATTCTGGGGTGTTTAAGACTTTTTGATCACTTTTTATTTACATTTTTGTAGCAAATGAAGCGACCAAAAACGGCGAATCGGACATTTGGACTCTTTTTTTTTTCTTCTGTTTTGCCGTTTGCTGTATGGGGAATATATTTTTATACAATGGGTGTTTTTACACATTGCGACACCCATGATGTGTATTTTTTTAGTTCTTTTACTTTCATTTTGGGAAAAGGGGGGTGATCTGAATTTTTATGTTTTATTTTACACTTATTTATAGTTCCCAGGTTACACACACATCTCTGTTACACAGTAAAAAGCTCTGCTACATGCGGTTACACACACATCTCTGTAACACAGTACACAGCACTGCTACATGCAGGTTGCACATACATCCCTGTAACACAGTACACAGCCTGCTACATGCAGGTTACACATACAGCTCCGCTACACAGCACACAGCTCTGATACATGCAGATTACACATACAGCTCTGCTACACAGTACACAGCTCTGCTACATTCAGGTTACAAATACAGCACTGCTACACAGTACACAGCACTGCTACATGCAGGTTACACATACAGCTCTGCTACACAGTACACAGCTCTGCTACATGCAGGTTACACATACAGCTATGCTACACAGTACACAGCTCTGCTACATGCAGGTTACACATACAGCACTGCTACACAGTACACAGCTCTGCTACATGCAGGTTACACACACAGCTCTGCTACACAGTACACAGCTCTGCTACATGCAGGTTACACATACAGATCTGCTACACAGCTCTGCTACCTGCAGGTTACACATACATCTCTGTAACACAGTACACAGCTCTGCTACATGCAGGTTACACATACAGCTCTGCTACACAGTACACAGCACTGCTACATGCAGGTTACACATACAGCACTGCTACACAGTACACAGCTCTGCTACATGCAGGTTACACATACAGCTCTGCGACACAGTACACAGCTCTGCTACATGCAGGTTACACATACAGATCTGCTACACAGTACACAGCTCTGCTACATGCAGGTTACACATACAGCTCTGCTACACAGTACACAGCTCTGCTACATGCAGGTTACACATACAGCTCTGCTACACAGTACACAGCTCTGCTACATGCAGGTTACACATACAGCACTGCGACACAGTACACAGCTCTGCTACATACAGGTTACACATACAGCTCTGCTACACAGTACACAGCTCTGCTACATGCAGGTTACACATACAGATCTGCTACACAGTACACAGCTCTGCTACCTGCAGGTTACACATACATCTCTGTAACACAGTACACAGCTCTGCTACATGCAGGTTACACATACAGCTCTGCTACACAGTACACAGCACTGCTACATGCAGGTTACACATACAGCTCTGCTACACAGTACACAGCACTGCTACATGCAGGTTACACATACAGCACTGCTACACAGTACACAGCTCTGCTACATGCAGGTTATACATACAGCACTGCTACACAGTACACAGCTCTGCTACATGCAGGTTACACATACAGATCTGCTACACAGTACACAGCTCTGCTACCTGCAGGTTACACATACAGATCTGCTACACAGTACACAGCTCTGCTACCTGCAGGTTACACATACAGATCTGCTACCTGCAGGTTACACATACATCTCTGTAACAAAGTACACAGCTCTGCTACATGCAGGTTACACATACAGATCTGCAACACAGTACACAGCTCTGCTACCTGCAGGTTACACATACAGATCTGCTACACAGTACACAGCTCTGCTACCTGCAGGTTACACATACAGATCTGCTACCTGCAGGTTACACATACATCTCTGTAACACAGTACACAGCTCTGCTACATGCAGGTTACACATACATCTCTGTAACACAGTACACAGCTCTGCTACCTGCAGGTTACACATACAGATCTGCAACACAGTACACAGCTCTGCTACCTGCAGGTTACACATACAGTTCTGCTACCTGCAGGTTACACATACATCTCTGTAACACAGTACACAGCTCTGCTACATGCAGGTTACACATACATCTCTGTAACACAGTACACAGCTCTGCTACCTGCAGGTTACACATACAGATCTGCAACACAGTACACAGCTCTGCTACCTGCAGGTTACACATACAGTTCTGCTACCTGCAGGTTACACATACATCTCTGTAACACAGTACACAGCTCTGCTACATGCAGGTTACACATACATCTCTGTAACACAGTACACAGCTCTGCTACCTGCAGGTTACACATACAGATCTGCAACACAGTACACAGCTCTGCTACCTGCAGGTTACACATACAGTTCTGCTACCTGCAGGTTACACATACATCTCTGTAACACAGTACACAGCTCTGCTACATGCAGGTTACACATACATCTCTGTAACACAGTACACAGCTCTGCTACCTGCAGGTTACACATACAGATCTGCAACACAGTACACAGCTCTGCTACCTGCAGGTTACACATACAGATCTGCAACACAGTACACAGCTCTGCTACCTGCAGGTTACACATACAGTTCTGCTACCTGCAGGTTACACATACATCTCTGTAACACAGTACACAGCTCTGCTACATGCAGGTTACACATACATCTCTGTAACACAGTACACAGCTCTGCTACCTGCAGGTTACACATACAGATCTGCAACACAGTACACAGCTCTGCTACCTGCAGGTTACACATACAGTTCTGCTACCTGCAGGTTACACATACATCTCTGTAACACAGTACACAGCTCTGCTACATGCAGGTTACACATACATCTCTGTAACACAGTACACAGCTCTGCTACCTGCAGGTTACACATACAGATCTGCTACACAGTACACAGCTCTGCTACCTGCAGGTTACACATACAGATCTGCTACCTGCAGGTTACACATACATCTCTGTAACACAGTACACAGCTCTGCTACATGCAGGTTACACATACAGATCTACTACACAGTACACAGCTCTGCTACCTGCAGGTTACACATACAGATCTGCTACCTGCAGGTTACACATACATCTCTGTAACACAGTACACAGCTCTGCTACATGCAGGTTACACATACAGATCTACTACACAGTACACAACTCTGCTACCTGCAGGTTACACATACAGATCTGCTACACAGTACACAGCTCTGCTACCTGCAGGTTATACATACAGTTCTGCTACACAGTACACAGCTCTGCTACCTGCAGGTTACACATACATCTCTGTAGCACAGTACACAGCTCTGCTACATGCAGGTTACACATACAGATCTGCTACCTGCAGGTTACACATACATCTCTGTAACACAGTACACAGCTCTGCTACATGCAGGTTACACATACAGATCTACTACA
Organism: Bufo gargarizans; assembly: GCF_014858855.1. Classification (NCBI taxonomy): domain Eukaryota; kingdom Metazoa; phylum Chordata; class Amphibia; order Anura; family Bufonidae; genus Bufo; species Bufo gargarizans. Next base: position 38,468,179 of record NC_058089.1, read on the forward strand.
CAGTACACAGCTCTGCTACCTGCAGGTTACACATACAGATCTGCTACCTGCAGGTTACACATACATCTCTGTAACACAGTACACAGCTCTGCTACATGCAGGTTACACATACAGATCTACTACACAGTACACAACTCTGCTACCTGCAGGTTACACATACAGATCTGCTACACAGTACACAGCTCTGCTACCTGCAGGTTATACATACAGATCTGCTACACAGTACACAGCTCTGCTACCTGCAGGTTACACATACATCTCTGTAGCACAGTACACAGCACTGCTACATTCAGGTTACACATACATCTCTGTAACACAGTACACAGCTCTGCTACATGCAGGTTACACATACATCTCTGTAGCACAGTACACAGCTCTGCTACATGCAGGTTACACACACATCTCTAGTACAGAGCTCTATTTGATGGCTACTGTTCTGTACACTCTACCAGCTGCTGTGCACATCTGACCCCTCCCACACACGTGACTCGTCACATGGTCATGGCGTCATCACAGGTCCTTTGCCTCTCCAGCAGCTAGCAGCTCCGTCAGGTGAAGAGTGTGTGTAGTAGGGCGTATTTTGAGTTAGGGAGGACGGAGTTTTGGCTGATGTCTGAGGGAGGACAGAGTTTTGGCTGATGTCTGAGGTCTGATGGAGTTTTGCCTGACGGAGGACGGAGTTTTGTCTGATGTCTGAGGTCTGATGGAGTTTTGTCTGACGGAGGACGGAGTTTTGTCTGATGTCTGATGGAGTTTTGCCTGATGGAGGACGGAGTTTTGGCTGATGTCTGATGTCTGATGGAGTTTTGCCTGATGGAGGACGGAGTTTTGTCTGATGTCTGAGGTCTGATGGAGTTTTGCCTGATGGAGGACGGAGTTTTGTCTGATGTCTGAGGTCTGATGGAGTTTTGTCTGACGGAGGACGGAGTTTTGTGTGATGTCTGAGGTCTGATGGAGTTTTGCCTGATGGTGGACGGAGTTTTGTGTGATGTCTGAGGTCTGATGGAGTTCTGCCTGACGGAGGACGGAGTTTTGTCTGATGTCTGAGGTCTGATGGAGTTTTGCCTGACGGAGGACGGAGTTTTGTCTGATGTCTGAGGTCTGATGGAGTTTTGCCTGATGGAGGACGGAGTTTTGTCTGATGTCTGAGGTCTGATGGAGTTTTGCCTGATGGAGGACGGAGTTTTGTCTGATGTCTGAGGTCTGATGGAGTTTTGTCTGACGGAGGACGGAGTTTTGTGTGATGTCTGAGGTCTGATGGAGTTTTGCCTGATGGTGGACGGAGTTTTGTGTGATGTCTGAGGTCTGATGGAGTTTTGGGTGACGGAGGACAGAGTTTTGTCTGATGTCTGAGGGCTGATTGAGTTTTGCCTGACGGAGGATGGAGTTGTGGATGATGTCTGACGATGTCCTAATATGTATGCCGTATAAGTATAATCACTGAATCATGGGACAAGCCTTAAATTGTTTTTTTTTGCTGGAATGATTCTTGAAAATACCTTTCGGTGTACCGGGTTTGGCAAGATTCTTGAAGAACCATTTAAAATCTTGAAGGGTATGTCCACATGGGATTTTCCACATTTTACAGTAGCAGCACATGCTGCATGAAAACATCTATTCAGAAATTGATATGTGGTGTGGATTTTAATTGCAATGCATACGGTGAAATATGTGGCAGACCCACAGCAAACTGTGGGCAAAGTATATTGCCTATATGACGGGTATTACATAATGGCTCTCGAAACCTTACCCCCAGCATGTGTCTTATATTAAGGTCACATGCATATGGCACTCTGCGGGGGAGATTTATCAAGACGGCACAGATATCCCCTGCGCTGCCGGAGCATGCGCCTAATCTATGACGGGGATAAAATAAGATAACATAACGATGATGAGATACCATACTTTATGAAAAGGTCATACGTTTATGACAAAGATAAGATACATTTGTTGTGGCGGCTGGCAACAGTCCTTAGCCGCCCTTGTCGTGCCCCCTTTCTGAACAATAGCAATGGCTGCGTAAAACTGCCCTTTGAGACTTTAAAAAAAAAAAGTGGAATGTAAAAAGTTGCATTTTTCTAGCGCAGGGAGATGACAAATCTCCCCCTGTATGTCTCTTTTTGGCAGCGTAGTACTTGAACCAGCATTCGAGGGATCGTGCCCCGATTTTTGTTTTCTGTGCTGTAGAGCTGTAACATGCCGTGCATGAGCCCTAATAGCATTGAAGCCTACGTCATCCATGTCCTCCTGGTTCGCTCTCATATACGTCTATCTGCTTCATGGTCTCCGCCATTACTAACCTCATGAGTGCGGAAGAAGTCTGAGGTTTTAAGTGCAGCCTGCATGTTCTCCAACCGCTCCAGGTAAGCAGCCTGAAAAAAAGATCATGAATATGCCGGTTTACAACACAAGGTGACACTGCTGCATGAGCATAGACACCAGGTCTACCCGGCTGCCAACTAATGTGAAGATGCTCGCTGTGCATACATTCGTAAGTTGTCTGCCTGTAACAGCCCAAACCTGATCCTCCGCCGGCTGCTGGTTATAGAAATGGTTGAAAGCGCTTTACTGCTGTTGCGGTGTACGTTCTGCTATCTGTTATACCAGGGATCAGCAGCCTCTGACACTCCAGCTGGGAAACTACAACTCCAAGAATCCTCCTTTCACCTCTAAGGGAGTTAAAGAATAGCAGAGTAAGTGTGCATGCTGGGAGTTGTAGTTCCACAGCAGCCGTAGTGCCGAAGGTTGCTGATCCCTGTGTTATACCATGCTAGAATAAGTTGAGTTTCTCTAGTGGGTTTGACATTCCGCTATCGGTTATCCCAGGGATCAGCAGCCTCTGGCACTCCAGCTGTTCTGAAACAACAACTCCCAGAATCTTCCTTTCACTTCTATGGGAGTTACAAGAATACCAGAGTAAGGCCCCTTGCAGACCAGCGAGTGTTATCCAATACATTCCAGACCTCTAAGGGTTACATAGCATCATAAGTCAATATAATGCTATGTGACCCTGGCAGTGCTGAGAGTTCAGGCCGGGTGCCTCGCTGTGAGTCCGCACACGAGACACTTGCTCGTCTGCAAAAGGCCTAAATGTGCATGCTGGGAGTTGTAGTTTCACAGCAGCTGGAGGTTGGTGATCCCTGCGTTATGCCATGCTAGAATAGGCTTCTCTAGAGGGTATGGCCACACGGTCAGGTTTCCTCATGCAGTGTTGGAAGCCAAAACCAGAAGTAAATCTAAAAAAGAGGAGAGCTTTTATCTCTCCTTTAGGCCTCTTTCACATGGGCGTCATGGTTTTGGGCCGGATAAGATGCGGGTGTGTCGCGGGAAAATGCGCGATTTATCCGCGCGAGCGCAAAACATTTTAATGCGTTTTGAGAAAAATCGGCATGTTTGGTACCTAAACCCGAACTTTTTCACAGAAGTTCAGGTTTGGATTAGGTGTTGTGTAGATTGTATTATTTTCCTTTATAACATGGATATAAGGGAAAATAATAGCATTCTGAATACAGAATGCTTAGTACAATAAGGCTGGAGGGGTTAAAAAATAATATTAATTTAACTCGCCTTAATCCACTTGTTAGCGCAGCACGGCTTCGCTTCTTTCTTCAGGACCTGGGTAAAGGACCTTTGATGACATCACTGCGCTTATCACATGGTCCATCACATGATCCATCACTATGGTGATGGATCATGTGAAGGAACATGTGATGAGCGCAGTGACATCACCACAGGTCCTTTTCCTACTGCACAGCAAAGATGAAGACAGAAGAGAAGCCGGACTGCGTGAACAAGTGGATTAAGGTGAGTTAAATAAAACATTTTAACCCCTCCATCACTATTATACTATGTATTCTGTATTAAGAATGCTATTATTTTCCCTAATAACCATGTTATAAGGGAAAATAATAAAGATCGGGTCCCCATCCCGATCGTCTCCTAGCAACCGTGCGTGAAAATAGTACCGCATCAGCACTTGCTTGCGGATGCTATGCGTTTTTCACACAGCCCCATTCACTTCTATGGGGCCTGAAAAACGCACAATACAGAGCATGCTGCGATTTTCACGCAACGCACAAGTGATGCGTGAAAATCACCGCTCATGTGCACAGCCCCATAGAAATTAATTCCGTGCGGGTGCAATGCGTTCACCTCACGCATTGCACCCGCGCGGAAATCTCGCCCGTGTGAAAGAGGCCTTAGGGCTTATGCACACGAACGTATTTGCTTTTCGTGTCTGTTCCGTATTTTTTGCGAACCGTGTACGGAACCATTCATTTCAATGGGTCTGCAAAAAACATGGAAGGTACTCCGTGTGCATTCCATCACCGTATTTCCGTTCCGCAAAAAAATAGAACGTGTCCTATTATTGTTCGCATTATGGACAAGTATAGTACTTTCTATTAGGGGCCAGCTGTTCCGTTCTGCAAAATACGGATTGCACTCGGACCTCATCTATATTTATTGCGTATCGCAAAATACATACGGTCGTGTGCATGAGGCCTTATAGTATCTCTCTCTTTTTTATCTACACCTGATTTTGGCTTCCAAAGCTGCATCGGAAAACCTGACCGTGTGGTCGGACCCCATATGGTAGATAACAGAGGACTATTTTTGCTGTGCTCTTCAGATGTGATTCCTCCATTCTGATGCACACCTCTCAAGAACAAGACAAGTCTGGTTGCATTCTCTTCCTACTCTGTGTCAGGTTAGTAGAGGAATAGCATGAATTGCTGCAGGTACAATGACACAGGAATGTTGGCTACATAACAATAGGGGCAGCAAGAGGTCTACGAAGAAGTAATAACCTCATGGAGACTGCACTAACAGATCTACAACTGGTTAGACATCTACCTACAAGCAAGGTATGCAGGACAGGAACAACCCAGGGCCATAGGGGTCCCTCAGGCTATATCTGACAAGTAGCAGTAGAAAAGCTGATGTCTCATACCAGGATGTCCTTCCGACTCTTGGTGAAAAGAACAAATGTTTCCATTATCTTATCTCTGCTCTTCATTTTCTTGAAGTTTTTCTTAACAGGCCCAGCCTCAACCTAGAAGAAAAAGAAAACATCTTCAGCATGGCATTTTAAGAGGTTGTATGAGATTAGAAGAAAATCTCTGCTTTCTTCTTGTGTGTGGGGTATTGCAGCTTAGCCCTATCGTAAGTGACTGTGGCTGAACTGCAGTACCAGGCACAGCCTATGCACATGAGTGGCGCTGTTTCTCCAGTTAAGCAGACCCTTTTTTTCTTCTACTAAAACCCTTTTACTAGCAAATAATTTCACAATAGGTTTTTACATGCAGTACAGATACCGTTCAATGGGGCAGAGCTATCAAGAAGGGAATTTTGAAAATCAGTTTGCAGGAGTCTTTGTAGCTGCAATTTCTGCCAAATGTATCAAATGTTTGATACATTTTGCACATCTTTAAGTCCTATAATTCTGTCTATGGCCTCCTGCACACAATTGTATGTATTATTATTATTTTTAGGCACTTATATAGCGCTACTATATTCCACAGCGCTTTACAGACATTAGCATTAAATTGTCCCCAATACGGCTCACAATCTAAGTTCCCTATCAGTATGTCTTTGGAGTGTGGGAGGAAACCCAGGCAAACACTGGGAGAACATACAAACTCCATGCAGATGTTGTCCTTGGTCGGATTAGAACCTAGGACCCCAGCGCTGAAGGCACCAGTGCTGACCATAGAGCCACCGTGCTGTATTTTGTGCATCCTCAAAATACGGACACTGTCCGTGTTGCATCTGAGTTTTTTGCGGACCCATTGACTTCAGTGGGTACGTGGTCCACATTTTGTGGACAAGTACATGACATGTTCTATCTCTTTGCAGAACGGACATATGTTTGCATAGGCACACGGATCAGGCCCCATGTACACGACTGTATCCGTTTTACGGTTTGTGTGTTTTTTTGCATATGTACAGTACAGACCAAAAGTTTGGACACACCTTCTCATTCAAAGAGTTTTCTTTATTTTCATGACTATGAAAATTGTAGATTCACACTGAAGGCATCAAAACTATGAATTAACACATGTGGAATTATATACATAACAAAAAAGTGTGAAACAACTGAAAATGTGTAATATTCTAGGTTCTTCAAAGTAGCCACCTTTTGCTTTGATTACTGCTTTGCACATTCTTGGCATTCTCTTGATGAGCTTCAAGAGGTAGTCACCTGAAATGGTTTTCACTTCACAGGTGTGCCCTGTCAGGTTTAATAAGTAGGATTTATTGCCTTATAAATGGGGTTGGGACCATCAGTTGCGTTGTGGAGAAGTCAGGTGGATACACAGCTGATAGTCCTACTGAATAGACTGTTAGAATTTGTATTATGGCAAGAAAAAAGCAGCTAAGTAAAGAAAAACGAGTGGCCATGATTACTTTAAGAAACAAAGGTCAAACAGTCCGAAAAATTGGGAAAACTTTGAAAGTGTCCCCAAGTGCAGTCACAAAAACCATCAAGCGCTACAAAGAAACTGGCTCACATGCGGACCGCCCCAGGAAAGGAAGACCAAGAGTCACCTCTGCTGCGGAGGATAAGTTCATCCGAGTCACCAGCCTCAGAAATCGCAGGTTAACAGCAGCTCAGATTAGAGACCAGGTCAATGCCACACAGAGTTCTAGCAGCAGACACATCTCTAGAACAACTGTTAAGAGGAGACTGTGTGAATCAGGCCTTCATGGTAGAATATCTGCTAGGAAACCACTGCTAAGGACAGGCAACAAGCAGAAGAGACTTGTTTGGGCTAAAGAACACAAGGAATGGACATTAGACCAGTGGAAATCTGTGCTTTGGTCTGATGAGTCCAAATTTGAGATCTTTGGTTCCAACCGCCGTGTCTTTGTGCGATGCAGAAAAGGTGAATGGATGGACTCTACATGCCTGGTTCCCACCGTGAAGCATGGATGAGGAGGTGTGATTGTGTGGGGGTGCTTTGCTGGTGACACTGTTGGGGATTTATTCAAAATAGAAGGCATACTGAACCAGCATGGCTACCACAGAATCTTGCATCGGCATGCTATTCCATCCGGTTTGCGTTTAGTTGGACCATCATTTATTTTTCAACAGGACAATGACCCCAAACACACCTCCAGGCTGTGTAAGGGCTATTTGACCATGAAGGAGAGTGATGGGGTGCTCCACCAGATGACCTGGCCTCCACAGTCACCGGACCTGAACTCAATCGAGATGATTTGGGGTGAGCTGGACCGCAGACTGAAGGCAAAAGGGCCAACAAGTGCTAAGCATCTCTGGGAACTCCTTCAAGACTGTTGGAAGACCATTTCAGGTGACTACCTCTTGAAGCTCATCAAGAGAATGCCAAGAGTGTGCAAAGCAGTAATCAAAGCAAAAGGTGGCTACTTTGAAGAACCCAGAATATGACATATTTTCTGTTGTTTCACACTTTTTTGTTATGTATATAATTCCACATGTGTTAATTCATAGTTTTGATGCCTTCAGTGTGAATCTACAATTTTCATAGTCATGAAAATAAAGAAAACTTTGAATGAGAAGGTGTGTCCAAACTTTTGGTCTGTACTGTATGTCCTTTCCGCAAAAAGAACATGTCTTATACTTGTCTGCAAAATGCAGACCCATTGAAGCCAAGGGGTCTGCAAAAAATGCGGATGCAACATGGACGGTATCCATATTTTGCGATTTGCAGACTGCAAAATACATATGGTCGTGTTCAGGAGGCCTCATCCATGTGACCATTCTACAAAAAGACTACTCATGCAAAATGCGGATGACTAACGGACTGCATCCATATTTTGCGGATCCATGATTTGTGAACCGCAAACCAGATACGGTTGTGTGCATGGGGCCCTAAAATGTTACTTCACTTTCTATGCCTCCCCATATTGGAGTGAGATTCCAAACATTTTATAACTTATTTTTTCTTTTTTTAGGGCTAATGCACATGAACGTGTGCCGGCCGGTCCCGTGCTGCGGACCGCAATGTGCAGTCACAGGCACTGACCGTAGGGCTGCCGCATGCAAAATCGTGGACCCATTCACTTGAATGGGGTCCGCGATCCGCATGCGGCGGTCTGCACCACAAAAAAGTAGTGTATGCACTGTGGAGTAGTGCATGGGGTGTGGAGAAGCCCCACTGAAGCACTCCATAATGCAGCAGGCTTCTGGCCTATGGAAGCAAGGTGGTTTCTTCAGTATCAGACTGCCATTTCTGATACCTCATACTTCTACATCTGAACAGGAAGACTCGGGAACACATCTGATCAGGAACTGAGGAAACGGAAGAGCCTGGGGCCAGTCCAGGAGGTCACGTGAGTGCAGCGGAATCGGCAGCGTGATGGAGGAGTAAGTACTTAGGAAACCATCTTGTTTCCACTGGTCAGAAGGCTGCGGGATTTTTAGAAAAGCCCAGAGAACACCTTTAAATCAGCACGACAGGCTGTTTTTTCACCCACTTTTTTAAAACCAGAGTGAGTAGTGGAATAATGCTAATTGTTCCAAAATGTTGTGTACAAATGAGTCCAAAAAGCTGAAAAGCCCCATTCTGTTATATTCTGGAGTGCAGGGCTTGATGAATGTACTATTGTGTCTGGAGGTAAGAATGACGGAGCAAGACATGACATGATTGTTTCTGCTACTACGGTACTGAGTAATATAGAGAGTACTGTAGTGCCGTGTGACTGGTTGGTCAAATTCCATTGAGGTATTTAGTCTTTTCTCTTAAATCTTGATATTCTTAAGTGGAGGTTCCCAGAAGCGATCATACATTGTGATCTCAGTGTGACTCACCGTAACACCCTCAATGCGGAATCCCAGCAATGCCGTGGAGCTCAGACTCTCCCTCCACTGCATGTACCGAGGTTTGGTAACCGCTTGCTGCTTGTGTTCTTCTGGTGTAGGAGCTTCAGGGTCCAGCGCCACCATTTTGGTATACATGTCCTTGCGTGGTGTTGGTTTCAGGAGGGCCTTGGCCAACTCCTCTTCTAGGTATGTCCTGCAGCAAGACAAGAGAGAGACAGTAGGATTAGACTGGCTCCACGCTTCAAACAATTCTAACAATGCTAGTCAATACAACCATTAGGAAAAGTTCTTTACTTGTACAGACAGTGGCTGACAAATTGGGTACCTGAACGGTGGTCTACACTCTACAAACGTGTTATTTAAGTGGTATTATGTGGGTTGTACATTCCAATATTTTTTGTCTCTAGATGACAGTATTATGTGGATACTGTATGGGAGCATTATTTAGGTAGTGTATGGTTGTACAACTATATAGCCTACAAGAAAAATAATAAAAAAAAATGGTGACTACTCCAGGACCTAATTGTCTGTGGAACTACTGTGCATACAAAGAAGAAAAGGAATTAAATGAATAAAATTAGTTTTACCGAATTCCAATTTTGCAGTCCATGATGCTGGGTCCTTCAAGGCCCATGAGCAAGTCTTCCATCTTAATATAAGTCTGCTCATCTCTCTCCACTTGTCCATAGTAGGTAGGAACATATGGCCGGAGGACATCTTCCATAAGGGCCACAAGGCATGCATTTTCTACAGGACTAAATTTCTTAAGGATGTGGCCTCTCTCGCTTGCTTTGAAGTTACCTTGGAGAGTGAATACAGCAATTAATATGGAATGAACCTCCACCTAGTTCATGTTTACCGATTGGTCCTAAAGATTTCTTGTGAGCTCAACAACCACTTTTGTCATAGTGCACTTGACACTTGGCTCACCTCTTGAAAGAATATTGATTTATGGAAACGTCAAGGTTTTAATGTGAAGCCCAAAAATCTCAGTCTAGAAAGTTGCCCTTTGAATCATATTTTACATTTTACTATATACAAAGATGAGAAACTTCACAGATGTACGGATTTTGATTACTCACTTTACTAATAACTTTAACTCTATATACTTTAATATTTTTTAAACTTTTATTAATAACTTTAAATGGGTTATCATGTAGAGAAAGTTAATACAAGACACTAACTAATGTATTGTTATTATCCATATTGCTTCCTTTGCTGGCTGGATTCATTTTTTCATCACATTATACACTGCTTGTTTCCATGGTTACAGACCACCCTGTAATCCATTACTGGTGGTCATGCTTGCACACTATAGGAAAAAGCGCCAGCCTCTCTGGTGGCCGGGACCATGAGAGCGTAAATAGGCTAGTCCTTTTTACTATATTGTAATATATTGTACAAGCACGGCCACCGATGCTGGATTGCAGGGTGGTCTGTAACCATGGAAACAAGCCGTGTATAATGTGATAAAAAAATGAATCCAGCCAGCAAAGGAAGCAATATGGACAATCACAATACATTAGTTAGTGGCTTGTATTAACTTTCTCTACATGATAAATATCACTTACTGAAGTGAGACAAACCCTTTAAGGATGTACAGATTTGCTGCTCCTGCCTGTGCCCTGGAACATTGGTGCAGGATACCCTGCATTGATATGCTAGGCAGGAGCCGCGATGTGCTATGCAGAGCTCCTTCCTGTCCTCACTGCGCTCTGCTGAAACCTCTGCCCAGAACATCAGTGTACCCTACACGATGTGTGCTATGCCAAGCTTTGGCGGAGCGAGAACAGGCAGGAGCTCAGCATAGCACATCGCTGCTCCTGCCTGTCCATGCTCGGCTCCGCTAATGCTATGATAGTTAAAGGGGTGAATCACTTTATTTTTACTTTGACAGATGTGCTGGAACCAATACTGTATAACATGCCACTTACTAATATATTGGGGCAGATTTACTATTGAAAATGCACTAGAATTATGTCGCAATTAATGCCTAAAAACGAGCACAAATGTGTTTTTAAAGGGTTCCTGAGTATTCAACCAACTTTTGATGTGTCATAGAGACATATCAAAAGTTTTGATCAGCGAGAGTGCTGAGACCCCACCAATCCCTAGAATGACGAGAGAGAAGTGTTCACGTATCGCGCTCTCCCCCTCACTGCAGGAGAGGAAGTAAGATGGACTCAACAGAAAGACTATTGGGGTCATTTATTAAGACCGGCACTTTAGAAATCGGTCTTAATACCTCTTGCATCATGCACCTAAGTTATGTACAGGCGCCGGTCTCTACATAACTTAGGTGCATCCACCGCCGGCCTAAATCTCTGCCAGCTTCACTGTATTGTTTCCAGCACATTAGTGAAAAATCTATATAAAGTGACCCACCCCTTGAAGGGCAGCACATAGGGGGCTACAATGTAAGGTGGTATGGTGTGCGGGATTCTGGAATAGGTCTTCTACATGGGGTTACTGTACAACGCACAGAGTAGATGCAACCTAAAAAGAAATCTGGTCTGGAAGACATTGTAACTCAGGATCAGAAAAAGATAAGTAAACCATCCCTCATGTTACTCATAAGCAGTGTATCTAATTCTCCAGTGAGTAAAGAATAGTACAGTCTAATAGACTCTTGGTAAAGCTGCGTTATGCATGGCTTCAGACCTTGTGCAGGAGGACCCAGCAGTCACCAGCTGTCCGGACCCCTGCTTGTCCCGTGCTCTCAACTGTATTTGTGTTCTCAGGATGCTGATACAGTTGAATACGATGGTGAAGCAGAAAGGCATTGGTCCCCTGCCATCAGTGAGAGGGGCATCACTCTGTAAGCAGGGGCATAATACTGGGTGGAAGACACTTAAAGGGGCATAATACTTTGTGGGGGCATCACTCTGTGAGGGGGCGTTAAATGGTCATCACAGTGTGGCGGGCCACAAGTGTGCATCACTGTGTGTGAGTGCCACTTAGAGGGTCATCATACTGCATGGCAGACTCTTAGAGGGCACCACTTTATATGAATGCCATTTAAGGGGGCCTCATTATGTGTGGGGGCACCTAAGGCATTAACCTCTTGTGAGGGGGACATCTTACAGCAAGGAGGCCACTTAGGAGCATCGTACTGCATGGTGGGTACTTAGGGGGTATCACTATTATGAAGTGTTAAGGGGACTGGGTGGGATTAGAGGCATGGCTTATTTTTAGAAAGAAACACCTTCCCGCAGTGCAATGTTGTCCCTGCTTACATTTTACTGTTTGCGGCTCAGGCCTTCACCCAACAGAAGACCCAGGTACGTGAACCTTTCCAAAAAGTAGAGTACCCCTGACTTAGTGTATCCATTTTGCCTGCAGTATTTCTTTAAAGGTGTTGCACAGTGGTGTAATAATGATGACTTATCCTTAGGATAGGTCTTCAATATCAGATCTGCGGGAGTCCGACTCCCAGCATCCCCACCAATCAGCTGTTTGAAGGGGCTGAGGCGCTCGTGCGAGCAACGCTTGCTCCTGATGTTTACCTACGTGTCGGTGCGGTGGAATTACAACTGTTTATCCCATTCACTTAGCTTACTCCCAAAAATAGTGCCTCATCTGTCCAAGCAGGGTGCCGATCAGCTCCATTCAAGTAAATTGGGTTGAGCTGCAATACCACATACAACCTGTGGACAGGTGTGGAGCTAATTTCTGAAGAGAGCAGGCAATTTTATTCATTATCCAGAAACCCCTTTAAGAGGACGTTAATCATTTTGCAGGTTTTATGGAAAGAGCATCAAGCATTGTGAACCTTCTTGTGGAATATACAGAAAATGTACAATATGCAGGAGCCCAGTTACTCATCCCTCTGCACTAAATACCAAACAACACAGTCATTACCAAGAGAATTTCCATAAAAATGCTAAAACGTATATTATAGGACCTAGTAACACTAGACTGCATTTAGGATCTTGTACCTTCATGGCCTGCCAGCTGCACCCAAGAATTCTGTCGACGGAGGGACCAATGCACCATAGTGAAGAAAGTCTTCCATGATTTAGTCTAGAAAATTAAATGATTATTGAATTAGATTTATTTAGTATTAAAAAAAAAGGCACAAAACATGCATTAGAGTAAGAAGTCTCCCACACCTACATAGCGTATATGTCACCAATAACACCCTATACTATCTAACCATACAACTTTTTTGTGATCCTCAAAAATACATGTGAAGGAAGTACTTTGCACATTACCCTACATGTCTGTAGCCTAATGTCACTCTATTTCTGTCCCTGGCCTATTTCCCGGATTTTGGATTCCGCTTCTTCAGTTTATTGTCTGTGTTTGTGCCTTTTACATTTATGTTAATAGGTCCCCTTTGCATGGCTTCCACGCTATGGTGGGCCATCCCTAAACTGAGTTAATTTCATGTTATGGTTTAAAAAATCCTAATTTGAAAATTATAAAATCCTGTCTGCCTGCAGCCACCACTAGAGGGAGCCTATGAGTTAACTGTATACTGTTTATAATTAAAGAAGCACTCCGGGTTTTTATTTTACTCTCACCACTCACCACCAGTATTTTAGCAGGGTCATTTGTTACAACCTAATGCTTTATCAGTGATTGTGAACCAAAACCAGGATTGGTGCCTGTATAGAAATAGGGTGTAAGGGAAAAATCTGCTCCAGGTTTTGGCTCACAATCACTGATGGAAATCACTGATCAAACACTGATTGTGTGAATAAGGCCTCATGCACACGACCGTTGTGTTTTTTTGCGGTCCGCAAACCGCGGATCCGCAAAACACGGATGGCGTCTGTGTGAGTTCCGCAATTTGAGGAACAGCATGGACAGCCATTAATATAACTGCCTATTTTTGTCGACAAAACGCGGACAAGAATAGGACAAGTTATATTTTTTTTGCGGACCACAGAACGGAGCAACGGATGGAGACAGCACATGGAGTGCTGTCCGCATCTTTTGCGGCCCCACTGAAGTGAATGGGTCCGCATCCGAGCCTTAGAACCTTGGAACCGAACCCGAGTTCGGGAAATGTTATTTTACAGTATAAATCAATTTCTGAATTTATGCGAAGTCTCGCGATACTTCGCGAAGTAATAACTTCGGCTCATCGGAGCCAATACATTGTAATACTGTACGGAGCTCTAAGTCTTATGCGAATCGACTTCGGATGTTTCATCCAAAATCGATTCGCTCATCCCTACTTTTCATTATAGGAACCTGGTCATGTGACCTCAAGTTTGACCAGCAGCCCAGAGCTTGTCCTAATATGTAAACAGGAACTAGTTCTCTGACTGACTTCCTGTGAACTACAGGATGATGACATCACCAATCAAATCCTTCCTGGCAGCTCTCAGGCCCCTCCCCACACTCCTCTGTATATCCCTGTATTCTGTCATAGATATAGTGGGGCAGATTTATCAAAACTGGTGTAAAGGAAAACTGGTTTAGTTGCCCGTAGCAAACCAATCAGATTCCACCTTTCATTTTTCAGGAGTCCTTTTGGAAAGTGAACGGTGGAATCTGGTTGCTATGGGCAACTAAGCCAATTTTTAGTTACACCAGTTTTGATAAATCTGCCCTAATTTCTTCCCTATGTAAAGGACAAGGAGTGCACATGTATAGTAGGTAACTGTATACAGTGATTAGCTGCAGTTATATAAGCCTCCTGACTGACACTGCCTGTCTGTACCATCTGTGTGTGCTGACTCTCCAGTGTTGTTTTATGAGATGCAGCTTCTCACTGGTCTCCTGCATATAAGAGCTGACAGAGAAGACAGGCTCAAGCCGCATCACATAGGAGAACACGGAGACCATCAGTGTGAGGGGACAGCAGCTGTGTCACTAATCTGTCATGGCTGCCCTCTTGTTCTGCAGTGTGGTGGGACTCCACCCCTCTGTCTCTGCAAAGACAGGCATGACGGGAACATTCATTATGAAAACCATATCTGAGGAGAGAAGGAATCAAGATGGCAGACAACCCCCAAATTACACATGAAATAAAACAGGTATACACTAGGCATACACACAAGCCTCTATCGTATCCTTTATGAATGGCCTATCCTGTTCCATATAGGCAAAGCCCTGGAGTTCTGCTTTAAGTTAACTATGTATTGTAACAGTATGCAGAAAGTCCCCCCTAGTGGTTGCGAAAGGCAGCCAGAATTGTATCTTTTAAATGGGTCAAATTTTAAATAGTAAAGAGGCTCCTTTAAAGAGAAAAATTCTGTTCAATCGATCACTCATTAAAGGACCACACCCAAAGAAAAAACTTGTATCATGAAAAATTATAGAAAAATAATATTATGGAAAAAAGAATGGTTTATATGCTGTTTTCTTCCTAATCCCTAACCCCCAAAAGATTCTAAAAATTGGTCAACAATTTATGCCGGGTTCACATTGGAGTTATGGCATTCCGTTATAGATTCCGTTATAACGGAATATACTGTAATGAAATTTTAGAACGGAAAGCAAAACGGAAGCCTTTAAGAGGCATTTCATTTTGCTCCGTCCTAAGGCCCCTTTCACAAAGGCGAGTTTGCCGCACGGGTGCAATGCGTTAAGGTGAACGCATTGCACCCGCACTGAATCCGGACCCATTAATTTCTATGGGGCTGTGCACATGAGCAGTGATTTCCACGCATCACTTGTGCATTGCGTGAAAATCGCAGCATGCTCTGTATTGTGCGTTTTTCACGCAACGCAAGCCCCATAGAAGTGAATGGGGCTGCATGAAAATCGCAAGCATCCGCAAGCAAGGGTTAAAAAAATAAATTAAATTAAATTTACTTGTCTCCTCCACTTGTTCGCGCTGCCCGGCTCGTCTTCTTTCTTCTTCTTTGATGACCTGGGAAGAAAAGGACCTTTGGTGACGTCACGGCGCTCATCACATGGTCCATCACCATGGTGATGGACCATGTGATGAGCGCAGTGACGTCACCAAAGGTCCTTTTCCTCCCAGGTCGTCAAAGAAGAAGAAAGGAGACGAGCCGGGCAGCGTGGATGAGGGGAGTTAATTTTTATTTTATTTTTTTAACCCCTCCATCCCTAATTTACTTAGCATTCTGTATTAAGAATGCTACTATTTTCCCTTATAACCATGTTATAAGGGAAAATATTAAAATCTACACAACACCGATCCCAAACCTAAACCCAAACTTCTGTGAAGAAGTCTGGATTTGAGTCTGGGTACCAAACATGCCGATTTTTCTCACGCGCGTGCAAATGCATTAAAACGTTTTGCACTCATGCGGAAAAATCATGCATTTTCCTGCGACGCACACCCGCATCCTATCCGTCCCTCACACGCGACGCCCGTGTGAAAGAGGCCTAATACATGTCTACGGGGACACATAACGGTTCCGTTATACATGACAACGACACAAAAAGGACTTTGCTCCCTAAAACATGTTTTTATTGTGCAAATAAAAACATTAAAACTACTATACACATTTGGCATCACCACATTCATACTGACCCATAGAACAAATGTGATATCCAATTTTTTGACGCGGTCAGCAGCAGAAAAATAACAATAGCAGAATTGCCAGTTTTTAATTTTTGCATTACCACCCTCACCTCACCTCACCCCCAAAATAAATTAATGAAAGCTACACTTTTTTTTACTCCCTGTTATTCACTTCTTTTCTTTGTTATTCACCTATTAAACACTGGATGTATCAAAACAGACCATCAGGGGAGTGGAAATGAGTCATATTTTTGTGTTACTTGGCAATGGGTTTTCAGATAAACCTACCATTACCTGAAAAGGACTGAAAAACATGAGAAATATTCATGCAGAGCACTGTTTGATATAATCATAAAATATAGGACATTATCGCAGTTTTGGACGATATCACAATAGCAGGTTTCTTGCTCCGATACTCCTTCTTGCCCTGCGTTGCATCGCGCAGGCCAAGGTCTGTTTTGTTTACTTCCTCGTTATTCTAGGAGGAGGCTTCCGCCTAGCAGTGATCCCTGTGACGTCGCCGGCACGAAAGGGGGCAGTCTAATAGGGTTACCCTAGGCCAGTGATGGCTAACCTTGGCACTCCAGCTGTGATAAAACTACAACTCCCAAGATGCCCCCCTTGCTTGGCTGCTCCCAGAACTCTATGGAAATAAATGGAGCATGCTGGGAGTCGTAGTTTCACCACAGCTGGAGTGCCAAGGTTAGCTCTAAAACAGCCTAGGACAGCGCTATAAGACTGCCCATTTGTGACGCAACCAGGATCACTACTAGGTGGAAGTCTCCGTCTAGCATACTCCTGTGAAGCCCATAGTAAAGAAAAGGCCCTTGCCCTGCGCAATGCAGCACAAGGCAAGGGGGAGCATCGGGGCGAGTTACCTCCTATCCACATGATAGGGAGTAACTATTAGATTATTTAGATAGATTCTAACACTGGGACCACCCATTCCTACAACAGGAGACCAGCACTTTGCTGAGCCCGCGAAATGAATGGAACGTCAGATCGGATATGCGCACCGCTGCTCCATTCATTTTCTATGGGACCGTCATACAGAGTTTGGCTATTTCCAGCAGGTCTCATATAGACGAAGGGAGTGGCATTACGCATGCTAGACCTGACGTTCCATTCATTTCGCAGATCTTTCCCTTATACCCTATGTCTGTGGAGGCTCCAATCCTGGTTTTGGCTCACAATCACTGATGGAAATCAATTACCAAAATACTGACGTGTGAATGAGGCTTAATACAGTACCAGGAAAGTGTATTAGATTAGACAAATCTCATGTACACTTTGCTTTTTTCTTCCGTGTGGAAACTGACCTGCCGTGCGGATTTTGATGCAACATGTCAATTGTGAGATTTGTGATGCAGATTTCACCCCTTTCAATGGAAGGGTGAGATCTGCTGCAAAATCGCATCAAATCCGCCCAAAAATCCACAAGTACAACATGCAGATCTTGATGTGGATTTGTTGTGGAAATGCACAGAAAGCGTGCAGAATTTCTGCATGTCTGCCCGCACCTTTGTGAAGATAGACTTAAGCTCCAGAGCTGAATTCCCAATTCTGCCGGTTGCTACTGGAAAGAGTTGGCAAGCTTGTTGTCAAACACACCCCGAATAGCTGTAGCAAGGTCCTAGAATGCAGATTACTGTATGATATCCGGTGTGAAGATGACACATCCCAGAAGGCTACTGTGCAGAAACTGAGCCAGTAAGGAATGCTTTGAGCTCTGAAGCTCTTCCACACAATGTGATCTTTTGAAGTGTGAAATCTAACATTCATTGTTCTTCAATCGAGGGATCAGTGGTCCACGCTGAATTGTACAAATATCACCAAGAAAACATTCGGAGCAGCAGAAGTGTCACCTGTTACAACCTTTATAATTTCCCTCTGCTTCATAAATGTGATGTCTGTTTTAAGGTAAATCTTGTTATAATCCATATACCTTCCATTTCAGCTCCCATAAGGGTTGTCACCGAGGTGTCCCACAGACTCTTAAACGCTAGTTATACATTGATACAGCTTCCAGTCCTACAGTCCGACACGAATCTGCTGTCCGGCTGACAAGCAAGATATTTAAAAATGTCTGTAAATCTGCAAATTATAACTTTCAGGGAATAATTCGGATATACACAAAGCACTGCAATGCTTTTGCTAATCCAGTATAATGCTGTAATAGAGATCACTGTGAGAGAAAGTAAATACGGAAAACAGATTATATACTGGCACGGCATGAATGTGGATGAGTGAAATAAGCTGATATTTTCAAAGCCCAATGTATTACAGTTATTGATCTCATGAAGTTCAGCTCCTGCAGATCGGGGTCTTGAACCTAATTCAATTGAAGGCCGTAAAAACGTAACGCAAACAATACAAAGCACACAGTGTGAGCCGTCAGGCCTGGCTGCCTTCACACATCTTTCATCACTAGTGTCATAGATTCACATGGAGGAAATTTACATTGGGATCCACATGTTTGACAAAGACCAGAAAAGAACATAAAGCAACAGACTTAAAGAGACAGACAAACTTAAGGAGAATGTGAAGAGGACAAGTACCTAGTTCAGCCATAATATGCATCCATATGCTTAGCATATCTCAGCCTTGATGCATCACTGCTCCAGTCTATAAAAATAATGGATTGTGGAAATAAACAGCTACTAAGTTCACTAATGGGTTAAATTTACAAGTATTTATCAATTTATGAAAAAAAATGGTCATTTTCAGGAGGCCATGAGAACCATGATGTCCACCTGAGCTCTGAGTCAAGTAGTACGTCTGAGTCCACCTTTTCAGCCATACACGTCTAAGGTGTGGATTGACTCAATACCGCAGTGGTATACCGTCTTGCAGGTTTATACAGTAATAACCCTTATACTACACTAAATCCAGCCGTACACATGAGATAATGATCATCCATAAGGCAGACGATCAGTTGTCCCTGGACTTGTTAATATGAACGATCGCGTAAGCAACAGAAAAAACTGGCTGATCTGGGAGTCGATTTTAGTTAAAAAAAATATATTCTCTGCGCCTTGCACAAAGGGTTAGAGGATCAGCTGATCATGCCAGGCTTGTGTAGAGAAAAGTTCCAACCTGGAGGATCACATTTTTGGCCCTCAGAAGTCTGCCACCATCCATCCTGATTGAATGAGTTTATTTTTAAACTACGTGTATGGGCACTTTAAGGTTGTTTAATGTGGAACCCAACAGCCTCATACTTTTCATAGTCCACCTCCAAAGCCTTTGAAGATCAGAAAAATTTGACTATTTAGGTAAGAACATCTATATATCTGAGATCCAATACAAGCTGGGATCAAGGGAATTATACTGTTCTAGGTTCTACAACAAGATGTTCCAGGCTGGACTGAAATTGAAGGAGAACTCGTAGAAGAAAAAAAAAATGGTTTGTTTGGACCCTAGGGTGGAGATTTATCAAAACTGGTGGAAAGGAAAACTGGCTTTGTTGCCTTTAGCAACCAACCAGATTCCACCTTTCATTTTTCATAGCTCCTTTGAAAGATGAAAGGTAGGATATGATTGGTTGCAATGGGCAACTAAGCCAATTTTTAGTTACACAAGTTTTGATAAATCTGCCCTAATTTCTTCCCTATGTAAAGGACAAGGAGTGCACATGTATAGTAGGTGACTGTATACAGTGATTAGCTGCAGTTATATAAGCCTCCTCACTCATAAGACTCACACTGCCTGTCTGTACCATCTGTGTGTGCTGACTCTCCAGTGTTGTTTTATGAGATGCAGCTTCTCACTGGTCTCCTGCATATAAGAGCTGACAGAGAAGACAGGCTCAAGCCGCATCACATAGGAGAACATGGAGACCATCAGTGTGAGGGGACAGCAGCTGTGTCACTAATCTGTCATGGCTGCCCCCATTTTTACCATTTTTACACTAGTTTTGATAAATCTCACTATAGAAGTGAAGCTCCTAATCTGTAAAGTCAGTGAGTGAGACTATTCAAAGACCCATAGGTAGTGTCTAAACATTCAAAGGGACATATTTCCCCTGTGGTTTAGGCTGTGTGAGACAATTTTGAAGGCACCATTATGGGGGATATTATGGGCTAATGCTCTTGAGCACTGGGGTTGACTTTGGAAGGTTGAGTTTCTAAGGTGGTGTAGTCATTTTTATCTCGCAGAAATATTTTTATAGTCACAATAGGAACTTCCGAACACTAATGGAGCCTGCAAAATGCTAACCCTGCGTGTACCCGGCTTGTGCCTGATTAACACATTTGGTTCCATGTTCCTGCTATTGTTTAAAAAGAACTGCATAATGGAACCTTGTCATAACAGCGGTGGCCTTTACGTGAACTGATTTCTGACAGGAGGACAATGTATCGTGAAACAGCATTGAATGCCGGTTGAATGCATGGAAAGTCATGCCTTGTTGTTCTGGAAATATTACCGCTATTCTTATATATGTAGAGATTGCCAAATTTATGAGAAAAACATGTGAACCGGTATGCTCCGTGCTTATGGACCCACACGAATCCACATTTATTGTGCTAATTATTATGATGTATTAAAAGGTAATGCACAAAGGAGTCAAGTCGCATATTACATCATGAGAGATGGCGCTGAGTGCAAGAAGACCCTATTTCTAATTTGGGCTACAGAGGGGTTCACACTATTAGTTACTCAAAATACTGAGTTTCTATTACTTTCTAATCAGAAGACACCACCACACCAGCATATGGCACTTGAGCTATACAGGAAATTGTGAAACAATTCAGAATGTTAAGGCTTAAGTATACAGTGAAAGCGCCAGCACGATCCCTGAGCGCCTGCACATGGACTCTGCACATCTGTATTACAGATCCAAAGGTTCTCCATGTGCTGCTGTTTGGGGCTTCCATGAAGTACTGTATTCCCCCAAACAGCCATGCTTCTAGTGTCCAATGGCTCATACCAGTTTTTTTGTCACGCCTCAAAATTTCACAGTGTGCCTCTATCTAAAAACTGAGGCACAAAAAGGAAAAGTATAAATCAACAGTGACATGGGGGGAAGGGGGCACATTACCTATTGGTTATGAGGTGATCTGACTTTACTCAAATGTTGTGCTATTGCTTTCTGGATATAAAGCATAGATAGATACGCTATTTCTGAGCTGCCTGCAACACATTCCTGTCATCAAGATCATATTGTCTGGAGCCAATATGTAGCTAGTATCTCTGCAGGCACTAGCTACAGATCAGGCGTGACTAGCAGGAGGATGAATAATTTCCAAGGATGGACTGGCCATAGTCCCTACAGAGAAACTTCCCAGTGGGCCGATGTCCAGGGGGGCACCTAAGCCCTCCTCATGACTGCCAGCCAAGTAAGTAATAGGTATTTGATGCTCCAAGCTCTAGGAGCGTCAGACCAAGTACCTGGCTGGCAGCTGCAGATGCCCTCTTGGTATTGCTATCCTGAGGCAACTGGTGTAGGAGGACCGAACATGATGCTGGCCTCCACAGTGGGGTATCTGCAGGGGAAGCATTTTGTCCTTCTGGGGCATTATTTTGTGCTGCACTGCGGTATTTGGTTCTGCTGGGACAGTATATTGTGCTGCACTGTAGTATTTGGTTCTGCTGAGGCAGTATTCTGTGCTTCACTGCGGTATTTGGTTCTGCTGGGGCAGTATATTGTGCTGCACTGTGGTTATTGGTTCTGCTGAGGCAGTATATTGTGCTGCACTGTGGTACTTGGTTCTGCTGAGGCAGTATATTGTGCTGCACTGTGGTACTTGGTTCTGCTGGGCAGTAGTGTATATTGTGCTGCACTGTAGTATTTGGTTCTGCTGGGACAGTATATTGTGCTGCACTGTAGTATTTGGTTCTGCTGGGGCAGTATATTGTGCTGCACTGTAGTATTTGGTTCTGCTGGGACAGTATATTGTGATGCACTGTAGTATTTGGTTCTGCTGGGGCAGTATATTGTGCTGCACTGTGGTATGTGGTTCAGCTGGGGCAGTATATTGTGCTGCACTGTAGTATTTGGTTCTGCTGGGGCAGTATATTGTGCTGCACTGTAGTATTTGGTTCTGCTGAGGCAGTATTCTGTGCTTCACTGCGGTATTTGGTTCTGCTGGGGCAGTATATTGTGCTGCACTGTGGTTATTGGTTCTGCTGAGGCAGTATATTGTGCTGCACTGTGGTACTTGGTTCTGCTGGGCAGTAGTGTATATTGTGCTGCACTGTAGTATTTGGTTCTGCTGGGACAGTATATTGTGCTGCACTGTAGTATTTGGTTCTGCTGGGGCAGTATATTGTGCTGCACTGTAGTATTTGGTTCTGCTGGGGCAGTATATTGTGATGCACTGTAGTATTTGGTTCTGCTGGGGCAGTATATTGTGCTGCACTGTGGTATGTGGTTCAGCTGGGGCAGTATATTGTGCTGCACTGTAGTATTTGGTTCTGCTGGGGCAGTATATTGTGCTGCACTGTAGTATTTGGTTCTGCTGGGGCAGTATATTGTGATGCACTGTAGTATTTGGTTCTGCTGGGGCAGTATATTGTGCTGCACTGTGGTATTTGGTTCTGCTGGGGCAGTATATTGTGATGCACTGTAGTATTTGGTTCTGCTGGGGCAGTATATTGTGCTGCACTGTAGTATTTGGTTCTGCTGGGGCAGTATATTGTGATGCACTGTAGTATTTGGTTCTGCTGGGGCAGTATATTGTGATGCACTGTGGTATTTGGTTCTGCTGGGGCAGTATATTGTGATGCACTGTAGTATTTGGTTCTGCTGGGGCAGTATATTGTGCTGCACTGTGGTATTTGGTTCTGCTGGGGCAGTATATTGTGATGCACTGTAGTATTTGGTTCTGCTGGGGCAGTATATTGTGCTGCACTGTAGTATTTGGTTCTGCTGGGGCAGTATATTGTGATGCACTGTAGTATTTGGTTCTGCTGGGGCAGTATATTGTGCTGCCCTGTGGTATTTGGTTTTGCTGGGTAGTATATAGTGCTGCACTGTGGTATTTGGTTCTGCTGGGGTGGTATATAGTGCTGCACTGTGGTATTTGGTTCTGCTGGGGCAGTATATTGTGATGCACTGTAGTATTTGGTTCTGCTGGGGCAGTATATTGTGCTGCACTGTAGTATTTGGTTCTGCTGGGGCAGTATATTGTGATGCACTGTAGTATTTGGTTCTGCTGGGGCAGTATATTGTGATGCACTGTGGTATTTGGTTCTGCTGGGGCAGTATATTGTGCTGCACTGTAGTATTTGGTTCTGCTGGGGCAGTATATTGTGATGCACTGTAGTATTTGGTTCTGCTGGGGCAGTATATTGTGATGCACTGTGGTATTTGGTTCTGCTGGGGTGGTATTTTGTGCCGCAAAAGTGTATTGCTGGCTTTGCCTACCTTTGTTGGCTCTGCCTTCTATAAATTTGGACCCACCTACGACATGAGGCCACTTTTAGTTTTTTTCCAGGGCCACTTCAATTTCCCCGTCCATTCCTGATGATTTCCGTGATAGATGTAATTTCTGGGAACTCAAGCACCGTATATCAAGGGCGTCTAATATTTCTTTATGTAGCATGTAACTTTACAAGACAAAACTGAAAGAAACCGGATGAAATCCAGCGCTGCTGCCTATACGCCACCCTAGGCCCATGCATGATAAATGTGTTCTCTCTCTCGTGCAGGGATGTCTCGGCGCTCTCCCGTTGGGGCAGGGATCTCCCTCCTCTCCGCTGTTTACATAATTAGAATAGTTTCCATACTGCCTGTCTCCTTGGATCTGTTTGTACAGCCGTGACTTCTGCTTTCAGGCTCGCATACCCTCACACACAACATACATGGCATTACAGCTGTGGGCACTAATATGTACGTGCAGATCCTAGACTCACCATCTGTGGTGAATGCCATCATGCTAGGAGGACATAACTGTGGATGGCGGATGTCAACAGGGGGGGAAAATTTAAACTTGGGTGGCACAGCTGTTCTATATTGGCCCATAATACCTTTATAATAAAACGTATCTCTGCTATGACTATGCACAGGGCTCAGGTCATCACCAGGCGCCTGCAGCAGAGACCAAGCAGGGCCTTCAGCAGGGATCTGTTATATAAGATCTGAGCTGTCAGAGACAGGACACAAGGAGGGAGGGCAGAGACATCCCCGGATACTCAGGGAGTTCCCTTTATTGTGCTGCATCGAACATTAACCATTTACCACGCGGCGGCAATGTGCATGGACGTGCAAAAAGAGCTGCAGGCAACATGGAGTCATGGCTTTGTACATATCAATCATCCAAGATTGGGGGGGTACTACAATTCCCATCATGCCAAATGCATTGTATTTCATGACATAGTTGCTATAATACATATTTTGGGGATTTTCACCTCATACTAGGCAGTCATGCTGATATGAAGTGCACAGTTCTGAGCAGAATAATATATTTAAGCCCTAAAGACCTTAACACAAAAGGGCGCTGCCCAACACGGCAGACGCCTGGCCTCACTGACATCTAACGAATTTCTGGATTTATATGAAGATATACTGGAGTATAGATGAGAAAACGTCCCCGCACTCAGAGTGCAGCCTCGGCCAGGACAGGGTTACAGAATAGACTCCACTATTACTGATAAAGGGAATGGAAACTGGAAGGTGGGTGCTTATAATCAGCCATTAAAGGGGAAAAAGAAATGCTCTGCCTGTGTGTACATAGGCAAAGTACAGCTTCACTTACAGAGCACCAACCACAATATCTCAGACAGCAAGTGTTTGATTCTCCTGCAGCGCCTCTGCAGGACAACGTCGTTACTACACAGCTCTCAATGGAATAAATGGACTCTGTTCTATACACCCAAGGTGTTGGGTCCTCCAGACTGAGGGGCACTGGGGGAGATTTATCAAACTGGTGTAAAGTAGAACTGGCTTAGTTGCCCATAGCAACCAATCAGATTCCATCTTTCATTTTCCAAAGGCGCTGTCAAAAATGAAAGGTGGAATCTGATTGGTTGCTATGGGCAACTAAGCCAGTTCTACTTTACACCAGTTTGATAAATCTCCCCCACTCTTTCTAGCTGCTCTCCACTGACAGATGTTATATACTGCCCAAGAAGAAATTTGAAAACCCACTAAAACATTGAGGCACATTTACTATGACCGGCTTTTTACGCTGTTTTTAGTTTCCCCCCCTTGCGCTGCCCAAAGATTTGTTTAATTTATGACAAGGCATGTACCTCGTCATAAATTAGGCACATCTATGGCAGTCCTTGCACCTGGCAAAAAAAACTACGCCAGCCCCTGGCTCCTGCTCTGCCCTCGCCCAGCCCAACTGGTGTAAAAACTGCGACTTATGACTATTTTTTGACTAAAATAGTAACGTCCTTCAAAAAATGTGCCCCACTGTTTTTTGTAGTGATGTTATCAGATTCCCCCCCCCCCCCCCACACCATTTCATGATGTCTTTTACAGGCCAAAAACACGAATGAAAAGGCGTAAAGAGAAAAGTGTATAAAGATGCACCAAATTCAGGCTCTTTCAGACGAGCATTGTAAACACTGACCCATTATATTCATCTCCGCACGTACCATGTAGTTCCGATTTACTGTCTGTTGGACATGATTAGTACCGTATATCTGTCCCAAACTTTTCTGAAATCCGACATTATTCTTATGCTTCCTAATAAAACAATATGGAGTCATTGCTATTCAGACAGTTTCTTAGGGTGCATCCACACATACAGGTTTTCTGATGCAGTTTTTGAAACCAAAACCCCCCCAAAAAAATAGAAGTAGCACGTACCCTTAAAGGGATTGTCTGATCTAGGAGCCAACAGACCTATAAGTCTTAACTTGTGCCAAAAAAAACAACAACTTACCTGTCCGTAAGTTCTGCCGTTCTCACACCACTGCTGGTGGGCGGAGAGGAAGTGGCTTGGCCCTGTGACCGTTGCAATTACTGTAATCATTGGCCTCAGTGTTCACACGTACAAGAACGGCACAGCTGGTAGTGACGTGCTGTTCTAACACATTCGACTGCTGAGGGCGGTCATAGGCCTCAGCAGTCACAGGGCCAAGCCAGGGGGAGTGGCAGGACTGCAGGCAGGTGAGACATTTTTTTGGGGCACAAGTTAAGACCTCTGGGTCTGTTGGCTCCTAGATAAGACAATCCCTTTAAGGATAGATCCTACTTCACCTGCCTAGCAGTGGTGTTCTTCTAGTACTTGTGAACGCGGAGGCCGGTGATTATCGTAATTGCAACTGTCACAGGGCCAAGCCACTTCCACTCCGCCTGCCAGCAGTGGTGTGGGCAGCAGGCCTGCGGACAGGTATGTTTTTTAATTGGGCACAAGTTAGGACCATTGAAGCTGTCGGTTGCTAGGCCGGATAACCCCTTTAAGATATTCTCTCCTTTTATGATTTTGGCTTCAAAAACAACATCATAAAAACTGCATGTCTTGCCATATCCCAATATACTCAAGTGGGTTGAATGACACTGAACCTACACATTGGGGGTCATTTACTAAGGCCAGTATTTCACGTGTCAGTCTTAATAAAAAAAATAAAAAACACCGGAATGAGAACCAAACAATTTATTAAGAGGCGCACACCTCGTAAGAAATTAGTCATGCGCTGTCCATGCTCCCTAACTAAAGCCTGGGGGAGATTTTGGTTGTAAATGTTGTTGAATGGAGCTCCTGTCCGTGGCCAACCTCCTCCCACCCACCTTTTGTAAAAGTCACGAAGGTGTTGGGAAAAGCTAAAGAGTCGCCAGTTTGCCAACCTGTGATTTAATGACTCCCATGGGACAATCAAATAAAATGACTCTTCAGCATTATAGTGTATCCTCGGCATAAAAGACACCTAAAGAAAGGTCTCACAAACATCACACCTTCATACGCCTGAATGTACGTAGACAGTACTGCACAGGATGGGATGTGTATATGTATGTATATGTATAAGAATTATTTCCAAAGACCCAGGGCTAAACTGAGTTAAGGAAACTCTGCAAAATACAGAGGAGACCACAGAGCTGAGAGAAGCGGTCTAACCTGTCCTGCTGTCTTTATATATAGCTACACATTTACAAGGAGGGGGTGTTCCACTCAACATCACACAGCAGTCTTAAGAACTTCATTTATTTCACTAAGGCCTCATGCACACGACCGTTGTGTGTTTTGCGGTCCGCAAAACACGGATGGCGTCCGTGTGCGGTCCGAAGTTTTGCGGAATGGCACGGACAGCCTTTAATATAACTGCCTATTCTTGTCCGCAAAAGCACGGACAAGAATAGGACATGTTATATTTTTTTTGCGGACCACGGAACGGAGCAACGGATGCGGACAGAACACGGAGTGCTGTCCGCATCTTTTGCGGCCCCACTGAAGTGAATGGGTCCGCATCCGAGCCGCCAAATCTGCGGCTCGGATGCGGACCAAAACAACGGCCGTGTGCATGGGGCCTTAAGGTCACACTCACATCACGGTTTTGTTTTCCGTTCTTCTGATCCGTCAGATGATGAGAATTTTTTATTTATTTTTTATATTCTATATTTTGAGCTCATTTTGCATATGGTTTTTGTCAGTTCCATCCGATATCCGCAATTGTAGATGGGAGAAAAAGTCCTCCATGTGATGTGAACATGGTTTACCAGAGTGGTGCATGGGTAAGCCTGGGTTCACACCAGCCATATGTGCGGCATCTGTATTTTACATAGCAAAGAAAAGTGAGAGTAATGTTCTCCCCTTAAAGGGATCTTAAAGTAATTAATGTAAAAAATCAGAAACTATATAGTACATGACAACCTCTTTCTAACAAAGCTAGAACCAGCCCTGTACCTCACATGGATCCACAGATCCCCCATTCATCACTTCAATTGCTCTGCTACATTTATTTCAAGATGACAGCTCAGGGGGGGTGTCCTTTTTGCTGCAGCAGGTAACAGTTGAAGGACAGAACTGAGCATGTGCATCCATCTCAGTGAGCAGGACAGAGAAATTAGGAAAAGAGCAAACTGCAGGTGGCGCTATACAGACAGATTTCAGTGAATAACTCAGTGACTATACAACATTTTTAATTACACGCAATTACAAAAATATTCAGATCCAGGTGCTGGTTTGAAAAAGTTTTTTGTAGGACAACCATTTTGATGCACTGTAATGGTGCGTTTCCCAACTCCCACTGTGCTAAGGCCACCATACGTATTATTGTGGGCCGGCTCCACCGTTTTCAGAGGGACCAGCTGACAATCTAATGTGTATGGGGGAGCTCCTGACCCCTCCAACAGATGAAGGACCGGGTGTCCTGAATTTCAACAACCGCTCATTTTGTACTCCCAGGAGAAAAGCTTTCTCCCATTGAGAGCCCATACAGTACGCTGAGCAGGCATGTGTATGGTGAAGTCGTGGGAGATAGCTGTCACCTGAATGAGCGATTGAAAGCCTGCAAGTGAAGCTCTATGGGCAGCTTTAGATGGGGCAAATATGGCGACACAGGTAGTTACACGTGGCATTGCATGTTTTTTTTTTTAACAGAACATTTTTAAT
Source organism: Bufo gargarizans (assembly GCF_014858855.1). Classification (NCBI taxonomy): domain Eukaryota; kingdom Metazoa; phylum Chordata; class Amphibia; order Anura; family Bufonidae; genus Bufo; species Bufo gargarizans. The sequence continues at coordinate 38,496,938 of NC_058089.1, forward strand.
TTTTCTTCGCTATGAAATAACATAGCTGGTGCATTTCACAACTACATTTTCCTTTACACGGAGCAGAGATCCAGTTCGTTGTCCCAGCCTTGTATTTGCACATCCAGACCAAGGCAGAGAGAATCGTTGGTGACCCCCTGGCACATGCCGCAGTAACCCTCTCCTTGCCACGTCCCTGGTTCCTCTGTGAACCCGGCCTAATAAGGCCAATCAGTATATATAAAACCGGCCCTTGAACATGTTAATGATGGTCATCTACCCTTACCACATCTGTCACTACCAAGGTGTGAACGCCGTGTCATCCGAAAATATGAGAAATTAACGAATTTTGAAAATGAATAGAATGTGTACCATTGTGTATGTAACGGTTACATAACAATAATGTACCAGAACATCTGAGGTCCATTTTCAGTTACAAAGTCATTTTTTATTAATAATTTTTGTTTTACAAATGAGGACTGATGCCAGCAGGTGCCCCATGGCACTGGAAATACTGGGTGCTCTGGCCTGTGCACACAATAAGTGCAGCCATTTCTATGCTCTCCTCACCTTCTCTGCAGTTTTCCCTCTTGCCGCGCTCCTCCCTTCTCTCGCACTCACCCCCCCTTTTTGGTAATCACCCAGTCATGGCCAAATTCTTAGAACTGTTTCTCTTGTTTGCAAACCACAAACCAACGACGTCACCGGCAGGAGGGAAATCCCTCTACACAGCAAAGAGAGAGAGGGAGGAAAAGAGGGTAGAAGGGGGGAGAGAAGAGGAGACAGGTGTGGGGGTCACGACGTGGAAGTCAGAGGAAGATGCACAGGAAATGAAGCAAACTAATGGGAACAAACTGAAGATAAAGCACAAACATAAAATATACACAAGGGCTAAAAGATATAAGTGGTGAGCAAATGATAGTCACGCGCGCCAGAAAAACATAGGGGGAGGGTGTTCGAAGAGAAAACTAGTCCAGCTGACGTTACATAGAAAGACAGGGAACTGCGTTCTGCTAGGGATACTCATGGGGTCTGGCTGTCTTAAAGAGGACCTGTCATCACGAAATGCAGGGCAATCTGCAGGCAGCATGTTATAGAGCAGGAAAAGCTGAGCAGACTGATATACAGTTTTATGTGCACACTTACACAGAGAATGCCATGAATCACTGATAACACCTTAAGTCAGAAATAGATATATAAATGTAAAAAATACAAGTTTTACTGAATCTTTTTCCGCAAAATCTTTTGCTCTATAAGATGCACCTGATCATAAGACTCACCTAGGTTTTAGAGGAGGAAAATAAGAAAAAAAAATATCGCCCATCAGACCTCCAAATCAGATCCCCACTCTTCATCAGACTTCAGTTCAGACCCCCAAACTTTATAAGACCTCAGATTAGGCCCCTAGTCTTCTTCAGAACTCAGATCAGACACTAAAATAAATAACACAACTTACCGCTCCTGCTTCAGACGGTACACTTTTCCTGCACTCACCGCTGCCTGGTCTTCTGCCGGGGGTGCACTGCGCTGCACTGTGACCTGACATTGCACATCTATATGCACTACACCCTGATGCTGTATGGAGTCAGGACAAAATACAGTGGGTGCCCAGAAGACTAGCCAGCTCTAGCAGTGCTACACTCACTCCCAGCGCTCATTAGTACTTACTTTATAAGACGCACTTAAAATTAGGCTGAATTTACACGTCCGTGGAACACGGATGTATTAGAAAACCGGGGGTAATAACTACCTGATCAACTCTCTGCGACGGTGATGTGTTGCACTGCTTGAGGCAAATGACGGCCACACCAGATACTGACTGGTTTTCTGACCCACCCCCGAGTAAGGCAAAACTGTGCACATTTCAGAGTGGCCTTCTATTGTGGGCAGTCTAAGGCACACCTGTGCAATATTCATTCATTCTAATCAGCACCTTGATATGCCCCACCTGTGAGGTGGGATGGATTATCTCGGCAAAGGAGAAGTGCTCACTAGCACAGAATTAGACAGATTTGTGAACAATATTTGAGAGTAATGGGCTTTTGTGCATGTAGAAAATGTTTCAGCTCATGCAAAATGGGAGCAAAACCGAAAGTATTGCGTTTATATTTTTGTTCAGTGTACATACATAGGAAAATGTAGGATATACATTTTAAAAGTCCCCTAATGATTCCAAAACATGAAATGCTGCTGGCTACAAGAGACCCTCAATGCAACTTGATTGTCGGTCCCTGCATGACATCAGTTTCCTTGTGGTTAAATTTGTGCTTTGATCTTCAAAATTTTGTTTCTGGTCACGCTGTACAAACAGTTCATCCTTCACAAGTGCATCAGTCTAGAAGGAACAGAATGTGCACCTATGTTTGCAGAGACAACAAACTTGAAAATCAACATGAGATCCAAAGATCACTCCTGGGAGTTACCATTAAAGGTATGAATTCTGAAAGGGGTATTCCTTTAGGTACAGGTTATCCCCTATACACAGGATAGGGGATACCTATCAGATCGGTGGGGGTCCTACCGCTGGGTCCCCCACCGATCACGAGAACGGGGGCCGTGTACCCCCTGCAGACCCCTTGCTGCTCTCCTAAAATGACCAGATCAGGTCCCCCGTTCTCGTGATCGGTGGGGGTCCCAGCAGTAGGACTCCCACCGATCCTGCGGCTACCTCCCGGAATACCCCTTTCAGTAGAATACTCTGAGTCACACGAAGGTAAAGTCTGCCCCACTGCAGGCTGTAGATGCAATATTAACGATCCATAAAATACTGATATGTAATATGGCTTGGTGCATGAGGCCTTACTGTCATACGGTGGTCATCATAGGAATGCTGGCCAGTCCACCAATTTAGGTGAGACCAGCGAACCATCTAATATGCATAGTGGTGTCTCGACACTCCACTGATGGCAGATGTCTAATGGAGGTCAACATGCCCGATCCTTTATTCTCAAGGGAGATAAGCTAAACGCCAGAGGTGTCTGGCAGCACCTTACTCCCGCTCCCTATTGAGGACACATGCATGCTCAGCCTCCAGGCTAGTAAGGCATAGCTGGTCAACAGCCATCTGAAGTGCACAGCCACCCTTAGAGACATAAGTTGCAGGTGAGTACAACTCAAGACGTTCCTGTTGGTGTTGCCAGAAAAGAAATGCTGCATGATAACTTTCACCTTTGCTTTCCTACAGGTTAGGCAAGTATTTCCTGATGTATAGCTCTAAGAGAAAGCTCCGACCTCTGCCACTGTTTAGACATTCAGAGATATATTATATGCCGTACATGGGGTCATGTTGTGTACAGTTTTAATGGACTCTTCTGAATATCTAAGCCTTTTCCTATACAGTGAAAAACAGGGTATGCCGACACATACCGGCCAGGACGATGCCAAAAAAATCCACTTATGCCCAGTCTGACCTGAATCCAACAGAAAATCTATAAAAGGAACTAAAGCTCAGAATTCATAGATGGAGCCCACAGAACCTTCAAGATTTAAAGAATGTTTGTGTGGAAGAATGGGCCAAAATCACACCTGAGCAATGCATGTGACTAGTTTCTCCATACAGGAGGAGTCTTCAAGCTGTCATCACCAATAAAGGCCTTTGTATGAAGTATTACTATATTTTTCACCCCATAAGATGCACTTTCCCCGCCCCCTGAACTGTGAGGAAAATGCCAGTGTGTCTTATGGGGTGAATACTAATGAGCGCCATAGAAAGAGATGGGGCTGGATCCTTGGAGAGGAGGTGGTGGCGGCATCCGGAGCAGGAGAGGCAAGTGTATTTTTTTATTTTATTTGCTCTGAGTAAGGGGTCTGTACTGAGGTCTGGGGGTCATTCACATTAGGGGGTCTGATCTGAGGTCTGAATGAGGGAGGTTCTTATATTGCAGCTCTGATCTGTGGTCTGGGGGGTCATTCACATCGGGGCTCTGATCTGAGGTGTTATTGGGGTCTTATTAACATTTGGATCTGAGCTGAGGTCTGATTAACATTGGGGTCAGATTGGTGGTCTGATCTGAGGTCTAATGAAAATGTTTTTTTCTTATTCTCCTTTAAAACCTAGGTGCGTCTTATAAGGTGAAAAATACTGTAAATTTCAGTAAGCGTGCTCAATATTGTTTCCCTGTGTCATTTCTCATTATTACACATACCGTATTTTTCGCTTTATAAGACACACTCCCCCCCCCCCCCCCCAAAAAAAAAGTGTGGGGGGGAATGGCAGTGCGTCTTATACAGCAAATGGTGCAATTTTTACATGGCTGACACTGATAAATCGCCGGCCACTATGCTGCAAAGTACGGTAACTTAATTTAAGACATCTATGGTTTGATTTCTTTGCCTGTGTGGATTGGATGGGTTGTTACCGACATCTGGTGAGAATTTCATGTCAATAGCACCTTTAGAAATATATTTACTTAGAAAATTGGTGACGTGTTCAATACTTATTTCACCCACTTGTATGTTTATACTGGAAAAGGTGTTTTTTGGTTATTCCTGGTTAAATATCAACTTCTGGCTGAAACCAAATACTAAAAAGTATATTATTCTGAACTTCTGTGTTCTCCCTCTCCTGATTAACGAGCCAGTGTGTGGTCTCCATTGCTTTCTTCTGCGGTTCTTGTCCTATTTTCCATATTTGTGCCGGCTGTGGATGATTGTTAATATCACAACAGGCATCCCTGACCAAGAATGGCAATTTCTTCTACTCTGAACCACTATGCCGCATCCCTCACACTGGCAGACTTCTCTTCATTGCTGCCAAATGCCACAAATTTGATTAACAAGTTCCTCACGTCTTGCGCAGATGCAAAAATTCATTCTCTCTATGGGGAAACCTTGTTCTCTTAGTAAGAAGGTCATGGAATAAAAGCGGGTGAGATTAGAAGTCTGTTTGATTGTAGTTATCAAGTGACGTCCTGAGACTCCTTATTTTCTCAACAGGAAGCCACAAAGATACCTAAGCTCCTGTGGTGGGAAACTGCTGCTCAGGCAGCAGAGGATCATTGTGCTCCCCAAACATTAGAGGGCCACCATATCTACTGAAAGGATGGATTCATATAATAACAGGATATCAGGATTTTGCTAATAATATAATTTCTTAAATCCATCTTCAGACAGCAATTATTTTTTCATGTACTTTTTTTTTTACAAACACAAGAGTGGATCCAAAGGACAGTCTTCCTAGTCTTTCCTTCATACTTTACCATCATTTTGCATTCACTTCTGGATTTGGCACCAAAAAAAAATAATTGCATCAAACGCTTCAAATGCATCACTGAACGCGGCAGTGACCGACTTCCCATACGTCATGACAAATGGTCACATGACACACGGGGATCCGGTCACTGCTGCGGATACAACCGTTTTAAGGGTTCATGCACACAACCATGTTTTGGATCCGTGTCCCATTAATACATTTTGCGGATTGCACATAGCCATTGATTTCTATAGGTCTGCTACATTCATTCCGCAAATTATAGAACATGTCCTATTCTTGTCCATATTGTGCGAATGTTTATTGATGGGAGTGAGAAAACTGCAAAGTGAATGCGGATGGTGTCCATATTTTGACAATCCGTGGTTTGCGGACTGCAACACAGACATGGTCGTGTGAATGAGGCCTAAAGGTAATTTCACATGGGAAAGGTACGCTATGGACTTTCCACAATAGAAAATCTGTAGAATATCTGACAGAATTCTGCACCAAATTATGTGGATTTTATTGCAGAATTCATAGTGTCAATGCTACGGTTTTACCACCAATTACACAATTTGAAAACACGCTACAGATTTAAAATCCTCACTGCAGGTCAAGTTATGTGCGAATATTGTTACGGAATATTTTTTAAATCTCATCCACTTTGCTGCTACTTTATGTGGTGTACGCACTATTCCACGGCAGAAAATCCACATTGTATCCACCAAACGTGGCTGTACCCTAAGGGCCACTTCACACAGAATTTTATGGCACTGATTTTGGTGTACTTTCCGCACAGAATCAGTGACAAAAACGTCTCCAAACCGCCTCCCGTTCATTCCCACGTGGAAATAAAAAGGCTAGGAAAAAAGAAGCAGCATGCCCTATCTTGGCACAGAATCCACACCAAATCTCCCATTAAAGAGAATGGGAAGTGCATTGATGTGTACACTTCAAAAATCTATTACAAAAGCATCAAAAAGGCACCAAAACTGCACATAAAAACCCACCTTAAAAAAAAAAAAAAAGTTTTAAATCAGTGTAGATTCTGCGCTGATTTTTAAAATGTGTTGTGTGAACATACCCTAAGGGTAGATTCACGGGTGTCACTCTCATCCCTTCTGGTGGCAAGCACGTGGATTTCTGCATGCCCCTTCAGATGAATGGGACAGCTGCAAACATTTCTGTAACAAATCTTCTGCGTGTGTATTCTCCCTGAAGATCCACATTTTAAAAATAGGGAACTGACGAAGTTGAGGCACAGCAATGTTCACTGTCACAAGTCAGTCTCTTTTTACCAAGTACCTGTCTTTTGGTGGTGGCCATGGGGCAGGATGTCTCACCCCGCACCTGCTCTTTTGGTGGCGGTCATGGGGAAGAAAATCTCACCCAGGACCTGCTCTTTTTGTGGTGGCCATCGAGCAGGACATCTCAGCCAGGACCTTCTCTTTTGGTGGTGGTCAAGGGGAAGTACATTTCACCCAGGACCTGCTCTTTTTGTGGTGGCCATTGAGCAGGACGTCTCACCCAGCACCTGCTCTTTTGGTGGTGGTCATGGGACAGGATGTCTCACCCAGCACCTGCTCTTTTGGTGGTGGTCATGGGGAAGGACAATTCACCCAGGACCTGCTCTTTTGGTGGTGGTCATGGGGAAGGACATTTCACCCAGGACCTTCTCTTTTGGTGGTGGTCATGGGGAAGTACATTTCACCCAGGACCTGCTCTTTTTGTGGTGGCCATCGAGCAGGACGTCTCAGCCAGGACCTTCTCTTTTGGTGGTGGTCATGGGGCAGGACGTCTCACCCAGAACCTGCTCTCAGTTTGTTCCTTCTTTAGAGACAAAGATTTAGTTCTTACTAGCGTTGAGAGCAAATATTCGAAAAGATAATTTTTATTGCGAATATCAGCACTTTGAGAATTCACAAATATTTAGAATATAGCGCTATATATTTGTAATGACGAATATAATTTTTTTACACAGTACACAACAGGTGATCATCCCTCCCTTCTTCTAGCTTATGGGCCAACGAGAAGACTTTGTCACAGCTTAGCAACATCCCTAGCAACCAATAGAAAAGTTGCCTTCCCCTTACTATACAAGTTGCACGTGTTGCGAAAAAATATGCGTATCATTAATTGCCGAAAATTCGCACTCTATCTGCATATAAAGCTATTCTAATGCTCTGCCTTGTCAACCATTTTCTCCAGTCTCAGGAAACTTATACCAGCTTGAAAAATGTAGCATAAGAGATCCACGCCGGTATTTCGCGCGCATTATGCGAATAATACGTTGCCGATTTTCGCAATCAAGAATATAATCTTGAATTCTCGAATATATGACAAATATTCTACAAAATATTTGCGAAATATTGCAAATTTGAATATTGCCCCTGCCGCTCATCACTACTTCTTACTTCACCTGAAGGACTGTCCAGCTCCGCTAGCTTCTCAATGGTTCCCTTATACACCACCCAGCACCTGTGGGATACATGCTTCATTATCGCCCCCCTAAATACTCCACTGAGAGACATGGTAATACAAGAGACTCTTCTACACACAGGGGAGCACATCCTCATCGAACACAATGGAACATGACTGAGGGGAAGGCTCGGTTAATAGATTCATGACTGCACTACGTTGGGGACAGTCTTCCCATTGCAGATCAGTTCATATATTTTTGTATTGGGGCCTCCTTATATAAAACGTCTCTCTAAATGTAATGTGCTGTTGTATCTCCCATCTGTCACAGATTACATTATTCATGAGGCTCCATTTTCCATAAAGGTGAAGCTCTACCTTTACCTCTACCTCCTAAAAAAGAGTGTCTCTCACGGTGGCGGACCCACACATCCACGGTCCATTGAGCCGGCACCCATGATGACCAGTTGGTTGCCACTGCATCTTGGCTTTTACAAAAGAGTTGGCCTGTTGAAGCAGAGGAACACTTTTGAGGATGGAAAGGTTGGAAGCCATAGAAATATATAGATGAATCCGCTGCTTGTTTTCTGCAGACTCTCATTGGCAATATTTTTGGAAACTAAAAATGCTTCCATTGGAAAAAAAATATGAAACCAACAGACCGTGAAGCAAAAGCACTATATGCAGCAGATTTCCTTCCCGCACATGCCCATTCCACGTGATCATTCATTTTCCACTGGCTGCAATGACATCATAGTTTTACAAATGGATAAGAAAACATAGAAAACCTTTTGGAATATTGGGCGGCTGCCAGTTCTTTCTTTATTAAAGTCGTCAGTAGAGAACAGAAATCTAAGCGAATCAACCGATCGTAAAACTAGTCACTGGTTCATAGTAAGTAGAAAACAACGGTATAATAAAAATGTGATAGCGGTGTATGCCCACCATAACCATTCATGGATACGTCATGAACACCTATGAGTCTCCCACCTATATGGAAAGTGGGGCAGCCACAAATGGCTGGACAGGGGGTCACTGATAGGTGGGGGTCTCAGAGGCGTCCCATCAGGCAGATACTCTGTGGGTATGGTCCACAGGGAAGCATTCCCCATCTGCAGCTCAGGAGCACTTGGTTATCTCCATGCCTTTTGGCCATTTTTCTACTACCGGAGGTCAAACTGGACTTACAGATAGGTAGATGTCAGCCAAAAGCTAATTTGCCCAAGAGCCATCTCCTCTCACCCCAGCATTCAATGCAAAAGGCACCCCTGGCCAGCATGTTAAATGGGTTGTCCCACAAAAAATATTCTACAATTCGCAAACCAGCACCTGGATCTGAATACTTTTGTAATTGCATGTAATTAAACATTTAGTATAGCCAGTGAGTTATTCACGGAAATCCATCTGTATAGCGCCACCTGCTGTTTGATTTTTTTCTAATTTCTCTGTCCTGCTCACTGAGACGGAAGCACATGCTCAGTTCTGTCCTTCAACTGCCACCAGGTGCAGCAGAAAGGACACATCCCCCGAGACAGTGCACGCCCCCTAAGCAGCCAGGTTGAAATAAATCTAGCAGAGCAACTAGAGCAATTAATGGGGAGATCTCTAGATCCAGGTCTGGTACAGGACTGGTTCTAGGTACTGTCATGTACTATGCAATATAATTTTTTTGTATTTTTTACATTAATCATTCAATAATGCCCTTTAAAATCCAAAAATGCATTATATACCCCCCCCCCCCCCACCCCAACATCTACCACTGACTGGCCTGTTTACATACGCATTATATAAAATGGCCGACTTAACCTGGTCGCATATATACTGTAGGCTTATACAACATATTAGCTGTATTTGAAGTTCTGCTGGATGATGTAAAGGCGTCCATCATCTGACCATCCAAGGCCTCATGCACACGACCGTTGTTCTGGTCCACATCCGAGCCGCAGTTCTTGCGGCTCGGGTGCGGACCCATTGACTTCAAAGGGGCCGCAAAAGATGCGGACAGCACTCCGTGTGCTGTCCGCATCCATTGCTCCGTTCCGTGCAATATAACATGTCCTATTCTTGTCCGTTTTGCGGACAAGAATAGGCATTTCTACAATGGGCCGCCTGTTCCGTTCCGCAAATTGCGGAAGGCACACGGGCGGCTTCCATGTTTTGCGGATCCCTAATTTGCGGACCGCAAAAAACGGAACTGTCGTGTGCATGAGGCCTAATGTGAATGGGGTCACCAGACTTTGCCTTGACAGCAGAAAGACACATTGTGCAGGCTGAAATCCAACACTGTTTGTTCCTGTAGGAAATAAGCTGCATTGAAAACACATGCACACTCGGCCGAGCAGAGCATGCATGTGTATGAGGGAGACAGCAGGGATAACTGTCGGCCGACAGCTATCTAATGTGTATGGACAGCTATCTAATGTGTATGGACAGCTGGGGAAAGTTACTTGTCCCAAATTACAATCACCTCAGTAAGCAATGTGCAGACACTGAACAAGCAGTTTCACTGTATCTGGACGCCACTACGTTTGTCCCCAGCTTTAAGGCCACCTGAGCTATATACTATATATGAGCCATATATGTGGCCTGTAATATGACCGCGAGGTTACTCCTTTCCTGTCGGTGTGATCTACATCACACCGACATATCATCTGCAGTAAAGATACTGCAAACCACCATCTTTTCCCACAAGATGAGCTCATCATGGAAACCTTACAGGATTCCCAGGAGATGGCGGCGTCTCCATCAGGAATGGATAAAGAATGAGATTCAGTGGCTGGAAATATAAGTTAATGGAAAGTCTCTGAATCACATGAACATGTGCTGTAAGTTATCAGCCGACCGAGATCCTAATCTCACGGCAGAGGACAGAGCAGCGCCAGAGTGGTGGTCTATGGTTTATACAGATACAATGAGCTTAGATATATAGACACACTCTGATACATGTGAGATGTTATAGAAAGGTATATCTACTTGCTGTCAGTGAATGGAAAAGAATTAAAGAAGTCTCACTTCAGCAAGTGGCATTTATCATGTAGAAAAAGTAAATACAAGGCACTTACTAATGTATTGTTATCATCCATATTGCTTCCTTTGCTGGCTGGATTCATTATTCCATCCCATTATACACTGCTTGTTTCCAGTTCAGCGCAGATTGAAGGTGGCCAGGCTGCTGCACATGCGTGCCTGCGATCCCACAGTCCCAGCCACCAGAGAGGATCGCACTTTTTCCTACAGTGTGCATGCACGACCACCACTACTGGACTGCAGGGTGGTCATAACACCTGGATACGAGCCGTGCATAATGTGATGGAAAAATGTATCCAGCCAGCAAAGGAAGCAATATGGATAATAACAATACATTAGTAAGTGCCTGGTATGAACTTTTTCTACACAATAAATCTCACTTGCTGAAGTGAGACAAACCCTTCGAATTAGTCCTTTGTAATTAAAAGGGTTTTCTGAGATTTTGACACTTATTCTCTGGAAAGTTCATCAGTATCTGATAGGTGGGGGTCTGACTCCCAGGACCCCCACCTATCAGCTGTTTGAGAAGGCAGTGGCGCTCCTGTGAGTACAGTGCCGTACATTGTATAGTGGCTGTGCTTGGTATTACAGTCAGCTCCATGGCTGAATGGGGCTGAGCGCAATACCAAGAACAGCCGCTGTACAATGTAGGGCACTGTGCTTGGTGAGCAGGGAGAAGGCCGCACTGCTCGCAGGAGTGCTGCTATCTTCTCTCAAACAGCTGATTGGTCGGGGTCCTGGGTGTTGGACCCCCACCTATCAGATACTGATGACATATTCTGAGGTCATCAGTATCAAAATCTCGGAAAACCCCTTTAAGCTTGTCCCCATACCAAAATTGATTCACTATTATACCTTCGGTAACCATGAAGAATTGCAGAGCACTGTTAGTCTTCTAGAGCCAACGAGAGCAGTTCTGCAGAGAAGAAGGTAATCCCGACTGAATATATAGCAGGAAGGTCTACAGGGGGCTGCCGACAATTCTATGTCTAATGATACATTTCACTTAAAGAGGACCTGTCACCTTTTCTGAAAAGTCTGTTTTGGTAACTGCTTGCATCTATGTTGTGCCATCCCTCTATTATTCCTTCCAGAAACTTATGAATGAATTGGCAGCTGTTTGCAATAAAAGACCACCTGGATGTTACCAGTTGGGGGGTGTCCTTGCACTGTATGACACTATCCAATCAGTGCGGCCAATGTCAGACTGTGCAGGGACACACCCTCAACTGGTAACACCCACCTGGACCTTTATGGCAGGCTTCTGGCAATTCATTCCTAAAATTCTAGATGGAATAACAGAGGACTAGCACAACATAGAGTCATAAGAATAAGAAACTCCAGAACTGTACCAAGTTGTTTGGGGTCGTTCCCGGAGGAAGAGCCTATTTGTCCGAAATTAACCAACTGCACAGATCAACCCTGATCATCCATAGCTTCAAAGATGGACTTGAGGGCCTCCCAGTGTGAGACTAAGGATTTACCGGAGATTCCTCTGGCTTCGGGAAAGATCCAACTTCTCTGACTGCCAGAGAGACAGATTCTCATACTATTAGCAGAGGCACCGGAAAACCTGCGTCTTTCTCCAACTAAGTCTGGAGGACTCTTCCTTTCTCTCCTAGATACACATCAAAAATTGAGATAAGGGAGAAAGGTAGAGGAAGCACTTGTCTATCCCTTTATGTATGCTGGGTGACCAGAGACGGCTCTCCACAATCTATAAAGTGTGACGCGGGTTGTAACTTCCTCTCTCGGTTTTCGGTAGAAGAGCAGAAGAGCCAAAGTCAATGAGTTACATAAGTCGACATGGGTTAATAATTTTTTAACCCAGGCTGGCTGTTTTATCCATATGCTAAAGAGTGACATTTCATACCTGATACCAAAAATGTCTAAAGCGTACACCAACCAAACCCATCCGGTTATCAAGACTGTCATTGTACGTCCTCATTACAGAAGTAAGAAAACAAGGACATATATAGGAAAGTACTGGCAGACATCTAGCGCACAATGACCAGAGGGAATCCTGCTCATGACATACGTACAATTATTTTCCATCGTTTGGAGCTATCTTTATGAAATCGGCTTAAGCCGATTTAATTAAAAACCCCATAAAAGGTAAAGCTCTCAGCTAACGAGATATTTCTAGCCCAAAGGGTATAACCTCAGCCACTCATTTAATACAGAGGGAACATGTTAATCCAGATGGGATGGAAAATTAATAAAATGTACATTTCAGAATAAAGTGGGCAGCAATATAAAAAAAAAAAAAGACGAGAGACAGGAGAGGGAGAACGTCAAAACTGATCCTACATAGCTTCAAAGATGTACTTGAGGGCTTCCCAGTGTCTCCGCTGTGAGACTAAGGATTTACCGGAGATTCCTACAGCCTCGGAAAAGATCCAGCTTTTTTGACTGCCAGCGAGACAGATTCCCATAGTATTTCTCCAACTAAGTCAGGAGGACTATCAGTTGATAAACCTCCTAACCCTGGTGAGCTGTAGTTGCCCATAGGAGTTGTGTCTAAGCTATACACGCCAGTGGGCATACATACCCACAGATTTGCAGGTGACTTTACATCCTACTGAGTTACCTTTAATAAGGAACTAGGCACTGATGTTGAATGTGCCCTCTTTTCTTGAAACACCTATATTACCGGCTTCGGCATCAACATCAGCACAAATGATTATGTGAACTATCTGTAATAAACTCAATTAGCGATAATGTTTAGCCACCGGTATGACCCTCATGATTTTCAGAAAGTGGATGATCCCTAAGTCAGGAGGACTCTTTAGATATTAAGGGGCTTGTGACATGATAACTGACAATGAAGTGGTTGAAGAAAATGGCTTGTGCCAGCGCTTCCTCTTAAAACATTTTTTTATTCTTAAAAATAAATAGCAAATAAAAAGAAAAGAGAAACAACATACAGAGCTGTAGGTGTGGTTTAAAAGGCCAAATAACACATTTCGGGGTGCTGCCCCTTCCTCAGATACAGGACAAGTCTGATAATTGGCAAAGCAGCCTACTGAGAATACAGTTTCATGTTCCTCAACCACCCGCCAAATGGATGAATAGCCTTCAAAATCGTGCACCTGTTAGCCGCTGTGGTTGGGTAGGGTTTAAACCTCATGTGGCCTCCTCAGCGTGTACAACCAGCACCAATAGGGGAAGTCTTTCAATCAATACCCCTACCTAAGGACTCATCCATATAAGTGTCTGCATTTTGGTTCACAAAAAATGTTTTCAAGCATGGAGATCTTCTCTGTAATGTCCTCCACAATTATGGGGCTGCTTCTTATTAAGTAAAAGAAGATTAGGAAGCAGATTCTCCTCTACTTTCTGTGTGCAGTGGATGGCAGCTAGTGTCCACCCACCGCATCTGGGAAAACTGCAAACTAGACATTCAGCCTGCAGAGGAGAAAGCTACTAAAATGCCAGATACAAGACATATAATGGCCAGAAATTCCTAAGTCTAAGGCCTCATGCACACGGCCATTGTGTGTTTTGTGGTCTGCAAATCACGGATCCGCAAAACAAGGATGGCGTCTGTGTGCGTTCCGCAATTTGCGGAACGGCACGGACAGCCATTAATATAACTGCCTATTCTTGCAAAACGCGGAAAAGAATAGGACAGGTTATATTTTTTTTGCGGACCAGGGAACGGAGCAAGGGATGCGGACAACACACGGAGTGCTGTCCGCATCTTTTGCGGCCCCATTGAAGTGAATGCCAAAACTGTTGCTCGGATGCGGACCAAAACAACGGCCGTGTGCCACATGATTGTGTTTTTTCATATATCCCCTCATATACACATACTTTTTTATTATATTATTAATCCTTTACCCGTCCCCATTTGTGGTATATCTCTAAAGTTGTGATATATCTCTGAAACTGTGGACAATCTTAATCTTTCCCAACCACGTATTTTAGTGTTTTGCCTTTCGTCCTTTTTTGACTTGTACATGTACACTGATTTTTTATGTTTACATTCACAATTAATTCCAATTCATTTTATTTTTATTATTAATATAATGACTGTGTGAATACATTTTATGTCTCTTCTGTACCGAAATACCCCCCTTCTGAATTTGTGACTTGAAAAAGGAGTATATTGACTCCAAAACGCGTTGTCACCTATCAATAAAATACCCTTTTACCTATCTACTGAGGTTGTGTCTTTGCGCCAGAAGGTATCAATTGGTGCACTACTCTAGTGGACAATAAATCTCTTTTTTTCTAATCCTTTACTGAGCAAGGACCAAGACGATTAAAAGGTAATGCTGCCATATGGTATGAAAATGGCAGAGTCAGATGTACTGTACTAATCCGCTATCATAGCAGCACCGGCAGCTGCATAAACCTCCATAGACCAAAATAGAATGGGTGGGAATGAGGCGCGCCCGTTCCTATCAGTTTATCAAACATCTCCTGACCCAAGCTACCCATGTCAATTCTAAGTGTTGAGAAAATGTCTACAGCAGCTCAGCGGTGAAGCACGTAGCACGTAAAAAGTCATCTGTTCTCGATTACAACACTACTACGGAGCTCCAGCTGCTTCTGGAAGTTATCAATAGCCAGTCCAAAGTTTCATGGATCGGTTCCCACGGTTGAGCAGCTGCACACAAACCTGAGATCTTCATGTGCAATGCCAAGAAGCGGTGAAAAGTGGAAGGGTTAATCAAACGTCATCATCTGGCAGACTGAACCCCTAATCCGGGGTTGGGGGATGCCAGGAGAACACTTCAGCAGGTAAAATCTGCAGAAACTGGATGACATTTTCCAAATCTCATCCTCATGCTGGGGGAATGTTTTTTTGCAGGACTGCAGAGCGGACATACGGATGCGGATAGCACACTGGATGCGGACAGTGAATGGGTCCGCATCTTAAACGCAAAAAATGTGGAATAAAAATACGATCATGTGAATGGGGCCTAAGGGTCCATTCACCCCACATGTTTTACTGGCAGAATTTTGCTGCAGACACCTGTGTCAAAATTTTGCTGGCTGCTGCATGGTTTCGGGCTCCCATTCATTTCATTTAGGAGGCACCGCTGAAGATCAGAGAGCGGTGGATTAAAGCTGCGGCTGCACCAAGAAGGGACATGGAAAGCAGAAACCATGCAGCCGCCGGTGAAATTTCAGCACAGATGTCCTGGTCAAAATCCACGCATTATTTCTAACTCCAGTTTTATATTTTCGACTCTGTGGAAAGGGCATAGTTTTGCGCAGCGCCCACTGACATGTACATACGGAGCGGAAATTGCTATACAGCTGACTCCGTTACTCCCCTTGGAGTCATGGAGCCACTTAGAATATGAAGTAACAGGAAATAACAGGGAGCGTTGTAAAAGTAGGGAACTTTGACTGGAGTGTTCCTTTAAGATGGAAGTGGAAGCCCCCACCGCAACCCACCACACACCTTAGAGAAGAACAGGACTGCCAAATGCCAGCCAGTCCTTCTTGACCCCCCCCCCCCCCCCCCCCAATGCACGACCTGGGCTAAGACTCCTGGGGCCGTCTGGACATGAGTCCACACAGTCATGTTCTAACTTGTAGTGGAATGTCTTCCCAGAAGACTGTAGACTTGGTATACAATTCATCTAAATTCCACATTAAAAGTCACGGCCCCAGGCCCGAATCTCTTTCTAGGCTTAGCCATTCTAATATTAGAAAGAAAGGAAGACACTGCACAGAGACAATAATGTTCTACTACTAAAGTTGTTTTCCAACATAAAAATCATGGCAACAAACTTGCAAGACCCTATAATCACTAAACCAACCATCCGCCAAAGCCTTTCTGATGCTGCCCAAATCCCCAGTGCTCTACTTCCTGTGCCCATCTGGTCACATAGGACATGTCTATAAAAGGAATGGATCACCTTGGCCAGTGATTGGTTGAGCAGGCATTTCCTGTATCTTGAGATGGAAGCAGGAACCTGGGCAGTGGTGGAACGGCAGCGGTATGGGATCGGTGAGGTGAGTACCAGGTTTTTTTTAAGACACTCTTGGCTCACTGCTACCATTTTTTTTGCACTGGAAAATCCCTGTAATGATAGCCAGGGCATAGGAAAAATAGAGGGGCTTTGATTCTCTAGGTGGCTATGATGTCAGCACAGAAGACATTTTGTTAGGAAATAGCGCTACCATTTAAGGATGACTAAATTTAAGTATCATGTTCAGGAGATGTTAAGGTTTGGCAAAACTTGGACCCATAAACCAACTGCCAGTAAATCTGATTAAACTAAGGTTGTGTTCACATCACATTTTTATCCCATGTGTAACATATATGCTAAACAAAAAAGGATGCAAGACTGTAGTACACTACGCGTTTCCATCCTGCAGAGTCCAGCAAATGGATAATTTTACAATGGAATCCTATGGTGATGGATACCACTGTATGGCATCAGTCGGAGATATCTGTTCAACATATACATCATGTAACACTTGCGTTCACCTGAGGCCCTGTAAATAAATACAGTATAAATATATATAGTATATACTGTATATTCAACTGAAGTGTTCTGATTGATCAACAATGGGGCTGTAAAACATGTCCCGTGCTATTCAATGTATAACTCGAATCATAGAGCTTTAATTCTTCAATCTCACGCATATACTACAAGCCTCTCCTGCAAACAACAGGGCAAGCATTTTCATAGATTTAACCCCAATTACTACTAGTACATTGTCAAAACAATGCCTGTGTATGCGTCCCCAACCTATAATTTGCCTTTCACGGCTGTATCTTCCCCCTCCAGTGTTCTCCTCTACTTTTCTCTTTTCTCATCCACTTAACAGGTGTGATTTGCATCTTCGCCCACAGAAAACGAAGCTCCTCTGCATACGTTGTTTGTATCTCAACCCTTTCGCTACTAGGAAACATTTTTCCAAAAATTTTTAACCTTACAACAATGATTCCCTAATAGCACTAACCTTTCTCAAAGTCTTGCGCTTGGCCTGGATTTCTTCTTCTTCACTGAAGACTTGGTCACTTTCTGGTGAGGAGTATGCTACTGATGAGCAGGTGGATGTGCTGGACACTGACCGGTCTGATTGCCTTACGGACTTCTTCTGCCGCTCTTCCTCTGGCACCACATCTGGAGGGCTGTGCCCTTCTATTTGTTCCCTGTTCTCACCAAGTTTGAGGCCTTCTGGTTTACTTAAGACGTCTCTGTCAAGAGTCTGTATGCCCTTTTCTGCCTCATGAGGCACCACAGATAACTTTTGTAATTCTTTCTCCAAAGGTATGCGTTCTTGCTTCTCCATCACTCCAAATCTAGACTTTAAACTTCACTTAGCCTTTTTATTGATTGATTCTTGCCGTTTCTGCTTGACTGATCAGCCACAAATGGCTAATTGCTTTACCATATGCATGACCAGAAAAGTCTCCTTCACTCTTCTTGTCCATGAGATATCTGTGGAAAGAGTTCAAGACAAGTGTTAGAGTAAGGCCTCTTGCACACAAACGTTGTGTGCCCGTGGCCGTATTGCGGCCCACATACGGCGGGTCCGCAATACACGGGCACCGGTCCGTGTGCACTCCACATCACGGATGCGGACCCAATGGGTCTGCAATCACGGAGATACGGAACAGAAGCACGGATCGGAACCCCATGGAAGCACTACGAAGTGCTTCCGTGGTGTTCCTGTCCGTGCCTCCGCACCACAAAAAAATAGAACTTGTTCTATTTTTTTGGCGTGCGGACGAATCAAGGACCCATTCAAGTTAAACGGGTCTTGATCCGTCCCGGCCGCCGCATAGACGCTGCCCATGCATTGGGGACCGCAAAGCACGTAACGGATGCACAACGTTCGTGTGCAAGAGGCCTAAGGTAGAGTAAGGTATTCCTCATATCTTTACTATAATAGAAATTGTAGTATTTTATCACAGAGCACCTTTGTTAACAGCCGTAAAGCCCAAATGAACTAGACCTAGCACAAGAAGGCACCATGTGAAAATTGTGAACAAGCTGAAACCATTGTAACTTGGGACCATAATTCTAAGGAACGTTGGAAATTCATTTCAAAGTCCCCAAATGTCATCCCAAAATAAAGAGTAAATTAACACTGATGAAAAATAGATAACATACAGATAAACCAAGTCCTTACACTGAACAGTCAAACAGAACTGCTGAAAGCTGTAAATCACATTCTATCCTGAGGACAGGAGCTTCTTCAGGGTCCTCTACAGTACACACATGTACCACAAAAATACATGTGTATGAAGTACATGTGGGTCCAAAAGGAACACCACATCCTGGCACGGATAGAGAGCAATACAAGAGAGGCCATTGTAACTTGAGGGACCACTGTATAATGGAATACCATGTCAAGATATGGAGATTGTGACGGTTCTTTGAAAAGGCTCTACAATGACCATGTGCTGTTCCTCTGAAATAAGCCGGGAGCATGTTCTTAGGATACACAACAGTATAAAATGTCTTGGTGAGGTGACTTAAGTCTAATTACCAATATGAATGAAATGAGACAAATTTTCAGGTACACATCCCTAAAGAACTATGTTCACCATCATTCTTCTGCTAAGGTGCCAGATTTGCAAATACCTCTACACCAAAGCTTCGACGAGACATGACATGATTCCATGAAGTACAGATAATTCAAGATTGTATCTTTTCTTACAGCAATGAAAATTCCAACCCTCTAAGGACGACTAAAGCCAAAAAAGGATGTGTTTGAGGTGATCTACATGAGATAACAAAAACAGGAGAGAAAAATAACTGAAAGTAAGGACAAGAAAACAAAGGATCTCCCAAAAGTAGGAAGGGAGTATGCAAGCGCAGAGGTTACGAAGAGGAAGAAGAGATGGAAAAACAGGAGGGTTAGACAAAGAGGGTAAAGAGCTGCAGAAAATGGAAATCATGGTGGAGGAAAGTAATTGAAGGTGAAAGGGTGTGACAGATAAGAGTTGAACACAAAGTAGAATACCGAAAATAGCCAAGATGTCTTGATTCAAGTCTGCACTTACCATGCTCCCAGATGGAATTCTGTGTCAGCTATGTCTATATATTTGTAAGTACCACATCCCTATCTGCCCTCCCAATCTGCTCTCCCCTCCTCCCTCTCCCCTCACATATCTTGTTCAATGAGGGTTGGCTTAGGGCCAGCGGGAATAGGGAAAGAGAAGGTTCCCACAGAAACACTGTGTGTGTCCTCAGCCATAATGCCGGGCAGGCCAAACCGGGAGGGTCCAGGTAAAAAGACTGAAGTCTACATCATAATTTAGGAAGGGATGCAGACTCCGTAGGTGATAGACTAGACACCTCCATATTTACAGACACAAGGGAGATATTTTTAGTACATAACAAATGCATTGAGTGATGGTAGAAGAGAAGATATCCATCTCGGGCTACTGCAGAATATTCGAATTCACATGGGATATCTGGTTTATGAAACCCATTTTCAAATACCCTATTAACAATGTGATTTAATTAGTGAGGCAGGGCCTACACCTCGACTTTTTGTAACACTTTAGACTGATTTTAACAACTGTGCTCCAAAGCAATCTGGACTTGTGCACTGAAGCTGTCACTCAATAGTTAAAGGGAACCCCCCACCATGAAAATGCAGGGCAATCTGCGGGCAACATGTTATGGAGCAGGAGGAGCAGAGCAGACTGATACATAGTTTTGTGGGGAAAACTTCAGTAAAACTTGTAATTTATTCATTTAAACATCGGCACTTTCTATACTTAGGAGTCATGTGGACAGACCTAGTCAGTGACTGCCAGCTGAGTCTGCATAAGTCAGCATGCAGAGACAGATACCAATCGCTGATATGACCGCGTACATGACTCTTAAGTAGAGATGAGCAAATTGATTCGGTACAATTAGAATTTCTTCAGATTCATTTGGGGTAGAATTTTTCTGGAGAAAGAAAAAGAGGAAAAGAGAGAGAGATTTTTTAAGCATTTAAAGCATTTTTGGTAGGGGTGCACCGAAATTCCGGCGGCCGAAAATATTGGCCGAAAATGGGCCTAATTCATTTCGGCCGATATTGGTACATATCGGCAGAAAATAGCGGGGAGGGACTGGGAGGAGGAGCTGGGGGCCGATGCGTTCACTGTGCTCCGGCCCCCAGCTCCAGTAGTTATAAAATGTGTACAATTAATAAGGATTCTATTCATGAGGCCCCCTCTGCAGTATTACATTCAATATAGCCACATCCTACTCACAGGGCTGTTATCTTAATGCTGGCCGGCCGGGCAGACGAGCGGCAGCGTCACGACTGACGTCATGTGCCCGGCCTACTTTCTGAATCAAGGAGGCGGCGCAGGCATGTGACGTCAGTCGTGACGCTGCCGCTCGTCTGCCCGGCCGGCCAGCATTAAGATAACAGCCTGTGAGTAGGATGTGGCTATACTGAATGTTCTACTGCAGAGGGGGCCTCATGAATAGAATCCTTATTAATTGTACACATTTTATAACTAGTCTGCACTGGAGCGGCAATGGGGGGGGGGGGGGTCTGTGGATGGCACTGTTATGGGGTGGGTGGGGGTCTGTGGATGGCACTGTTATGGGGTGGGTGGGGGTCTGTGGATGGCACTGTTATAAGGTGGGGGGGTCTGTGGATGGCACTGTTATGGGGTGGGGGGTCTGTGGATGGCACTGTTATGGGGTGGGTGGGGGTCTGTGGATGGCACTGTTATGAGGTGGGGGGGTCTGTGGATGGCACTGTTATGAGGTGGGGGGTCTGTGGATGGCACTGTTAGGGGGTGGGGGGGTCTGTGGATGGCACTGTTATGGAGTGGGTGGGGGTCTGTGGATGGCACTGTTATGGGGTGGGGGTCTGTGGATGGCACTGTTATGGGGTGGGTGGGGGTCTGTGGATGGCACTGTTATGAGGTGGTGGGGTCTGTGGATGGCACTGTTATGGGGTGGGGGGTCTGTGGATGGCACTGTTATAAATATCATTAAAAAAAAGTATTTTAAAAGTATTTGGGCAAAAAGGCAGTTTCGGTTTCGGTTTTCGGTCAAGGGCATCCTGAATTTTCGGTTTCGGACCAGAATTTTCATTTCGGTGCACCCCTAATTTTTGGTACAAACAATTTGTACCTGAATTAAATTTCTTGGCCGATTCGCGTGAATCGGACAGAAACTAATTTTCGGAATTTCGCTCATCTCTAATCCTAAGCATAGAATGAATAAATTATACATTTTACTAAATCTTTTCCCATAAAATCTTCTCGGCTCCTCCTGCTCTATAACATGCTGCCTGCAGATTGCGCTGCGTTTTTACGGTCAATATTAAATTAAAAGTGCCACAAAAAGTCTAGGTGTGGCCTCAGCCTATACCTTTTGATACAGTTTTTGAAGCCATAGCCATGAATAGATTCAGAAGACTCAGCCTTTCCTTTATGTGTCCTCCATTTATGATCAGTTGCTGGCTTTGGTTTAAGACTCTGCATATAAAAAAAAAAATTTAACTTGTAAACCCTTTAGCCAGGAAGGGAGTAACTACAAACCCTCTCATTTTGGAGGACGAAGCAAGTCCACACATTCATTTCAATGAGCTTTAGCCTGGGGCTACTCCAAGTCCCAGAAAAGTCTTGCAACCAAAAATATTTGTGCAACTTGCTGTCGCATGACTAGGTTAGAGCTGTGATTTGCCAAATCGCAGGAAAGTCACAGGGAAGTCTAAGTCGCCCATGACGTGTATTGCAGTGCAAAGTCACTTACGACCAGGGACAGAAAATCTAACAGGTTTTTTTTTTGTGGCTGTTGGATGTGACCTTCCTCATTGTGATCTCTATGTCACCATATAACTCCAGCCTAATTTACCCTTTACTACTGGGTTCCACCAGTGATTACAGCTGATGGCTGGGAGTTCCAGCAGGGAACGCTACATGATGAGAATAATACAGGTGGACTCTTCTAATAAAAAAGGATTGTCCAAAAGGAATGCCCCTTTTAAGGCTGGGGATAGATGTAGATCTTGGTCGTGACACCCGTCAAGAAACCAAAGAACACTGTGTGGCCGTACAGTCATTAAACTAAAAGGGGTTGGAGCTGTACCCTATTCAGGTCAATGGCTCTACTGCTACACAGCAATCTTTGGTTGTGCGGCCAAGATCATTGAGTAGCCAGATCCTAAGATACATAGACCTTGTCTCAAGTAATGAACCTGACTAGAACAGTGCTTGATTGGGCGTGCCTACATAAGAATGGAGCACAGCACTTATACAACAAGCCCTCCCGAAGGGCAGCCTCGTGGGTCTCTATCGGGGCACCTGAAACAGCGTCAATCATGAGCATTCTGTCATGTGATTGAGGGCTTTTTTAATAGTCACTGCAGCTGTAGCGACTCAGTGGTCGTTATATATATTATCGATACACTCTTGCTGCTCAATAGTACAAAAAGAGCCGAAACAGTTATACTCACAATTGTAACGTAGTATTGTCGGCTTTAGTCAATCACAGGTGGCGTCCCACGTGTGGTAAATGCTACTTGTACAAATTGCAGCAAAATAGGAGTGATGCGGTTTTGGGATCCTTGATGTTATTCATATAGCCGTACTGTGTTTGGAGATCAGTCGGTGATGTATAACTTCTATCTTTGGATGCTTTACAAAAGTGGACTCTGCCACGAGGCCGACTCTCCAGACAGACAGATATCCGGCTTGCCTTGAATTTTTCAAGTTGAGAAATCAGCGATCCCTTTTTTTTCTTTGTTTCCTTTTTCTTTTAGCGGTTTTAGGTCCTCCGGTGTAGTACTTTATTCCATGGGGAAGTTACCATGGAATAAAGTACTACACCGGAGGACCTAAAAGCGCTAAAAGAAAAAGGAAACAAAGAAAAAAAAGGGATCGCTGATTTCTCAACTTGAAAAATTCAAGGCAAGCCGGATATCTGTCTGTCTGGAGAGTCGGCCTCGTGGCAGAGTCCACTTTTGTAAAGCATCCAAAGATAGAAGTTATACATCACCGACTGATCTCCAAACACAGTACGGCTATATGAATAACATCAAGGATCCCAAAACCGCATCACTCCTATTTTGCTGCAATTTGTACAAGTAGCATTTACCACACGTGGGACGCCACCTGTGATTGACTAAAGCCGACAATACTACGTTACAATTGTGAGTATAACTGTTTCGGCTCTTTTTGTACTATTGAGCAGCAAGAGTGTATCGATAATATATATAACGACCACTGAGTCGCTACAGCTGCAGTGACTATTAAAAAAGCCCTCAATCAAAAGGACTTTAGAAACAGGTGTAGCCCCAATTCCACCTTTGGGGTATTGATTAGGTGATAAGCACCCATCTGGAAGGACACTATCTTTACCATACAATTAAATTACGCAACTATCCAATATTACTTGATTTTATTGGGTTTGAATGTATTCAATGGTCTTTTAGTATTTTAGTAAATGAATGTATTTTAGTCTAATATTTTTAGGAGTGTTATATTTTATATTTTATGCAAGTTTACTTAACAGTGTATATCACTAATAAAACATTTGTATAATCATCTGTGTGGTACCGAATATTGGTGTGCCCTACCATTCTCTGTTCTAATTTTATTACTGTTTTTGAGGATTGGGTGAATCCTTTTTGGTAGGTGCACCCATCTCCATTCTTGAGCTTATAGGTGAGCCCTCTCTAATTACTTGTATTCTGTCATGTGACTTGTGAAGGTCACATGACAAGGTGTACAAGTACAGAAGAATTAGTCTGCTTACCATGACAACCCCAGAGCAAGCACAACATATACATTACCGCAGTAGTAAGGAATACAGAAGGAGAACACCACCCTCCAGTTTATAGACCATGCCCATTATTCTGTAGATCTGCAATCACATTACCCAATTATCCTTGAGGTCTATTTCTGCAGAAGACAACGCACACTTTTCTTTATTTCTGAAAATGTCCTTTCTGACTCATGGATTTTTTCATAACTTTGTCCACTCAGGGCTTATGTGGCCAAGGTTTCTTTACGTACAGTACTAGTATGGGCGACTAGTCCTCTATATGGCACAGAGTCTATTCAGAGGCATAAGGGGCCTACGGTTATAATAAACTGGAGGAAACGTCTAACGCTGGGAGCGCACACTGTAGAAGACACTGCTGACACATATTCCTTGTGGAGAGACATGAGATAAATGACCATAAGTGACCATTTATCTCATCAGTGACCATGACAGCAGAACCCTAACCTCAGATTCATGCCAGGCTTAAATGTCTGATAACAGGGAACAGACTGTGCTAACCTGAGCAGTAAAGGTACAAAAACATCTCAAGCTGTGGTCAACTGGAGCATAGGAGATCATTCTGCCATTGTGGTCAAGAATTGTCGAATTAAAGAAATATTCTAAATTTTTCAAACCAGCACCTGGATCTGAATACTTTTGTAACTAAATATAATTAAAAATGTAATACAGCCATTGAGTTATTCAGGTTAATCTGTAAAATTGTATAGCACCACCTGCTGTTCTTTTCCTTACTTCTCTGTCCACCTCGTTGAGGTGGTCGCTTGTAGAGTTTCTAGAGTGATCGAAGTTTCAATACCCAATCAATACTTTTAGACCTGGATCGATACGATACCGGGTCTTACTATTGAACGATACTAGGCTGCGCCCATGGCACGCACTGTTCTCAGCGCGCGCCATGTTCTCCTCAGCAGCACAGTGGAGAAGGAGGCAGTCCCTCCCTCCCCCCTGTGCTGCTGCTGCCACCAATGGGAGTTTAGTACTGTGGAAGAGGGAAGAACTGTGGCCACTGCGCCACCAATAAATATAATTAACACATTAATTTAAGTGCAATTGCGGACAAGAATAGGGCATGCTCTATTTTCTTGCGGAGCTGCGGACCGTAAGATCGGGGGCACGCTCCGGTGTGCTCTCCGCATCTCTTCCGGCCCCATAGAGAATGAATGGGTCCACACCCGTTCTGGATAATTGCGGAACGCATGCGGACCCATTCTACGGACGTGTGAATGGACCCTAAGTCCGGGTTCAGCTCTGAACCAGGACAACCTCTTTAATGATGTTGGGATTATGGTCCCCTTTCCCTGATTCCATTTCCTTCCAAACCCCCCCTAACGCATCCATTGTCGATATGTCTATGTATTGTATCTACAGTTCTACAGTGCCTCTCATTTTGTATGATTTCATTTCATGGTCCTAGACACTGGCACATGGGTTGCATGACAATGTATATTCTTTTATACACCTGAAAATAAAGAATTTACAACAAAAAAAGATTTCCCTTCACTGGAACTAAAGGACCTGGGCCAACCCCTGAAAACCAACGCCACTAGGCAGGCAGGTGATGTTCTCCTGGCATTCACCAAACCCAAACTCTTTCATCAGACTGATTGGTCACTGCAGAGAATACATTCGCACTTCCAGAGTCCAGCGGCAGTGGGCCACCTGACACTTGGCATTGGGCTTGGTAAAATAAGGCTTGCACGGAGCTGCTCCACCATGAAAGCCCATGCCATGAAACTCCTGGCACAGCACCATTTTTGTGCTGATGTTAATGCTACAGGAGGCTTGGACTTTGCAGTTATTGAGTCCGCAGTAGTCATCCGATCCGTGTTGGTCTGACTCTCAGTAGTCCGACCAATCCAGGTGCATAGGACAATGGACAGAGCTAATCCAGAACTGCTGACCAGCGAAGGTGCTGAGTGTTTGACCCCCACTATTCACATATGTCGGCCTCTCCTGAGAAGGACAATATTAAGAGTGGACAGCCTCTTTAAAGTATATATGAAGAACATGAAGCAGCCATCCACAAAACCTCACCAAGCACTAGACCAGAGGCTCCAAGCCCCCGTCCTAGCAGTGGTCACACATCCGCACTGCTGATGGAGGTAGCCAAGCAATGTCCTCCAGTTCCACCCTTGCAGCACATAAGACAAGCCATAGGCTCACACCATTACTTTTCCCAGTATGTCCTGGTAGTGGCATGGGCATCATCCATGAGATGAAAAGGGTTCAGCTCTTGTGAAGTTCCACAGAGTTGATCAGTCCTGGTTATCAAGTCTGACCTGAAGTGTCCTACAGACCTCCATCACCCCAGCATCCTGCCAGGCTATGCCAACTGTGCCAGCATGCCAGTGTCCTGCCCATCCAGCGCACATCTGCTCTCCTGGCTCTGACACATCCACTACACACACAACGTGCAGCAATAAGTTACTTTCCACCAGTCCCAATGCTCATCAGCACGAGCCCCTCCGCCGGCCAGGACCGGGCTCCTTACCGCTCAGCTCAGTCTCCTCATCGTCCTGTCCCGGGGAGCAAAGATGACATTTTTATGTGAAGACCGAGGGGCGGGGCAGACACCAGGAGAACGGCCAGGGGGAGGCGCTACAGTGCGGGCACAGGACTGTGCAGGGGAGTGGAGTGCTGCTGCCCTCTGCTGGCCGCTTCTGTCAACTGCGGCCTGCTGTCAGCTAAGGGAAACCTGCACCCAAAAACATTACCGCACTTAACTATAAAATATCATAGACTAGAAGAGCATCTGTAATTCATATTGTAAAAAAAAAAAAAAGAATGCAAATCCTACCTCTGATTTTACATGGAAGCGTCTTTTATACGAAAAATATATTCTGTCTGGAAAACCATTGCCATAAAGGTATATAATGCCCTAAAAATCATTGGAAATTTGTTGAGATTTCAATACCTTTTTATTTTGGATGTTCTTTTGGAAATACATTTTATGTAATTCTCTATCACTGCTTAAAGGGCATCTGTCAGCAGTTTTGTACCTATGACACTGGCTGACCTGTACCATGTGCACTTGGCAGCTGAAGGCGTCTGTGTTGGTCCCATGTTCTTATGTGCCCGCATTGCTGAGAAACATGATGTTTTAGTGTATGCAAGTGAGCCTGTAGGTGCAACGGGGGCGTTGTCATTACACCTAGAGGCTCAGCTCTCTCTGCAACTGCCACACCCTCTGCACTATGACAGGACCAGGCAGTGTAAATCTGATCATGCCTGGCCCTGTCAATCAATGTGTAGGGGCGTGACAGTTGCAGAGAGAGCAGAGCCTCTAGCTCTCCGTTGCTCATAGAGGCTCATTTGCATATTTCAAAACATATTTTTTTTAGGGTATGAATATGGGACCAACGCAGTTAATAGCTGTTATTTTATGACCATGCAAGTAGGCAGGGATAGTGGGTCTGGGGTTTTTGGTTACACTGTCCCTGTGTGTGCATGCTACATTGCCGTCATATCCTGACACCTTCTACAGAGAGCCTGAGGTATAGTATGAAGACATTTACAGACGTGTCACCACAAGCACTCCAGGGCCTTTCAGGAGATACTGTTATAAAGTGTGCGGCTCCCTTAATGCCTTTGTTACTAATGTTGTTGCTATTGAAACTACTCTCATTGCCAAAAAGCGTATTCCTATAATAAGACGGTGACCTACAAATCTGGCAGCAGAATACTGACTGGCCTTTATGGTGACTTGTATCCCGAGAACGTGTCAGAGACAACAGAGCATCATAAAACATCCTATAGTCTGGTGGTGAGTGCGCAGGATATTAGAATTCCCTTCATCTGGCCGGGTCACCTCTCTGTCCCCTCTCCTGACACGTCCCCCATGTAATAGTAATTCTGGAGCATCTATTCTTATGGCTCTATGCTGCGCCATTCTTTATTATTCCTACTAGAAGTTATGAATGAATTACTAGCAGTTTGCAATGAAGGTCCAGGTGAGTGTTACCAGTTGGGCGGGGGGGGGGGGGGGGGGATGTCCCTGCCCAGTCTGACACTGGCAGCACCTTCTGTAGAGTGTTTTAGTTTTATACCTATAGTTTTTAATGGGGTTGTTAACGTAAACAGAAAATCCCCAACAATAACTGCATAAAAAACACACACAAAAAACGCATTAAAACCCCAATAAATAGTGTGGTTTAGGTGCAGATTTTCGGCACGTTGTGCAGGTCTCCTAATATGCTGCACAGTGTACAAAAAACGGGAAATGTTAATAAGGCAGAGACAAAGTCAGACAGGCAGAGGATCAGGACAGGCGGCACAGGAACAGGGCAGGCAGCACAGGAACAGGGCAGGCAGCACAGGAACAGGCAGGCAGCACAGGAACAGGGTAGGCAATCCAGGTCAGCAACAGGAGAGACGAATCAAACAGGCAGGGATGAGACGATAAGCGAAGTCCAGAAACAAAGTACAAGTCAGGAGCATCAGTGGTTGCCAGGCTCTTTAGCAAAAGACAAGGACCTTAACACTGAGGCATTTGGGAAAAGGGCTGAACCACTGCAGGAGAGCCAGGGTTGGTCAGCGAGGTCACCTGACCTAAGCCAGCCGGCCCAGGAAGTGATGCGTGCAGGGTAACATGACACCAGCAGAACTCAGGCTGTGTCCAGGGCTGAATAGAAGCTGTGGAGTGGAATCCTCAGAAGCAATATCACTTATACATTGTGTCCCGGACTGCAGCGGTATTCGGGGGAATTCCTCTGCAAATGAATAGTAGATTTGCCCCATTTTGCTATGGGGATATGATATGTGGGTATGACCATGATTACGGGGTGGTGCAGTACTTTTATCACTATAATCCTAAGTGCCCCTGCAAGATCACCATAAACACCTATGGAGATCTAAGCTTGGTTCAGTTGGACAACATGGGGCCTTGAGGTCGCAAATATGAATGTCTGCATTATACCCATCTGAAGTCAATCTTACTACTACTGTAGTTATAAAAACTGAATGGAGACTTTCTCCTATTTTGAATCTCGGCATCCTATGAACAGAAGACTCCAATAGTGTAATAAAATTTCCAAAGGTTTTAACTAAATGGACCCTTTATTGCAGAACCTTATTACAAGAATTCAGAACTTTAGAACTTTAGATGTTCATGTCTCTTGACCAAGCAGAGATTTTTTTTACCAGTGCTAAAGACTTCCGCAAAGTAGATGTTACAATGTTACCGGGGCAGGCGAGCATGCTTCTCCATAGGCAGCGACTCCGGCATCTAATTTCCATTATAATTAGGCTGGGGCTCTGTAGGCAGGAGCGGCGGCCTATGGGTGAGGGCGCTGGTACGTCTGGCGCAGTAAAGTCATTGGTCACCTGATGTCGGACATGCCATGTCACCAGGAATCACGGCCTATTTCAACAGGCAACTTCTGGGCAACGTTGTCTTTGATCGGGTTGATTTCCTGGATCGCCACCCTAGCCCTGATTACTTGGTTCTTGGATTCCTGACCTTGGATTTGGACAATGACTCTTTAGCCT
Source organism: Bufo gargarizans (assembly GCF_014858855.1). Taxonomy (NCBI): domain Eukaryota; kingdom Metazoa; phylum Chordata; class Amphibia; order Anura; family Bufonidae; genus Bufo; species Bufo gargarizans. The sequence continues at coordinate 38,526,770 of NC_058089.1, forward strand.
GACAATTTGGACCTTGACAATTGCTGTTGACTTCTGATTTGGCTCAGCCGGTTTCTCCTGGAATTGAATCTAGTTTAGGCTCGGATCTGTCTTCTGCTCTTGTTTGGTATTGCCTCTCCTGGACTGACCCAGCTTGTCTGTTTCCACCTTACCTCTGTTTTCTTTCATCTGTCACTAGTATTTTTATCCTCTCTTGTTAGTCCTTCCCGTAAAGGTCTTGGCAATTATTTAGGAAGGGATGGTTGTCCAGTTGTAGGCTGCTGCCTAGGGCAGATCGTGCAAGTAGGTAGGGACATTGGGACGGATGGAGTTCAAGGTTCACTGCTCCCTGCTGTGACAGCAGATCAGCAGAACATTGTATAAAGTAGGGATCGACCAATATTGATTTTTTTACAGCCGCTACCGATAATCTGTGAACTTTCAGGCCGATAGCCGATAATTTATACTGATATTCTGTGCATTTTCATTAAAAAATAAAAAAATTAAAATCCTACACAAATCTGCTGAAAATGAACATGTTTATTGTTAACATGCAGCTTTTTTTTTAAATCTATCTTTTTCATTTATACTTAATATTTAGGTGTTTGTGTTTTTTTTTTTTAACTAACTTTTATCCCCCTTAGGGGCTAGAACCCTTGTCCTATTCACCCTGATAGATCTCTATTAGGGTGAATAGGACTTCACAGTCTCCCTGCTGCTCTGTGCTTTGTGGACACAGCAGCAGGGAGATTACCATGGCAGCCAGGGCTTTAGTATTGTTCTGGCTGCCATGGTAACCGATCGGAGCCCCAGGATTACACTGCTGGGGCTCCGATCAGAAGCTGCCACTGCCACCAATGAGGAGGAGGGAACCCTGTGGCCACTGCCACCAATGATTAATACTGGGGGGCTTGGGTGGGGGGTGCACCACGCCACCAATGTTTTTAATACTGGGCTTGGGGGGGCTGCGCCACCAATGTTTTTAATACTGGGCTTGGGGGGGCTGTCGGGTATATAAAGCAAATGCTTTATATAAATATAAAAAAAAATTATCGGGTCGAAAGAAAAATTATGCAAACTATATTGACCCGTTGCACTGCGTCACCAATATTTTTAATACTGGGCTTGGGGGGGGGGGGGGGGGGGGGCGCACTGTGCCACCAATGTTTTTAATACTGGGCTTGGGGGGGGCTGCGCGACCAATGATTTTAATACTGGACTTGGGGGGGCACACTGCGCCACCAATGAAGATAACTCGCCCATTAATTCATATACAGGAGGCGGGTGTTGGCTGCAGAATCATATAGCCGCACCCGGCCTCTATAAGCGGTAGCTGCAATCCGCGGCAGTTAACCTCTCAGGTGCGGCAGGGGTTAACTGCTGCGGATGGCAGCTACTTATCATAGAGGTCGGGTGCAGCTATATGATTCTGCAGCCAGCACCCGCCTCCTGTTGAATTTGAATTAATGAGTGAGTTCACTTCATTGGTGGCGCAGTGGCCACAGCCCCTCCCCTCCTCCTCTCCTCTCATTGGTGGCAGCGGCAGCAGTGGCACAGGGGGAGGGAGACCCTGCTCCTTCTCCCCTGTGCTGCTGAGGGAACACGGAGAGCGCTGTCAGCAGCGCGATCCTTGTTCCCTATTCGTTATCAGCATATCGGCAAAACAGATGTCGATACCGATAACTTTGAAAATCCTGAATATTGGCCGATAATATCGGTAAAACCAATAATCGGTCGATCCCTAGTATAAAGATTACTTCAGCATTGCCAACCAGGATTCTTTATTCTGGACAACTTACCCAAAAATCATGGGCAATCAACATTTTGTATGGATGAGTTGTAAAACTATAATGGATGATAAGGATAATAAGTAATACAGGAATTTACCCGTTCTGCCGGACCTGCAGAGGGAAGAAGACTTACCTGCTTCCCGATGCCAGTCCCCAGCTTCTTCTCCTCCAGGCATGCGATGCTCCACCGAGCTCACTCGATATCAACATCCGGTTTGACATCGCTGTAGTCACTGGCGGTGGCGAAGTGCGGCTCCCCTTGCCTCACATGACCATTTGTCATGATGCAAGGGGAGCGGGACACTGCTGCAGCCTATGATTGGCTGCTGCAATATCATGTCAACATCGCTGGAGCCCCAGGTCTGGAGGAGAAGTGAGGAGAAGGGAGTCATCTTCCCTTTGCAGGTCCAGCAGAATGGGGAGGTTTTGCCATAACATGCCTCCCCCCATTCTTGCACAAGCCCCTTAAAAAAAATCACAAACACAACTATTATTTTTTACCGACACTGGAAAAAAAGTTCCATAATTTCTCAGACTGTCCAGGATTTTCTGAACGACAGGCAAACCCACTGCTTCACTGCTGGGTATCAGATCAGGCCAGGAAACATCCCCTGAGTACTACACAGAGGGGGCAAAAATTTTGAGAATGGATCAATAGACTTCCTGTCCCCTGCTGCTAGATCTTCAAAGTAATCCAGCTATTTATGACTGCACCCACCAGCAGAGGTTTCTATTGCTGGTATTTTCTAGCCAATCTGAAGGTCTATTCACTAAATAAGTCCATGGGGAATCAAGTATTTACTGCCTTTTTATATAGTATTATTACTTTTATATTGTATTTTTATATACTGCCTTTGCTAAATACCTCATAGAACCACTAGGTGCTGCTAGAGACATATTTACAGATGAGATAACAAGCGGCATTTAATCATTCGAGATTTATTTATCTCACCTAGAATGTGGGTCTGTTTATATACATATGAATGCCTGTCAGTGCATATCATTGCCAGTGGTACCGCAAATGCAGTTTAAAGGGATTATTCATCTAGATTCAATTTTTTACAAAAATCCGCCACCTTTGTAGTAAGGCTACTTTCACACTTGTGTTGTGAAGATCCGGAAGGCAGTTCCGTTGCCGGAACTGCCTGCCGGATCCGGAAATCCTTGTTCAAACAGATAGCATTTGTAGACTGATCCGGATGCGTTTCCAACTAACAAATGCATTGAAACACCGGATCCGTCTCTCTGGTGTCATCCGGAAAAACTGATCCGGTATTTATTTATATTTTGCATTTGCGTCTGCGCATTATTGAATGATGTATGTGCAGAGGGAACGGAAGCTAGATAAATACAGCAGAGCCGGTATGCACTTTGGGTGTGTTGACACGCGGCAGATTTTGTGTTGGAAAATTCCACAACTTAAAATCAGTTCCCTTCATTTGAATGGGGCAGCAAGCACATGGATTTCTGCAAGCTCCATTAAGGGTGTATTCACACAACCGTATAAATGGATCCGCATGCGTTCCGCAAACTTGCGGAACGGGTGCGGACCCATTCATTTCAATAGGGCAGCAAAAGATGCAGACAGCAGACCGTGTGCTGTCCGCATCCGTTGTTCCATTCCGTGGCCCCGCAAAAAAGATAGAGCATGTCCTATTCTTGTCCGGAGCCGCGGACAAGCTTAGGCATTCTCTATATAGCGCTGGCCATGTGCAGTCCGCAAATTGTGGAATGCACGCGGCCGGTATCTGTGTTTTGCGGATCTGCAATTTGCGGACCGCAAAACACTTACGGTCGTGTGAATGCACCCTAAGGGGAATGGAACTGAATTTCAGTCGCAGAATTTTCTGCCACAAAATCTGCCACGTGTGAAGACACCCTTAGGGCTCTTTCACACCTGCGTTCTTGTCTTCCGGCATAGAGTTCCGTCGTCGGGGCTCTATGCCGGAAGAATCCTGATCAGGATTATCCTAATGCATTCTGAATGGAGTGAAACCCGTTCAGGATGCATCAGGATGTCTTCATTGATCCGGATCCGGCCTTAAGCTAAACGTCGTTTCGGCGCATTGCCGGATACGACGTTTAGCTTTTTCTCAATGGTTACCATGGCTGCCGGGACGCTAAAGTCCTGGCAGCCATGGTAAAGTGTAGTGGTGAGCGGGGGAGCAGCATACTTACCGTCCGTGCGGCTCCCGGGGCGCTCCAGAGTGACGTCAGGGCGCCCCAAGCGCATGGATCACGTGATCGCATGGCACGTCATCCATGCGCATGGAGCGCTCTGACGTCATTCTGGAGCGCCCCGGGAGCCGCACGGACTGTAAGTATACCGCTCTCCCGCTCCCCACTACTACTATGGCAACCAGGACTTTAATAGCGTCCCGGCTGCCATAGTAACACTGAACGCATTTTGAAGACGGATCCGTCTTCAAATGCTTTCAGTACACTTGCGTTTTTCCGGATCCGGCGTGTAATTCCGGCAAGTGGAGTACACGCCGGATCCGGAGAACGCAAGTGTGAAAGAGGCCTTACTCTACTATACAGAGATCTGCTGTGTACATGGGGCTTTATTCAGAACTGTCTCTACGGCCTCTTTCACACGGGCGAGTTTTCCGCGCGGGTGCAATGCGTGAGGTGAACGCATTGCACCCGCACTGAATCCGGACCCATTCATTTCTATCGGGCTGTGCACATGAGCGGTGATTTTCACGCATCAATTGTGCGTTGCGTGAAAATCGCAGCATGCTCTATATTGTGCGTTTATCACGCAACGCAGGCCCCATAGAAGTGAATGGGGCTGCGTGAAAATCGCAAGCATCTGCAAGCAAGTGCGGATGAAGTGCGATTTTAACGCATGGTTGCTAGGTGACGATCGGGATGGAGACCCGATCTTTATTATTTTCCCTTATAACATGGTTGTAATGGAAAATATTAGCATTCTTAATACAGAATGCTAAGTAAATTAGGGATCGAGGGGGTTAAAAAAATAAAAAATAAATTAAACTCACCTCATCCACTTGTTCGCGCAGCTCGACTCTTCTTCGATGACCTGGGAGGAAAAGGACCTTTGGTGACGTCACTGCGCTCATCACATGGTCCATCACATGATCCATTACCATGGTGATGGACCATGTGACGGACCATGTGATGAGCACAGTTATGTCACCAAAGGCACTTTTCCTCCCAGGTCATCAAAGAAGACAGAAGAGAAGCCGGGCTGCGCAAACAAGTGGATGAGGTGAGTTTAATTTATTTCATTTTTTTTTTTAACCCCCTCGATCCCTAATTTACTAAGCATTCTGTATCAAGAATGCTATTATTTTCCCTTATAACTATGTTATAAGGGAAAATAATAAAATCTACACAACACCGATCCCAAACCCAAACTTCTGTGAAGAAGACCGGGTTCGGGTCTGGGTACCAAACATGCAGATTTTTCTCACGCGCGTGCAAAGCACATTAAAATGCTTTGCACTTGCGCACAAAAATCGTGCATTTTCCCGCGACGCACTGGCATCCTATCCGTCCCTCACACGCGACGCCCGTGTGAAAGAGGCCTACTTTCTTATTACTGAGACCTGCGGGGAAGCAGTTACCCTGGATCAAGCATAAGTGTATATGCGGCCATAGAGTGGGAACATTTAGGATTCATTGTAATGGTATTAGTGTCACCTTCTGTCTGCAAAATCTATATTTTTGTTAACTGATGCAGTTTTGGAAAATAATTTCAAAAAGAGAAGCTGTATCTGTCCTTAAAGGGGTTCTCCACTTTTCCTATATTGATGATAATATCAGGTACGGTAAACAGAGGCCCGACTGCCGGCACCCCGCTGATTGGCTGTATGAAGAGAATGCAGCGCTCGTACTAGAGCTGTGTTCTCACTGTTTACCTGCTCGCTTTAGGGGGAAAGGGGCAGGGGAGCAACACAGGTGTTGGGACTTGAAACCCTGATATTTTAAAACCCTACTTGGTATATTGCACTGTTCAGGAGAGCTTGATTGACCACTTAGAGGCTTATATTTATTGATTTTATTCTTATTTTGTGAGGAAGTTAACTGCATTTATTATTATATTTCAAAATCAGCAGTGTTTCCTGTGTGATACCTATATATTAACATAAATCTCAAAATCCTGTAAATGTGCAGAAACGTCTGAGCAACAAAAGGGTTAAAGGTTATCGATTACTTTTTGTCTTGTTTAACCTATGACTTAGCACTTCCTATGGGTGCTCCCTGGATGCTGGTATACAATGCCCCTTTGCAGTATCTGACTGGAAGAAAAGATAAGGAAAGTTATTTTGAGGTGTGACTCTGTCACGGTTAAAAGGACAGATTCGGTAGTAGAATATGCTTTTTTTGTAGCCTGATATTGAGGCATCAGGATAGTTCTACCTGTCATTTGTAAATCACTTAAAGGGAACCTGTCACCAGGATTTTGGGTATAGAGCTGAGGCCATGGGTTGCTAGATGGCCGCTAGCACATCCACAATACCCAGTCCCCATAGCTCTGTGTGCTTTTATTGTGTAAAAAAACCGATTTGATACATATGCAAATTAACCTGAGATGAGTCCTGTCCCTTAGATGAGTCACGTACAGGACTCATCTCAGGTTAATTTGCATATGTATCAAATCATTTTTTTTTACCCAATAAAAGCACACAGAGCTATGGGGACTGGGTATTGCAGATGTGCTAGCGGCCATCTAGCAACCCATGTCCTCAGCTCTATACCCAAAATCCTGGTGACAGGTTCCCTTTAAGCTTCATTCACACTAGCGTTAGGCTTGTCCCGCAGTGTTCTGCGGTTTTTGTCTGGCATGTTTGCCATGCTGAGACCGCATCTCCGGACCATCCCCAATAGTGAATGGGGCCGGACTTCCGGCAGCACACGTGTGCAAGCGTCAGTACAGATCCGGCAGGCTGTTCTGGCAGGGGACAAGCCTAACGCTAATGTGAAGGAAGCCTTAATAAAATATGTTGGGAAACACACCAATCATTTATCTTTGTTTATTTATTTATTTATTATAGTTATTGATATATTCATTTATAACTAAAACATATTTAGTGATCTACAAATGACAGCAGACAGCAGACATGCCAACTCTCCCGGGCGCCCTCTGCTGGTTACTCATCACCTGGTCTATTCACCTGGCATCTGAGGTCCCTGCACATGACCGTATCCGTTTTGCAGTCTACAAAATATGGATGCAGTCCATGTTATCCTCAAAACGGACAAGAATAGGACGGGCTCCATCTTTTTTGTTCTTGGACATATTTTGAACATTTTAATCATTTGTTACACATTTCTTGGACTCACTGAACCTATTTTGGCAAATTAGTGCACAAAGTAATCTTATTACAAAGAGCATTATGTATAAGTGATCTGGTTTATTTACACAGGGGAGCATTGGCATTGCTGCAGGGCCCGCAGGACGCATATGACCCCTGGATCATACTGCATTGAAATATTTGCAATATATAAAGTTTTAATCGTGTGACATTTACATATTATTTGTTATATTTATTTGTATTTTTTTTAATCAGCGAACATCATCTTTTTGACACATGCCTGAGAGTCAGCCTGTTTATATATCATTGCCAATACCTTTTTTACTTGGGGTACTCAACGTTTATATGTCCCAAGTTCTGATGAGGTAAGCCATGCCCCTCAAAAAGGCCATTCCCATATTTGTTGCCACCTGCTGTATAAGTATCACCAAATGAAGGGCTCTCCCAGGTTAACACCTCTGCAAATTTGGGTTCCTCTCTTTCCAACATATTTTTGAAAGATTTCTTGAAGGGGTTCTCCAGAAATGATTAAAATTACTGCAAAAGGCCAATCCTAGCATGTGACTAGGATGACTTGCATAGCTGCTCAGAGGGGTGAGGCCTCACTAGCTGTCATTCTTTCCCACAAAGCGCTTCGGCATCTGCTTATAGTCCTCCTTGGGGATATATGATGTCAGCCTGCTCAGCCTGACTACATATGCAGTGAGCCCCTGAAGAGCCAGTGCAGAAGATGGGAGTGGTAGTGGCCCTGATGAGATGTGTCACATGTACTCCCTCCCAGGGGATCAGTGCAGTGGAAATGTAGTTTGAAGAATTAGTGTATAACAGACTGTTTTTACTTAATGCAAAAAAGAACTTGTGGTACATCCAGTAGCAGCAAATTCAAAGTGCAGTTTTTGGTACCAACTGAGGAGGTTGACTGGCAATGGAATTGCAGACACTTGTGGGTATAGGTGTCCACTTTAAGATTCAGACTTGAACTTTATCTGGCCTAGTGGTGGTTTGGGTGATGGGTGTCTGAGCTGTAGTCCCTCACCTTGCAGTAGTGTCTGTAACGCAATACTTTGCTGTTCACTCTTTTGTCTTTTCTCCCAAGTGTTTTCTTGAAGCTGAAAAGTCCTTGGTCTCTATGGAGTGTCAAATATCATTCCATGAGCAGAAGCTCTAAAGTGTGCTTTCTCTCTCAAGCCGGGCTAGAACTCCTCCTCCTCCTGGCAGGAAGCACCTCCAAATAAAAGACAGTTAACAGCACATGAGCACACATAAACATGGAGCCAGAATATATAATGTGGTGTACTGGCACAAGTTGACACTGCACCTGAGATCCAGAGAAGGTCTGTGGGAAGGAGCTGATAAGGCAGTGACCTTGAGAATCCTGGGTGTGGGCTGCTTTGAATACCTAGACCTTGACCTTGAATCAGGCAGCTACCTATTTGGGATCTGCCAACGAGTGTGTTTCATGGATGGAAAAAAAAAAAGCCTATTGCATTTTGCACTACTTCTAGTGTGTTCCTGTACAGTGGCTATGTGGGAGTCAAGTGTCCATTGCCAGTAACACTGACCATAAACTCAAAGGGAGTATCAAGCCCACGGTGGCCTCGCTTTTACTGTATACTGTTATTGGGCTCAACAGAGACTGTGACCATTAATGACGTGGAGGTTTATTGTAAAAATAAATGTTACATTTAGTACTATAATAAGAAAAAAATACCATAAAGTGTAACAAACCCCCACAGGTGAACCCATTCAATAAGGAAAACTTGTCACTAGAAGAGTTACTTGCTTTTAAGCTTCACTCATCAGAGCATAATTTGTTCTGTCTGTATTTGTATTATCGTGGCATCCGAGATTCGGGAAAATATAGACTTAAAGGGGTTCTGCACTTTCATTTAACTGATGATCTATCCTCTGAATAGATCATCAGCTTCTGATCGGCGGGGGTCCGACACCCAGGACCCCCGCCGATCAGCTGTTTGAGAAGGCAGCGGCGCTCCTGCTGATTGGCAGGAGTGCCGGGAGTCGTACCCCAACAATGTGATATTGAATACCTATCCTGAGGGAAAGCCATCATTATCAAAATCTTGGAGAACCTCATTTAAGCACTTATACAATAAGCCCATCTGTATCAGCCTACAGGACAAGACCACAGGGTGCAGTCCCAGGGCAAGGCCTTCTCATACAGGTGTCCATGGAGCAATGTCTGGAGCCATTGTGCAATGATGTCCATGATGCAAGTCCCCCCCCCCCCCCCCCAAGTGATCCCAACATTATTTGCAGTGGTAAACCTTGATGCACAGCTCACCCTCCTTCCCTAATGTAGCCCCTGTAGGGTACAGAAAAGCAAGAGTAGGTCACAATCCTAATAGAAATGAAAAATCCAGCACTTCAGAAGTGAAGTGAAGCTGTATTGTCCATCAGCATGGCAGGTTTACATTAAAACTTGCTGACATGTTTCGATTTAAAGCAATCTTACTTGTAGCATTATTTGCAGTGACATTGATCAGTGGTGTGCCCAGCTCATGGCACATACTGTGTCTATTGACACCAGGACCACTACCACACTGTCTACCGCATTATATACCTCCAGCCTATGACACTTCTCAGTCTTGTACTCAAAGGATAGGTCTGGGTACTTTAGACCTGATTACCATGACCAATCCTGCCCAGTGCCCCGTGTGCCCCACATAGTAGTAATGCCCCGTTAGTGCTTCCATGAAGTAGTTATAGTTACTTGGTTCCCCTACACAGTAGTTATTCCCCTTTAGTGCGCCCACACAGTACAATGTAACCTCAATGCCATTCTACTAACTACATTTTATACACATTTTGTACCTTGTAGCGGGTGAGATATTTAGCCCCACAGGAACTGTGCAGATGGTGAACATGGCAGGAGGGAACAGCAGAGGAGAAGCAGGTACATTAGACTGTCTAATGTGCTAGATGGAGGCAGGATGCCAGACATCAACATAGGCAGGAACGTTGCCAAATTCTTGATCCAAACAACCCTGCACTAGAGACATGTTTGGATGGACATTACATTCAGTCCTATCAAACATACAGGATAATACAGCACAATGTACCTCTTACATCCAGTTATGTCTCCTCTGATGTTCTCTTTCCTCATCTTCTCCACTCGGACCAGACCACCATGATGATTTCTCTCAGGCACATCTCGTCACACAGACATCTCTCAGGCACATCTTGACACACAGACATCTTAGGTTCTTCATTTTTCCATCATTCTCATCCTCCTGGTGTCCCTATCATGCTGCTACCCCCAATATTCTGCCAGCTGTGCTCCCCCATGCCCCCCAAATGCTATACTGTGGAAATAATAGTGCCATACAGATAGTCCTCCCACAGTTATAGCAAACCCAAAAGGCCCACCAATAGCTATAATTCTCTGGCTCCCTATAGTGCTCCTAATAGCGGCAATGCTCCCCTAGAGTAGTAGTACGCCCTCCTTATTGTCCCTAATACAAATGAACTCCACAGTAACCACGGTCGTAATAATGCCCCCAGTGGCGTAGGGATCGCCATAGCAACCATAGCAGTGGCTATGGGGCCCTACGCCACTGGGGGCCCGCCCGTCCGGACCGCATCATTATTTTTTTTTTTTATACATCACAGCACTCACAGGAGCACTCACAGGCAGCCAGGGGGCCGACCGCCCGCCCAGTGTAGTGGGCGGGGCGCGGGCGGTCCAACATGAGGTAGGCCGGTGGATGCGGTGGAGGGGGCCGGAACGGGGGCGTAGCGGAGGCGGGGCCAGGCTGGCACCAGCGCCGCCCGCAGACCGCAGTGCAGGAAAGAAATGAATTTCCCCGCCCCCTCCACCGCCTGAGTCCGCCTCCTGAGTCCTCCCACCCAGTCCCTCTAGTTAGTAGGAGGCGGACTCAGGCGGTGGAGGGGGCGGGGAAATTCATTCCTTTCCTGCACTGCGGTCTGCGGGCGGCGCTGGTGCCAGCCTGGCTCCGCCTCCGCTACGCCCCCGTTCCGGCCCCCTCCACCGCATCCGCCGGCCTACCTCATGTTGGACCGCCCGCGCCCCGCCCACTACACTGGGCGCTTAGTGGCCCCCACTCCTCAGCAATGCCATGATCTCACCTAGTAATGACACAGTGTGAGCCCTACAGCTGTCCTCCGCCCGTCCCCGGCATTGTCATCACCGTGCACACACCATTTCCCGCCTACTAACTTGAATTGTAAAGCTCCTATCACAAAGCATAAATCAAATACTCACCTGACTCCCGCCACAAGCCTCTTCAGGCCTCCACCTGCTTTGCCTTCATCCTGGCACAGGCAGCGCTTGATAACATGTCATCATGTGCCACCTGCGTCATGCCATTTTACTGCCTCATAGGCTTCAGGCTTGAATTGGGCCTGAAGCCTTATGGGGGTAAACGGTGAGAACGGGACCCATTTTCTCTCATACTTGCCGCAGTCTTCAACTGTATGACCGATACAGTTGTCTGTGACTGGTATGGTGCCCTGTACTGCTGTCAGTAACTAACACCAGTACAGAGCACCATCTCTGGATTCAGCCAGCAACACCGTTCTCCGATCCAGCCTAAATTTTAACAATCGGATCAAGAGAACTGAACAGAAGCAACTGAATCCTATGCCTGCACCCTCCTCCTAGGTTCTTCTTCCAGTATCTGCATATGCTGTACAAATGGTCAAGAGAGAAGCCACGACAGGAGGGCAACATCCAGAGGTTTTGAGGACATGTTAGCAATCTAAGGCCTCTTTCACACGGGCGTTGCGGAAAAATGTGCGGGTGCGTTACGGGAACACCCGCGATTTTTCTGCGCGAGTGCAAAACATTGTAATGCGTTTTCCGCTCGCGTGAAAAAAATCATGCATGTTTGGTACCCAAACCCGAACTTCTTCACAGAAGTTCGGCCTTGGGATCGGTGTTCTGTAGATTGTATTATTTTCCCTTATAACATGGTTATAAGGGAAAATAATAGCATTCTGAATACAGAATGCATAGTACAATAGGACTGGAGGGGTTACAAAAAAGTAAAAAATTATTTAACTCACCTTAGTCCACTTATTCGCGTAGCCCGGCATCTCCTTCTGTCTCCTTTGCTGAACAGGACCTGGGGTGAGCATTAATTACAGGTAAAGGACCTTTGGTGACGTCACTCCGGTCATCACATGTTCCATCACATGATCTTTTACCATGGTGATGGATCATGTGATGGAACATGTGATGACTGGAGTGACGTCATCACAGGTCCTGTTCAGCAAAGGAGACAGGAGGAGATGCCGGGCTTCGCGAACAAGTGGATTAAGGTAAGTTAAATAATAATAATAAAATGTTTAACCCCTCCAGCGCTATTGTACTATGCATTCTGTATTCAGAATGCTATTATTTGCCCTTATAACCATGTTATAAGAGAAAACTATAATGATCGGGTCTCCATCATGATCGTCTCCTAGCAACCGTGCGTGAAAATCGCACCGCATCCGCACTTGCTTGCGGATGCTTGCGATTTTCACGCAACCCCATTCATTTCTATGGGGCCTGCGTTATGTGAAAATCGCACAATATAGAGCATGCTGCGATTTTCACCATTGCCAGAAACTAAACTAGCCAAGCTGCGGAATCCTGCAAAGCTCTATATGCTATAAAAGGATTAGAAAATGCCAGAGTGATCACGTAACCTTCCTATGGGTGTTTCCTGAGGGTGGGACAACAGAGTGACAAATATTAGTTCTTCAGTTTTTTTTTGTGGGTGTGAAATATGGATGACGTATGGATGCAATATGGTTATAAAAAAGGATATACGGAACAGAAACTAAAGCAACATGTATATAAAATAGAATTGAATATGGACTCAATTTTGGAGTCATGATATGGCCATGTGCATGAGGCCCAAGAGTAAAATGATTCTTCCAAGAGACTAAAGTGATCATCTATGTGAGTAGGCAGCTGCAGGTGAATCGGCAATGAATGACAGCTAAACAAATGTTCTTGTGATTGAACAAACATTCCAAAGACAGAAGCTAGCAAAGATGTTCCTGCTAGTAGGTTAGGTGTGCAGGCCTAACTAGAGTGATCTCGGACTTTTATATGTTTCTATTTTAATATTTTAAAGGTCTGTTACAGGACTGACAGGGAGGTGTATGTAGGTGTGTTGTCCTCTCAGTGGACATAGCCAGCATTCCAACATTCCTGCAGTCTTCATGTATATGTTTTGGAATTGGGGGATACTAAATCTCCTTATGGAGAGCACCTTAAACGGTGTGAGGAGTCATATAGACTGCGCAATGCTCCTCTGGCATTCTAGGAAGAGGGTATGCAAATTAAATCTTAACAAGCTCTGCCTCTGCCACCAGATGTAAGGCAGCTATCCAATGTTCGACCTTTTAAAGACCTTAAGACATGATAGGGTTATTGGTTATTCCCCAGGGCCTCTCACCACCACTAAGAAAGATATCCTGAACCCAGCCCTTACCCAAAGAACACTCACAGCCAGGGTTGGATTAAATCGGCCACAGCAGCCATTTTATTAATAAAATAAATACATACATAACATGTATATATAAATGACAGTACACCCTGACGAGGGCGGTCATAGAAGCCCCAAATTCTTAATCATATATATAAAACCCCAACATGGCAATTCCATCTTGCCTCTAGCCGCAAAACTCCAGCTCGGAGACACCAACTGATGGACGCCTCTTAGAACCAACCAAATGCCTCAACTATGAGAGTCCAGCCCCCACCATGTAGGCCCTCCCAGTTTCCATACCATCCAATACCACCAGCTTCTATGACCATCCACCGCCAACAACGCATAGCTTGACTCTCACACCTCAAGCCTGCGCGTTCATCCAAACACCTAGCACCCTCTCAATACCTCCCTGCAGGCCCAAGGACCACAAATCCCAACTGCATTCAAATGAACGCCATCATTCCTCCAAAAACCCCAGGTACCTGCCTTCAAATCAGTATGCCGAACCACCACAGCCCCATTCCTGGCCACCAACTTACCAACCACCCTATTCACTTTAATACGTGCCTTATTCAAATGCTCCACTGACCGCGCGTCCCGCCACGACTTCCGATATACGATATCCGACCACACAGTTATTAAACCCGGGAACAATGACCACAACCGCAAAAGGTCAAATTTGATGTCCTTAATTAACTCCCTACAAGACCGAACTCCCAGATCATTGCCCCCGACATGCAGCACCAGGATGTCAGGGGAACGATCTAGACGAGCATGACGGTGCACCTCCCCCATCACATTCCCCGACAATATACCTCTACGCCTGATCCATCTTATGATCGCCGCATCCCTCCCGATCCCCAACTGTCACCCATTCGGCCTTACGTCTGCCCGAAGATCCCCCCATAAAATGAATGAGTGCCCCAGAATCCATACTAAAGCAGCCGCACCACCTGAAATATAAATGAGAAAAAAAGGGGGACAAAACACAGCATTAATAAACAACACCGCCTTACAAACCCCCCAAACGCACGTATGACTTAAAACGATCAGATTCCCACCTCCCAATCTTCTTGATCACCTCATCACCCAAACCCAATTGTGCTGCCTTAGTCGCCGCCCCTATCCGGAAGGAATGACCCGTAAATCCTTTAGAGTCCATTCCCAACGCTGTCCAAATTTTTTTGAAAACTGCCACAAACTGAAACCGTGACAAAAATGACCCGTCCTCATGCCATTATAGAGGACCCACACCAACCCAGCTAGCCCCTGACCTATAATCCCTCAAGCAACTGACCGGGCATACCAAGCAACCCGACACCGCATACAACGACACACTACAACCCTTACCTTCCCTGTCAGTCTTAGATACCCAAAGTCATACCACCACCCTATCCCCAAGCAAATCTACATCCTCCCCCCCAATCCCCCTGGACTGCCCGCCCACACTCCTATTCACTAATTCACCCAAACGAAACTCCCTAAAAAAGGCCAACGAAAACGCCCAAAAAAATATAATTCCGTAGTAGGCCCAACTGTCTTCTCCGCCGCCACCGGCACCCCAAACGACTCATACACCGACTGCAATGACGCCAACAACAACCTGCATATCCTGGAATACGCAGGACCCAAACACAGGAAATCGTCCAAATAATGAATAAGTGAGGTGCACCCCGACACGTCCTTCACCACCCATTCCAAAAAGGAGCTAAATTTTTCGAAATACACACAAGACACAGAACACCCCATTGGTAAACACCGGTCAACAAAATAACCCCCATTCCACTGGCAGGAGTGGGACCACATGCAGGGTGGTTGCAGCAGCGCCAGCAGCAATGCGCAGGGGACAGCAGCTCCTGCCACTGTCTTGCAGCCACCCCACCCCCTTCCAACAATGCATTCCCACTCCCCCACTCCTTTTCCTAGAGGTACTGGTACCGGCAGCCAGACCTCTACCTCCTCTGCACCGTCCTCTGTCGCCTGTCATCGGTCGCTGAGGCATTTGAACGCACCACGGCCTACGCACCCAGGGACCGACGGGTGCGTTCACTCAATGGGCTCATGGCAAGGGTTATCGCCCAACATCTGCTGTCCTTCAATATTGTGGACTGCAATCCATTCCGGCAGATGTTGGAGAAGGCCCAACCCAGATGGCGTTTCCCCAGCCACCATTTCTTTGCCAGGATCGGCGTCCCTGCCCTACACCAGCACATTGTGCAGAATGTATCCCTGTCAGCGACAGGTTGCATCTGACAATGGATGCCTGGACCAGCAGACATGGGCAGGGATGCTTTATCAGCTTCACAGCCCATTGGGTGTCCCTCCGAGGCACCGAGGAGGGATCATTAGATGTGGCGGCATCTCAGTTTGTGGTGCCGCCTCGGGGTGTCCAGGGGAGAGCTGTTGCTCTCCCTCAAGCCACTGTCTCCACCGCTGCTGAGACCCCCAGCAAGCATCCCCGTAGCTACACAAGTGTGGGGCACGTCTGCTGCCAGGCCGTGCTCCAGCTTGTGAGCTTATGGGAACGGAGACACACTGGACCTGATGTTCTGGCCACCCTCCAGGCTCAGGTCCACAAGTGGCTGACACACCGAAGGCTCCAGGAATGTATGGTTGTCTGTAACAATGGCAGAAACCTCCTCGCCGCCTTCCATGCTAGCAGTCTAACACACGTCCCTGCATGGCACATATCCTCAACCTTGTGGTACAGACGTTCCTATGCACATACCTAATGTTGAGTGACATCGTGCAAAGGGTACGGAGGATTGCCTGCCACTTCCAATGCTCCCCAACCGTCACCGCTTCCCTGTCCAAACTGCAGCAGGACAACAGCCTTCCACCTCACAGGCTGAATGTGGATAGTGTGACACGGTGGAACTGCTCCCTCCACATGCTAGAGTGGTTGTGGGAGCAGCGACGGGTGATAAAAGAGTACCTGCTGGACCAAGGCACTTCCGGGCCATCACACCCACTCCCCTACATCACCAATGCGGAGTGGGGGCAGATATACCAGGTCTGCCACGTGTTGGTCTCCATCGAGCATGTAAGATGGTCAGCAGGGAGCATGTCTGCCTCAATGACATGCTCCCCATAGTGTTCCTGCTGGACAGGACACTAGAACACCTGCTCGATGCTGGGGAGAGTGCCTTGGTGGAGCAAGAGGAGGCAACACTGCTTCACCAAGACCAGGCCCAGGACGAGGAGGAATAATTTTTTGAGGAGGTTGTTGACATCTAGGAGTCTGGGCCTGGTCAGGAGGGAGAGCTGGTGCTGGGGGCGCTGTTAGTTCAGGGGTGGGGCGACTCCCAGAGGGAGCAGCAGCAGGAGGAGGACCAAGACGTCCTGGTCCCGGGCAGCCAAGAAGATTCACAGCGGGCTGTCCTCTTCCCCATGGCTGCCCACATGCTGTGCTGCCTCTGGAAGGACCCCCAAATCAGAAAAATTAAGGAGAGGGATGATTTTTGGTTGGCCACCCTTTTAGACACTCGCTGCAAGGGGAAACTGGTGAAGTTGATCCCAGCTAGCCGGCGGGAGCAGGCCAAGCCTCTGCCTCACATTCCAGTTCTCCCCGCTCATCTCACCCAGCAGGTGGCTGGCCCAAGAACTTCCAGCAGAGCAGGTGATCTTATGAGTGAGATGAGTCTGTTCTACCAGTCTGCGCGATCCAGTAGCAGCAGCAGCAGTCACCACTACATGGGGTCCGTCGGTGCTTCTGACAGCATGATCACCAATGAACCCATGGAGTACTGGGTTGCTAGGCTGGACACCTGCCGTGAGCTCACTCAGTATCGGATGGAAGTACTGTCTTGCCCCCCCCCCCTCCAGCGTACCTTCTGAGCGCACATTCAGCGCGGCAGGTGGGGACCGTCTGTCCACAGACTCCATGGATAGACTGACATTTATCAAAATTAATGAGTCCTGGATCGGCGGCAAATTCTTGGCCCCTGCCGTCGTTTCAGGGCGCTGAAGGGTCCCTTGTCAATCCCTCTCCTTGGCTCTACCTCCAAAACATCGTTGTTTTTTAACTTCTGTATATATTTCTGGATGATTTTATTTATTTATTTAGGGATTATTTTTTTATATATTTATTTATTGATGATTTTATTTATATATTTCTGTATAAATGAATTTATTTATGCATTTATTTATTGATGACTTTATATATTTCTCTATTGATGAATTCCTTTATGTATTTATTTGGCGAATGATTTATTTTTATTTTTATCAATCGATGAGTTTAATTATCTTTAATTTATTAAACCTCTTATTTATTTATTCATTCAATTCACTTATTATTGATATACAGTCAGGTCCATAAATATTGGGACATTGACACAATTCTAACATTTTTGGCTCTATACACCACCACAATGGATGTGAAATGAAACGAACAAGATGTGATTTAATTGCAGACTGTCAGCTTTAATTTGAGGGTATTTACATCCAAATCAGGTGAACGGTGTAAGAATTACAACAGTTTGCATATGTGCACTTCAAGTGTGCTATTTGCATTTGGAATCTATTGCTGTCATCTCTCAAGATGAGATCCAAAGAGTTGCCACTATCAGTGAAGCAAGCCATCATTAGGCTGGAAAAACACAACAAACCCATCAGAGAGATAGCAAAAACATTAGGCGTGGCCAAAACAACTGTTTGGAACATTCTTTAAAAAAAAGGAACGCACCGGTGAGCTCAGCAACACCAAAAGACCACGGAACACAACTGTGGTGGATGACCGAAGAATTCTTTCCCTGGTGAAGAAAACACCCTTCACAACAGTTGGCCAGATCAAGAACACTCTCCAGTAGGTAAGTGTATGTGTGTCAAAGTCAACAATCAAGAGAAGACTTCACCAGAGTGAATACAGAGGGTTCACCACAAGATGTAAACCATTGGTGAGCCTAAAAATCAGGAAGGCCAGATTAGAGTTTGCCAAACGACATCTACAAAAGCCTTCACAGTTCTGGAACAACATCCTATGGACAGATGAGACCAAGATCAACTTGTACCAGAGTGATGGGAAGAGAAGAGTATGGAGAAGGAAAGGAACTGCTCATGATCCCAAGCATACCACCTGATCAGTGAAGCATGGTGGTGGTAGTGTCATGGCGTGGGCATGTATGGCTGCCAATGGAACTGGTTCTCTTGTATTTATTGATGATATGACTGCTGACAAAAGCAGCAGGATGAATTCTGAAGTGTTTCGGGCAATATTATCTGCTCATATTCAGCCAAATGCTTCAGAACTCATTGGACGGCACTTCACAATGCAGATGGACAATGACCCAAAGCATACTGCAAAAGCAACCAAAGAGTTTTTTAAGGAAAAGAAGTGGAATGTTATGCAATGGCCAAGTCAATTACCTGAGCTAAATCCGATTGAGCATGTATTTCACTTGCTAAAGACAAAACTGAAGGGAAAATGCCCCAAGAACAAGCAGGAACTGAAGACAGCTGCAGTAGAGGCCTGGCAGAGCATCACCAGGGATGAAACCCAGCGTCTGGTGATGTCTATGTGTTCCAGACTTCAGGCTGTAATTGACTGCAAAGGATTTGCAACCAAGTATTAAAAAGTGAAAGTTTGATTTATGATTATTATTCTGTCCTATTACTTTTGGTTCCTTAACAAGTGGGAGGCACATATGCAAACTGTTGTAATTGCTACACCGTTCACCTGATTTGGATGTAAATACCCTCAAATTAAAGCGGACAGTCTGCAGTTAAAGCACATCTTGTTTGTTTCATTTCAAATCCATTGTGGTGGTGTATAGAGCCACAAATGTTAGAATTGTGTCAATGTCCCAATATTTATGGACCTGACTGTATATATAATATACACTCACCTAAAGAATTATTAGGAACACCATACTAATACGGTGTTGGGCCCCCTTTTGCCTTCAGAACTGCCTTAATTCTACGTGGCATTGATTCAACAAGGTGCTGATAGCATTCTTTAGAAATGTTGGCCCATATTGATAGGATAGCATCTTGCAGTTGATGGAGATTTGAGGGATGCACATCCAGGGCACGAAGCTCCCGTTCCACCACATCCCAAAGATGCTCTATTGGGTTGAGATCTGGTGACTGTGGGGGCCATTTTAGTACAGTGAACTCATTCTCATGTTCAAGAAACCAATTTGAAATGATTCGAGCTTTGTGACATGGTGCATTATCCTGCTGGAAGTAGCCATCAGATGATGGGTACATGGTGGTCATGAAGGGATGGACATGGTCAGAAACAATGCTCAGGTAGCCCGTGGCATTTAAACAATGGCCAATTGGCACTAAGGGGCCTAAAGTGTGCCCAGAAAACATCCCCCACACCATTACACCACCACCACCAGCCTGCACAGTAGTAACAAGGCATGATGGATACATGTTCTCATTCTGTTTATGCCAAATTCGGACTCTACCATTTGAATGTCTCAACAGAAATCAAGACTCATCAGACCAGGCAACATTTTTCCAGTCTTCAACAGTCCAATTTTGGTGAGCTTGTGCAAATTGTAGCCTCTTTTTCCTATTTGTAGTGGAGATGAGTGGTACCCGGTGGGGTCTTCTGCTGTTGTAGCCCATCCGCCTTAGAGTTGTGCGTGTTGTGGCTTCACAAATGCTTTGCTGCATACCTCGGTTGTAACGAGTCGTTATTTCAGTCAACGTTGCTCTTCTATCAGCTTGAATCAGTCGGCCCATTCTCCTCTGACCTCTAGCATCAACAAGGCATTTTCGCCCACAGGACTGCCGCATACTGGATGTTTTTCCCTTTTCACACCATTCTTTGTAAACCCTAGAAATGGTTGTGCGTGAAAATACCAGTAACGGAGCAGATTGTGAAATACTCAGACCGGCCCGGCTGGCACCAACAACCATGCCACGCTCAAAATTGCTTAAATCACCTTTTTTTCCCATTCTGACATTCAGTTTGGAGTTCAGGAGATTGTCTTGACCAGGACCACAACCCTACATGCATTGTAGCAACTGCCATGTGATTGGTTGACTAGATAATCGCATTAATGAGAAATAGAACAGGTGTTCCTAATAATTCTTTAGGTGAGTGTATATCTATATAGAGCAAAAAATAAAGCCTTAACTGCTGGCACTCTGACTTCCCCTCGGTTTGGTGGTGCTGCCCAGGAGCTTTAATTTATATATATATATATATATATACATATATATATATATAGAGAGAGAGAGAGGGAGAGAGAGAGAGATAAACGAAAAACGGACAGCACTCCAAGTAAAAGCAATAGTGTTTTATTCACCCATGTGGAAGGCAACGTTTCAGCTCATACAAGAGCCTTTTTCAAGATTTTACTTGGAGTGCTGTCCGTTTTTCGTTTATCTATTTGGGGTAAGCAGCTACATCCCTGGACTTAGCACCCATACTGCTTTTTTCCAGTGCCGCCATCATTTTCTCTTTTTCCATATATATATATATATATATATATATATATATATACAGGTCCTTCTAAAAAAATTAGCATATTGTGATAAAGTTCATTATTTTCTGTAATGTACTGATAAACATTAGACTTTCATATATTTTAGATTCATTACACACAACTGAAGTAGTTCAAGCCTTTTATTGTTTTAATATTGATAATTTTGGCATACAGCTCATGAAAACCCAAATTTCCTATCTAAAAAAATTAGCATATTTCATCCGACCAATAAAATAAAAGTGTTTTTAATACAAAAAAAGTCAACCTTCAAATAATTATGTTCAGTTATGCACTCAATACTTGGTCGGGAATCCTTTTGCAGAAATGACTGCTTCAATGCGGCGTGGCATGGAGGCAATCAGCCTGTGGCACTGCTGAGGTGTTATGGAGACCCAGGATGCTTCGATAGCGGCCTTAAGCTCATCCAGAGTGTTGGGTCTTGCGTCTCTCAACTTTCTCTTCCCAATATCCCACAGATTCTCTATGGGGTTCAGGTCAGGAGAGTTGGCAGGCCAATTGAGCCCAGTAATACCATGGTCAGTAAACCATTTACCAGTGGTTTTGGCACTGTGAGCAGGTGCCAGGTCGTGCTGAAAAATGAAATCTTCATCTCCATAAAGCTTTTCAGCAGATGGAAGCATGAAGTGCTCCAAAATCTCCTGATAGCTAGCTGCATTGACCCTGCCCTTGATAAAACACAGTGGACCAACACCAGCAGCTGACATGGCACCCCAGACCATCACTGACTGTGGGTACTTGACACTGGACTTCAGGCATTTTGGCATTTCCCTCTCCCCAGTCTTCCCCCAGACTCTGCCACCTTGATTTCCGAATGAAATGCAAAATTTGCTTTCATCCGAAAAAAGTACTTTGGACCACTGAGCAACAGTCCAGTGCTGCTTCTCTGTAGCCCAGGTCAGGCGCTTCTGCCGCTGTTTCTGGTTCAAAAGTGGCTTGACCTGGGGAATGCGGCACCTGTAGCCCATTTCCTGCACACGCCTGTACACGGTGGCTCTGGATGTTTCTACTCCAGACTCAGTCCATTGCTTCCGCAGGTCCCACAAGGTCTGGAATCGGTCCTTCTCCACAATCTTCCTCAAGGTCCGGTCACCTCTTCTTGTTGTGCAGCATTTTCTGCCACACTTTTTCCTTCCCACAGACTTCCCACTGAGGTGCCTTGATACAGCACTCTGGGAACAGCCTATTCGTTCAGAAATTTCTTTCTGTGTCTTACCCTCTTGCTTGAGGGTGTCAATGATGGCCTTCTGGACAGCAGTCAGGTCGGCAGTCTTACCCATGATTGCAGTTTTGAGTAATGAACCAGGCTGGGAGTTTTTAAAAGCCTCAGGAATCTTTTGCAGGTGTTTAGAGTTAATTAGTTGATTCAGATGATTAGGTTAATAGCTCGTTTAGAGAACCTTTTCATGATATGCTACTTTTTTAGATAGGAATTTGGGGTTTTCATGAGCTGTATGCCAAAATCATCAATATTAAAGAGGACCTTTCATCAATATAATTTTATTTAAATGACCCCCCTACCTAATAGTCCGGCATCCACTGATGTTCCCCCTTTTTTTTTTTTTTCAAATCGACCCCCGAATCTTGAAATAACAGCCTTTTTCTTCTGCTGCAGCGTCTGTCAATCAGACGCTTTTTTGTAGGGGGCGTTGCTCAAGTCTTTTCTTTGCTATTCTCCTTGGGTGAGAGCGCAGCCAATCGCAGCGCTCTCTCTCAGCCAGGGAGAAGGAGCTCAAGTTCTCGCGAGAATCGCGAGAACTTGAGCTTCCTAACATCCGGTTCCAGCGCCATCTTGGATTCCCCTGACGAGGATCGCGGCGGGTGAGGAAGCAGCGCAACGAGCGGCAGGGTAAGTATTAGAATATACCCCTTTTGCTCGATGTCTAGGGGTATATTCTAATACTTACCCTGCCGCTCGTTGCGCTGCTTCCTCACCCGCCGCGATCCTCGTCAGGGGAATCCAAGATGGCGCTGGAACCGGATGTTAGGAAGCTCAAGTTCTCGCGATTCTCGCGAGAACTTGAGCTCCTTCTCCCTGGCTGAGAGAGAGCGCTGCGATTGGCTGCGCTCTCAGCCAAGGAGAATAGCAAAGAAAAGACTTGAGCAACGCCCCCTACAAAAAAGCGTCTGATTGACAGACGCTGCAGCAGAAGAAAAAGGCTGTTATTTCAAGATTCGGGGGTCGATTTGAAAAAAAAAAAAAAGGGGGAACATCAGTGGATGCCGGACTATTAGGTAGGGGGGTCATTTAAATAAAATTATATTGATGAAAGGTCCTCTTTAAATCAATAAAAGGCTTGAACTACTTCAGTTGGTGTGGACTGTTGGCACCATAAGGAATGGGAAGGGGAACTCCAAACCTTCCTCTAGCCCCGCATACCACCCCAACTAACCCCTTCAATAACGACACTGACACCGTTCAACTTTTAACCTTTTATTTTGTTGGGTGGTAATCGGCCACAGCTTTATTCAAACGGCAACTATAACCTTGAACCGTGCTCTCCGCCAGCCGCTGGTCTCCCAGCGGGCGGATTCGCCCATTTCTCCTCCAACACCTTTATGCTGCAATAACTAGCCGCCAGCTGTGACTTAAACATTCCAAAGAGGCACTCCGCCTCAATAGCCGTTCCCCAGAATCACTGCTGAGCACACCATCCGAACCATAAACCAAACCATCAACTCACAGGGGAGGGAGGGAGGGACAAAGCGCTTCCGCTCAAAGAGGAAGAGGGAAGGCGGGACAGTGGCATATATGCCCTCCCGGCTGACCGCCCACTCTCCTAACCGGAACCCTACATTAACCCCTGCATGCCCAGGCATAAGAGGAAGACGTTCTAAAGGGGGGGGGAACAGGGGGGAGGGGGGCCCACCAGTCCCTGCCCACCCTCCCTAAGCCGTCGGGTGGCCACCAGACTGTTGGCACCATAAGGAATGGGAAGGGGAACTCCAAACCTTCCTCTAGCCCCGCATACCACCCCAACTAACCCCTTCAATAACGACACTGACACCGTTCAACTTTTAACCTTTTATTTTGTTGGGTGGTAATCGGCCACAGCTTTATTCAAACGGCAACTATAACCTTGAACCGTGCTCTCCGCCAGCCGCTGGTCTCCCAGCGGGCGGATTCGCCCATTTCTCCTCCAACACCTTTATGCTGCAATAACTAGCCGCCAAGGAGGAGCACCGCCCTCAAACGGGGCTCCGACCACCACCCAACAAAAACATGGCCTGCTCCACCCCATCTTGGATACCTGAAAGGAAGATATCCAAACCTATCTCATTCAGGTGAACCCCATCGGGCCTCATTAATGAGCGGTTATCGCCCTCGAGCTGTCTGTGTCTGACAACCACACCACCCCGGGACCTGACGAAGCGGGAAATACGGGCATTAATCGTCCTTCTACACCTCTCGACTGCCTCCCCACCCTGCCATACCACCCGAGGAACAACCTCAGACCAGACCAGGACCACCTCACGAAAAAACGATGGAAAACGCTCCAAATCGGACCTGATGAGGGCCAACAATTCCACCAGGGGAACAGAACCCATATCGTTCCCCCCAGCATGTAGAACTAAAACAACCGGGCCACTGGCCTGCGAACCGATCTCGACCACTTGAGACAGGAGCTGAGCCCATCGCAAACCCCGGATTCCTCTCCAGGCCACATCCACCTCCCGGAAGCCGAGGGACCTCCCCCCAGGTCGGCAATCAGCTCTCTGCGCCGCCCAGAAAACATATGAATGGCCCACGATCCAAACGGCCGGACGCCCAGGACCTGCAAGAAAAAGAGTTAGCACCAAGCAAACACCACACAAAAACCACAAGACCTGTAAATAACCATAAAATGAACCAACACAGACAAGTAAAATGCACAGAAACAAAATATAACACTCCCCCCTATCATGTCACTTTTTTTTTTTTTTTTTTTTATATCAGCAGGTCCGGTCTAATATACCTAGCAAAACAGGCAGACTTCCACCTGCCAATTCTCATAACCTCCGATTCAGGTAGACCAGCCCTAGCGGCTTCCGTAGCCGCCCCAATACGGAATGAATGAGTACCGAACTCCCTGGGATTCACCCCAACCAACTCCAAACAAGACCTCAAAACTCGGGTAAACTGGAATTTGGTCAAGGGAGAACCGTCCGCATGCGCAAAGAAATTACAGCACTCCGGGCGAACTGAACTATAGCTGCCCACCAACCCAACAGGGCAAGAAATCCCAGACACCGGATATAGCGGAATCCAGGCACCCCTGCCAAACTGGTCCGTCTTAGACCGCCGGACCCGAATCCTCACAGAATCACCACCTAACACTACGTCCTGATAAGAAAGACCACCTGGCCTTCCACCCGATGGGGCTACTAATTCACCCAACCTCAGGGCCGCAAAGAAGGCTATGCTAAAACTACAAGAAAACAATGCCACCTCAAAAGGCGACGTGCAAACTTCGGGGAGCCCAGACAGTAGCCTACCCAGCAAGTTAAAAGAGATCGGTCTCCGGCTTTCCCGAGAGACGAACTCCTTTCTCCAGCCCCTCATGGCCTGACGGATGACGAACTGCTTAGTGACATCTACCCACCCGCGCAACTTGAAATGAAAGGCGACACCCGCCAGTCGCCGCTGCGCCACCGCTGCCGAAACTCGCGTAGCCCGCAAGCGCAATAACCAATCAATTGTGACCTCCAACCGCAGGTCATCCCGGGAGACCACGTCCCTGTCATTCACCATCCCCCACCACTCAGCCCACGCCTTACCATGCGCCTGCCAAGTAGCCGGGGAAACAGACGATCGAACCAGCGACATCAGCTCCTGTCCACCAGGTCCCACAGGTACGACGGGCATTCCCTGCCCTCCAAATCCGCTCCCGGAAGAAAAGACCTGAAATCCTGCCAACGAAAACGGGAAAGAGCATCAGCAATTTTATTGTCAACACCAGGAACATGACGAGCCCTAAAATAGATATTACACTCAAGGCACCGAAGTACGAGATGCCGGAGCAACGCCAGAACCGGGAGGGAAGAGGAAGACAAAGTATTGACAGCATAAACCACACTCAAATTGTCCGTCCAAAAAGAAACGTGCGTATTGGACAACCGGTCCCTCCACAACTCCACTGCCACCACAATCGGGAACAACTCCAATAACGTAAGGTTCTTGCACAAACCATTCACTCGCCATGCGTCAGGCCACTCACCGGCACACCATTCCACCCCCAAAATCGTACCAAAGCCGCAGGACCCGGAAGCATCCGAAAACAGGGACAGTTCAGAGTTAGGGGTAACCACAGACATGTAACAGGTATGACCATTGAAAGAACGTAGAAAAGCCTTCCAGACCCTCAAGTCCTCCTTCAGTGACGCAGTGATCCGGATGCGATGACGGGGGGACTGGACACCCCTAGTGGCTAAAGATAAACGGCGGGCAAAAACACGGCCCATGGGCATCACCCTACAAGCAAAGCACAAGAGACCCAAAAGAGACTGCATCTGCAGGAGTGTAACCTTCTTAACTGCCAAAAACCCATCAATTAAATCCAAAAGCTTCTGAAGCTTATCACCCGGTAATCGAAAAACCATATCAACCGTGTCAATCTCAATACCCAGAAACGATAAACACGTGACCGGGCCTTCTGTTTTCTCCACGGAAATCGGAACCCCAAACTGCGCCATCCTCTCCAAAAACAGATTCAGCAATAACAAGCAACCATCACCAGACCCTGGAGAAACAAAAAGAAAGTCATCCAAATAGTGCAAAACAGACGTAGAGCCCGACTCATAACGGATGACCCATTCCAGAAAGGAACCAAACAACTCGAAATAATGACACGAAATGGAACAACCCATAGGGAGACAGGTGTCATAGTAAAACTTACCGTCTACACAGCAACCAAGTAAATGAAAACAATCAGGGTGAACCGGAAGCAGACGGAAAGCTGATTCAATATCCGACTTAGCCAGGAGGGCCCCAGGTCCCGCCTCCCTGACCAACGCAACCGCACGGTCAAAAGAGACATAAGACACCGAGGCGTCCTCCGGACTAATGGCATCATTAACTGACGAACCCTTCGGGTGAGAAAGATGATGAATCAACCTGAACTTACCCGGTTCCTTCTTAGGGACAACGCCCAGAGGAGAGACCCGCAAATTAGGGAATGGCAACACATCAAAAGGACCCTTAATCCTACCCAATGAAACCTCCTTAAGGACCTTGTCCCTAAGAACATCCGGCAGCTCCCGAGCCGACTTCAAGTTATCCGAAAAAACCGGAGAACGATTAAGAACAAAAGGGATAAAAAACCCGAAGGAAAAACCAAAACGGAGTTGCGCCGAAGCCTGTTTATTGGGGTACCTGTCTAACCAGGGGCCCATCTCTGCCACGCTCACCGGGGTCCTTAAAACCCCCTTGCTCACACTGCTTAGCTGACCTGACTGCGGGGCGGGTACATTTATTAGCGGGATGAGGGCCTCCGCAGGCGGAGCACTCATGCTTGAATCTACATAGCCCGGCGAACCTACAGCTTCCTTCGTTAAATAGCCAGCAGGACCCGGGGCGGCGGACGGCCACCGATCCATGGGAAGGTGATCCCCCTGAACCAGCGGCCGCCGCTGGAAAGGGGGGGGGCCTCTGCGCAACCATTAACCTCAACCACACATCCGTCGCCTTAACCCCCCACCCCATCTCCGGGTGTAACGCCAACCGCCGCCGAAACTCCTCATCATACCGCCACCAGGCGCTGCCCCCGTGCGATTTATAAGCACTATAAATAATATCCTGATAAACGAACATCTCGGAACATCGCTCAGGATGGCGTTGCCCCATAACACAACCCAAAACGGAAAAAGCCTGCAACCAATTGTTCATGGTCTTGGCCACCCGGGGTCTACGCTCAGAAGGCCTATCCGAAAAACGCCTTTCCTTATCCACTGTGTGTTGGTCAACCGATATGAGGGACCAAACATCCACATACTGGTTAGCCCACACCTTTTCCCTAACCGCTTCCTCCAGGTGGGAACCAAGGAGGCTAACCCCGCAATAACATGAATCCTTGTGAACTCCCGCCAGCACGGGCGCCTGTCTAACGCTAGGAGGAGGGGTTCCCTGAACCTGGGCAGGCGGCTGCAACCGATCTAACAACAACTTCAATAGCTCAGCCGTGCCCGTTTCCCCCGCACCCGCCCCCAACTCACCCACAGAATGGTACTCACCGGAAGAAGAGACAGGAACCACCGGAGCAGCAGGCATCGGAACCTCAGGCTGCACAGACGCCGTAGAAGCCAGGCCACGGACCCTGGATGACCGAGGACGCGACCGCCCAGCGCGACGCGAACGACTCACTCGACCAGACTCCCCCGACGCAGCCATCGACCCATCAGAGGAGGACGGCGAACGCCATCTGGAGGATCTGGAGCGCCTACTCCGCGCCGAGCCGTCAGACCTGCGGCGGGAGTGACGCCTGCGGGAACCTCGTTGGACGCGTCTTCTGCTCTCCGGGGAGGAGGACGACGAGCTGGATCGCACCCTGCGCTGGCGTGACCCCCGGGGAAGGGAAAGGGGAGGCGGCAGCGGGTAGGCAGGAACCGCAGGGGCAGAAAGGGGGTCCCCCCGCACCCCATTGCCACTATTAGACAGAGGGGCAGCCGCCTCCACAACTGCAGCTGGTGGCAGAGCCCCATCTAACTGCTGCTGCCCTTGGGGAAAATGGGGGGGCAAGGACTGGGAAGCTGGAGGGGTGAGAGGGAGACTCTGAGAGGAGGAGCTGCTGGCCTGACCCCCCATGACTATTCCACTGCTCCAAGCTGCAGTTACACGAGCGGCAGCCAGACGGGACATGTGAAGAGAGGAAACCGGAAGGGGCGGAGCTACCGCCGACTCGGCAGCACAGGGGACCTGCCGGCCAGCATGAGAGACAGCAGCGCTGGCCGGGGCAGTCAGGGTAAGTGGAATTGAAGGGGGGGGACTGTACCCGAACCTAGCGGGGGGGCGGATGTGCCGAGCAGACCGCCGGCCCCCCACCGCAGTATCGGGATCGCCGGGTACCACCACCGCAGGGGGACACGCCAAGCCAGGGGAGGAGGAAGATAGAGGGGGGCCGAGGCTGCTCAAAAATGAGCGCAGCCATCCCTCACCTCCCTCCGCTAATCTCGCCCTCAAAGCATCCCGCAGAGGGGCATCTGAGGCGGCCATCTTCATGCGGACAGAGCGCAGCACCTACACCACAAAGCGCTTCCGCTCAAAGAGGAAGAGGGAAGGCGGGACAGTGGCATATATGCCCTCCCGGCTGACCGCCCACTCTCCTAACCGGAACCCTACATTAACCCCTGCATGCCCAGGCATAAGAGGAAGACGTTCTAAAGGGGGGGGGAACAGGGGGGAGGGGGGCCCACCAGTCCCTGCCCACCCTCCCTAAGCCGTCGGGTGGCCACCATAATGAATCTAAAATATATGAAAGTCTATTGTTTATCAGTACATTACAGAAAATAATGAACTTTATCACAATATGCTCATTTTTTTAGAAGGACCTGTATATAGATAGATATATATTACACATTAAACCCGTTAGAATAACGGGCACTAGAACAGCAGTGCAAAGACATTAGTAGGAATAGTCTGTATTAAATGGCAAGGGAACTTGACCACATTGTCTTTTTGTGTTGAATTACTCCTCTGTGTGATCTCTTGACACTGCCCTCTACACAAACTATACTGGAAAATAGACCTCTCAGATACAAATCGCCACACAGCGCCCCACACGCCGCCCACACCGGTCTGCTCTCAGTTTCCATATCGGGCATATAGAGTCTGGAGAAGAACACTGCGGTAACGTAGCCTGCCTCCCCATGTGCTGATTCCTCCAAGCCAGAGGGCAGCAGGACTGGCGGGGTTTAGCAGTTGCTCTCTCAGTGTGCAGCCTGGATCATCGATCGCAGGTCAGGCTGCTAAATAAGCCTTTAGCTGCGAGGCTTGGCTACACACGGGGGTAGTGTCACACAGCCCGCGCCAGACTTCACCAGGAAGGAGCTGACAGGCACCAGGGACCACCTACACTGTCATCCAGCAGAGCAGAGTTTGTAGTCTGTTTTATACTAAAGCGTTACCATTTACCTTCTGCTGTTGTCTGTCCTGATACTGCTGAGTTAGGCCCAGTTATGTGTATAAAACACAGAGCGAGAATGCACCAAACAGATATAACACTGACTATGCTGGCAAGACATAAATGCAGGTATTAAAAGCTGAGACTTTTGCCAATATATTCCAGTCATGGAGATATTGGAGCCCATCATGCACCACGTCACGGTTCTCAGCATGGCAAGGGTCTTACCACTAAGCTACCTATGGTGTGAACACGGTCTGAAGGTGATATAATTCAGCTCGCAGCCAAGCTTCCCACAAATGCCCAGCATGTATACTGCGGTAGTACTATGTGAATGAAGCCAGGCCGCGAGCCACACCCACACCAGACCATGTGATGGAGGTTACCAGGTGCAAAGCAGTGTTAGAATGCCAGGTAAAGGCAAACGCACTCAAATCTAACAAGGCAGAAACCAAAAAACAAAAGTATATAGTGGCAATTCTGGAGGAGCTGCTCAGCCCCTGACACTGTGGCGTGTCTTTTATTGGGGGAGCAGCCCGACCGCATGTGGACCGCAGTAATCGACTAACCCCAGCAAAATATGCATACAATGGAGGATATCGGCGTGGTCCACATGCACCACAAGAGCAAACTACACAGAATGTAGCAATTAATCATATAAAACACAGAGAGAGAATGCACCAAACACAGTGGCGTACATACCAGGGTCGCAGGGGTCGCAGTTGCGACCGGGCCCGGCACTCCAGGGGGCCCGGCCGCCTGTGGACCCCCCCCAGGCAGCTGGCAGGGCTCCCGCTGTACTCACATGTAATGGAGCGCTCTGGTGGGGCCCGGCATGAAGTACAGTGGCAATTTCGGGCCCCATCAGAGCGCTCCATGCCACCATTACATGTATAATATGGGGGGTGGGGGGGGCCGGAGGGTCAAGTAAGGGAGGGAGGGGGGGGGGGGGCACGCACTCACACACACACGGCCGGCAGTTCCGTTTCTATAGTGAAGCAGGGAAACCTCTCTGCTCCCTGCTTCACTAATCTTCAGAGCTCAGGAGCTCCCCCTGCTGGCCCCAGATCGCGCTGCTGCCTGTCACTGTGGGAGGAGACCTAAAAACCCGGCAAGCTGCCTACTCTCATCAGGGAAGAAGGTAAGTATGTAAGAATTTTTTTTCTAATGCTGCAGACTGGGGGCAGGGGGGCAAAGGGGCAGGGGGCAAAGGGGCAGGGGGCAGAGGGGGGGGGGATTGATGGGAACAACTAGAGTGAGGGGGCACAAAAGTTGGCATCTCTACTGAGGGGCACCTAATCTGCCATAACTAATTTGAGGGGGCACCTAATGTGGCATAACTACTGTGAGGGGGCACATATAAAGGCATAACTATGAGGGGGCACATATGAAGGCATAACTACTGTGACGGGGCATGTAAGGCTACTTTCACACTAGCGTTCGATCGGATCCGTTCTGAACGGATCCGATCATATTAATGCAGATGGAGGCTCCGTTCAGTACGGATCCGTCTGCATTAATAACTTAGAAAAAATTCTAAGTGTGAAAGCAGCCTGAGCGGATCCGTTCAGACTTTCAATGTAAAGTCAATGGGGGACGGATCCGCTTGAAGATTGAGCCATATGGGCTCATCTTCAAGCGGATCCGTTCCCATTGACTTACATTGCAAGTCTGAACGGATCCGCTCGCCTCCGCACGGCCAGGCGGACAGCTGAACGCTGCAAGCAGCGTTCAGCTGTCCGCCTGTCCGTGCGGAGGCGAGCGGAGCGGAGGCTGAACGCCGCCAGACTGATGCAGTCTGAGCGGATCCGCTCCATTCAGACTGCATCAGGGCTGGACGGAGGCGTTCGGGTCCGCTCGTGAGCTCCTTCAAACGGAGCTCACGAGCGGACCGACGAACGCTAGTGTGAAATGAGCCTAATCTGGCATAACCAATGTGAGGGGCACATATGTGAGCATATCTAATGTGAGGGGCACATAATCTGGCATAACCACTCTGAGGGGACACATATCTGGGCAAATTTACTTTGAGGGGGCACATAACCGGGCATAAATACTGTGAAGGGGCACATAATCTGGCATTATTACTGTGAGAGGACACGTAATCTGGCATAACCACTCTGAGGGGGCACATATGTGGGCATATTTACTTTGAGGGGGCACATAACTGGGCATAAATACTGTGAGGGGCACATAATCTGGCATTACTACTGTAAGGGGCATATAATCTGGCGTTACTAGGTGAGGGGCACATAGTCTGGCATTAATACTGTGAGGGGGCACATAATCTGGCATTACTACTGTAAGGGGACACATATTTGGCATAACTACTATGAGGGGGCACATATCTGGGCATAATTACTGTGACGGGAACAAAGGTGGGCATAACTACTGTGAGGGGCCACAAGGTGGGCATTAGTACCGTGTGGTTGCACTTAGGAGAAATGTCCTAGATTACCCTGCTACACATTGGCATGGCTCAGTCTTACAGGCCAGCTGGTGATTTCACAGGGGCAGTCACCATCCCTTCCTTATGTGATTATTCTTTTTTTCTCACCACAGGGACCTTGTTCTGGATCCAGCGGACATCACGCCGACGCCAGCGACACCCTGGATGAGGTAGGACCAGATTTTATTAGGACTAGGTGAGTGTAGCCATGCATTGGGCTTAGGGCTCTTTAACACAAGCGGATCCCGTGCGAGGAATCCGCTGCGTAAATGAGAGCCAAGCCCCGTTCCGGACAGCAGAGACACAGAGCATTAACATGACTGATTATGCTCCGTGCCTCTCTGTGATCTCTTTACTACAAAATCACAGAGACTTAAAGTTGTCACCGTGATTTTGTAGTAAAAAGATCACAGTCAATCATGTCACTGCTCCGTGTCTCTGCTGTCTAGAATGGGGCTTGGCACTCAGTCACGCCGCGGATTAGCTGCACGGAAAGAGCCCTTAGTAAAAAAATCTGCCGGTTCTTTGAAAAAATGTTTGCACTGTGGCCCATAACACTATAGTTACACCACTGGTAGGGGAGGTAGTGGGGGGGGGGGCTAGGAGGCAGGTTGGGGGGGGGGGGCGACGGGGAGGGGGCCCCATAGATCAGTTTCGCACCGGGGCCCCATGGATTGTGTGTACGCCACTGACCAAACAGATATAACACTGACTATGCTGGCAAGACATAAATGCAGGTATTAAAAGCTGAGACTTTTGCCAATATATTCCAGTCATGGAGATATCGGAGCCCATCATGCACCACGTCACGGTTCTCAGCATGGTGACGTGGTGCATAGTGACACACAGCAATTTACATTAAATGCATAGATCAATACAATATCACTGTCCCTTGTGAGTAGAAGTACACGCTACCCAATTGACCCTTGTGTAGTGCCCACTCCTACCTAGTGGGACACTACATGTGTTCCTCCTTCGATGCGATCATGTGATTGCATCACATGTTTCTTTATGTAATGCGGAAGCAATGCGCCGACATGCGCAGCTAACCAAACGGGATGCTATATCGTATCCATGCTGGTTAGTTTTTGCCCCCCTCCATTATGTTTTTAATCGGTACACCTGATATTTTAATAACACAATTGGTTTTAGACATATTTTTTTAAATGTAATTTTGATGAATTAAGCAGATAGTATGATTTCACCTAGTTTAATTGAAGTTATTAATCTCTTCACAGTATGGAAACTTGTATATTATAATAACAGATCAAAGCAGTTTATCTTGAACCAAAGATGCTTTTAATGCTGAGTACATAGGAATCATTCGGCTGTACGTGTGTTAACGTTTTCGGCACGCAGGCCTTCATCAGACACTGAAAGTGCAATGAAACAAATACAATCATACAACAAACAAAGAAACATGACAATACAATGACTGACATAACACAAAAGAAGGCTGTGAATACCAAAAAAGACTATGCTCCTAATTATCGCAAGTGTTATGCTGAATACAAATTGTCCTAGTAGTGTCATAATGCTGAATACAATTGTCCTAATAGTATCATAATGGTTACCACAAGTGTTATGCTGAATACAAATTATCTTGGTAGTGACCACTGAAAAATTATGGTGAAACTATAACAAAAGGACCTGGAGAATGGTTACATTTCCTGTTGCATCTGATAAAGAATTAAGGTAAAATTACAGACAAAATAACATGGTCAAAGATGAATCTGGATATAATAAATACTGCTGTGATCTGTTATTATCTGTAACTGTGGTGGGAACCCTATACACAGCAAACATCTTTTTATATTTTTTATTTTTAGACACAATGCTAATCAAACACATTTAATTGTAATTCAATTATTAAGTTTTCATTAAATAATCACCTGAGTTTGTATTTGTATTTCTACTTTGCACCATTCACTTTTGCTTTTGGGGTAATAAACGCACATTTTCTGGAGGCTGTGCCGTGGCATATATATATATATATATATATATATATATATTTTACTAATTTCTTGTGGGCTTTACAATCTTAAAAATACTTTGAAATAAAAATTGTCAAAGGAATATATTGCAATTTGTATGCATGGAAACACATTACTGCTGTAGACAAACACCCTGCTGCTGTCAGAGGTGTATAGGTTTATTTTTGGTGTTGCCCCGGTATGGCGGGGGCCCAATCCTGGGAACATAATTCTGCTACAAACAAAGAACCAGTTCCTGTCTGTTCTGGCTGAGTTTGGCCCAGCTATGTGTAGGCCTTATACTACCCCGTTCGCATTTACATGCTGCTGATGCTGCTGTCTGTCCTGATGAGTTTGGCCCAGCTATGTGTAGGCCTTATACTACCCCTTTAGCATTTACATGCTGCTGATGCTGCTGTCTGTCCTGATGAGTTTGGCCGATCTATGTGTAGGCCTTATACTACACCGTTACCATTTACCTGCTGCCATCTGTCCTTATAATTTTGGCTGAGCTATGTGTAGGCCTTATACTACCCCATTACATTTACCTGCTGCTGTCTGTCCTGGTGAGTTTGGCCAGGCTATGCATAGGCCTTATACTACCCGTTACCAATTACCTGCTTTTGTCTGTCCTGATGAGTTTGACTCAGCTATGTGTAGAAAAAAATCAAAGATAAAAAGATAATAATGCACTAACAAAATAGATGCAAGCATTATATATGGACCAAGCCCTCACTCTGATGCAATAAAATCTGAGACACTTAGCCAATATATTTTGATCAAAACATACCTGTGCCCACCTACCCAGCACCAAGGTGGTCTCAGGTCAGGTGGGTCCTACGCTAAACCTACCCAAGCCGTTGGGCTTCTATCTTCAGGAGTGCAGACTCCGCACATATGGTGTGCTGCTCCTAGTCACCACTATGTGCATCAAGCAACGAATGAGAGGAGGAACAAGCACAACTATATGTACCACCTAATCAAGGCGGTCTGTTTGATAGGAAGGGCACAGGAATGCTACTCCCAAGATAAAATAGGAGCGCATTCACACTTGAAGGTGCCACTCCCTCAAGGATATACTACATAATAGACAAAAAAATCACAGAAAAAAACAAAAATAAAAACATCCTGCACTGTATGATAAATAAATATGCAGATGTCCCTGGCCATATTCACGAAAAAAATATATTTATGTGTGTGTGAAACGCACGAAATCAGCCGGTTACATCATATATCTGGACCTCGTTGTGTGTGTGTATATATATATATATATATATATATACAGTACAGACCAAAAGTTTGGACACACCTTCTCATTCAAAGAGTTTTCTTTATTTTCATGACTATGAAAATTGTAGATTCACACTGAAGGCATCAAAACTATGAATTAACACATGTGGAATTATATACATAACAAAAAAGTGTGAAACAACTGAAAATATGTCATATTCTAGGTTCTTCAAAGTAGCCACCTTTTGCTTTGATTACTGCTTTGCACACTCTTGGCATTCGCTTGATGAGCTTCAAGAGGTAGTCACCTGAAATGGTTTTCACTTCACAGGTGTGCCCTGTCAGGTTTAATAAGTGGGATTTCTTGCCTTATAAATGGGGTTGGGACCATCAGTTGCGTTGTAGAGAAGTCAGGTGGATACACAGCTGATAGTCCTACTGAATAGACTGTTAGAATTTGTATTATGGCAAGAAAAAAGCAGCTAAGTAAAGAAAAACGAGTGGCCATCATTACTTTAAGAAATGAAGGTCAGTCAGTCCGAAAAATTGGGAAAACTTTGACAGTGTCCCCAAGTGCAGTCACAAAAACCATCAAGCGCTACAAAGAAACTGGCTCACATGCGGACCGCCG
The DNA here is from genome assembly GCF_014858855.1 of Bufo gargarizans. Taxonomy (NCBI): domain Eukaryota; kingdom Metazoa; phylum Chordata; class Amphibia; order Anura; family Bufonidae; genus Bufo; species Bufo gargarizans. The sequence continues at coordinate 38,563,129 of NC_058089.1, forward strand.
CAGGAAAGGAAGACCAAGAGTCACCTCTGCTGCGGAGGATAAGTTCATCCGAGTCACCAGCCACAGAAATCGCAGGTTAACAGCAGCTCAGATTAGAGACCAGGTCAATGCCACACAGAGTTCTAGCAGCAGACACATCTCTAGAACAACTGTTAAGAGGAGACTGTGTGAATCAGGCCTTCATGGTAGAATATCTGCTAGGAAACCACTGCTAAGGACAGGCATCAAGCAGAAGAGACTTGTTTGGGCTAAAGAACACAAGGAATGGACATTAGACCAGTGGAAATCTGTGCTTTGGTCTGATGAGTCCAAATTTGAGATCTTTGGTTCCAACCACCGTGTCTTTGTGCGACGCAGAAAAGGTGAACGGATGGACTCTACATGCCTGGTTCCCACCGTGAAGCATGGAGGAGGAGGTGTGATGGTGTGGGGGTGCTTTGCTGGTGACACAATGTTGGAGTTTTTTTCAAAATTGAAAGCATACTGAACCAGCATGGCTACCACAGCATCTTGCAGCGGCATGCTATTCCATCCGGTTTGCGTTTAGTTGGACCATCATTTATTTTTCAACAGAACAATGACCCCAAACACACCTCCAGGCTGTGTAAGGGCTATTTGACCATGAAGGAGAGTGATGGGGTGCTGCGCCAGATGACCTGGCCTCCACAGTCACCGGACCTGAACCCAATCGAGGTGGTTTGGGGTGAGCTGGACCGCAGAGTGAAGGCAAAAAGGCCAACAGGTGCTAAGCATCTCTGGGAACTCCTTCAAGACTGTTGGAAGACCATTTCAGGTGACTACCTCTTGCAAAGCAGTAATCAAAGCAAAAGGTGGCTACTTTGAAGAACCTAGAATATGACATATTTTCTGTTGTTTCACACTTTTTTGTTATGTATATAATTCCACATGTGTTAATTCATAGTTTTGATGCCTTCAGTGTGAAAATAACATGTGTTTTGTACATGGACTATAAATAAAACTCTTTGAATGAGAAGGTGTGTCCAAAGTTTTGGTCTGTTCTGTATAGTGCGGGACTCGTCAAAGGAGGCAACTTCAAGCTCTTTTGATTATATATTAACATCTACACTTTTTAAGAAATGGGAAAGTATCACAATGGATGCTGAGATCGGGGAGAAAATCTTGGAGGGCTGGTCCAAGATTTGTCAATGTGTCATCAATGAAAGATGGCGGGAAACGTATTTCAAAATGATGCACAATGCCATTTATGGTTTCAACTTCCCAGCTTCTCCCAGATTCCCGAATCGCATCACCCATTGTCCTAAATGTAAAACACCGGCCACGGACTTCTGGCATGGCATATGGACATGTCCTCGGGTTTCTACATTTTGGGAGACAGTACTACTATATATTAAATCATATTGGTCAGTGGATCTTGCCTTGGAACCCCAATCATTGCTGTTCCATTATATTTGCTTGCCCACGGACCAATCTGTTGGCCAAATAAAGGTTCCTCGCTTTCTTCACTCCATACTACTGGTGGCCAAAAGAGTTTTATAATTGGCTTTCTGGTAGCATGCCAGGGATGTCCGTGGTGATCTCAGAGCTGAAACTACTACTGCGATATGAAAGGATTGAGGCAGAAAGGCATAAAGAAAGCTCTGCCTCCAAATTCTTTGGGAAATGGAAAACTTTCCTCCACACTCATTTTAGCCCTGCTGACCTATCTGATTTGGTCAAGCTATTTCAATATACCTCTTGGTATCTCACCTCCTCTCTTAGAGGCACCTTGGGTGCGCTTCAGGTATAACCTCACCTACCCCTATGTGATGTCTTTCCTTTCCTCTTATTTACTTACCCCCAAAATGTTTATTGGCATTTAAACATTGTATTGTTGTTGTATCATTTATGAATCTTCAATGAGGATGAGTCCTCTGTACTGTGAAATGCTCAGAGTTTGTATTGCATACTTTCTTGGGCACATGCTATTTAAGTAAATACTATGATATTGATTTGCCTTCAATAAATAGAATTGGAAAAAAAAAACCTGTGTGTTGCAGGTTTGGCGCCTGGACACGCAATCTCACTTATTTATAATCTACTAAACACTGAGAAGATTGGGGATGGAGCAATTAATGGTTCATTACCGCTTGGGAGGAAGAAATGGGCACCACTCTTACAGTGGAGCAATGGAGTAAATCTCTATTATCTACTCATAAATCATCAGTGTCGTGTAGACTGCAGGAACTTAACTACAAGATACTGACTCGTTGGTATATAACACCGGTGAAGCTCCACCAGTTGTATCCTTCTGTGCCTGACACCTGTTGGCGTTGTTCTGTGGCGGTGGTACAATGCTACACGTCTGGTGGGATTGCCCGAGGGTGGCTCCTTTGTGGCAAGATGTATTCACCCTATATAATTCTCTTTACCCTCACCTACAGTAGCCTTGTTATCTGTTTTTCCAGGCCAGTTACAACAGATTAAGAGAGGAGCACTTAGACTCTTTGTTTTTGCCATGAGACAAATAATACCCCGCAGATGGAGATCAACTGAGAGTCTTCAGAGATTAAGTTGAATATCTGCACTCGATATTCTTATTCGTATGGAGGAACTCAGAGCAGAAGATCATGATCTAGTATCTGCCTTTATGCGAGCTTGAGTCCTTGGCTTCAGTTCCCCAAGTCTTGTTTTTCTTGGATTAGCCAATCGATGGCGTTGTTCCTTCACAGGTCATCTAGATGGTCAGTATCTTTAATAAAGTATACATTCTTACTCATCCTTACCTTGTGTATTTGTCCGGTCACCCTTGTAAGTCCGTAAGTATGTCTATACCCTCCATGTTTTTTTGTCTGTCTTCACATAACTTGCATTATTGCTTCTATATTACTTACCTTTTGCACTATACAACAAATAATAGTGCCTTATGCTTATGTTTCTACTCAGGTTACATTACTGTCTCTATTATACCTGCTCTTGGTATTCCATCAAATTAAGCAGCTACATATGCCTACGATACTGCATTATGTCAAGTTTTATTGATTGAGACACAATGTTTTCATGTCCATATCACTATGTCAAATGTATTTCGAAACTTGTTTAATAAAAAAAAGATTGAACCATAAATTCTATGTGGGGTCAAGCCATTCACTATACCCATAGGTGAATTCCTTAAAAAGTTTAGTTTCCAAAATGGGGTCACTTTTTGGGGTTTTACACTGTACCAGTACCTCAGGAGCTCTACAAATATGACACGACACCTGAGAACCATTGCAGCTAAATATGTTCCCTCCAAAAGCCATATAGCTCTCCTTCCCTTCTGAGCCCTGCGGTGTGCCAATAAAACAGTTTATGATGACATATGTGATTTTTCCATATTCAGGAAAAAATGAGTAACAAATTGTAGAGTGATTTTTTCCTGTTACCCCTTGAGAAAATGAAAAATTTGGGGCTAAATTGACATTTTATTTGAAAAAATATATAATTTTTCATTCTTACAGCCGAATTTTTGTAAATTCGATGAAAATCTTGTAGGATCAATGTGCTCACTACACCCTTTGAAAAATTCCTTGTGGGGTGCAATTTCCAAAAGGGTGTCACTTTTGGGTATTTTTCCTTTAGGGGTACTACAGGGTCTGTTCAAATGTAACATGATGTCCAAAAACCATTCCATCAAAATCTGCGCTCCAAAAACATATGGCTCTTCCTCCCTTCTAAGTGCCCGTGCAGCAGTTTATAACTACATATGGAATGCAAACTGTAAACTGCAGAATCAGTGTAATAAATAATGAGGTTTGTTTTGCTGTGTTACAGGAAAAATTTTTATTAAATGGAAAATCTGCGGAATCTGTTTTGAATTATTTGAGGGGTGTAGTTTCAAAAATTGAGTCATTTATGGGTGATGTCTATTATCCAAGTCCCTCAAATTCATTTTCACAAAGTTGAATTAGTCCTTAAAATTTCAAAATTTCTAAAATGTATCTAAAATTCCAAGCCTTCTAACATCCTAAAAAAAGAAAATGACATTTACAAAATTATGCCAACATAAAGTAGACATATGGTAAATGTTAATTAATAAATATTTTCAAAATTTTCTGTAAATTGTGGATTTTTTTAAATAATAAAAGGTAAAATCTATCGTGTCAAAAAAAAAAAAAAAAGCTCACAATCGATTGTATAAGTAAAAGCATTCCAAAGTTATTACCACATAAAATAACAGATGTCTGATTTGCAAAAATAATGGCTGTGGCACAATAAATATTATTTGTTTTAACCTTTTTTGAGGCAGTTAAATTAAATCTGTCACAAGGATAATTCCTATTGAAGTAAAGCCATAACCTAATAGCACTTAGTACCTTATTTCCAGATGTGCCTTTGTTCCAGCAATAGATGTTTTTCTCTGAAAATCCAGTTTATATGGTATGCAAATGAGCCAGTAATGTGCCCAGAGGGGCGTTATTCTTGCAGGAAGGAGCCCAGGCACGTCTCCTGTCACAATGTCTCCACCCACCCCTCCTACATCACATTCAAGCCATAACTCTGCCCCCCTTTTCCCTGCTCCCAGCATGAGGGCGGGCTTGGGCACTAGCAGGAGGCGTGCCTGGGCTTCTTCCTGCAAGAGTGATGCCCCTCTGGGCACCTTACAGGCTCATTTGCATACCAAATAAACTGGATTTTCAGAGGATAGAAAATATCTATTGCTGAAACAAAGGTACATCTAGAAATAAGGTAGTAAGTGCTATTAGGCCATGGCTTTACTTCAATAGCGATTATCCTGGTGACAGATTTCCTTTAAGCACTCAAAGGATGCAAAGGATGAGGAAGGATGCAACTCCGAAACATATAGACCAACGACATGGGCTGTGGGACATGAACATTTTTTGGGGTTCTTTTTTAATATTTGGATTAAAGTTTGGAGTTTCATGGTTTCTCAGTGAGTGCTGGAACTCTTGATTTTGTTTGCAGAACATGATATTTACACAAGCATCAAAACCAGAAAACAGGACTGCCAAGGTGAACACGATGGATGCTGGATATCAGTCAACTTAGGATATCAGAATAGGGGAGTCGAATTTAAATGTTTAAGGATCTTTACAGGGTATCTTTATAGGAATCGTAAAAAAAAAAAAAAGGATCTTTACAGGGTTCTTTGGGCTTTAAAAAAAATCATACAGCCTTCTGACCTGATGTGGGAAGATAGTCTAGGTAGTATTTACTGCTCCGTCCAGCCACCAATTCCACTGTCTCTGCTACGCTCATACTGGCTGCAGGCTCTTCCACTTACAGTAAATGCAGTTGAACAGGAAAATTAAAAAACACATACGATCGGGACCTGAGCGGAAGAGCCCGCAGCCAGTCTGAGCGCAGCAGAGATAGTGGAATTGGCAGCTTGATGGTAAGTACTGACCAGACCATCTTCCCACAACATGGTGGCCTCCTGACCTTCACAGTACATAAAATACAGTACTATCCTGTATTAGTACATACTAAGGTGCAAGGGCATTGTTAGGGTCTCAAAAGATCCAGGGCCAAAGCCCCAATGTATATGGTCCAGTTCTCTAAGTCGACCTCCCCTCCCCCCACACACCGCATTTTGCTGTACTTGCTATACAGCAGGACATACCTGTCACATCCAGTGCCTCCCAGATGACATGTCCGATGTAGATCTTCCCTGTCATCATTTTCTCCATTTGTGTGGCAGCCGCAGAACTATGAAGTGCCTTTTGCGCTGTGGCATTAGAAGAATTTTGATATCTCTGACTTTTAGTCTAACCAGACTGTCTATTACTCTGTAATTCCTCTAGCGCCGTTCTATGGAAACAGTAGGTTTAAAGAGCACACCAAGTGCTTGAAATAACTTCATTATTAACTTCAACTTTTCTTCATATAATACTGCCACCTCCGCAGCAGATAGTCCATGTACAAAACACGTGTTGAATAAAGTATCACAAAATGGCGGTATGCATAAGATGGTGGTTCAACTGTTCAACCTTGTCATTTAACATAAAATGGTGGATATATTTCTATCTTCAGTATCTGTACTCTCACTTTAAGTTATTTAGGCACTTTATGATCTCTCTGAGAGGTATTTCTGAGGTATAACTAATAGTTCACTTGCTGAATTTGGTTGCAATTTGCAGATTGGTTGAGTATGATCTGGTATGGTTGTATGCAATTTGGATTGCAGTATGGAATTTGAATTTGTATTGTGAACTTTGTAGTTTGCAATTGGTGGAACTGTAAGTAAACACACATATAACTGGTTCAGTATACAGTTCTAATCACTATATTAACAGTAGGAACATTATATAACTGTTTTAAATACCTATTTTGGCCTCTCTGCTTCCATAAAACACAGCTCTTAGTGGAGTGAATGTCTGTTCAGCTTCTCTCCTCTGGTATAATGATTCTAGCAGCTCCTGCTAGGGGAATTTCCCACACATGCTGTGTGTGATGCTGTCTGTGATTGGTCAAAACTCCTGCTGTGTGTGAGGTTGGCTGTAATTGATCAAGACTCCTGCCCAGGAACACCAGTTTAACTATATGCTTTCTGTTGTTTCTGCTGTGTCATTGAGCTTACCTTACATCCATATAATGAATCATAAAGGCATATTATCTTTTTTGCTTCTGTGAACACAATATATAACAGTGATATGACATCCAAACATGAAGTCACTGTAAATAACTCTGCTTTTGTCTTTAACACACAAACATAACTGTATTAAGGTTATTGCATTCGACAGAAACTGCCTTCACCAAAGTGATACATGACCTCCTAACAGAAAAATGCAATGGTAACTACTCTCTGCTCATTCTCCTTGTCCTCTCTGCAGCTTTTGACACTTTAGACCACTATCTCCTACTCGCCATGCTCCAATCCATCGGCCTAAAGGACACTGCCCTCTCATGGTGTTCTTCCTATCTCTCTGATCGCTCTTTCAGTGTATCATTCGCTGGCTCACTGACTTCCTTACCTCTCCCCCTCGCTGTTGGGGTTCAGTCCTAGACCCTCTCCTCTTCTCCCTGTACACAGCACCAATTGGACAGAACATCAGCAGATTTGGTTTCCAGTACCATCTCTATGCTGATGACACACAACTATACACTTCATCCCCTGACATCACACCTGCTGTATTACAGAACACCAGCGACTGTCTCTCTGTCGTCTCTAACATTATATCCTCTCTTTATCTGAAACTAAATCTTTCAAAAACGGAACTTCTTGTGTTCTCTCCATCTACTAACCTACCTAAACCTGATGTCTGCCTCTCAGTGTGCAACACCGTCATCACTCCTAGGCAGCACGCCCGCTGTCTCGAGGTGACTTTTGACACTGATCTTTCTTTCACCCCCTATATCTCTCCCACTCATGTCGCCTGCACCTCAAAAAAATCTCAAGTATCCGCCCATTTCTCACTATGGAAACAACAAAAACTCTCATTGTTGCCCTGATCCACTCCCTCCTTGATTACTGCAACTCACTATTAATAGGCCTCCCCCTCACCAGACTCTCCCCTCTCCAATCTATTCTTAATGCAGCACCCAGGGTCACCTATCTGTCCAACCGCTACTCTGATGCCTCCGCCTTGTGCCAGTCATTGCACTGGCTACCCCTACACTATAGAATCCAATTCAAACTGCTCGTCCTCACCCACAAAGCTCTCCACAGTGCTGCACCACCCTACATCTCTTCCCTCATCTCTGTCTACCACCCTACCCGTGCTCTCGCTCAGCCAATAACTTACGACTGACTTCCACAAAAATCCAAACCTCTCTCTCCCGGCTCCAAGATTTCTCCCAAGCTGCACCGGTTCTCTGGAGTGCCCTACCCCAAGAAATCAGGCTTAATCACAACATGCACAGTTTTAAGCTTTCGCTAAAAACACATCTTTTCAGGGTGGCCTATCACCTCCCTTGATCTAACCTACCATAGCCCATTTATCATTCCCTGAAGCGGAGCCACCACTGAACCCAGAAGGACTTTGTATATTGGCTGCTGACCGGCTCATGTGGCTTTATATCTGCTCCCCTATTCTCCCAAGATGGCTGCACTATCGTATATAACAAACACTTCTACCTTTTGTGTCACCCCTATCCCCTCATAGATTGTAAGCTCTTGCTCATTTCTCTTGTTGTTATATGTTATAATCGACTTGTCTGTTGCTATGTTATTTATGACTGTTTGTACATGAACCCCTGAATTGTAAGGCGCTGCGGAATATGTTGGTGTTATATAAATAAAGATTATTATTATTATTGGCAGGTCTAGCCGTATAAACATATAAGCTATGTTAGCAACCTAGGACAGGTCTTAGCTGGCCAGCTACAATTTTTTACGTACAACTTTTTTCAGCCATGCCTCGTCTCTGCAGAGTGTGACACACAGACATCTTAGCTTCCTCACATTTCTATCATCATCTCCCAGCCTGGAGTCCCCACAGTGTTATCCTGCTGCTCGCTCTGCTCCCCAATACCCTCAAATACTATCCTGAAGAAAAATGAGTGCCCCCCATAGTAATAGTGCTCCTCATAGTCCCACCAATAGTAATACCTTTCTAGAATGCCCTCATTAATAATAATGCCCCCTACAGTGCCCCCAACAGTGATAATGCTCCCTAAGAATGCCGCCATTAGTAATACTGCCCCCCAACAGTGATAATGCTCCCCAAGAATTCCCTCATTAGTAATACTGCCCCCTACAGTGCCCGCAACCCTGATAACGCTCCCCAAGAGTACCCCCATTAGTAGAAGAGCCCTCCAGTATTAATAATACCCTCACAGAGTCCCCAGTAGAAATAAGGTCCCAATAGTAATAAAGCTATATACAGCCCCCTCAGTAGTAATTATGCCCCCATAGTGCTCTGAGTAGAAATAAGGCGGATCTATAAGTCCCTTCTAAAGAGCCCTCACAGTAGTAATAACAACGCCTATAGTTTCCCCTGGATTTGCAGTGCCCCCTGTAGTTATATTCCTCCCTCCACCATACAGTCTTATGTAAATAACTTCACTCCCCTGCCTTCAGCCCCTCCAGCATACAGTCCCATGTAAATAACATCACATTATCTCTCCAGCCCCCTCCAATATACAGTCCCATGTAAATAATATCCCTCTCTATCTACAGCCCTCTCCAAAATACAGTCCCATGTAAATAACATCATCTCCTCCCCAGCCGCCTCCAACATGCAATCCCATGTAAACATCACCCCCTCAACATTCACTCCCGTGTAAATAACATGACCCCCTCCCCAGCCACCTCCAACACACAGTTCCATGTAAATAACATCCCACCCTTCAGCCCTCACATACAGTCCCAGTTAAATAACCACAACTCCCAGCATTGCTCTGCCTCTCCCTTCACTTACCTCTCCTCATGTAGCAGACCTCACCACAGCTTCGTCCCCCAGGACTTCTCCTCTTCACTGCTGTCCTCTCCTGCACTGGTCACATGATGGTGACATCATCGCAGGTCCTTCTCAACCACTGCCTGTTTTACTGGTCACATGACCTGTGATCTCATTCAGCATTTCCAGTGCATTAGATTCAATTGTAATGCCATCCTGAGGATCTAGAAGGCAGGCAGGACATTCGAGGCCTGGGACAAAACATTATGTCTTAACCTAGCAATGCCCCTGCTAAAGTTAATCAAGAACAATAAAGGAGACAGGTCAAGTCAACTATTCTTACAATTAGTCTTCTGACTATTAATTTGCCTTATTTTAACATGCGCCTATTTTCACTTTAATAAAACGTAACTTTTATTGTGCTAAATATTAAATCCCTTCCTTGACCATTAAACTATTTCCTTTAAAATGATCAGTTGTGTCGCCGCATTGTTTCTAGTCTTATATTAATATACTCCAGCTGAAGAGGGAAGGGGAAGATTTGAATATATATACTGTATATGTATATATGTATAATATGTACATATATATGTAATGGCCCTGAATGGCTAAATTGTATGGGATATGTGCCCCAGGTTATGCGTGGGGGTATATATGTGTATATATACATGTATACCTAAGTGATATATATAGCTATATATGTATACTTATATAATAGGCCCCCTGTAGAGGGAAGTGCCAGGTCCCGCAGGTTATATATGTGTATATATATATATATATATATATATATGCCCCAATTTTCTATATATATGTGTATATATATATATATGATTATATATCCCCCTGTATATAAGTCCAGTATATATAGATATGCATATATGCCCCTGTTATTTATATTCATATCTATATATACTTTAATGCCGCCAATAATGTCCCCCCCCCCCCCCCCCAGTGTGCCTGCAGGAGGGAGATGCCGATACCTGGACAATTATGTCCAGTTTCGGTTATATCAAAGGACAGCACGGGAGACGCGAAGAAAGAAAGGAAGAAGGAAAGGCCAAGCAGCCCCATAGAAGCATCCCCAGGACGAGAAGAGCTTTACCCCTGGAAGAACCCCCTGGATGGCCGAGTAACCCTTTACACCCCTAGACCAGCGAGCATTAACCCTTATTACCCTTTACCACCAGTGTATTTCTCTGCCTATAGCCCATTGTGTCCCTGCCTATTCCCTTTACCACCACCGTATATATCATTAACCCCTGTACCCCTGCAATAGCCCACAGTTCATTAACCCCTGAACCCCCAATATAACCCCTGTATCCCTGCCAATTACCCTATATACCCCTGCATTACAGTTAACCCCCTCACTGCTCCCCTGCAGTGCCATTTCCACTGCATCAACCCCTTACCCCTGCCATCCTGTTTAAACTTTGCATTGTTGGTATTGTAATTAACCCTTTCTATACCCAGTAGAGACAGTGTATAGAGCCAGGAGGGTGGGCTGCTAAATAACATGTGTGTGTGTAAGTGTGTAATTTTTATGTAGAGTTTGGGGTGGAATTGTGTAAGATATTGTATTGTGTTTAGTGTAGTTAGGTGTATTGTAGAGTTGTTAATATATTACTGTGTGCCACTATAAGTATATATATATATTTATATGTCAATTGATATAAATATATATAGTTATAGCAATAATTAGACTGTAGACTTGTTATTGTGTAATAAATACGTTATTATTCATAGTACATCGTATAGTCATTTATTGTAGTAGTCACCGACATAGTAGTAATTCGCACGTAGTTTAGTTCAAAGTAAATGCAACAAGGAAATGAGTATTTATAGTATAAATAGGCGGAGTCATCAATAGACAACTCACGCCTATTTATGAATATTAATTATTAATAGTAATCAAAATATTAATAATTAATATCCCCTTTAACACCAGCACTGTGATCCTTAGTGCTGTAAAAATGTGGTAAGAATCTGGTAGCAGGGCGCTTGGCTCCTGGTTCTTATCTCAATTTGTATTCTTTCTACCACTTGATGCTGATCATTTTCTGCCTAATATGCTGGCGTCACTTCTGTGCTAAAAGTCCCTCTAACACTGCCCCACCGACATATTTCGCCAGCTGCTCCGGTGTCTTCAGGGGATAGGGCATCACTGCCCGATCCCATGAAGACGTCAGAGCAGCTGGCGAAACATGTCAGGGATTTAACATTTAGCACAATAAAAGTTACGTTTTATTAAAGTGAAAATAAGGCAAATTAATAGTCAGAAGACTAATTGTAAAAATAGTGTTAAGTGCCTTGACATGTGTCAGGGTCCAAATTATGTAGAAAAAGAGGACAAGTCAACAGCACAGATAAGAAATAACCACTAAGCACACAGGATGGAGAATACAAGGTAACTTGGCAATTCGGTCAAATTTCACAGTCTAAATACTAAAGATGTTAAACCTACAACAACCCACAATTGCAACACATGAAACACATTAAAAAAAAAAAAAAACAGGATGCTGTTAATAAAAATGAATACTTTTATTGAATTACATTACACAATGAATGTCACTTGAAGTCAAAAGTGATGGGATATGGAAAAGCGAGCCTCTAAAAAATAAAATGGGCTTAACAATGCGGAGAATCGCATTGGAGGAGGATTGCACCTTGAGCAGCCACAATTACCAAAATAATAAAGAGTCAGGTGACAATGAAATAGATAATGGGTAGTAATAGCAATAATATATCACATCAAACATCTAGCATGACTATCCAAAAAGTCTTTACACCCTCCTCAATCTAAGGCTCAAATTAAATGTCAGACTGCGGCATAATGTAATTATATCACTGATGGGCAAAAACCTACAATCTTGGTGACTGCTAAACACTGAATAATTCCGTCAGTCCAGACATCAAATGAGTCTCACATTACATACCCATATTGCTGCTGCTCGCGGTGACAACTGATCCCCAAATGCCTCAACCTCGACACGTGTTTCGCCACGTAGGCTACGTCAGGAGGTACTTGAGACATCACCTGACGATTCTCCGCATTGTTGAGCCCATTTTTTAGAGGCTCGCTTTTCCATATCCCATCACTTTTGACTTCAAGTGACATTCATTGTGTAATGTAATTCAATAAAAGTATTCATTTTTGTTAACAGCATCCTTGTTTTTTGGTGTTTAAATACTAAAGATGACCATATATGTTGGCTAAACCCTTTGAGGGTTTTTACAAGACTTAAATACTCATGATCTATCCTCTAGATAGGTCATCAGTATCTGATCAATGGGGGTCGGACAGTTGTTGGAGAATGCAGCAGTACTCGCAGTAGCGTGTGGCCTTCTCTCCTCTTTCCCTAGGCCAAGTAACGACATGTCCATTGGTCACATTGCCTAGGCACATCTCAGTCCCATAGAAGTGAAAGGGGCTGAGATGTGATACCAAGCACAGCCGCTATACTACAGCGCTGTGCTCGGTGAGCATAGAATAGGCAACGGCACTTAGAGGAGCACCGGTGTCTTCTCAAACAGCTGATTGATGGGGGTCCCAGGTGTTGGACCCCCAAGGAAATAATTTTACTATAAAAAATGAGGCAGAAAGGGCTAAAATAAAATTACTACTCACCTCACTGATTCCTCATTGCTTCTGTTAAGATATTAGTCCGATTCCAACTGATCTCCACTTCATGCTCCAGGGCTCAATACACATTATTTGTACTGCCCACTCTAGTTCTAGAGTCAGAAGCTGGAAATGGAGAATAGCATGGGCCACAGCAGCTACAGGGAATCGGTGTGAGGTGAGTAATGATACTTTTTATTTGTAACCCATTCCACCCCTTTTTTAAATCAAGATTGTTCTCCTGGAAAACCACTTTAACAGGATCACAAAACAATCTGATGTGTATTGAACCAGCCTGACAGGGAAAACCGTTGAGGGTAAGTAGGATCTGACATGTTATATTTTTTAACATGTCCAATCCTTTGTTCCTGCAGGAGATATGTTGCAGCCTGAGTTGTCTACCTGCAGATAATTCTCCTTCCACCATTTACATAAACATGCATGACCGGTTCAGCCCTGGTTATTCTGTTTTACAGAGAAGTAAGCTTCACAAGCTACAGTTCACATTGAAGATGTCTATTCTGCTTGGTATACAAGGGCGAAAACATATTTTCTGTACAATTGCAAGAGCAAATACTACAAGTAACAACAGAAAACTGAACTTGTAAATAAGCAGGGCAAAAATACAGAGTTTCTCTTCAGCCATAAAAGGCTACAGATGCGTGACAACAATACTGTAAACGGTATGATAAGAATATTAATCCCGGTACTTGAGACATCACCATGAATATCAGGGGGTGGGATGTCTTTAAGATTAATGCTATACGCCCATTGGAGCCCTCTCCCCAGTCACACTGTTTGTGTTATCTAAGGGGTTGAAGTTCTCTTATGGATGCTGTCACTGTGCTTAGCAAGGCAATTAAAGTATATGGTATCAGTGATAACCACAAAAGCAAAGGTTACTGTCATAAAACGAAAGACGCGGGGCAAAGTCACGCAGGGATACACAGGCTGGCACTAACTGTAACGCTAACTACAAGATACATATTTGTGTTAGTTTAATGCAAGTAACACAATTGCCATACACATTACAAGTGAAGACCCAGTTTGGATTGGATAATCAGTTGCATTAATGCATTCAAAATGAAAAAATGCATGAGGCCGCCCAAGCCGTTCTCACAGCCATTGGTCAGGTTAATAATGATTTGATGCTCTGAACGTTAAAGGGGTTGTCTCATGAAAAAATATATTACATATTTTAATCCAGCAACTGGATCTGAACACTTTTGTAATTGCATGTAATTCAAAATTTAGTATAGCCACTGAGTTATTCAATAAGATTTATCTGTGTAGCCCCACCTGCTGTTTGTTCTTTTCCTATTTTCTCTGTCCACCTTGCTGAGGTGGTCACACATGCTCAGTTACATCCTTCAACTGCCACCAGCCATATTTCCGGTTAGAAGCTGTGGCAGGTACAGGACTCCTAGAAAGAGTTTGCCTCCCCAGAGATGGCAGCTTGAAAGAAGGCTAGCAGAAAAACTGGAGCAATAAAAGGGGACCTCTAGATCCATGAGAGTGTACAGGGTTGGTTCTTAGCTTTATTAGAAGGAGATTGTCATGTCCTATGTGATCTCTGATTTCTTTTTGCACTAATCGTGTGATAACCCCTTTGACATTGGAAGCATCAAGAACCTATGTACCTGGCCGATCGCTGCAGGTGCCTCCTGAATTCAACTGTATCAGTGTCATCAGGACTGTGATTCTGTTGTATACTGCAATGACGCATGGGAGCCCATGGCTTCCTGCCCTGCTGTTCAACCTCAATGGCCACAGGCCATTATATGAGGCAGTGTGCTAATGGGGCAGAGACAAAGATGTTTCAGGCAGCAGGCTGGAAAAGGCCTGCGTGTTGCACAGGGGATGGCAACCTGGACCAGAACTTGGTGTTGTGGCCCACATCTCACCTCCTAAGCCGCCTTCTCCATATCTTAATTACGGACAACTGGAAGTGGACAGAATGTGGCAGCTATTTAGGGCCACCACAGAGGAACAGGTTTGAGGTATTTTGTGCTTTATTATTGTATTGCCAATCCTGTGTAGTTTCTGGCGCCACCGTACTGCAGCTCAGCTCCCATTCACTTGACACAACCACTGCACATTGGAGAGAGGCTTCTGTTCCCAGCATCACCCATCATATAGTTTATCGTATAGCCGCCCAAACCAGATGATTGTTTGGGGTGCTGGAACCCCACCAATAGGTCATCAATATCATAATCCCAGAAAACGTAGATATTAAATATGAGTAATTTGTATCTTAAAGGGGTTCTCCAGGAATTAAGAAAATAAAAATACTTAAATATTACTTTATTATAAATATATTTCCAAATACCTTTCATTAGCTATAATGGCTTGTTTTTTCTAGAGAGCAATTAACAGGGGAAATAAAATGGCTGCCATCTTATTAGTACACACAAAACATGTCCTAATCACACAGGACGACAAGTTACTTCACAAAACTGAGCTATAGTCCGTCCTCTCTGAACTTCATGTCTCCTCATGAACTCCATTCCTACAGAGATTCAGCTGAATATCATAATCCTTGACAAGTAGGAAAGAGCTGTCTCAGTCTCCTCTCAATGTTGTGAAGTAACTTGTCCTGCTGTGTGATTAGGACAGGTTTTGTGTGCACTAATACGATGGTGGCCATTTTGTTTCTGCTAATAATTTCTCCCTAAACAAAATGAGCCATTAAAACTAATGAAAGGTATTTGGGAATATATTTATAATAAAGTAATATTTAAGTATTTTAATTTTCAAAATTCCTGGAGAACCCCTTTAAGAAGTTCTCACTATAAAATTGATGGCATGCCCTTAGACTCCACATGGTATATCCTGCTTTCTCCATATGTCCCTGATAATTTAGTATAGAGGTGGACTGCCCTGTTTGTTCCATCATCTTTCTAGCTGCAGTGGAAACAGCTAGAAAGAGCATCCCTCTCTCTGGAGGATCCAACATGTCCATTACACAATCCTCCCTACGTTGATTTAAATGGACATCATGCGATGCTTATTTTCACCTGGGGTGGTGCTTCAGAGGAATTGCAGATTTGCTGCTAGGTTAAGGCAGCCATACACACAGAATACCAGATGGTTGAGCAACAGACAACTATACACGTTTTACTCCGTATTGGCCATTACAGTTGTTCAAACTGGTCATACATGTTCAATGAAATCGGGCGGTGGACGAAAGATCTTTCAGGGAACTTTCTTTCAACAAAAGAACTTTTGTCCAAGAACGATCACTCTTCGAACAAAAACTCTTCCATCTGGGTATCATACGATATATGACTTCTTTCCAGACGATGACTGTTTGTCATCGGTCAACTAAAACAATCGTGTTAATTCCTTAATGATCAGCTTTTTTTTTTTCTTCTCTCCATTTTAGCAGACATAATATTTTTATTTTTGTGGCTGTTTGAGGCCTTGTTTCATGCGGGAGATATATATAATTTTTTGGTGTTGTTCGAGGCACATATAAATTACTATGTAATTGATATAATTATATTTGCAGCAGAAATACAGAAAAAAGCATTTTTTTTTTTACGTGGATCATGTTTCTCATGAAGTAACCAAATAACCTGATAACTAAATTCTTCAGGTTATTATGGTTGTGTGGATACCTAAGGCTACTTTCACACTAGCGTTCGGGCGGATCCGTTTGCTTCACTTAAACTTGTATTTTATTATGTGGAATTCATATTTCCCTTTATTTCACAAACTTTTGAAGTAACTATGTAACTAATGTATTCGGTATCTCTATTATGACATTATACACTATAGTATATACTTCAGTTGTATGACAGTTCAAAGTGTAAAGAACCTAAGCCCTCAACTCCTTGCCAGACACACCTTTTAACCTCCACACCCTTCTCTTTTACTGCATCCACCAGTCTTGTCACTATGTTTGTGACTTCTGCTCTTAGGTTTATCAAACATTTACAGCCGGGGTTAATGGTTAACCCCTCGCTCCAGGGCTGGGCTGCACACCCCCTCCCTAAGGCAGTCAAAAAGATAGGAGGCTCTTGCACGGGCTCTCATTTCCCTCCCGGGCAGCATGGTGCATTGGCAGAATCCACCGAGCTATGGACGTTTTGGTGAGTCAACTTGTACCTTGTCGCAAGCAGAATTAAGGATAGGGGCATTGGTAGAGATAAAGCAAATATTAGGAATTTTAGGAATTGTGATCTCACATTGCTGCAGTTTCCAAAAATCCACTTGGAGACCAACAAAATGTAACTTATTATTCCTATTAAGGTCGTTGAAAAAGGGGTTTTGTGTCTAATAATTGGATTTCCTAAAACATTACTCTTGCTTGCGTTCAAAGTAAAACCAAGTAGAAGGAGAGGAAATACTGAGATAAGGAAATGGGTAATCGACAGAGCATGTGGGAAGGGCTATGGGAATGCCGATCACAAAAAAATTAGAAAAATAATAAAAATAAAGTGAAAGCGAGCAAAAGTAACAGGAGACATGTACTGGGTACAGTGTCAGCGAGGCAGTGAGGTAATGCGGCGGACACATCAGTATGGGGACATTTGGCAGGAGGCCAGGTTTTGGAGTCCATAGCTGAAGAAGTATTTTGCTGGTCGCTATGCTAGCTGATATTGTAAAAGGATATGGGCCAAGGTTCAGCAAACCTAAAGGTAACTTATAAATGTACGAGAACAGTGCAAAAAGTTCACTTTTGAACTTTGTAGTCAGAGGTGCAGAGGAAGCACTGTGTGAGCACTGATAAAACACACAAGATACGGCGCTGTTTTACAAAGATCATTATTATCAGCAGTTATAAGTCAGAGCAACTTTTTCTTGAAGACGTTTCGCTAGTCATCCAACTGGGTTTCGCATTTAGAATTCTAATTAGGAAAGCTATTCAGATGACTAGCAAATCGTCTTCAAGATTGAACATGGATGATGAATTCATCAGTCACCTTCACAGAGACGTAACATAAAATTCCTGGCTCCTAAAGCAAAATCTACAGGCCGTTGAGCCCCCATAGACACAAGAACCCGGATGTGACTGCACCCTCTGTATCCTGATAGTTCGGCAAATTTTCCCTAAACTAGATTATGGTAGACAGGACACAGGGGCGTAGCTAAAAGCTCATGGGCCCTGGTGCAAGAGTTCAGCTTGGGCCCCCGTCCCTCAGTGCTTGTTGGCAAGGGGCAGGGGGGCACATATCCTTCCTGCTGCCTGAGGCAAACATTGAAAGGGCACCCCCTCATGCCAAATTCTTAACCTAACCCCTTCCCTCCAGCCAGAGGTGTAAATTGACCAGCATGCACTTTCTATAATGCCAGTGTCTTATTTGGCACAAGGGTCTTTGGGGCCCCTCAGGCGCCTGGGCCCGGTAGCGACTGCTACCTCTGCACCCCCTATAGCTACGCCCCTGACAGGACACCACTGAGAAGACGACACAGCGTTAGCTATATTAATAGTGAATGTTGCTTCCTCTGAGGACAAGTGAGTCTACATATAACTATACTGTACCTTCTACTATGTACAATTCACATATACATTTTGGGAAACATGCTGTATTTGGGAGGTGCAAATAGTTATTCATGGTTATATTTTCCACTATGAAGAATTGTAACACCACACAACATACAGTATAGAAATTTGGAAAATATACTATAGAATTTGATAACAGTGATGTCTATTAAAGGGGTTTTCTGGGACCCACCAGGCCCAGCAAATGCACCCTAATTAGTTATCTCTCGCCTGCAGAAGAACATTTCTTATATACTTACCATTTTGAAGTTGCATGGATTGGCCACTGGGGAATCCGGTCACGTGATGACCGTCTTCTGAAATTCCTGCATCCATCCATCGATATCATGTCTTTTACCAAGTTTCTGGCTTGGGATTTGGAAGGGATTGGACTTCTGCAGCCCAGAACGGGGCAGGTGCTGTGGACGGGGCCACAACTACTTGTTTCCCTGGCACATGCGCAGATTAGGTGGATTTGGGAGTTTGCACATACGGCAGGGAGATGAATACTTCTGTCCCCGTCCACAGCATGTCGTCCCCCCCCCCCCCTGGGATGCGGAAGTGACGTTCCGTCCACAATCCACTTACTTCTACAGGGCAGATATTAGTACGGTAATTAAGGTGGGTTGGTGGGACCTGCTGGGTCCTGGAAAAGCCCTTTAAGTAATGTAGCAGAAAGTAATTTGATCTTAAAGGCATTGTCCTATCTGGGAAATTGACGGCATATTGCTAGGATATGTCATCAATGTCAGATAGGTGTGGGTACCACCTGTGGGACTCCGCTCCTATTCAGAGAATGAAGCCCCTGAACTGAAGGAGAGCCCACTGTGCATGCATGGCGTGCTCTCCAATCCTCGCTATGGAAGTTCTGAAAATAGCTGAGTGAGCGCCCTCAGCTATCTCTGGAAGTCCCATGGCGGGATGGAAAGGTGGCCTAGCAAGTGTGGCTGCTCTGTGTTCACTTCAGGGGTCCCGACCTAGTGATAGAACCGGGTCCAAGAGGTAGATCTGCATCATGCCATTAATGTCCCAGATTGGAAAACCCCTTTAATATGTATTGTGACATATAGAAGTAACATTTTCCATAGGGAACTATGTGATGATCTCACATGAATTTTACAGGGTCACTATCGAATCATCAAATTATAGCCAGATAAATGTTGCACTAGCCATTTTCATAGTATGCACTATAAATGAGATCCTCAGCCCCTTTAAAGGGATTCTGTCACCTCGTTTTAGCCTATAGAGCTGCGGACATGCACGGCTAGATCGCCGCTAGCATGTCCGCAATATACCTGTCCCATAAAGCGGTGTCCTTTTATTGTGTTTAAAAAAAGATTTTATAGATCTGTAAATCTGGTGCCCAGCCACGTCCCCCTGTGAAGGAGCCCAGCACCGCCTGCGTCCTCCGAATCTCCTCCTTGCTCACAGTTAGATTGCCGTAATCTCACTATGCACGAGCTCGCGCATGCGCAGTTCCTTCCCTGAGGCTGATGCCAGCACAGGGAAGGAACACTATACCGGCACTGCGCATCGCGAGATTACAGCAATCTAACTGGGAGCAAGAAAGAGATTCGGAGGAGGCAGGCGGTGCTGGGCTCCTTCACAGGGGGACGTGGCTGGGCACCAAGAGGGTAAGTACAGCCCCCTGGGCACTTTACAAAGCTCGTTTACATATCTCTAAAAATCATTTTTTATTAAACACAATAAAAGCACACAGCGCTATAGGACAGGTATATTGCGGACATGCTAGCGGCGATCTAGCAGTGCACGTCCGCATCTCTATACGGTAAAAGGAGGTGACAGAATCCCTTTAAATATCGGACTATACAATAGAGAAAACTATCTTGTGCCATTTACTAAACAATATATAAAACTAAACTAACACATATGAGTAATACTCTGTTCCTTTAAAACTCACTTTTATTAAACATGATTAAAAAATACTAATTACCATTTCGTAATTAAAGTAGGGATTCAAACATATGGCGCCATAGTACATATTTATTTCGTCACAGAGCCATAACTACATGATGGTGTAAAGGTACCAGAAATCTTTTAAAGCACCGAGTCTATCTGATTGGAGTGAGGTCTGGCCGACTACCTCTTTTTAGTTGATCGCTACCATTAATTATGGTAATTAGTATTTTTTAATCATGTTTAATTAAAGTGAATTTTAAAGGAACAGAGTATTATGTGTTGGTTTAGTAGTATAATCGAGTATTCCTGTCAGGTGAAGGTATAGTTACCTTGTGGTTTGAATATAGTAATAATATATAAAACGTATATTAAAATTAATATTAAGCATTAGAAAAACTGTGTGAAGCTTTAAGTATTTTTCAAGAATACTATACTGGTAATATTTCTAGCATTTATGGTTTATGACTGTCAGAAATCCGGTAGGAATATTTATGACATATACTGTATTTGATTTATTAGAATTATCTAACATCTACTGGACCTCCATGCTGCTTCCCCAAATCCACATTGCATTGATCTACGGCAAGGGTTAAAGCAGGACATTTATCAA
Organism: Bufo gargarizans; assembly: GCF_014858855.1. Classification (NCBI taxonomy): domain Eukaryota; kingdom Metazoa; phylum Chordata; class Amphibia; order Anura; family Bufonidae; genus Bufo; species Bufo gargarizans. Next base: position 38,584,065 of record NC_058089.1, read on the forward strand.
GGTTTACGTATTCGTTACGCCAGAAAAAAGGCAGCAAAATCATTTATTTGCAACTCATAGGATAATGCACCCATAACTTTTTTTTATGCAGGTTTTTAATTGCGCTGTTTGAATGAGATTTCATAAAATCCCATCCACTATAGTGTAACATTGCAGTGGCACAAACAGGACCGGCCGCCACAGGTCAATGTACTCTAAGGTTTGTCTCGTGTCACGTTTTAGCCTCCCTATTGTGGCCACAACACCCGAATCCACTGCAGTGAGATAGAACCAGATACTAACCTGCAGTGTGTGAACACGGAAATAGATACAGGGGAAAATAAAATCAATGATATAGACATTGTGTGCAAATAGTTTCCACGCCTTTTACACAAGCAGTAACAATCACGGCTTTTACAGAAACGACAACTAAATGTGATGAAAGAATATACAACCTGTATACTGCGAGGAGACGTCATTGGACTTTAGCCTTTTATATTGCAGAAGGGTGCGGTCAATATGACTACAGGACAAAGTGTATAATGGGCAACTTGCAGATTATCGTACACAGTTAACATGTAGTAATAAGAAAATATCCAAAAATAATAGAATTCTTTTTTCATGGGTCATATGTTAATAGTAATGGGTCATATGTTAATAATAACTGAAAAATACCAATGAGAAATAAGGGCAAATTATATTACATGCAAAAATAAATATCATGTTCTCCTAAGCTGGCCATACACTTCAGATTTCCCTCAACATGACATATGCATGTGTTCTGAATAGAAGGAGGGTGGTAAAGGTGTGTCTATACCTTCAATAGCTGTCAATCAAGCATATCCTGTGGTCAGATGTTCCTCCCGATCCACCCATACACAGGCACGCCTAGCTCAATCAAGCATGCATCGGTTCTTAAAGGGGAAAGCGGAGTAGACTGCTGCCACACACCTCTTGCTTATCCCCCTCGGGAACAAAAGGATTGGTAACTTTGACATCCAATTGCCCAATTTTTCTCTCCCCTTCTTCTATCATCTTAGGACAGTTGGGAGACCCCCTCCCCCATACACACTAGATGGGCTGCTGATCCCACCGGCAGATTCAGCCAACATTAAAAGGGCTAAATGGCCTTGTAGCTGACAAGTTCTAGGGTCCTAAACTGTGCCCCTTAACATTAAAAAAAAAAACACTTACCTGTTTGCAGTCCTGCAACTGCTCCATTCCTGGCATTGGTCCTATGAACATGGGTCCTCGTCCTGCAGGACTAGGAAGTGGCATCGATCCTATGAACACTGCCGCCAATCACAGGCCTCAGAGGCGGGGAACAGAGCAGCGGCAGGACTGCAGACATGGGAGTGGAGTTTTTTATGTTAAGCGACATGGGTTAGGACCCTACGGCTTGTTGGCTCCAAGACTGGACAACCCTTTTAATCTAATGCATATGGCCAACTTTACTTATCTATGTAATATCAACTAGTACAGCGACAACTCCTTCTCGGAAAAGAAAAGCCCCTGTGAGGAACCTGTACTGATAAATCTGCTGATGACTTCACAAGCCCCATGTGATGTCATCATGCTGTGTAAAATCTACAGATGCTCTAAAAATGAATTCATTTATGTACTCAGCATGGGTAACTACATCAATGTGGTAAAATCATGATACATCCTTCCCACCGCCCACATGGTCTCATTGCAACTGGAGCTGCTGTGTTTCTTCTGCTCCTCCACCACCGATCTGTAACAATGCTTTTACATAGCAGCATTAATAGGCAATTCTATATGTAAGATTCTTTCATTCCCTAGATTGCAAATAGGGTAGGACTTCACTTATTGGGAAAAGCAGAAAACCGTGTAAGAATTTATTACACACAACCTATATTAGGAAGAAATAAAGATGAGCCACTTGTTGACTTGGCGGAGGCTCACAGAACTCTCTCAGTAACAGGATGACTGTGCTTATCTCACAGTACCTCCTTGTCACAGAGCAAGGCACAGTCATAACTGTCTTCAACTCTGGCACTTGACTTTGTGAGTGCTTCTTCCTATTAGAAATAGGAGTGGATACTCTTCACATTGGTCTGAGGGCCAGACTCTAAATTTCCATTTTAGACTGTTGGTCCTTTATATTTTTACCCAATACCGAAAGAAAAAAACACAAGAGATGTATAATACATAGGAAGCACAACCTACAGCCTCTTGCAAAAAAAAATAAAAAATACATCACTACTAAACATCTTCATTGATGGTAAAGGCAAAAACACAAAATAAAGGTTCTAGAAGTAAATTTATGTAAATATGATTCTGGACTGAAGTACTACTTCTATGAGCTTCAGATCATTCTTTATACTTTTCAGATCATTTCATGTCTTTTTCATTTATACGTTTGTGTCAGTCAAGTTTTGTACTGTGCATATACAGTTTGGACATGCAAAGGAGAATGAAAATACTATAACTGAAAAGATGACATATAAAACTAAAAGAGCTATACTCAACGTTTTATACCACATCAACAATGTATGACGGAAGAAGGGATTGGGGATTAAGAGAAGCAGATTTTTAGAAAAAGGGTAGCCATGACTTAACCATCTATAGAGTGTGCCAGGGGCGGGCTGGCCGTACAGGGAAATCTCCCAGTCGCCGATGCCCAGGGAGCTGCACGAGCTCGTCCTTATGGCTGCTGGCCAGGTACATAATGATTTCATACTCCCAGCATTAATTAATGCTAGGAGCATCAGGTACTTATGAACCTGGCCAACGGCTGCAGGTGCCAAAGTGAATTCAACTGTATCACCGTCCTCAGTATGGAGATAGGGCAGTATTTTAGGCTGCACTGTGATATTTGGTTCTGCTGGGGAGGTATTTTGTGCTGCACTACAGTATTACTGGCCTCTCCTACTTCTGTGGTCCCTGCCTACTTGTGGCTTGTGTTGGCACTGCCTACTTGTGTTGCCCTACCGTCTGTCAATTTGGACTTGTCTACAACAAGGTTTTTTTTCCCAGGGCCAATTTAAGTTCCCAGTCCACCCCTGGAGTGAGCTTCTTAACAGGTCTGTGATTTTTTCATGGGAGATGCGCTTTAATATGTTTTGTAGCATTATTTGCACCAAGCTTCTACACAAGCATCACAGGAGCTACAAATGTGTCCTTCCTTACTGTTCTCCTTGTGTCAAGATATACGCAGAGACAATAGAGTGATGCAAATGATTTTTTTTTAAGTTGCTCATCTCAAGCCACCCATCTCTGGATACTTCAAACCAGAAGAAAAGGAAGACTCTTCTATATTTTCTGACCCAAGTATCACACACTCCATACTTCTCCTATTTGACTCAAAACTACAGTCAAGTGAGATAGACATTATTCAAAAATTCTGGAGGTAAACATATGTGATTAAGCTCTAACTACAACAACCTATTTCAATAGACATATATACATGATCCTGTTTAACATCCTGTGTCGAGAATAAGTCTAAAAATGTCTATTTGAGTGGAAAAAGTTGAATCTATTGTAAAAAAAAGCTTACATGATCTTTAACCATGGCTGTTCTTGTCTTTTCAGGTCAGGACAATGCGACATAACTCTTCTAGTCTCTCTCTACAATGCACTGATGCTCATGACTTGTAACAGCAACTCCATGTGGAATGTGGAAACAGTTTTCCGGTGGAGATGCTGTTATCCGTGATGGACATCTCTAAGTCTTCGGAGGACCTTCCATCCATTCAGAAGATCTACATTTTAAATAGACCATGTGCAATGAGAAAAGCATAAGAAGCATCGTGAAATGCCATACACATTTTCCAAACCGACTTTACCTATTGAAAAGCAGTTGAGTAGACAACACCCAAACATTGCAGGCTACAGCTTTGAAAACACTCTTGACATCCAGTTTTTTGGGGGAAAAAGATACGTAATATTACATAATCATACATTAACACTCATCTGCCTTTGAGAATATTTCATAAATCACTCCGTAGATAACAACATCTCTATTAAACAAATATTAAAGATCAATGGCAATAATCTGTCCACTCTTTGACAGGAACTGTCTAGACAAACTAGAGAGTAGGCCTATATCAAAAATCAAAATGGGACAAGTGCTAGGTTTTGTCACCCAGGATGAAAGGGTCTGATATTTTTAGAGGGGAGTCCTGCACAAGTTCTTGCCATACAATAGCAAAGGGAATGGAACCAACCAGAGATGTTGCAGCTCTCTCCAAGTGCCACATATCAGTTACATGGTCTTCGTCTATGGCATGCATGCCCTTGGCTGTGGACTATCCAAAGTCTTAAGGCTACCTAGGAACCACCATCAATATATTGGGGCCTCCTGAATGTAACACACAAGTAGATATCAGGAAAATGAGTGTTTAAACAACCAATTGTCTCTTATGTGTATGGCAGGCTAAAGATTGTTGTCACAGAAGATAAAATAATCAGGGGAATGGACTGGTCTGGATTTATTCTTCATCAGCCATGTTGGAGTGATTGGTGGCCTAGTTACAGCTATGTAGGTAGCTATACACAGAATAGGTGATATATTGTGCTGAGATGAATGTCACCCATACTCTCAGGTCAAATGCTTCACGTAGATCACTACATTCCTACCAAGTGCACCTTCTGTCTTTAAAGGGTTGTCCCATCTACCTGTTTCTAAGGTGAGATGGGACTAAGCCAGGCATCCTCAAACTGCGGCCCTCCAGCTGTTGTAAAACTACAACTCCCACAATGCCCTGCTGTAAGCTGATACCTGTAGGCTGTTAGGGCATGCTGGGAGTTGTAGTTTTGCAACAGCTGGAGGGCCACAGTTTGAGAATGCCTGGACTAAGCAATGGGACTATTGACACAGCGGTGCACTGCCCCGCTCTGCTGTTTCCTGGCCTCCTGGTGGTCGTGCTTAGTCTCATCTCACCTTAGTAACGACTTGACGGGACAACCCCTTTAAGACTTTATCAAGTGCCACATTGTTTGTAAATGTTTGCCGTTGTCTTCAAATATTTACCAAGTACCTTGTGTCTATGAACGCTCACTGAACACTAGCTTGCATCTTAAAATATTTGCCAAATGCACAATAAACCTGGATGCATGTCATGGACACCCCTCGTTTCTATAAATGTTTAAGGGGTGACACATTAGTTCTGTATTTCCTCTTAGCTGTTTTCTTTTATACTTACTAGCATTTTTAATCTGTCCGATGACATCATCCTGTGAAACTGATTAGAGGACATGATTGGGTCATCCAGAAGTAGAAAATAAAGGTTACGTATTGCTATTTTATTTTTTTGCAAAAGCAGCATTGCTCTGATGATTCATGGGCTGTGTGCGGTATTATAGATCAGCCCTATTCAAGTGAACGGGACTGAAGTCCAATACCAGATAAAACTCAGAGACAAGAGTCGTGCTGTTTTTGGAATAAAAAGGTTGACCTTCATTTTCTACATCTAGATAAGCCATTTAGTCAGACTTACATACATAGATATATTACATGGAGATAACTATATAGTACGTGTCTTGAGGAGGTTTGGTTAACTTTTATGTGTGCACCAAGAAACTGTTATCATCAAATCCCTAATATACTCCTATTTATCGAAGTGAACCCTTTATGGTTGACATGGCAGTTATACCACGGATGCAACACAGATTCCACTGAAATAGACAGCTGATAGAGGAGTCACAGAGCAATTATGGCTTTTATTCACAATGTGACTCATTCCAACTTTGGGACTCATCATCATCATTATATTATTATTATTATTATTATTATTACTATTATTATTACTACAGAAGAAAAGGAGCATCATTGAGGCTATACAAATCTATACTGATAAAATGGCAGAGCAATACAATAAGAGAGTGCACGGGTCTATGACCTATGATTTGACAGCCAGGAAATGTGGAGTCTGCCTGTCAATTCTGTAGGCCACAGGTGCGTCCACCTTGCTAGTCTTCATGGAAAAGATGAATAATGGTCATAAAACATGGAAAAAAAAATCGACGGTCAAAGTACAGCTGGTTTACTGAAGAAAAATACATTTTATTACAGTTTCACCTTCCTTGGCCACATGAGGGCAGCGCACTACTTAATGACAGCTCTAACATGATGACAGGCGTTATGATTGTTGCACTTACATGTTCTTGTATACTTTGTATTATGATTGTTGCACTTACATGTTCTTCTATACTTTGTATTATGATTGTTGCACTTATATGTTTTTGTATACTTTGTATTATGATTGTTGCACTTATATGTTCTTCTATACTTTGTATTATGATTGTTGCACTTATATGTTTTTGTATACTTTGTATTATGATTGTTGCACTTACATGTTCTTCTATACTTTGTATTATGATTGTTGCACTTACATGTTCTTGTATATTTTGTAATACCGTTGAAACATATTTGTCCTAATGAGTACAAAAAACACTACAAAATAAAGGCAGTTTACACAAATGTGGGCACTCAGTCATTGATAAAGTGAATGGTGGGATGAAAAGAACAAAAGAGACTATATGAACACATCAAACGTGAGGCCCATAACCACCTGCTATAGAGAACACATGGCTGCCAATAGTCCTGAGTGTGAGGGGCTGTTCTAAGAGCAGAGTTGGAAAGCTAGCTGGGGCTTACATAGATTTACATCAAACAGAGGACTTCTGAGTGGCTTCGGAGAAGATAGATGAATGGATGGATAGATAGATTTAGTTTTGTGGGACAAGTTGTATTTTTAATGGCATCATTTATTTTACTTTAGCTTGTACTGAAAAATGGAAACAATTCCTTGTAGAGTGAAACCGAATCTTGAATCTTTTATATTTTTGCATTTTTTATAATATTAAAACCATTTTTTCCACAGTAATCTTTAGTGCTCTTAGGGGACTAAATATGTCATTTTCTGATCACTTGTAGAATACTATTGCAGTCTATGATATATTGACAGGCTTCCTGTTACGTTGTGCCACATGCATGGCTTAACAGGCATCTTACTACGGCAGGTGTGAGTGGCTTCACAAGGTCCCAGGCTGCCATAGCAACCAACTGGAGTCCTAAGATTTCAGGGAGCTCCCACACTCTGTTTAATGCCTCAGATGCAGTGGTCACTATTGATAGCGACATCTGAGCGGTTGACTGCTGGAGCCATCCACCAATAGAATTGCTTGACATCAGTATGTTAATAGCTGGAGCCATCCACCAATAGAATTGCTCGACATCAGTATGTTAATAGCTGGAGCCATCCACCAATAGAATTGCTCAGCATCAGTATGTTAATAGCTGGAGCCATCCACCAATAGAATTGCTCGACATCAGTATGTTAATAGCTGGAGCCATCCACCAATAGAATTGCTCAGCATCAGTATGTTAATAGCTGGAGCCATCCACCAATAGAATTGCTCGACATCAGTATGTTAATAGCTGGAGCCATCCACCAATAGAATTGCTCGACATCAGTATGTTAATAGCTGGAGCCATCCACCAATAGAATTGCTCGGCGTCAGTATGTTAATAGCTGGAGCCATCCACCAATAGAATTGCTCGACATCAGTATGTTAATAGCTGGAGCCATCCACCAATAGAATTGCTCGACATCAGTATGTTAATAGCTGGAGCCATCCACCAATAGAATTGCTCGACATCAGTATGTTAATAGCTGGAGCCATCCACCAATAGAATTGCTCGACATCAGTATGTTAATAGCTGGAGCCATCCACCAATAGACTTGCTCGACATCAGTATGTTAATAGCTGGAGCCATCCACCAATAGAATTGCTCTGTTTGGATTTGAAAAATAAAAAGTTGGTTGCGTCCAGTCAGTTATTGCTCAGTGCACAGTGAAGATGGACGTCTCCCGGCTCTGCCCGGTACAGCAAGAACATTGAGCAGATCATTGCGTCATATCATAGATAAGTTACTGTTATCTAAGTAAAATTATTGTTTAGAATATTAAATAGTAGATAATAATAGAAGAAGTGACAGGATCTTATATAAACCTCCTCCACTGATATATTATCATTATGTGGGACATGTCACACTTGCAATAAAGAGACTACAGCGCATAGCTGGCTCCTCACATGACAGAGATCACCAGCACCTATCAGTCCTCATTGCCTTACAATAAGGTAGGTCAGTCCGTTGTTTCGACAGGAATAATCGCACTGTATGCAACACCCGTTTTCCTTTTAAATTTTACAGAATATGTTAGGCTATGATTAGAGTCTCCAACGCAGGTGTGAACACAGCCTTACACAGGATCATACTGGAGGCACACGTCTTGTATTTGGTGTCCCTAAAGAAATAAAAGGGCTTCTGTGCGTTTCCGTAGGCTTCCAGGTCATCGCAAAAGATAGGACATGTCCTATCTTTTTGTCATATCTTGCGGATTGCAGACCCATTCAAAGCAATGCGTCCACACTGTAATTTGCTTACCCTACGGTCATGTGAAAGGGACCTAAGAACGAGGGATCTGAGGTTTTCCAATGGTCAACTTCCCTGTCACAGCACATAACAGTGGAAGATTATAGCATACTATGTAATATTATTAAAATGTATCAAATACTGTATGTACAATAATGTATACTATGTGCAGTATGATATACTGTACACTAGTGTTCCTCAACTCCAGTCTTCAGGGCCCACCTACCTACTGGTGATGATCTGAGAAGATCCCACAGAATGATTACCTGTGGTAAGTCCTGGTGCACTGACAATAACTAATTACCTGCTCAATACTAAGGAAATCCTGAAAACATGACATGTTGGGGGGTAGTGAGGACTGGGGGTGAGGACCGGAGGTGAGGACCACTGCTGTATACAATACAGGCACTTCCTTTACAACCGGGAGAACGCCATTAATTCTCTGACATGGCTGTAGGGATTGTTTTCTTGTGTTAAATATACATTTTTTATTAATTAAAGAGGTTGTCTCATGGGAAACAATTATTCGCACATAGGAAATTAGCATTAAAGGGGTTTTCTGGTTTCATCATATTGATGGCCTACCTTCAGGCAAGGGCAGATTGGCCATAGACCTTACAGGGACATTTCCTGGTGGTCCGATGCACTCCTCACGGCCGGCCAGTGGAAGTTTATGGGGGATGTGTTTTGTGCTGGACGGTGGTATTTGGCTCTGTTGGGGTGGTATAATGTGCCACAATATGGTACTACAGGCCCGTCTAATTGTGTTGGCTCTGCCTCCCTTCAATTTGGACCTGAGTACAAAATGGGGCCACTTTTAGTATTTTCCCAGGGCCACTTTAAGTTCCCAGTCCGCCCCTGCCTTCAGGAAAGATAGGTGAAGGGAAAGGGGGGGGGGGGGGGAGGTCTGCGTGGTTTTTGGCATCCTTACGGATCAGCTGTGTAAAGGGAATTGCAGCTTCGCCCCGTTCACTTGAATGGGACAATACTCAATGGTCTTGCAGTGCCGCTACTAAGAAGATGGCGGGCAGATAGGCGGCCTCATATAAACAATAGAGAGAATGCAGTGCTTGCACGAGCACCATGGCTGCTTCAAACTGCCGATTCGTGGAGGAGAAGAGAGTCAAACCCCCACAGAACTTTTATTGATTAACCTATCGTCAGAATAGGCCATTGATATGCAGAATCTGGAAAACCCCTTTAAATGCAGCTATTTGGACGAATAGCCTTCTAAGTAATACATGGCGGCTTGAATCCAGCACACTTTTTGTCAGCAGCTCACCATTCTGGTTCATAGACAGGGGTCTCAAGCAGGGGACACCCCATTATGACATCTGTATGCTCTAATAAGGCACATGGACATAAGTCCTGATGTGGCAACCCTTTAAATTTCTATTATTTTGCTATCTGGGATAAAAAATACAAAGTTTACAGGTTGACGATATGAGCCATGTATTGGATTGAAGGATTATGTATGTTTGTTCCTCCTACTGCAATAAATATGCAAGCTTCACTGATCCAAGCATGCATGTTAGAGTAAGAGGAGATCACTGTCAACTAAATAAGTTTGACCAGCAGCTCATATTTATGGCTTCCATTTTAAGGACCCCTCTCAGTAAACTCCTCCACCATCTCTCCTCTCTGCACTACTGAATCTCATTGGATCACCTAAAAGGTATGGAAGAATGCTGGGAGTATACTTCAGGACATGCATGACCAAAAGGGTTTGACTACAGGACAGGGAAAACCTGCTGAGTGAAAACTATAGGATGTAGCCGCCTGCCAGAGTTGACCATACAATTCAGAAATCCATCAATAACAGAAAAGCCCCGCAGAGGACGGCTGCAAGACGGCAGTGCTTTCCTTTGGTGGAGAACAGAACAGAGAAGAGATGAACTACAGGACAGAGAGGGTGACATGAAAAACAGGCAAGGGTTGACTATAGGACATTGACACTCACTGGTTGTTTTACTACAAGGCAGAGAAGAACTATGGAGGACAACTTCAGCACCACTGTCCAGTACAGGAGGCTGAAACTTGTAAATAGGATACATGTACTTATTTTGCAGGTTGCAAGGAGAGAGAAGTCCATTTAGGTCAACAATAGGACTTGGAAACCTAAAAAGGTCAATTAGGTGACATGGAACTTTCTGGTAAATGAGAATGAGAAGCCTACCGAGGTTGAATACTGGACAAAAAAAACTATTGGTGTTGATCAAACCCACTAGGGTTAAACTGACGGAGATGTAAGCTTGCTGGGGATTGATAATGGTCAAATAAGCCTGCCAGTGAGTTCAGATAGTGATCATTGGAGGACAGGACTTATAATTAGAACATCAAAAGCAGAATCAAAATGAAGGCCTGAAGCATTGAATCAGGAACAAGCCACCTTAGGAGATACATGGAGGAGAAGAGTCAGGCATGGAACCAGGAACACTACCAGAAGGCACACCAGACAGACCTCTACATGTAAGTGATGAACGAGAAGGTATGGACTTTCAGAGATACAGATACAGTATCCATGTAAATGGAAATGTACACAGAGGTACATAGACATAGGGATGCGACACCCAAACATTGTGTGAGACCGGTAAGTGAAGATTGTTGTTTGATGGTAAAATTAGCTTCTATTTTCATCTAGGTGACATAAAATTATTAGATTTATATTAGTGAAAATGTGGTGTAAAAAGTTGGGTTTCCACCTGTTTGGTCTTAGTACGTTCCCCAAGATATCCTGCATCTGAAGTGTCTGACTGCCATAGAAATGACATATTTTGGGCACTGGGGAGTGATAGCTGTCAGATGAACGATGGTTCAGGTGACTGCTCCAAAGTATTTGGCAACAAAGGAGAAATGAGCGGAGAAGTGTTCCCCTGGGTCCTCCTTTTTAATGAAATGGAAGGTCTAATATTACACATTAGGTAAAGTTGTGTGATCCCATCTGCCAAACCTTATGGCATCCTTTTTCAGATGGGTCCCTACACTAACACTTTTATCAGAGGGGATGTTATGCGTAACTGCTATGGGACCCCAGACCCCAAAGAATCGGCATTGCTTTAATGCAGTACTGGTATCAGTTGATGTATCACATATGCAATATCTCTGGGTGTCCGGTTAAACAGAAAAGTCTTAGGGTAGGGACCCATCTGATTTGAGGTCGCCGTGACGGGGCAGATGGGCTCGCACAATTTAATTACATTGTGCGCTAAGAACCTCATATTTAATTTTGAAGCTGTAGGGAGAAAGTTGCACTTTCCAGTTTATATAAATATGTAGTAACTGAATTATCTGAAATTATCTGAGTTTTCTTAAAGATAACTCACTTAGGCTCTGTTCAGATCTGTATTGTGTTCCCACCAATGGCACTAACTAGTGAATTGAGTATTTTAGCCAGCGGTAGCCCAGCCTTATCTGTATATGAGAGAGATGTAAGGATAGGCGAATAGTCCAAGAAGGTGGCAAGGTAGTTAGACGCTGTGGAAATAACAGCGTACAGCACATAAGCAGAGAGACGTCTGCCTAATAAAGACTGCTTGAAATAAGCTATGTTGTTGTATAGGGCCACCTAGTGGACAAATTCGCGAATCAATGAACATACTGTGAGTACATTACTAGGCAGGGAGGCTACACTGAGAATTTTAATTATAGGAAATATAGAGTTCTAAGTATATATTTTAAGAGTAAATATTAAAAGTTACTTTTTAGAATTAGTGACACATGTAAACCAAGGGACACTGATGGTCCGAGTGGCCAATTGTAAATAATATCAACATATACTGGGTGCACAACCCCTTTCAGGTGCAGTTCTGCATTTTCATGCAGCCACCACTAGGGGGAGCTCAGTGCAAAGAGATGATTAGTTTCCAAAACTGCATAAACTCCTATGCACTGTGCTCCCCCTAGTGGTAGATGCAGGCAGACAGCTTTGTAATATGTGAAGCAAAGCAATTTATCAGAGTATTTGTACCGGTTGTTTGTTGTTGAGAAACATGGTGTTCAGAATGAGTATAAAGCACCAGCTTCCAACACAGAAGGCAGATAAAGTGTGTGAAGCCAAGGACGACTTTTATTTTTTAAAAAATTAATTAGCCCCTTCTACTTCTTTTTTGCTTTGTTTTTATGCGCTCCCTGCCTTCCCACAGCTACAACTTTTTTATTTTTCTGTTCACATAGCCGTATAAGGGCTTGTTTTTTGCGGGACAAGTTGTACTTTCCAACTGCATGATTTAATATTGCATATGATGTAGCGCCATCAGCTCCGTTCCCCCAGTGCATTCAGCTCTCCCCCACCCCAGTGCCTTCAGCTCCACTCCCCCAGTGCCATCAGCTCTCCCCCACTCAGTGCCTTCAGCTCTCCTCACCCAGTGCCATCAGCTCTCCCCCACTCAGTGCCTTCAGCTCTCCTCACCCAGTGCCATCAGCTCTCCCCCACTCAGTGCCTTCAGCTCTCCTCACCCAGTGCCATCAGCTCTCCCCCACTCATTGCCTTCAGCTCCACTCCCCCAGTGCCTTCAGCTCCACTCCCCCAGTGCCATCAGCTCTCCCCCACTCAGTGCCTTCAGCTCTCCTCACCCAGTGCCATCAGCTCTCCCCCACTCAGTGCCTTCAGCTCTCCTCACCCAGTGCCATCAGCTCTCCCCCACTCAGTGCCTTCAGCTCTCCTCACCCAGTGCCATCAGCTCTCCCCCACTCATTGCCTTCAGCTCCACTCCCCCAGTGCCTTCAGCTCCACTCCCCCAGTGCCATCAGCTCTCCCCCACTCAGTGCCTTCAGCTCTCCTCACCCAGTGCCATCAGCTCTCCCCCACTCAGTGCCTTCAGCTCTCCTCACCCAGTGCCATCAGCTCTCCCCCACTCAGTGCCTTCAGCTCTCCTCACCCAGTGCCATCAGCTCTCCCCCACTCATTGCCTTCAGCTCCACTCCCCCAGTGCCTTCAGCTCCACTCCCCCAGTGCCATCAGCTCTCCCCCACTCAGTGCCTTCAGCTCTCCTCACCCAGTGCCATCAGCTCTCCCCCACTCAGTGCCTTCAGCTCCACTCCCCCAGTGCCATCAGCTCTCCTCACCCAGTGCATCATCTCTCCCCCACCGCAGTGCCATCAGCTCCACTCCACCAGCCAGCTCTTCCCACCCCAGTGCCATCAACTCTCCCTACCCCAGTGCCATTAGCTCTCCCCCACCCCAGTGCCATCAGCTCTTCCCCAGCCCAGTGCCTTCAGCTTTCCCCCTCCCCAGTGCCATCAGCTCCACCCCCCTTGTGCCATCAGCTCCACTCCCCCTTGTGCCATCAGCTCCACTCCCCCTTGTGCCATCATCTCTCCCCCCTTGTGCCATCATCTCTCCCCCTTGTGTCATAGTCTCTGCTCCCCCTTGTGCCCTCCTGCCCCTCCTCCTGACACCCGGAGTGCACAGCACATTGGTTGCTATAACGCTGTACACTCCGGGCGCCCGGCCATAGTCACGCCCCACCACCTCGGTGTCACCAACTTACGTTTCCAGCAGGGGAGCCACCAACACTCCATTGTTCCGCGCTGCTCTGCGCCTGACGTCACACAGCGCGTCGGGTCATGGCGTGCGTATGTCAGGAGGTCACCATGGACGTGCGGGGGAGTGTCCGGAGGCCCCCTGCTGGAAAGGTGAGTATTCCGAGTGCATTGCGAGCCAGCGGGAGACCACGGAGCGGAAGTAATAGTAAGCGATTAACTCCCGCTCCGTGGTCACGTAACACAAACGAATCCTCGATGCAAATTTTTTGCATTAATACATTTTTTGGTGTCAAATTACTCGATTTAATCGAGTACTCGTTGCAGCCCTGATGCGGACTGATGGTAAAAACTTGGAATGTTTTTATTTTAGCACAAGGTCGCAACATAACAAAATGTGAAAAAGTGAAAGGGTCTGAAGACAAATGTCTATATACAGATGCGTGTAGCCTTCATGTTGGAAGCCTCTGCATACTTTTACTGACTGGTACAGAATGTGCTCAAATGACAGGAAGTAAATCTACCGTAATGGGCGAGGTAACACTGGGTGTTGTAATAAATCACATGAATGGAAGGCGCTTCTATGAAGTCGCTATAGACTTTATATACAGTTGTAACGTGATATATATGCGCGTCTCTGAGCTAAATCATGCACACTGCCGTATCCTTACATGGTATTATGCTATGGTGGAGTAGCCCACGACAGTTATTGTCTGGAATAAGCTCATCTAAACAAATTGTCCCATAATTAAAGATGACATTTCTCGGTTAGATGAACATGAGATAATTCTTCAGTTAGAAGTATTTTGAGAATTTTTTTTCCTGTGTCTAGATATCGCTCATGTTTTATTACTCCACCTCAGAAAGTTCTTCCTGATGTGTGCAGCGCTAGTGGACCCACATGCTGTGTAGCTCAGTCCTACCACCTGCAGAGATCGCTGCTTTTCTGCAGGCATCTGAACAAGCGTTTGGCCGTCTATAACTGTTGATGAAACACTTGTTCACTCAACAGTATTTCTCCCAACCCGCCATACGCATGCACACACGACGCAGCAGAGCGCGCATGTGTTCTCAACGAGGAGCAGGGACTCCTGTGGGGGAGGCTTATCTCCCTTGAAAACATGGGTACAAGCTTGAGCCTTCTTTCCCCCCAACATCATCATCAGGGGTGATTTACACGGGTGAACCGCCATATGGCTGATTTTGCTCCTGTGGACACCTTATGCCTGTTAGATGCCTGTATATTATATATTCACAGGCTATAATGCATAAACAATAAACAGAAAAAAAACCCCAGAAAAAGCAAGAAGTGATTGTATTTTTTAAATAACCCATACAATAAGGGCTTTTGCACATGACCATATATTTTTCCGCATCTGATCCGCATTTTTTGTGGATCTGACGCAAACCTATTCATTTCAATGGGGCTGCAAAAGTGGCCCCGCAAAAAAGATAGAACATGTTCTATTCTTGTCCATTTTGCGGACAAGGATAGGACATTTCTATTGAAGTGAAAAAGAAAATGGCCGCATGCACACTGCTGGGATTCATGTTGTGCGGATCTGCGATTAGCTGCACATGCCAGGAAAGCATATAATCCACCATATTTTTTGTCCTATAAGACACACCTGCCCATAAGATGCACCTAGTTTTTAGAGGAGGAGAATAAGAAAAATATATATTTTTCATTAGACCTCAGATCCCCAATCAGTGTTAATAAGACCCCAATAGCACCTCAAATAAGACCTAAGCTCAGATTCCAATGTGAATGACCCCCAGACCTCAAATCAGACCCCCAATGTGAATGACCCCCAGACCTCAGATAATAGCCCCATTACGAATAAACCCCCTCCTCATTCAGATCTCAGATCTGATCCCCAAATGTGAATGATTCCCAGACCTCAGTATTAGGGGTAGACTGAGAACTTAAAGTGGCCCTGGAAAAAGAGTAAGGCTACTTTCACACTAGTGTTGTTTGAATCCGGCGTTCAATTCCGAAACAGGAACCACCCGCCGGATCCGTAAAAACGTGTGAAAACGGATTACATTTGAATCCTGATCAGGATTTCGATCACAATGGAAAAATGCATTGGAAAAAACGGATCCGCCATTTATGGACTTTTTTTCCTATTTTTTGGGTTTAACATGCAAAAGCCAGATCCGTTTTGACGGAACACACGGCGCCGGATCCGGCGTTAATGCAAGTCAATGGGAAAAAGGCCGGATCCGGCGTTCAGTCAAAGTGTTCAGGATTTTTGGCCGGAGGTAAAAATACTGCATGCTACGGTTTTCTGAAAAGCCTGATCAGTCAAAAAGACTGAACTGAAGACATCCTGATGCATCCTGAAGGACGGACTCTCCATTCACAATGCATTAGGATAAAACTGATCAGTTCTTTTCTGGATTTGAGCCCCTAGGACGGAACTCAGCGCCGGAAAAGAAAAACGCTAGTGTGAAAGTAGCCTAAAAGTAGCTATAAAGGCTGAGCACTCACCACCTGGACCACACAGAGAGACGTACATATGTGGGCAATGGTAAGGCTACTTTCACACTTGCGGCAGTGTGATCCGGCGGGCAGTTCCGTCGTCGGAACTAACCGCCGGATCCGCCGATCTGCTGCTGCCTGAAAGCATTTGTGAGACGGATCCGGATGCGGATCCATCTCACAAATGCATTGCAAGGACGGATCCGTCTCTCCGCTTGTCATGTGGACCGACGGATCCGTCTCGCGCATTTTTACCGATCTGCGCATGCGCATGCCGGAACGACGGATCCGGCATTCCGGTATTCTGAATGCCGGATCCGGCGCTAATACATTCCTATGGGAAAAAATGCCGGATCCGGCGTTCAGGCAAGTCTTCAGTTTTTTTCGCCGGAGATAAAACCGTAGCATGCTACGGTTTTCTCTTTTGCCTGATCAGTCAAAACGACTGAACTGAAGACATCCTGATGCAAACTGAACGGATTACTCTCCATTCAGAATGCATTGGGTTAAAACTGATAAGTTCTTTTCCGGTATAGAGCCCCTGTGACGGAACTCTATGCCGGAAAAAAAAAACGCAAGTGTGAAAGTACCTTAACTATTAAATAATTTATTAGTACACAAATGCAGATATGACAACTAAAACATATGATAATTAAAAAACAATAATAGTTAAAATATACCTAATATGTAACAACTACTAGAATATGTAAAACTAAAAATGATGGCTGAGGTTGTAAAATCACCATTCCAATGTATGACAATAAAATCTACTTGATAGAGTGCACCATCAGGGGTGAATAAGAATGGGGATTTTGTCTTTTATAACATGAATTGTTACCCATTCCATTATGTAGTATCGGTATGTGGGTACTGAACAATTCGATGGAACTTTCGCCGATTAGAATAGACAATGAATGTTCGAAAACAGCAATCTGAATTCAAGACACATATATTGTTCTCAGTTTGATTGTATGTATATTATCGACAGTTCGGCATACACTGGGGTGCTGTGATTACACCTCCTAATGTGGAATAGTTCGATTGCCGTATCACTCGCGCACACAGTGGCGTCCGACGTGGCTTGTAATGTCGAATGGGGCAGTACCTGGTTACAGATTGTCAGCTGGAACGGCTCAGATGATTTTACAGTCCCTTGTGTTCACGATCTCCAGTTGCCTTACGAACTGTCTTCAACCGTGGGAAGTATTCGAATAGAATCTCACAATTACGGGACCAAATAATTAAATCGAGGCGTTCCTTCTATACCAGGTAAAAATCGAGCTTGTACATACCCACTCTGGTCCCCTTGGGTGGAGGACCCCCCCACCCTTTTTCCTCCTTGATAATGAAGTCTGAATTGGACACGTATTTGACTTCCCACTCTACACCAAGTAGATTTTATTGTCATACATTGGAATGGTGATTTTACAACCTCAGCCATCATTTTTAGTTTTACATATTCTAGTAGTTGTTACATATTAGGTTTATTTTAACTATTATTGTTTTTTAATTATCATATGTTTTAGTTGTCATATCTGCATTTGTGTAATAATAAATTATTTAATAGTTACCATTGCCCACATTTGTACGTCTCTCTGTGTGGTCCAGGTGGTGAGTGCTCAGCCTTTATAGCTATTTGTGTCCAAATATGACTGGGGGAGTCATTAGGCCTAGTAGCACCCAGTCCACAGCTATCGTCAGAGTGAACCACCATATCCTTATACTCTAAAAGACTAAAAGTGGCCGCGTTTTGTAGTCGGGTCCAAATTGATAGAAGGCAGTGCCAACACAAGTAGACAGGGCCAGTAATGCCATATTGTGGCACATTATACCACTCCAAAAGAGCCAATAACCACAGTCCATCACAAAATACTGCCCCAAAAACTTCCACTGGCCGGCCATGAGGAGGGCCCAGGTGACTCCTGGAGCATCGGCCCACCGGTAAATTTTCCTGTAAGGTCTATAGCCAATCCGCCCCTGCACAGTACAGACCCCATTGTTCAGAGCAAATAAAATAAAAATCCACTTACCTCTCCTGCTCTAGACGCTGCCGCCTCCACTCCCAGGATCCAGCTTCATCTCTTCCTGCCGCAAGCTCTCCTGTGACCGGACACGCAGAGTCTGAGGTCACAGGACGCTGATGTCCTCACGCTGTGCGCAGTCACAGCTCAGCCGATGGCCGAGGACCAGAAAACGGCGAGTACAGAGCCTGGTGAGCGCAGCATTCACTGCTTCCTGGTCCTCCTGTACTAATGAGCGTTTTTCATAATGGAAGCGCTCATTAGTATTCCCCCCATAAGACGCAGTGACATTTTTTCCACAATTTGGGGGCGGGGGGATTATTCCGTCTTAGGCTACTTTCACACTAGCGTTTTTGCTGGATCCGGCAGGGTTCAGCAAAAACGCTTCCGTAACTGATAATACAACCGTCTGCATCTGTTATGAACGGATCCGGTTGTATTATCTTTAACATAGCCAAGACGGATCCGTAATGAACTCTATTGAAAGTCAATGGGGGACGGATCCGTTTTCTATTGTGTCAGAGTTAAATGGATCCGTCCCCATTGACTTGCATTGTGTGTCATACCGTATCCATCTTTCTCCGCATCCCAGGATGGAACTACAACTACAACATGCTGCGGTTTGCTCTCCGGTATGAGAACGGAACGGAATGCATGGGGCGGAAAATATGGTACATAGCGCTCTTTTTGTCAGAATTTGACATTTCTAAATGTCTTTCCTCCTTTTTTCTATAATTATACCATCAAGGTTATCAAATTATTGGCAGTGTTTAACCACTTTCCATCTATCAGAATCAAAATCTGTCCACTGGCTCATCCAAGCACAATGTTATCTCTGATAGGACACAAGTTGTTATGAAGTGTCAAGTTTCCTATAAAAAGTTCAGGAAATATAATCATTCCTTCACAGTTCTATCAATTAAAGAGGGCCCGTCCGTCCTCCTGACATGTCTGTTTTAGTAAATACTAAGTAATATATAATAGTAATATTAACATGCCCTCTGGAGCGTGTATTACTAGAATCCTTCATTGTGTGTTTCCTCTGTATAAATAAGGCGCATTCACATCACCGTTTTGTATTCCATTCTCGTGATCCGTCAGAAGAACAACAAAAAAAAAGGATCCTTATTTTGAGCATCATTTATGATCAGTTTGCATACGTTTTTGTCAGTGCCACTAGAGATCAGTTATTATAGACAGGAGAATAAGGCCCCTTTCACACGAGCGAGTTTTACGCGCGGGTTCAATGCGTGACGTGAACGCATAGCACACGCACCGAACATTTTTTTTCATACATCAGTTCTGAATTGAGTGAAAAATGCAGCATGTTCTATATTCGGCGTTTTTCACGCAGCCCTGGCCCCATAGAAGTGAATGGGGCTTCAATGAAAAACGCATTGCATCCGGAAGCAAGTGCGGGTGCGATGCGTTTTTCACTGATGGTGGCTAAGAGATGTTGTTTTTAAACTTTCCGTTTTTTATCACGCGTATGAAAAAAGGCATCAAAACGCATTACACCCGCGCGGAAAAAACTGAACAACTGAACGCAATCGCAGATTAAACTGACTGAACTTCCTTACAAAATGGTGCGAGTTTCCCTGAACGCACCCTAAACGCATCCGGAGCCAATCCGCCACGCTCGTGTGAAAGAGGCCTAATAGTCCTCCTAGCAGGACTTTTTCTCCCGTGCAAAATTACTGATTTCTGATGGAAGTAACACAAACTGATGCTCAAAATAACGGATCCGTGTTTTCTGTTCTGTTGACGGATGAGGCACATGCCACAACACACTTACAACACACTGCTCATTCATTCATTTCCATGCGGAATAAGGCCCCTTTAACGCGGTCAGTATTTGGTCAGAATTTTGCATCAATATTGGTATGCCAAAATCAGGAGTGAACCTTTACTATGATTTCGACCCACTTCTAGTTTTGGCTTACAAATACTGATGCAAAATACTGACTAAATACTAACTGTGTGATAGTGGCCTAATAGAAAAATAAAAATTACAGGAATTAAGAGTGCATTCTGGTCCTGAAAATTATGGTTGCCTATTCTGAGATAAGAATAACACCCCTGGCATTCCTCAGTAAAATCAGGTAAATGCAATCAACAAGTGCAGACTGATTTTCAGGGGCGTTGCTAGGGTCTCAAGATCCAGGCTCCAAGCCCCTACACATACTGTATGTGCCAAATCTTGAAGTATCCCCCCCCCCCCCCCCACACACACACACAAACACATAGTTGCACTAGCACTAAAGGCATATTGTACTGTGGATGGACATTACATTCAGCACTACCAAACATAGCAGTAATAAAGCTTTCTATAGAGTCTCTAGTATTAATAAGATCTGATAGATAGATAGATAGATAGATAGAGAAAATTTGGTATGCTACTCTAGGTTTCTCAGCAATATATATGCTGATGTTAGACATGTTAATTTGCATATATGTTTCCCAGAAACCAAGAGGAGCATTGCCTAGCCTACAATAGTCGTCACATATATTAACTGGTCTTCATAATAGAAATAGTACCCACCCTGTGGTCAACCAAGGCCTCTCAACTGAAAAAGGTGATACTGCTTTGCTTGGATAAAGGGCTTTTGTCCTGAAAGAGCTAGTTGCAGATATGAGGCTATCTTAGCTATTTTCCTATTAAGTATTTTTAAAAGGCTGAGAAATGACTGGAAGGATATGCTATAGTTGTGAAACACTCTTTTGAAAATAAAGATGAATTGCATATTTTTCATGTGCAGCTATCTCTTTACTTGGGCTTGTTAGAATTAAAGCAGGCATCCTCAAACTGTGGCCCTCCAGCTGTTGTAAAACTACAACTCCCACAATGCCCTGCTGTAAGCTGATACCTGTAGGCTGTTCCGGCATGCTGGAGTTGTAGTTTTGCAACAGCTGGAGGGCCGCAGTTTGAGGATGTCTGAATTAAAGGGTTTGTCTCATTATAGACAATGGGGGCATATCATTAGGATATGTCCCCATTGTCTTATAGGTGCAGGTCCAACCGCTGGGACCCGCATCTATACAGAGAACAGAGCCCTGCAAGGTGGTGGCTGGAGGACTCCGGTCCGGCCACCACCAAGCCGGCTCCCCATAGAAGTGAATGGGAGCGTACTATGCATGCGCGGCCCCCGCTCCCATTAATTTCTATTGGGCTGACAGAAATAGTCGAGCCAGCCGCGGGTCTATTTTCTCTGGCCCCAAAGAAAATGAATGAAGGACGGCTGCGAGCACGCAGTGCGCCCTCCTTCACTTGCGGGGCTCCGTTCTCGATATAGGTTGGGGTCCCAGACAATGGTGGAATATCCTAGTGATATGCCCCCATTGTCCATGATGAGACAACCCCTTTAAAAATAAACAAATCCGACAAGGGTGCCCCCTTTCCCCCCTTCTATACGTTCTCAGCATCGAGCCCCTAGCTGCACTAATACGCAATAGCCCTGACATCCAAGGAATACCGGTCAGAGATAAGTCATTCTCTATCTCCCTCTTCGCTGACGATGTCCTACTTACCCTAACAAATCCATTTATCTCCCTCCCTAACCTCCATGCGGTACTAGATCGATATAGTGTGCTTTCTGGTTATAAACGTAATACTGCTAAGACCGAGGCCTTGCCAATCAACATCCCCCCTGAAAGACACAGCCTTCTACACAGCAGGTTTAAATACACCTGGTGTACCCAATCCATTAAATATTTAGGGATCCAGCTCACCCACAACTACTCTTCACTCTATAAATCTAATTTCCCGCCGCTACTAACAGAAATGAATGCCCTCTTTACTAAGTGGAAATCTCTCCTAGTTTCCCTCCTAGGTAGTATAGCGGCCATAAAAATGTCTATACTCCATAAATTCCTATATCTGTTTGAGACCCTCCCGGTGAGGGTGCCTGCCGCAGTTCTGCGCTCTGTACAGTCAGCCTTACAAATTATTTATGGAACCATAAACGGCATAGGTTCTCCAACCAGTTTTTGGTGGCCCCTGCTACCAATGGGGGCATGGCCCTCCCTAACATAGCCTCTTACTATTTGGCAACGCACCTGAGGCATATTGCCTCCTGGTCTACGCTGCATTCATATAATCGTTGGACTGAGGTTGAGTGGCTGTGGCTAGCACCGATCCACCCGGGCACTATGATCTGTGGCTCCGAGGTGCCAGGCTGCTCCTCCACATGTTAACTGCTGGTAAATGTTTGATTGCACTTCACTGGAAAAGCCCTACGCCTGCTTCGGGATTCTGAACTCTACACTCAGATACAAAATATAAGAACCCTGGAATACTCTGTAGCACAGTGGAAGACGACGACTAGTTTTCTGAAATGTTGGCAACCTTTGGACACTCGCAAGACTATTCTACCTTTATGGTCATGGAGAAATGATCAGTTTCATCTTATATACCTCTATTGTTAGTTTTGTACAAGGTTTAATTGTGTGGTTCCTTGATAGACCGCTACAAGCGTATACTGTTTGTAATTTGACATATTTTTAAAATTTCTTTAAAATATAAATGGGAAAAAAAGAATAAACAAATCAATTTTACCAAATTGGAATTCATCCCAAGGCTCTAAAAACATTAAAAATCTAACAAACCCATTTTTTTTAGGATTCATTTCAGATGGAAGCTGCAATAATCTGTTTTCACTGGGCTCCTCCTAGTAGTTGCTGCATGAATGCAGTATTTTCATGTCGGGAAGAGAAGGAGTTCAGAGCCGACTACCCTTCCCTCTGTGCCCCGGTGGCAGTTTTCTGGTCTACTTCCATTGACGGTACACTACAGGACATGGCTTAAGGCTCATGGGGTCTACTGCAAAAGTTAAGTAGTATCATACACAACCACTATAAAATGCGTCTAGTAAATAATGGGTGCCGAAAAATCTTAAAACAGCTGATTGCCAATGCTGGGGGTGCCAGGAGTAAGACCACCACCACAGACACTGATCTGATGTTGATGGCCTATCCTAAGGATAGGTCATTCATACTGAGGTCCAGAAAAACTGCTTTAAGGGTGTGGGAGATATTCTGGTTTCAAGAGATCGCTCCATGACCTAGTGGTAGGAATCTATTCCGGTCCAGGTTTTCTTGCTTAGTTGCGATCCTTGTTGTCTCATTTAGGAATCTAGCTTTTCCTTTCAGCTGTTCTCTGTCAGCCACTCCCAGCTAATATATATTCTCCCTTTTCTGCTTCCCTTGTTGCCAGATATAGACCTTCTTTCCAGATCTTCTATTCTAACCTGGTGGAGTTGGAGTTGCTGCGGAGATGTTGGAACTGGTGCTGTCGGATCTCCGGTTCTCTCCTGTTTGTTGTCTCCCTTCGGGGATAATTTTTGTGTTGTTTGTCCTTTCCCTGTTGTTACCCTAGGTGTCAGTGGTGAGGACTAGTGCTCCCATCTCCCTACTCACTACCTAGGGCTTATTTCAGGGTAATCCAGGGAGAAGGCACGTGATTGGTGTACAGTTTAGCAGCCCGTCTAGGGATGTCAAGGTAGCCAGGTGCCAGTGCTAGGTGAGTTAGGGGTCACCACTCCTCCCTCTCCCTAGTAAAAGGGTACTGTCACGGTCCCTCAGGTGACTGGTGTCAGATCAGAGAGACTAGCTGAGCGTGAAGGAATCTAACTGCCTCCTTGATTTCTCTTTATTCAGTGTTGATAGGGTTAATGACCACTTCCTTTTTCTAAGCTGTTGCTCAGTGGTCATCACTTCTACCTTTATAGTCTGACCCCACCCTTAGTAGATAGCTTCATTTGGGTTTGGCTGAGCTGGTGTGAGGTCGTTTCTGGTTTTCCTGTTCTTCTATCTCTATAGAAGTTAAGTGTCGTGTTTGTTTGTATTTGTTATATTCCCTGTTGTTGTATCTGGGCCCGAGACAGAGACTTCCATTCGTCCATCTGGGGAGGAATGGGTGGTCTCTGGTCCTAAACTTATTCCAGGGCCTTATAGGGAAATCAGGGCCTAGGTATCCTGCATATGAATATTCCTACCTTCAAGGTCTGTTCATATTGTTAGGTAGTCAGGACCCGGATTAGGGTTGTCTAGGAGGTGACCTGTTTCTTCCCTAGTTTCCAGGCCCAGTTACTGTTCCTCTTCCCTCCTGTGTTCAGTGTGGAGTTTTCCCCCCACACCTATAGTGACAGGTACTCCCCTTCCCTCTCCTCTGCGCCGCACGTCTGCTATCTGCCATATCAGACGTGATAGATCTGGATGAAAATATTTTAATAGTATAGTGGCTCACCCTGTATCAATCACGGAGTGGGTGCTGCAAAGCCCAATTGACTCACCCTGGCAATAGATTTGAAAATAAAATAATACTAATATGGTCTGAGTACTCACCTATTAGGAAAATAGAAACCAAACAGTCCAGGGAAGATAACTAAGTATTTAATAATGATAAAATATAGACAAATAGGTAAATATACTTAAAAAAGTTAGTAATATACTGTATATTTAAAAATAAAATTTAAATCAGACCATTCACTAGTAAATTCATCCACTAGTAAGTCAGCAATGCATGTATAGAGCCCCAAAAGCCATATGGTAAATTACAATATTAGTAAAAAAAATCTAATGTGATGGTATGAACTGATGTAGTTCAAAAATAGTCCAAAAACTGGATGAACTTATGGACATGCTCTAGCTACTCAGTCGACCTTTGCTGGGAATATCCAGTTTTTTGAGCAGTTGCAAGGTCTGTCTCTTGAAGTTACAGAATTGAGGGCGTCGGTCCTTCAGCAGCAGCAGCAGCAGACCTCAAGCCCGGTGGTTGCTATGGGTAACCAGGTCAATCCAGAACCTAAGGTTCATTTTCTGGAGGGAGAGACAAATTTGTGGTGTTCTGAGAAGCCTGTAAGTTATATTTCAGGCTGCGCCCAAATTCCTTTGGTAATGAGGAACAGCGGGTGGGGATTGTTGTCTCCCTTCTCCAAGGGAATCCTCAATCTTGGGCTTTTTCGTTACCAGCTGGTACCCAGGCCCTCCGGTCAGTAGATGAGTTTTTTGAGGTTCTGGGTCTCATATACGATGACCCTGACCGAGTCTCCCTAGCTGAGTCTAGATTACTGCAGCTTCAGCAGGGAGATCGGTCAGCTCAAAGGCACATATAGAGATAGAGTTTCGAAGGTGGACCCGGCTCTCAGGAGCCAGTTTTGCCAGGGGTTGTCAGAAAAAGTAAAAGATGTGCTTGCGCTGTATGAGTCTCCTAAATCCCAATGTCGCTATCTATAAGAATTGATAGACGCCTTAGGGATAGGCCGAGGAGTTCTTGTCCTCCAGAGACTTTTCTCAGGCAGGAGTCTGTTTGTTCTGACTCAGACGAACCTATGCAACTAGGGGGGAGCCACTCGTCAGACTGGTCCTCCTGGGGCTCGCCGTAAGTCTGGGGTTTGTTTTTTCTGTGGTTGGAGGGGTCATTATATTAGAGCTTGTCAATTCATACCCAAAATGAAACAACCGTTGGAAAACTACTGACCCCAGGTTGTTACAAGTAGGTTACACAAAACATAGAGATACACATAAACGGTAATTAAATATACTATGTTAAATAAACCCGGAAAGAGTAAGTAAAAACCCACTCAGTGTACATGAATACACCAACCAACAAGAATAAACTGAGATGGGGGGCGGAGTTTGGCCGCTGAGCTGCATGGCTGCTGGTGACTGAGCTCCTCATCCTAACCGGCACAAACCCCCTTTTATAGCACCTTTCAGAAGCTTAAAATGGGCAAAGTGGGGAGAGATCGCCCCAGGGAACCTACCGACCCACCTGTGAGCCGCTCCAAACAGCCTGACATGGAGCAATTCCTGAGAAAAGCTGCCAAGGGCACCGCTGCAGGGACGCCTAAGATGGCGCCGGCTCCTTCTCTTCATTCTGATGCGGATGAATTTTCGGAAGCGGGAAGTATTTCGGATGCTTCCGAATATAAAAATCGCAAGCGGGGAACAAACCTTTCAAAAGCGATCCTTCGCGAAATTCTGGACTCTGCGCTGGCTCCCCTGAAGCAGGACTTGACTGAAATAAAGACCGATCTCCGATCCATCGGCCAGAGAGTCGCTGCACTGGAAAATTCGCAAGATGCGATTATTCGCTTCGGTGAGGAAACATGCTCCACCCTTGGTTCGCATAAAGATCTTCTTAACGATGCCCTCCTGCGAATTGAAGATCAGGAGAATCGCAGCCGTAGACGTAATATTCGCATCCGCGGTCTCCCTGAAATATTCGCATCGGAAGTTCTTGAAAAAATCGCGAAAGAAATATTGCGAATCTTTTAAATCCAGAAAGAGCAGCAAATATTGTCATTGAACGCATACACCGCGCTCTTCGTCCCAAGCCAAAGGCTTCAGACCCTCCGAGAGATGTTGTCTGCGGTATCCTCAGTTTTGTGGACACTGCGGCTCTATTGAAAGCCAGTAGAGAGGCGGACCGCCTGGAATATGAAGGCTCGCAGCTGCAGTTCTTTCAGGACTTGGCACCTTCCACGCTGGCAAAGAGACGTATTTTGCGTCCGCTTCTTGAAGTTCTTAAATCTTCCGGGACCCAGTTCCGCTGGCTGTACCCCTTTGGCTTGGCCGTCATCAAAAACGGACGGCAGATCACCATACGCACGCCTCAGGACTTATCCGGGGCCTGGGTCCCACTGGGTATTGCTCCGATTGAAATTCCGTCCTGGATGCCGGCAGACCAGGGAGATCCTGTACCCTCGCCTCCGACTGCAGACACCTGGTCCCTTGTGCCTACCGGGAAGAAATCCCGTCCCAGTCAGAGTTCTCAGGCCTCCGCTGCTGCGGGTCGCTCTCCTCATCGCTGAAGCTTCTCTGCTAAGATGGTCACCATTTTTGCCGTCCACAGTTCCGGTGTTCTCCTGAAGTGGACCTCCGAAAGTTACAGTTTTCTCCTGTTATACTGTTCAGGACATGCATCGGAGTCGTCTAGTCTTTTGACAAGGCCTTTCTGGATGTATCCAGGCCTTTGTTCACCTCCCTGAGGACTTCACCTTCCTGAATGTTATCTACCTCTCCCCTCCCACCCCATCTGCAAAGGGGATTTGTTTGCCGTTGTTTCCCTCATTGACTTCCTTGTTACCTGATGGCCTTTTCATGGCCTCTTCCAGCTCTACGAGACCCCCCCCGCCTGATGGATCCCGGCACCAGTCCGTGATGAGAAAGGATCCTCTGATTCCCAGGCGCTCCGTGGAGCTCTTAGTTCTGCATTATGTGATTATGATTTACTGTTTGCCTTATTGTCTACCTTCTTTTGCCCTCATGTGTTTCCCCTTTTGTGTCCTCTTATCCCATCCTAATGTTCTTTCTGGGTTCGCTCAGATTATGATTGATTTGTGCTTTCCTACTGACTTAACATGGCTTCTCTTATAGTTTCCTCCCTTAATGTCCGGGGCCTGAACGAGCCGTGCAAAAGATCCCAGGTGATTTCCTTACTACAAAAAGACAAAGTCTCAATAGCCTTTTTTCAAGAAACACATTTCCGGGCAGGTAAGATTCCCAATCTTCCTTCCAAAAAGTTCACTCAGTGGTTCCACAGTGCGCAGACCTCCGCTAGCTGGGGTGTCAGTATTGCCATTCACAAGCAAGTACCCTTTGCGGTTGCAGCCTCCTCCTCGGATCCTGATGGCCGATACTTATTTGTGAAAGGCTCTATAGCAGGCACACCGGTTACACTGGCCAATATTTACGCGCCAAATAGGGGACAGGTTGCATGGCTGGTTCAGACCCTCGCTGCGCTGGCTGCATTCAAACAGGGTATGGTAATTCTGGGGGGAGATTTTAATGTGACCCTAGACCCACTCCTGGATTCCTCCTCGGGGAAATCGGCTATCACTCATGTACGTCTTAGACGCTTGAAGGTGGCTCTGCGTAAACTAGGTGTTATTGACACCTGGCGTGCCCTGAACCCCACGGGTCGTGACTACTCGTTCTACTCCCATGCCAAGTCCTCACACCACAGATTAGACTATGTCTTTCTCTCCTCTGAGCATGTCAAACAAATTGTAAACACCCGAATAGGCAACATCACGTTGTCGGACCACGCCCCTGTCTTTCTGACAGTTTCGCTGTCCACTCTCCCTACACGCGAATGGAACTGGCGTCTCAATGAGACCATCATCCAGGACCAGGTGTCATCTGAGAAAATAGCCACCTCCCTCCAGGAGTTCTTCAGTACTAACACCGCAGGTCCCTCCCCTCCCTCCCCGGCTGTCATCTGGGAAACCCACAAGGCCGTGATCCGTGGAGAGCTTATCGCTCTCGGCTCCCATCTTAAAAAACAAAGAGCCCAGGCCATGTCCACCCTCCTATCCCGTATCGCCACCCTTGAGCTCAGCCATAAGCAATCCCAAGCGTTAAGCCTTGCGGAGGAGCTTTCGGTCGCGCGATCTCAATTAAAAGACATGTTGAACGTTACCTCGGCTAAATTACTCCTTCGTGCGCGCTTCAAATCCTACGCACATGGCGACAGAGGGAACAAACTTATGGCGGCGCTAACTAAACAACAATTTTCTGACTCCTTCATACCGGCAATCAAAGATGCGGCGGGCAATCACCTTAAGTCCACCCCTGATATAGCCAAAGCATTTTGTGCCTTTTACGAAGACCTTTACAACCTCCCGGCCCCTCCTGGGTCATCTCCCTGTTCTGTCGCGGAGGCCTCGAGTAAATTCCTATCCTCCCTTCAGCTTCCCTCTATATCCCCGGATCAGTCCTCCCAACTATTAGCTCCCATCTCCGGCCCAGAAGTCCTGAAAGTTCTAACCATTATCCCCTCCGGTCGTAGTCCCGGCCCTGATGGTTTCACCATCTCTTATTATAAAACGTTTAAATTTGTTCTAGCCCCTCAATTTAGCTCTCTATGTAATTATCTCCTGGGTAGTGGCCACCTCCCTGCCCAGTCACTCACAGCCCACATCACCATTATTCATAAGGAGAATAAAGACCCGTTGCAATGTGGCAGCTACCGCCCTATCTCCCTACTAAACACGGACATTAAATGGTGGGCTAAGATCCTGGCTCAACGGATTCAAAAAGTTCTCCCGGATGTTATTCACAAAGAACAAGTTGGCTTTGTCTCTGGCAGACAGGGTAATGAGAATACTGTTCGCCTCCTTCATCTCATGAACTGGGCACGGTCCACCTCTACTCCGCTAGCTCTGCTGAGCACTGATGCAGAGAAAGCTTTTGACAGAGTGAGCTGGCAGTATATGTCACTGGCTCTGTCGAAGTTTGGCTTTCCTGACCAACTCATTTCCGCTATTCTCTCTCTGTACTCAGCCCCCTCTGCCAGGGTCAAAGTCAACGGCACTCTTTCACCCGCCTTTGCCATTACTAATGGCACTAGGCAGGGTTGCCCTCTCTCCCCCTCGCTTTTTGTGATAGTCATGGAAACTCTCCTGTGCAAAATCAGGCAAGATCCCGATATTGAAGGTCTCCAGAGAGCCTCCCACACTCACCTCACGGCGGCATTTGCAGACGACCTCCTTATTATGACCACCAACCCTGAGAAATCCTTCCCCCGGCTACACTCTATATTTGAAGAATTCGGTTGGGTCTCCAATTTCAAGATCAATTATAGCAAATCCCTTGCCCTGAATGTCACCTGTAAACCCGCTCTTGTTGCGTCGCTTAAACGCTCCACCCCCTTCACTTGGGCCGCTCGGGACATCACATTTTTGGGGATTCACATCTCTGCGAATCTGTGTGACCTTTATAGCCTTAATTACACCCCTATGCTCAACTCAATTAAATCCCATCTACAGTCGGTTAAACTTCCCTTCATCTCCTGGATAGGCAGGAAGAATTATCTCAAGACCTTCATTGTCCCCAAACTCCTATACCTGCTGCAGACGTTGCCCATTTGGCTACCACGCTCGTACTTTACAGAGTTGCGTCGGAGATTCTCCCTTTTCCTCTGGTCGAACAAACCATCTAGGATAGCTTATTCCACATTGACGAGGGAAAAGAGGTTTGGTGGCTTCGGCCTTCCCGATGTCCACCTGTATTACACTGCCACGCACCTGAATAGGTGCTTCTCTCTTCTCTCCCGAAGCCCCCCAAACCTATGCACAGCTCTAGAGCGAGGCCTAGTTACATATAAAGACTATCTCGTCCTGTGGGGGGTCCGTAGCTGTACGCCCTCACATTCCTTTGCCTCCCCCATTTGGAAGGGCATGCTCGTTGAATGGGCTAAACTCTATAGATCTAAAGATCTGAGATTCCCGAGCCCCCACCTCCCCTTGCACTTATTGCAAAGCTTAGTTCATCCCGAGACCACTGCCCCTTCAGGTGTTTGGTATCAGCTATCTAACCACACGCTACAGGAGGTTGTATCGGCGAGTGGGGACTTGGCATGGGACGCTATTCGGGCCTTGCCTGAGGTTCAAAAGCAATCCTTCTTGGCTCTTGCTGCCTTTCGCAAAGATATTGCGATTTTGAAACTCCCTCCCTTCTGCACGGAAGAATCCACCTGGCTGGAGAAGAAACTAGATATGCCGATCCCCCCGAAGAAGCCCTTGTCAACTCTCTACAAGGAGTTACTCTCTTCCACACCCCCAGTACTATCCTTTTTAGTGGCCTGGGAGAAGGAGCTCTCGTACCGCCTCTCGGAACCCGAAAAAGCATTTATCCTCTCCAATTCTCACGGATTCAGTCGTTGTATCAAAATACAGGAAAATTCCTTTAAGCTTCTTACACGTTGGTACAAAATGCCTGAATTCCTCCATAATCTTAACCACGAAATACCAGATCAGTGCTGGAGGTGTGGAACAGAGAAGGGGTCCCTGTCTCACATATGGTGGTCATGCAGTCTAATCCGTCCCTTCTGGACACAGATTGAGAGCCTAATCGGGCGCATTTGCGGCTCCCCTGTAAGTTTAGACGCGCAATTAGTCCTGCTTTGGTGCCCCAATGTGTCCCTACACCCCTTCTAAGAACAGCCTACCAACGTTACTTCTAACCGCTGCCCGCCTGCTGGTACCTCTGTTGTGGAAGAACGACTCTGCACCCACGCTGCTGATGTGGCAAGAGAAAGCGGATCAGATATGTCGTTTTGAAGAACTGGCTCATTGGGAATCCCACACTCGCCCTCGTTTTCTGGACATATGGAGTCCCTGGAAAGCCTATCGTCACCCGGCGTCGTGACGACCCTGTCATGATCTGTCCGACATCGCCGTTATTGGACTTGCCTTCCTCCCCCCCTCCCTCTCCCTTCCTCCCTTCTTCTCGTATGTGATTTCTTTGTCCCTGTCCATTGTCCTGTTTGTCTATGTGTGTTTATTTCCCCCCTCATTTGTTTGTCTATTGTTATATTTGATTGCACTATTCTGATGCCATCTGCGTATGGCGTATGCTGTACTGTGGCACTTTCTAACTATTTGCTATCTCAATAAAAAGAGATTTGGTTAAGAATAAACTGAGATTAATCTCAGTTTATTCTTGTTGGTTGGTGACCCCAGGTTGTGCGGAGGATGACAACCTGGGTTAATACATCTCCTCCATACGAACTTCTCCGTTTTTTTGCCAGCTATGGTAGTTTCGGGTAATAAAACTGACATGATTTCTGTTTTCTTAGACAAAGGGGCGGGGGTCGTTTGGTGGATGCACGATTCGCTCAGACTCTGGGTTTTTCTTTTAGTCCTTTACCTAGATCTATCCCCATATTCGCTATTGATTCTGCTCCTCCTATTTAGGGGAACTAACACACATTGTACATACATCTTCGGATGGGGGCCCTCCATATTGAGTTTATATCTTGCTATGTCCTTGAAGGTCTTCCCACTCCTATGGTATTAGGTTTTCCCTGGTCGATAGCGCACAATCCTGTTGTTGATTGGCAGGCCAGGGAGATATTGGAGTGGAGTGAGCATTGTAGGGACAATTGCTTAAGTAGCAGTTGTTCAGCCACCTCCATTACAACCCTACCAGCATTTGTGTCCGACTTTTAATATGTTTTCTCTGAGAAAGGGTATCAGGAGTCAGGAGTTACCACCCCATCGTCCGTATGAATGCCCGGTTAACCTGCTCCCTGGAGCAAAGTTACCTAATACCAGGTTATATAATCTTTCTAGCCCCGAAAGACAAGCCATGAAGGACTATATTTCCGAGAGTTTGGCTAAAGGACATATCAGACACTCTTCTTCATCCGTTGCTGCAGGGTTCTTCTTTGTGAAGAAGATGGGGACCTGCGTCCTTGCCTAGATGTTCGGGAACTAAATTGGACAACTATCCGAGATCCCTAGCCTCTTCCTCTCATTCCTGACCTTTTTAATCATGGTGTGAAAGGGTTTACCAAAATGTATTTAAGGGGAGCCTACAATATGATTTGCATCAAAGAGAGGGATGAATTGAAGACAGCGTTTAACACTCCTGAGGGGCATTATGAAAACCTGGTCATACCATTTGTCCTGACTTTTCACTTTTCACTATCAATATCTTTTGTCATTTTGTCGGCAGATTTCTGGTGATATATCTTGTCAATATTTTGATCTATTCATCCGATCTGGAGACACACAAGGTACATGTCAGGCACCCATACTGGTCCAGCCTGATGTTTCTCGACCTTTTATTGTGGAGGTTGATGCATCGGAGGTGGGGGTGGAGGCTGTACTGTCCCAGGGTCTGTCTACAAGTAAATGGTGTCCTTGTGCTTTCTTTTCTAAGAAGTTGTCGGCAGCTGAGAAGAATTATAATATAGGCAACATGGAACTTTTAGCTATTAAATTAGCGTTTCAGGAATGGCATCACTTTTTGGAGTGGGCAGCTCACCCCGTCACAGTGATTACGGACCATAAAAACCTGTTATACCTTGAGTCTGCTAAACGTCTTACCCCCTAGACAAGCTAGGTGGTCTTTTTTACCAGGTTTAATTTTATTATCACCTATCATCCGGTGGCAAAAGATATCAAAGCTGATGCGTTATCCTGAAGTTTTCCTGGAGGGGGTGATTTTGATGATCTGGTGTTTTTTTTACAAAAGGGGGTGGTTGTCTCTGCGTTACACTCAGACCTGGAGGGGATGGTGTTGGAGGCTCAGAGGAACGCCCTGGTCTCCTGCCCCCCAGGAAAGTTGTTTGTGCCTTTGAATTTGCGCCTTGAAATATTAAAAGAACACCATAACTCTGCACTCACTGGGTGTCACGATACTAGTGGAATACTACTGGAATCCAATGGCAGGGACATGGCCTGTACACAGGAAGCACCAGAGTCTTGAATAGGAGGTTGCAGGACTGAAGGATGCAGCAGAGCCAGACAGGCGGAGCCGTTACCGGTAGCAACGGTGCAGGACCGAAGGATGCAGCAGAGCCAGGCATGCGGAGCCGTTACCAGTAGCAACGGTGCAGGACCGAAGGATGCAGTAGAGCCGAGGTCAGACGAGCAATGGGTCAGGGCAGGCGGCACAGGAACGTAGTCAAGCAATCCGGGTTGGCAACAGGAGGTAGCAGGATGTCACAGAGTAGCAGGGTAAACCGCAAGGAGGAGGAACAAACCAGAGAGCCAGTTCCAAGCAAGAGGACTGCACAAGCAGAAGCTAAACACAATACTCAAGCAATTAGTAACAGGGGGCTGAGCTGCGCCTAGGCCATGTGACCAATGTTTGTGATGTCACATGGCCTAGGGAAAGCAGAGAGAAGGCCGCTGTGCTATTGTGAGTGCCGATGCCTTTTCAAAGAGATGTTCGCCGGGGGGCCCACTGATCAGATACTGATGGTCATTAGTAAAGAAAAACAGAAACCACTTGGGAAAACCCCCTTTAAGACAGCCCAAGATGCACCAAATTGCACCAAGAGTTATGCAAATGGCACAGGAAACATCAGCCTTAAAGGGGCTAGTTGTTGGTGTATATCAGTCGCAGATTTTGTTGCCCACCGTTCTGCTGAAGAATCTGCAACTTTTACATTGCTTAACCACAAAACCTTGGGCGCTTCAACCAGCAGCACAGACTTAAAGGGGTTGTCCAGGTTCAGAGCTGAACCCATACATACTCTTATTTTCACCCAGGCAGCCCCCCTGAGGCTAGTAACGGAGCATCTCATGCTCCGATGCGCTCCCTTGCCCTGTGCTAAATCGCGCAGGGCACGGGTTCTTTTGTCTATCATAACACTGCCGGGCGGAAACTTCCGCCTGGCAGTGTGTTTGGTGACGTCACTGGCTCTGATGGCGGGCTTTAGCGCGGCCCTAGCCGTTTTACTGGCTAGGGCAGCGCTAAATCCCGCCCATTAGTGCCGGTGACGTCACCGGGCTTCCTGGCAGCCCCACGGATCTCCAAAAAATGCCTTTGCTCTGCTCGAGATCTAGAAGGCAGGGACACCTGGGCACTGTCCCTGCCTTCTCTAAGGGTTGCCCTGCTGTCACTGACTGCGGGCAACCCGATCTGCAGCTGCACGATTAGCGTGCAGCTGCCATCTCTGAATGGACGTTCCAGAACGTCCATTCAGAGATGGAGAACCACCTCTGGGACGTTTAAAGTCAACGTGCGGACGGGAGGTGGTTAAGGCTGCTTTCACACTAGCGTTCGGGTTTCCGTTCGTGAGCTCCGTTTGAAGGAGCTCACGAGCGGACCCGAACGCAGCCGTCCAGCCCTGATGCAGTCTGAATGGAGGCGGATCCGCTCAGACTGCATCAGTCTGGCGGCGTTCAGCCTCCGCTCCGCTCGCCTCCGCACGGACAGGCGGACAGCTGAACGCTGCTTGCAGCGTTCGGGGGACCGCCTGGCCGTGCGGAGGCGTGCGGATCCGTCCAGACTTACAATGTAAGTCAATGGGGACGGATCCGTTTGAAGATGCCACAATGTGGCTCAATCTTCAAGCGGATCCGTCCCCCATTGACTTTACATTGAAAGTCTGGACGGATCCGTCCCAGGCTATTTTCACACTTAGCTTTTTTTTAGCTAATATAATGCAGACGGATCCGTTCTGAACGGAGCCTCCGTCTGCATTATTATGGGCGGATCCGTTCAGAACGGATCCGCCCGAACGCTAGTGTGAAAGTAGCCTAAAAAAGTATCAATGATAAATCTGGAGTGAAACTCATTAACATAGCTAACCACACCCACTTTTCCACCCACACTGGAGCGTGTGGTGTAAAAATGCAAAAAGTCGCCAAATTTTGCAGGGGTGCAAAACAAAGTTGCAAAAATTTGCGCAATCGCTTCCATTTTGCACAAGCGAGTGCAAACAGTCACAAAAGCCCAATTTTTGTGACTTTTTGACGCCAGAATTCTGGAGTGAAGGTAAGATAAATCAGGGCCTTAGTTTTGAAATGGAGAGCTCAGCTCCATTGAAGATAGATGTTTTGCTACCATC
Organism: Bufo gargarizans; assembly: GCF_014858855.1. Lineage (NCBI taxonomy): Eukaryota > Metazoa > Chordata > Amphibia > Anura > Bufonidae > Bufo > Bufo gargarizans. The sequence continues at coordinate 38,619,746 of NC_058089.1, forward strand.
ACCTCTCTTTGTATCATATGGGCGTCGGCTGAGTGCGATGTTAGGCACTGGTTGATGAAGCTCGCCCATTTGTTGATGACTCTCGGTGACTGTTACTTTACTTAATCCTTGTCTTTGTATATCTTTGTGTATATATATATATATATATTTTATCGTAGTTTAGTAAACTCTTTATGCATGTTAAGTCTATTTTTTCCTAAACTTCTGATCTCACGATAATACACTGAAAAGTTTTATTTCTCTGTGCTGACTGCTACAGAAGAACAACAATTGTATTTAATTTTCAAAAGTATAATACTGCAAAAATGAAAAACAGCCCCAAAAATCTCAAAAAATTGTTTTACATGAATAGAGTTTTAAAAACGACCCTTTTTTGACACAAATGTCCCTTTAAGTGACCAGGCTGTATGTAGCTAGCCGCCCTTTGTCCGCCTCACACTTGCCCTGAATGCATCTTTTGTTCTCAGTACTGCTTCTGCGCTGATTACATGCTATCAGCAATTTACCTCCACATGACCTATTTTAAACTATAGTAAATATCTATATCAGAGGTCATATCTCAGGGAAGCAGGAATTAAAAGAGGAAACAACAAGTGGTATAACCACATCAATTCCTGAAACCAAAATGGGAAATGGTTTTCAAGAAATGAGTAACCACAGGGAATTTATAGAATAAGGGGACAGCAGTGACAACATCCTAGCTGTCTCCCCCCACAAGCTAGACAAATCATAGTTCTTTGCATTTTCCATACAATATAGTAATACTATTCACAGCAAAATGAGATGGACAAACACACTGACGGCTATGTCGTGGTGACAGGTTCTTTTAACCATGCGCAAAGCCATAGGAAACATTAGATTTTTTTTTTTGTCAGCTTTTTTTTTTTTAGCTAAAATGCCAAGGCCAAATTTGACATGTTGGACAATGAAAACGTGTGGAAGCACCCTTAAGGCCCTCCAAACACATAATTGTAGCGTCACTCAAAAATAGAGTTAAAGAAGACAATCTAGTATTTATGGGGCGCTCCCAAGCCTCCCTGACTGGTGATGTTGAAGGAGTAAAGGATCAGGCGTATTGAATTATATTACCCAATCCTTTTTTTCTCCCAGGAGATAAACCACCACTGAGGGGTATGAGATATGTAAATGATTACAGGAGTGGTCTGATTAGAAACTGATTCTTGACACAAGAGGGCGTAAAAGTGTTTCCTCCTCTGCCCTATAGAAAGTCTCTCGGAGACTACTTTTGGGTAGCGTACCTCTTGGTAAGAGATCATTGACTGCAAGACATGCCTTGAAGACATTTTGCCCAGTTGACAGACTTTGAGAGGGGGCACATCATTGGACTCACAGAAGCAGGATGGTTGTTTCGATGAATTGCCCATCAAGGCCCAACAGCTTTTGACCTAGCTGTTAGGAGTATTTGGGAGCAGTGGTTATGTAAAGGCACGCACACACTACGAACAGGCTCCTGGCAGCCCAGACATACCGGTAGAGAGAATTGTTTGATTCACCAACAAGCACAAGCAGCTCCTATAGTTTCACTGTCTACCATCCAGACCCAGGTGGCACCTTTATTACAGACCCCTGTCTCCAGTCGGACCATTTCCAGACTTTGATCAAAAGAAAATTTGGTGTCATGGTACCCGTTATGTGTCCTGGTATTGCCAGCAAGTCACCATCGTCTTCGTGTCAGGGGTGTCATGAATGAGAAACATGGACTGCTACGGACTGGAACCATATAATCTCTAGTGATGAATCTAGGTTCTTTTGGGGATCAGAGGATAGTTGGGTTTGATTATGGAGGCCTCGTGGTGAGCGCTTCAATCCTGCCTTTGCAGTGGAGTGACACACTGCCCCAACTGCTTTTGTGATGATCTGAGAGCCATCGCATATGACGGTCAGTCATCCTTGGTAGTGATACCAGAACCACTAACTGCTAGACATCCTGTGGCCACGTGTGTTGTCTCTCAGAACATTTTTCAGCAGGATGGATGTTCGCCCACACGCAGCAGGGTTTTCCCAGGAATGTCTCCACCAGATTTCAACACTTTCTTGGCCTTCTGGGTTGCCAGAATTATCGCAATCAAGCATTTATGGGACCAGCTGGGACACCAGTTTCGGAAACCTATGAGTGTGCAGGATCTACAGGCCCAGATGCCTTTGTGGGCAAATGTGCCGCAAGATACCATAGAGAATAGTATGCCTCCATGCCCAAACGTATCTCATCTTGTATCCAGACTAGAGGCAGCCTAATAGGTTACTGTCACATCTGTGACAGGTCTCAGAAGGTCTGAAAGATTATCTACGCATTAGTGATCTGACAGCCTCTTTCGGTTTCACTTTGTCTGTGTGTTGCTGGTATGTCCACACCTCCTGTTCAGGTGTGGATCATGTGACCTTTACTTCACCCTATTTAGTCTGACTTTTCCCATCACTCCTTGCTTGGGATAGCTTTATTTAGTCTTGGAAGAACTGGAGTGTGGTTCGTGTTGAAGTCCTGTTCATGTATCATCCTCTGAAGTTAAGTGTTCCGCTTGTTGTGTTTTGTATTTACCCCCCCCCCCCCCCCCTGGTTGTTTACTAGGCCTCAGTGAGACGCTAGTTCCTTCACCAGGGAAGGAACGGGTGGTCTCTGCCCTGTCATTATATTTAGGGCTTCTGAGGGTCACCAGGGTTTTCTAGGTTTCTGTGTATGGGTATCTCTACCATCGAGAGGTGCCCATACGAATAGGAGTTAGGGCCAGCAGCAGGGTTTTTTAGGTGGTGACCCTTTTCCTTCCCTAGCGGTGAGGCCTAGTGTCTTTCCCTTTCCTTCTTGATTGTCTTTTGGTGTTCTCCCCTACTACATCCGTGACATTATCCCAAGCCAATACCGCCATTTTTGTTCTGATCTGTGCAGCTATGGATACTATGTCTGCACTGGTCGAACAGCTGCAGAATCTGACTTTGGAGGTAGCAGACCTCCGCACAACTGTCTTGCAGATTCAGGCTGCTGGTTTCAGTGGTGGGTCCCAGGCCTGTCCTGAACCGGAGGTGGCTCTCCCGGACAGGTTTTCCAGGGGTAGCGACCATTTCATCTGGTTCAGGGAGTCATGTAAATTATACTTTAAGCTGCGTCCATACTCTTCTGGGGATGAGTGTCAACGTGTGGATATGATTATTTCATTGCTTAAAGAGGACGCCCAATCTTGACCTGATCACCGTCCCTCCAGTCATCTACGATGACCCGGATCAGATCTCTCAGGCCGAGACCAAGTTACGGAGTTTGCGGCAGGGAGAACGTTTCGCGGAGACCTATTGCTCTGAATTTAGGAGATGGGCTACCGATACTGAGTGGAACGATCCTGCTTTCCGTAGCCAATTCTAGCCGATCCTGCTCTCACCTTCAGGACGTACTGTCCAATAAGGGTACTGCTTCCTTTGACACTTATGGTGGCAAGACACTGGTAGTTGCGCCTTGTGATAAGCCTATGCAGTTAGGCGGAGCTACTCCTGGCAAAAGCTTGGGTCATGTGAAAGGAGTCTGCTTTTATTGTGGCAAGAAGGGACATTTTGTGAATATTTGTCCGTACTTGCAGCATCAAGGTGTAAACAAAAAGGAAAAAACGTTTAATCCTCAAATTACTAATGGTGGTGTGGATGGGGAGCCAGAAAACCTACTTTTGTCTTTTACTGGTAGTACCCATTTTCTCCTGTCTGCTGAGGTGGCGCTAGAGTCCAAAACGGTGAAAATCTAAGCATTTCTCGACAGTGGGGCAGGAGTTAACTTGATTGATGGAGAGTTTGTACGCATTCATGGGTTGACTACTAATGCATTAGAGAAAAGTATTTCTGTCTTTGCAATTGACTCAGCACCTCTCACCCAAAAATGTCTGTCGCAGGTAGTGAATTACATTCATTTAAGAGTGGGTGATTTGCATCAGGAATCTATCTCCTGTTATGTATTGGAGAGTCTGCCTGCTCCGTTGGTGTTGGGCTTACCATGCTTAAGCAAACATAACCCTAACATCGACTGGCAAGCGAGACAGATTCTCGATTGGAGTGATTTTTGCATGGACAACTGTCTTAATGCATCATTCACTATGGTGCCCACTAAAACTGTACCCTCGTTTATTTCAGAATTTTCTAATGTTTTCTCTGAGAGTGGTAATCAGGAGTTTCCTCCGCACCGGGAGTATGACTGTCCCGTCAATCTTATTCCCAGGGCTAAATTGCCCAAATCTCGGTTGTATAATCTTTCGGTACCCGAAAGAAAGGCCATGCGAGAGTATATTACCGAGAGTTTGGCAAAGGGACATATTAGCCCATCCAAGTCCCCAGTGGCTGCTGGGTTTTTCTTTGTAAAGAAAAAAGATGGTACCCTGAGATCATGCCTGGACTTTCGTGAGCTCAATCGTATTACCGTCCGTGATCCTTACCCACTTCCTTTAATTCTGGATATGTTTAGTCAGATTGTCGGTGCCAAGGTGTTCCCTAAGTTGGATCTGAGGGGGGGCATATAATCTGGTAAGGATCAAGGAGGGGGGTGAGTGGAAGACCGCATTTGAGGGTCATTTTGAAAACCTGGTCATGCCCTTTGGGTTAACCAATGCTCCTGGGTTTTTTCAACACTTTGTCAATGACATCTTTCATCATCTGGTGGGGAGGTTTGTCGTTGTATACCTTGATGACATACTAATTTATTTGCCTAATATGGAGACTCATCAGGATCATGTGAGACAGGTGTTACAGATCCTAAGAAAGAATAAGTTGTTTGCTAAGATGGAAAAGTGTGTATTTGCTGTACAGGAAGTGCAATTTCTGGGTTACCTGCTCTCATCCTCAGGTTTTCGTATGGATCCCGAGAAGGTCCGTGCCGCGTTGGACTAGGATCGACCCGAAAATCTGAAATGCGGTTTTTGGGGTTTACCAACTACTACCGTAAATTTATCATGAACTATTCATCGGTGGTTAAACCTTTAACAGACATGACTAGGAAGGGTGCGGATATTTTTGTGTCTGGTCTGATGCGGCATTACAGGCCTTTTCTGCTGTGAAAGAATGTTTTGCTTCGGCCCCTATTCTGATGCAACCGGACGTGACTCCATTTATTGTTGAGGTTGACGCGTCCGAGGTAGGGGTAGGAGCAATCTTGTCGCAAGGTCCTTCACCTAGTAAATTGCGCCCATGTGCATTTTTCTCTAAAAAACTCTCTACTGCTGAAAGGAATTATGATGTGGGGAATAGGGAATTGCTGGCCATTAAGTTGGCGTTCGAGGAATGGCGGCATTGGTTGGAAGAAGCAATTCACCCTATTACGGTAATTACGGATCACAAGAATCTGGTCTACCTGGAGTCGGCTAAGCGACTGAACCTAAGGCAGGCTAGATGGTCATTGTTTTTCACCAGATTTAACTTCATCGTCACTTACCGCCCTGGGGTTGAGAACATCAAGGCGGACGCTTTGTCGCGTAGCTTTCCTGGGGGGGGGGGGGGGGTGTCTAATGACCCTAGTCCCATTTTATCTGAAGGGGTATTTATATCCGCTCTTTATCCTGATCTTGAGGCCAGGGTGTTGGAGGCACAGGAGGATGCTCTGGACTCTTGTCCTCCGGGGAAGTTGTTTGTTCCCTCCGAATTACGTCACAAAGTGTTTGAGGAACATCACTGTACGGTGCTTGCTGGGCACCCTGGGAGCAGATCGACTGTTGACCTCATCTCTCGCAGATTTTGGTGGCCGGGGTTGCGTAAGTGTGTTGAGGACTATGTGTCAGCCTGTGGTACCTGTGCACGTGCTAAGGGGACACAAACTCGGCCTTCCGGATCTCTGCTTCCATTGCCCATCCCAGCCAGACCTTGGACCCATTTGTCCTTGGATTTTATCAGGGATTTACCGAATTCTTCGGGAAAAACTGTGATTCTGGTGGTTGTAGATCGTTTTAGTAAAATAGCACACTTTATTGCATTACCTAGTCTACCCAATGCTAAAACTCTTGCAAAGGTATTTGTCGACAACATCGTGAAACTACATGGCATTCCCTCTGATGTGATGTCTAATTGGGGGACTCAGTTTGTTTCCAGATTCTGGAAAGCATTCTGTACTTGTCTGGGTGTACAATTGTCCTTCTCTTCGGCTTTTCATCCTCAGTCGAACGGACAGACGGAGCGCACTAATCAGAATCTGGAGACTTACTTGAGATGTTTTGTTTCAGAGAATCAGGAAGAGTGGTCTTCATTTTTGTCATTGGCTGAGTTTGCTATAAATAACCGTAGACAGGAATCCACTGATAAGTCGCCGTTTTTGGGGGCATATGGGTTCAATCTACATTTTGGTACATTTTCTGGTGCTCAAAATTCCGGCATTCCTGAGGAGGAACGATTTTCCTCTTCTTTGTCTTCTATTTGGCAGAAAATCCAAAATAACCTGAAATAGATGGGCAACAGGTATAAGTGTGTGGTTGACATATGGTGTATGAGTGGTCTGGACCTGAGAGTGGGTGATTCTGTGTGGTTGTCTACAAGAAACATTAAACTTAAGGTACCTTCTTGGAAGTTGGGCCCAAGATTTATTCGTCCATATAAGATCACTGCCATTGTTAACCTTGTAGCCTTCCGTCTTGAACTTCCTCAGGCATTGAAAATCCATAACGTATTTCATAAATCGCTGCTAAAGAAATGTGTCGAACCTGTCGAGCTGTCCTTCTTGCCTCCCACTCCTGTCATGGTGGATGGCAATTTCGAATTTCAGGTCAGCAGGATTGTGGACTCCAGAGTGCTCCGGAGATCCCTCCAGTATCTCGTTCATTGGAGAGGGTACGGACCAGAGGAGAGGATGTGGGTTCCAGCGACCGATGTTAATGCTAGTCGTCTGGTGAGAGCATTCCACAGAGCTCATCCTGATAAGGTTGGTCCTGGGTGCCCGGAGGTCACCCGTAGAAGGGGGGGGGGGGGGGTATGCTGTCACATCTGTGACAGGTCTCAGAAGGTCTGAAAGATTATCTATGCATTAGTGATCTGACAGCCTCTTTCGGTTTCACTTTGTCTGTGTGTTGCTTGTATGTCCACACCTCCTGTTCAGGTGTGGATCATGTGACCTTTACCTCGCCCTCGCCCATATAGTCTAACTTTTCCCATGACTACTTGCTTGGGATAGCTTCATTTGGTCTTGGAAGAACTGGAGTGTGGTTCGTGTTAAAGTCCTGTTCATCCATCATCCTCTGAAGTTAAGTGTTCCGTTTGTTGTGTTTTGTATTCTCCCCCCCCCCCCCCCCCGTTGTTTACTAGGCCTCAGTGAGACGCTAGTTCCTTCACCAGGGAAGGAACGGGTGGTCTCTGCCCTGTCATTATCTTTAGGGCATCGGAACACCAGGGAGGAGACATCAGCTTTTCTCCCTGGGCGTGCCCTCTGCAATCGGGCACGTTGCAGCCAGGGAGAAAGAAAACTCACCTTCTCCCTGGCTGTGACGTTCTGATTTTAAAAACTTTCTTAACCCTTTAGGTGTTCCACAAGAATTAAAGGAAAATGTAGATGAAATTTAAGAATTTCAAATGTTTTGCTGATTTTCCATTTTAATCAAATGTTTCTAGTAACAAAGCAAGGGTTAACAGCCAAACAAAACTCAATATGTATTGCCCTGATTCTGTAGTTTACAGAAACACCTCATATGTGGTCGGAAACTGCTGTACAGAGTAAGGGATCGTTCTCACTGATTTCTCGCAGTCACAGATTTATTTGCAGACAACCGGATTTAATGTCCAAACTGGTGCTTTATTGTGGCACTTCAGCACCCACACAAACATAAGCATCAAAATTAAATAAACACCTGCCCGTCTGGGCTCTAACTAATACACAATAGTTTTCCCTGACTCACCTTTAAGTACATGTTACACCCAGGGTCTCGGGCTGTAATACACTTACAGCCTGCTTCCTGTGAGATCCAGGGGGCTGGATCTCACAGGCTGTCACAGAAGGCAGCCATGATGCCTAAGTAAGGCATAGGGCTACCTTCCCTGCCATCTCTCTGTCACAGCAGCGCGAGGACCCGTTGGAAGCTCCCTCTCCACACATCGCACGTGCCGCAGTCAGCGCTGACCGCTGCACATCAAGGGTTAATGCGTCTGTGTTTTCATCAATGCCGGCACATACAGCAAGGGTACGGCTAACAGTGACTGCTGGACTCCTGCCGCTGATCAGGCGGGCGCCGCTCCTGCACCCGCCCGATCAGCCCGCCGTACATGTACAGCGCAGGTCCTTAAGGGGTTAAATGAAACGATTATTGTGCATTTCATTAACGACAACCAATGATTGTACTTGTTCGCACTAATGATTTCACAGACGTTGAGAGAGCGTTTTTGGTCAGATCACTCAATCATTTACATGAAACGATAATTGTTCATCTTCCATTGCTAGCGTTGGAATCGTAACGATTATCTGATCGTCTAAATCCACCTATCCAAAGTATAAAACATGCCCCCCAATGCCTGGGCCCCTCATATAAATTATACTTACCCCGCTCTCCGGCACCCACGTCGCTCCTGATTCCTACACGGCCGCAGCTGTATCTCCCCAAGGGTGACGCTAGGGAAACTCGTGCCTGCTATTGGCTGCTCGCTGAGCCTCCTTAGCGTCACTCGCTGGGAGATGCAGCCGCGGCCGCTTGGGGATCAGGAACTATGCAGGTGCTCGGGAGCACGGCAAGTATAATCTATATGAGGGCCCGGTCATTGGGGGGCATGTTTTATACTTTGGATAACCCCTTTAAGGCCTCTCTGTGTATCTTTACGCCTGCTTCCTCTGGAGGCCCCTCTCTCCTCCTTGATTGACAGAACCAGACAAGATAATTATGCAGAAAGGTAAAGGATGGGCTGGCAGAGGAAGCAGTGGAGCAAGGGTGTACAGAGGGGCTTGGGCCCGCCCTCAGTGCACTTAACTTTTCATTTGCATATGGATTAAAAGTACTTTTTTCCAGACTGAAGCAACAGATCACTAAATCTGAACCTACACATTAGTCTTTTGCTCTTGGAAGGTTTGGCCGACTCTACCCTGACAGATGATATCGGGGGAGACAAGGATTGGGCAAAATAAATATTTTCCCTGGTCCTTTTGTACTCCTGGAAGATAAGCCGCCACCAGAAGTGTCTAGTGGCTTTCTCCTCTCTCCCCATAGAATATATAGACTCGTTTGGCTATGTATGGAGAAGTCGGGAGGGAGTTGGGAGAGGTAGCTGCTGGCTGAGCAATCATTCAGCCACTTTAATCAAAAGTATAATTATATGATGCCGACAAAGCAATGCGAATTCTGGATGATAGACTTCCCAAAACTAAAGCATAATTTTGAACAAAAAGCCATTGTTAAATATTTGCATTATTTTAGGAGATACCAGAAAATACAGAATAGGAAGTTGCTTCCTAGAAGCTAAAACAGGAATTTTAGAGAATACTCAGAAATCAATACAAAAATCCCCAGATCTTGTGATAAACTGGGCAAATCCCTTTCTTTTTAAATAATCCCCTAGTAACCGTGCAGATCCCAACTCAGGCCGTCCACAGACGTTCCGTTATTGTCAGCAAATCTGTAGGTACACAATAGTCCTTCTGTTTCCATTTATGTGGCGCAGAGCTTGTGTGTGGTGTCATAGCGGTGTACTGTGTATAGCTACGAGCGAGATGGTGCCTCACCCACAGTATAAGATATATCATCTCACATGTGGATGAAATGGGGAAAACAGCACTTCATATGTAATAGCGTCTGGAGGATAGTCGGTACAGAGAAATAACTTGTGTCCGCTGTGATCACACTATTTGGTGGTGCATGGACAATTCTCTTGCATGGCCTTATGCGTATCATTTATCTGAAGCCGCCAGACCTTTCCAGTGTTCCCTTGTGGATCCAATAGCAAAACACTGTATCAATGAATAGGAAACCGCTTCTTGGTGCTGCCTCTCAAGGATACCTATAATTCCATGTTGTATGGAAGAGGGAACTTTTTATTTGTAGTGCTTCAAGGTAATGCATTTTGGGCTTGGACCAAATCCAGGATTGGCTTTGCAGGTGTGCAGGACACATCACCATCATCCGCTTGCTGAAGGGGGCACTATGGACTTCAGAACTTCCTGTGTAACACCGTGAACCCCCTCAGTATCATGATCAGTTGTGATCCCAGAAATCAGATCCTCATCAGCTAGACACTTTCCCCTATCCTATGGACTCCCAACAATTCTGAGAATGGAGGCACTGTGTTCTCCCGTTCGAATGGAGTGGTCATTACGTATAGTATGTTCATCACCACTCCACACGTCAATGGGACTGCTGGAGATAGTGGAGTGCAAGCACAAAGTTGAAAGGAGTGTCAGTGGAGAAAATAATGCTGCTGACTAAAACAAACTGGGGAACATGGGACCCCTTTCTCATGATTAGTGGGGATCAGTGGTTGAATCTCCCTGAAAAGACACATCCCATATAGGGGATCTGTAGTATTAATAGGAAAATCTTGTTTAAAGGGAATCTGTCCCCTGGTTTGAGCATATTAAAGTGTTACTACTGCCTCTTGCTGTAGCCCAAGCACGCCTCTTCCAGTATAAGTAACTGCCCACACCCGAACTCTTTGCCGCTGTCCCCCTCCGCTATGTGAAATCTCACGCAGGCGCAGTACCGCGGACTGTTTGCGCAATGTAGGAGCTCCTGAGGGCAACAGCTTCGAATGTGACACTGGGCATGCGCAGTGACAAATTTAAAGCTATTGCCCTCAGGAGCTTCATTGCGCAGGTAGTCCGCGGTACTGCGCCTGCGTGAGATTTCACTAAGCAGACGCAAGGAATCTGTGGGCGTAGTTACATCCCAAAAATCACACAGCGGAGGAGGGCGGCAGCAAAGAGTTCGGGTGTGGGCAGTTACTTATGCTGGAAGAGGCGTGCTTGGGCTCTAAAGGAAGGCGGGCTGGGCACTGTACGGGGGGTTACTGGGCTCCAGAGAAGGATAATAGCGCCCCTCCGGGCACCTTGGACGCTCATTTACATAACATATAAAGTTGATCTTATCGCTAATGAAACCATGAAACTTAAAATGAAGACTACAGCTGGAAATAAGGTATGTTATTGTACATGGCAGTAGTAACACCTTAATATGCTCAAACCAGGTGACAGATTCCCTTTAAGGATAGTTCTGAACCAAGTATTTCCAGAGAGAATACAAATACTTAGGCTACTTTTGTTTTTGCTGAACTGTCATGGATCAGCAAAAATGCTTCTGTCATGATAATACAACCGTCTGCATCCATTACGAACGGAGCCGGTTGTATTATCTCTAAAATGACCAGGACAGATCTGGCACTTAAACCATTGTAAGTCAACGGGTGCCGGATCCGTTTTCTTTTGCGTCCGAGAAAACATCAATGGGTGCCAAATTCGTCTTGCTCCGCGTGCCATGCCGGACAGAAAACTGCTTCTTGCAGCGGTTCTGTCTGGAATGGGAACGCAATGAAATGGAACGTAATGCATCCTGGTGCACTCCGTTCTGTTTTGTCCCCATTGACAATGAATGGGGAGAGAACGGAAGTGTTTTCCTCCGGTATTGAGATCCTATGACGGATCCCAATACCCGGAAGGAGAAATGGATATGGAGGAGCAGCCTTAGGCTTATTTTAAGGATATGCCGCGGACACAACAGCTGAGATGATGACAAGCTGACAAGTGACAGGGAGGTCTCGACTCCCCACCTGTTTGTAGCAGAACAACTGTACTTTATTGGGATCCGTTTGCATAAAACCCTGGAGCATTTGCCTGCAGCCTGTGTGTGTGTGTGTGTGTGACGGTTTTAAAAGATATGGCCAAACAGGACCAGACTGAATATCCAATGTGTTGGACTTATTATCACTTGTTTGTGTTTTAAAAGAGTATTTATTGGCAAAATAGCAAGAACAAAAATTCACAAAGTATGCATGTAAATACAGAAGAAAGAAGCATAAGCATCCAATAGCAATGGGCAGTGTCAAATATGATTTGAAAGAGCAGTATATACAAGAAAACAACCGTTGTAGAGCATTTGGGAACCTACAATGTGGGTTATACGAGTAATGTAATACGGAAAAAGGCTCCACTCCTGCGACTCCCCCGGTCCAAGAGGCAAAGCAATCAAGTATTTTAGGGACTGTTGTGTATTGGTTTATAGAGACAGGAAGTAGTGCAGATTAGGGGCGTTGGCACAGTCTAACAATGGGTTCCATGTTTTTGAAGTACTGCAGATTAGGAGCGTTGGCACAGTCTAACAATGGGTTCCATGTTTTTGAAGTACTGCAGATTAGGAGCGTTGGCACAGCCTAACAATGGGTTCCATGTTTTTGAAGTACTGCAGATTAGGAGCGTTGGCACAGTCTAACAATGGGTTCCATGTTTTTGAAGTACTGCAGATTAGGAGCGTTGGCACAGCCTAACAATGGGTTCCATGTTTTTGAAGTACTGCAGATTAGGAGCGTTGGCACAGTCTAACAATGGGTTCCATGTTTTTGAGAAACCTTCTCTGGTGTCATTAAGAGTAGCTTTTAGTTTCTCGTATAAAAAGATTCTATTGATCCTATGAATAACGACTGAGACAGAAACTGAAGGAGACCTCCACCTACAATATGTATTATCGAGGACATTGGAATGTATTATAGATGCTTTTAGGCTGTATTATTAAAGGGGTTGTCCAGGTTCAGAGCTGTACCCGGACATACCTCCATTTTCACCCCGGCAGCCCCCCTGACTTGAGCATCAGAGCAGTTCATGCTCCGCTGCTTTCCTTTGCCCTGCGCTAAATTGCACAGGGCAAAGGCATTTATTAAGAGTAACGGTGACATTCCTGGCTCTCCATGGGGCTGCCAGGAAGCCCGGTGACGTCACCAGCACTGATGGGCGGGATTTAGTGCTGCCCTAGCCATTAAAACGGCTAGGGCAGCGCTAAAGCACGCCCATCAGAGCCGGTGACCTCACCGAACACACTCCTGGGCGGAATCTTTTATTGTTATTGTAAACAAAAGAGCCCGTGCCCTGCGCGATCTAGCGCAAGGCAAGGGAGCGCGCATTGGAGCATGAGATGCTCCGATGCCAACATCAGGGGGGCTGCCTGGGTAAAAATAAGGGTATATGTCCAGGTCCAGCTCTAACCCTAACCCTAACCCTAACCCTAACCTGTATAAGCCTCGGCAAATATACAGGTGCTGAAAATGGAAGACCTCTCCCAAACACTTCAAAAAATCCTCTCCGGATATTTGTCCAGAACCATCTTACTATGGGACAGGTCCGCTATATATGGAGGGTATTACTGACTTCCTGACAACCCCTAAAACATAAAGGGGAAACCAATGGATAAATAACATGCAATCTAGAAGGCATCATGTAAACTCTATAAAGTATCTTTAGAGAAGTCTCCATCAGGGTTACTGGCCAGCTTCCTTTACTGGTTGCCATAGAACACTCATGCCATTGCTCCAGTGTGAGGGTCTCCCCCAAATCCCCAGTTTTTTTTGTTTCTCCCAGTTGTTTCTTATAAATAGATTGTATTTTATCCATTTTACAGTAAAAAAAATAAAAAACAATACAAAATGTAATGAGATGTAAGGAGATTACATGCATATTTTTGTGGATTTGTCCAAATCTTCATCTGCTGCCAAAAACCTGTCCGCAGGCGTGTCCTTTCTGTCTCCCATACATCTCAATCAAAGGCAGCACTGAGGATTACTGAATGGCGGCTAATAGCCACGGCCGCGCAGTGAGAACGGACCCTTAGGGCTCATGCACGCGACCATATGGCTTTGTTAGTGTTTTGCGGTCCCTTTTTTACGGATCCGTTGTTCCATTTTTTGTTTCCGTTGTGTTTCCGTTTCCCGTTCCGTTTTTCTGTATGCCATATGCAGTATACAGTTATTACATAGAAAAAATTGGTCTGGGCATAACATTTTCAATAGATGGTTCCGCAAAAACGGAACGGATACGGAAGACATACGGATGTATTTTCGTACATGTTCAGTTTTTTTTTTGCGGACCCATTGACTTGAATGGAGCCAAGCACCGTGATTTGCGGACAAGAATAGGACATGTTCTATCTTTTCACGGTACGGAAATACTGAAACGGAATGCACACGGAGACACTTCAGTTTTTTTTGCTGAACCATTGAAATGAATTGTTCAGTATATGTACCGCATACTGAACGCAAAATACTGTTGTGTGCATGAGCCCTTATAGTTACACAGGTAAGCTTCATTTACTGCCCTTGGCTTCACAAGACTCCCCATATACACATTGGGGCACATTAACTAAGGAACTTGTGACTATTTTACGCCTAAAAGTTACCTTTTTTAACCGGTCGTACGACAATAATTAGTTGAATGGATGGTTTTTATGCCGTGCCTACCAGGAGTAACGGGGGCAGGGAGGTTTCAAGAGCTGGGACTCCAGACATGGAGAATTTACTAACATTTACATTTGGAAACACATCTGGTGCAAATGCCAGGTGCAAAGACTGCCACAGATGCACCTACTTTATGACAAGGCGCACGCCTCGTCATAAATTAGACATATCTAGCGGCAGTGCAAGGGGCAAACTAAGACCAGCGTAAAAAGTCGGTCTTAGTAAATGTGCCCCATTATCGTCCACCACAAACGGGCTCACATGTCAGCGACTCCCCATTTCTGACTGCACATTGCTCTTTGTGGGCAGCCGGGCTGAGTGCAGTCAGAACCAATACTATTTTGCCCGCATTTATGCATATTTTATACCAACATAAAACTATTAGACCTTCCCACTTCCTCTGGGACAGTAACACATACAAAATGTTACAAAAGGAAGGCGTGTTCTGTCTTTGCATAGACACCTGCTGATGTGACCCCCATTGTGGATCCGCGTACACAAGGACAATTGCGGTGTTGGTTTTGTCCCTTGTGTGATTGTGTTGCTGGGTCAATGACCGATGCTGTGTAGATGGGAAAAGCAACGCCCCTGATCACATCAGTATGAATGACCTCTATACCCCGTGTACCTGCCATATTATACTTGTGTCCTCAGGCTACATGACCTCATGCCTTTACGTCTGGTGAACTGCTATACACGTGGAGACACTTTCTACTCAAGGTGCACAATCACATGAAATAGAAGTTGTCTAAAATGGCTTTTTTTTGCCTGAAAAGAAGTTAAAAAATAAATGCAAAAAACATCCAACGTCAGCCAAAACTACATCCTCATGGCACAAACGTCCGAATTCATCGGCCACTTCATGCAAGTCTCAGGGAGTCAGTGGGGGAGGTTTAAGAATACTTTCACACCACAAACGTGCACGTCATATTTGCGACTTTTTGTTCGTAGGGTCGGCACTTAGTGGAGGGTGGGACCTTCACAGCCCACCATATTTACTATAACTTATAGCTCAAGTCTCCTAGCTGGCGTAGATTCACGTTTCTGGTGCGCCGAGGTTCGGAGATGAGCCCAATTATTCAGAGTTGTCAACCTCTTAATAAATTAGGCGCACAGCGGATCACGACTGGCATGTGGGAATGCCAATCCTGATAAATCTCCCCCAGTATCTTTGTAAGGCTGCGTTCACACGGTCCTGTTGATTTTGCTGTCCACAAAACGTAAATACCGTCTTCCATAAATGTAAACCAGCTCCCCTTACGAACCACAGCCCTGTGCACGGAACGAGCCAGGCCGATCGCTCTTGTAGAATAAAAGAAGAAAAGATGGTTGCAGCACTTGTAATAACTTGGTTGCCTTTATTTCTTTCTTGTAGCATGTAACTCACATGGACACAAACCTTCACCCCAGCATGGTTGACGCGTTTCGAACACAGGTTGCGACTAAGAACACACCTGTGTTCGAAACGCGTCAACCATGCTGGGGTGAAGGTTTGTGTCCACGTGAGCTACAAGAAATCTTTTCTTCTTCTATAAATACCGTCTGTCTACATCCCGCACTTTCTGAGGGCCCCATTCTAGAAAAACCGACACAAATGAAACATGTTCTATAATTTGCAGAATGGCCACATGGATGCAGACAACACGTCACAAAGAAGTCACAAAAAGGGGTTGTGCTACAATTTGACGACAAAAAGTGGAGTAAAACTGTTCGTAAATGCGGGGGGCCCCCATCTTTTTTTTTACTGCATTACATTCTCGCTGTAGTTGTCCATCACCTGCAGTCCCATAAAGAATAAATGCAGCTGCAGAGCGCATCAGATCAGGGGAACAGAACCCCCAATTGTTAGGATGGTTCGGGGCCCCAGCGGTTAGTTATCCCTTATTCTAGGGCCCGCCTTTGATGCACTTTTGCCCCGATTTGCATATATTATGCAAACACGTATTTTTCCTAAATGCAGTAACGACTTGGGGAAAAAAAAAATGTTTTCAATCAGCAGGGTCAGCCCTAACAGGCATTATGGCCAGCTTAATATGGTTGATCCTGCTTACAGTTTATCTTTAATGGTGGATAGATACGCTGAAGATTTATTGTTGAAAAACAATTATTCAGATTAATTTGAGAAATTTCTGCAATGTGTGAATTGCCCCTAAAGTTCATGTATCCTGTCTGAAATTTTTGTTTGCCTGCACAGACTAGATACAACCTAATCACAGACAGTTCACTCCGGCTGCACACCCCAACTGTCAGACGTCACAGGCCCCGCCACAGTCTACGCACATAGGCCGCAGCAGCTCAACCAATGTGCAAAGGCAGGAGTAAAGGTAGATCCTACTTATGTACGACCCCCCATACTGTCAGAACACACTATTTTGGCCTCATGCACACGACCGTTGTGTGCATCCGTGTCCATTGTTCCGTTTTCCGTGATTTTCTGCGGACCCATTGACTTTCAATGGGTCCGTTGAAAACTCGGAAAATGCACCGTTTGTCATCTGTGTCCGTGATCCGTGTTTCCTGTCTGTCAAAAAAATATGACCTGTCCTATTTTTTTGACAGACAATGGTTCGCGGACCCATTCAAGTCAATGGGTCCGTGAAAAAACACAGAGGCACAAAAGACTGTCATCCGCGTCCGTGATCCGTGTCCGTTTTTTTCCTATCATTTTCAAGGCAAACTTGACTTAGATTTTTTTTCCACTTTTCTGGTCTGGTGATCCTCCAAAAATCAAGGAAAACACACGAAAGAAAAAACGGACACGGATCACAGAACAACGGAGCCCCGTTTTGCGGACTGTGAAAAAATACTGTCGTGTGCATGAGGCCTTTCTGGAACACCTTCTCACATCCATCAGACCAATACCTACTTTTGTCATAATAAGTGTATATAAATGTACTGCCACATTTTGAAGAATATGAACACAGACTAGAAAAGTGTCAGTTTTAGATTGCGCATTAAAAAGTTGCATCTGTCCCGGAAAGTGCGACTTTTAAAGCAAAGAATAAGTCGCACTTCACCACTCAAAACAGATGATGAAAAGTACACCATCCCTAGGGTGTAGTAGAAATTACACTGTTTTTGCGACAACTTCAGGAGCAAAAAGGCGCACCTACATAAATGGGTCAGAAAAAAAAGTCACAAAAAATTCTGAATTAGTCTAAAAAACAAAATAAGCAAGCAAGGTGCAAAGGTCCAAAATATGCGCAATTTCAGTAGTAAATGCGACTAAAAGAATAAGACTCTAAAACAGCATTTTTTTTTTTCCAAAAACAGGCGCAAACACTTTAGTAAATGTGCCCCACTGTTTCCACCAAATTCTGTAGTATGGAGTGACGTGTATCTACATATCTGCTGTATCTGAGCTGAACAGCTGAGTCAGTAGAGGGGCCGGGTGCTATAATTACACTGACTGCCAGCTACAGAATGTGCAGTGCCAGGGGGCACATCTGTGACTCAACACAAGTGTCATTGAATAGAGAAGAGGCAAGAAGGTAGGACACAAAGCAGTAACTGGGAATTAGAGATGAGCGATTTCCTGGCTGCAGAGAGCCTTTGTAGTGGTGTAGAACACTGTGCCTTGTAGTAACACGCATAGGGAGTCTGCTGTGGTAGTGAAACAATACTGTGAGTCCGTATGACATGCAGATGACAGGGGTCGCACTTAGAATCACTGCACACTTCACTTATTTGGGCAGTCACGGGGCCAAAACTGACCAAATAACTCAAGTGTAAACTCAATGTTAGCAGGGCCGATGCAAGGATTTTTGCCAACACAAGCGAAGCTACATTTTGGCGCCCCGCTCGCAGCTCACCTGGCCCTGGTCCGTCTGCATAAGCTGGCTTCTCCTTTGTGTGGTCCTGGTATCTTCTCTCTGCTTCAGACAATCACTGGTTTGAGGACCGTATTTTTAGCCCTCTAAGACGCACCGGCCCATAAGACGCGCCTAGGTTTTAGAGGAGGATAATAAGAAAAAAATATTTTCCATTGCAACTCAGGTCAGACCAGCAATCAGACCCCCAATGTTAATCAGACCTCAGATCAGACCCCCAATGCCTCAGATCAGCCCCCCATGTCAGCCATCATGCCCCCATGTCAGCCATCATGCCCCCATGTCAGCCATCAATCAGCCCCATGTCAGCCATCAATCAGCCCCATGTCAGCCATTATGCCCCCATGTCAACCATCATGCCCCTATGTCAACCATCATGCCCCTATGTCAGCCATCAATCAGCCCCCATGTCAGCCATGATGCCCCCCATCATGTCAGCCATCAGCGCAAATAAAAATAATAACTTAACTCTCTTGCTCCTGGATGCCGCCGCTCCTCACCACGAGTGCTCTCTCTCTTCTTCCTGCTTCTCGGCTGTCAGCTGTAAAGACTGCGTACAGTGAGGTCACATGTGGTGCAGCCCTTTACCTGTAGTCAGCGGCATAACTACTTTTACTGAAGGACGGGTGATGTCTTCCAGGTCTTCACAGAGGAGCAGTATATCCACAGAAAGGGACAACCATCAGTTTCTCGGACCCTGGAGCGGCTGATAATGCTGTAGTCACCCCATGGCAGGATAGGGGAAAACTTTCTCTACCCCTTTGAGTTCTGTAAAGGTATTATTACACTGCCTGATCTATGGCCAATGTGAGCGCCAATGGATGTGAGAAAACACCCATCAGCGCTCGTTGGCACAGACCTGATTACACAGGCAGATGGAAACTGAATGCGGGAAGAACGACTGCTACTGCAGTAGAGGATAACTATTAGAACGATGGGGATGCTACCAATTAGACCCCCACGGTTCACAACAACGCCGTACCCTGCGGGGCCCTATGAATTGAACAGAGCGGTAGGTTGGGCTTGTGCATTGCTGCGAGTGCATTGCTGAGAGTTCTGGAGGCCGACCAGTACAGTGCTCGGCTATTTCCAGAATTCCCATAGAGATGAATAGAGTAGCCCAACCTGCCACTCCATTCATTTTAGGGTCCCCCACAGGATAGAGGGTCTCTGTTCTTGTGTGCTGAGGGAATCCCAGCTGTAGGACCCCCTCCAATCTAATAGTTAACCTATATCCTAGGGATAACTTGCCACAATCAGAATACCCCTTTAATTCTCCATGTGCATCAGTGAACCTTGAGTGCCTACAACCAGTGTCGGACTGGGGCACCTAGGGCCCACCAGTAAAATGTATTTTGGGGACCCACCATACGGATACATTTAAATATAATAAATAATCTATCAGGTTTTTTATATGAACATCGGCTGGTGGAGGTGCTGTACATGGAATATACACTCACCTAAAGAATTATTAGGAATACCATACTAATACGGTGTTGGACCCCCTTTTGCCTTCAGAACTGCCTTAATTCTACGTGGCATTGATTCAACAAGGTTCTGATAGCATTCTTTAGAAATGTTGGCCCATATTGATAGGATAGCATCTTGCAGTTGATGGAGATTTGAAGGATGCACATCCAGGGCACGAAGCTCCCGTTCCACCACATCCCAAAGATGTTCTATTGGGTTGAGATCTGGTGACTGTGGGGGCCATTTTAGTACAGTGAACTCATTGTCATGTTCAAGAAACCAATTTGAAATGATTCGAGCTTTGTGACATGGTGCATTATCCTGCTGGAAGTAGCCATCAGAGGATGGGTACATGGTGGTCATGAAGGGATGGACATGGTCAGAAACAATGCTCAGGTAGCCCGTGGCATTTAAACGATGGCCAATTGGCACTAAGGGGCCTAAAGTGTGCCCAGAAAACATCCCCCACACCATTACACCACCACCACCAGCCTGTACCACCAGCCTGCACAGTGGTAACAAGGCATGATGGATACATGTTCTCATTCTGTTTACACTAAATTTGGACTCTACCATTTGAATGTCTCAACAGAAATCGAGACTCATCAGACCAGGCAACATTTTTCCAGTCTTCAACAGTCCAATTTTGGTGAGCTTGTGCAAATTGTAGCCTCTTTTTCCTATTTGTAGTGGAGATGAGTGGTACCCGGTGGGGTCTTCTGCTGTTGTAGCCCATCCGCCTCAAGGTTGTGCGTGTTGTGGCTTCACAAATGCTTTGCTGCATACCTCGGCTGTAACGAGTGGTTATTTCAGTCAACGTTGCTCTTCTATCAGCTTGAATCAGTCGGCCCATTCTCCTCTGACCTCTAGCATCAACAAGGCATTTTCGCCCACAGGACTGCCGCATACTGGATGTTTTTCCCTTTTCACACCATTCTTTGTAAACCCTAGAAATGGTTGTGCGTGAAAATCCCAGTAACTGAGCAGATTGTGAAATAATCAGACCGGCCCGGCTGGCACCAACAACCATGCCACGCTCAAAATTGCTTAAATCACCTTTCTTTCCCATTCTGACATTCAGTTTGGAGTTCAGGAGATTGTCTTGACCAGGACCACAACCCTACATGCATTGAAGCAACTGCCATGTGATTGGTTGACTAGATAATCGCATTAATGAGAAATAGAACAGGTGTTCCTAATAATTCTTTAGGTGAGTGTATGCATGTAGTGCAGTAGGTCTAAGGCTACTTTCACACTTGCGCTCGTCGGTCCGCTCGTGAGCTCCGTTTGAAGGAGCTCACGAGCGGACCCGAACGCATCAGTCTGGCGGCGTTCAGCCTCCGCTCCGCTCGCCTCCGCACGGCCAGGCGGACAGCTGAACGCTGCTTGCAGCGTTCAGCTGTCCGCCTGGCCGTGCGGAGGCGAGCGGATCCGTTCAGACTTACAATGTAAGTCAATGGGAACGGATCCGCTTGAAGATGACACCATATGGCTCAATCTTCAAGCGGATCCGTCCCCCATTGACTTTACATTGAAAGTCTGAACGGATCCGCTCAGGCATCTTGCGCACTTAGAAATTTTTCTAAGTTATTAATGCAGACGGATCCGTACTGAACGGAGCCTCCGTCTGCATTAATATGATCGGATCCGTTCAGAACGGATCCGATCAAGCGCAAGTGTGAAAGTAGCCTAATGTGTTATGTGCCACTGGTACAGGGGACGGGAGACTAGGGGCCCACCGGGGGATTCCCCTGTACCCCTGTGGGCGAGTCCGAGCCTGCCTACAACCCTGTCACTGGTTCACCAGTAGCCCTTCCTTGTACCACTTTAAGTAGGTACTAACCATAAGAATACCCCATAAGACCTGCTGCTTTGGAGCTGCTCAGGCCCGGCCCTCTGGCCATCACAGTTTGGCCCTCATAGAAGTCCTTCGGATAGTTATGCTTGCCTGTGTTTTATACTTCCAGCAAATAAACTTCAAGAACCGTTCACTCATATGTCTAATATCTAATGTCTGCCACCCCTGACCGGTGACATTGTCACAAGATAATATACATGTACCGTGTTAGCCAGAAGATAAACTAAAATTGAGTGGTTGATACCTTTTAAGTGAAAAGATAAGGACACAACTGCAAGCTCTCAAGGCTACTTGGGCCTCCTTCCTCAGGCATCTGAAGAGTCACATATTTACACACCGAAGTACATAGTAATAACGAGGTAGAGGAGACAAGTGATGTAGAGCAGATCAGCATGAGTGGAGGAGAAAACTGTTGTAGCAGTAAATTGTTGCAGCAATTATAGATAAGGAGTGTAAAAGTTTTATTGTCCTCTAATGGATTTCCAGTCCATGAATGCAAAAAACCCAAGAGATCTGAGGGCCACATTCCTTAAAGGGATTCTGTCACCTGGATTTTAGTGATAGAGTTTTTAACATCACCACATCCGTCTGCTTGTTTTGTATTATAATATACTAGTATTACTACCCTAAGTGTCGTTCTTTGTCTAGAAAATCGCTTTTATTAATATGGTAATTACCTGAGTAAGGAGCCCAAGGGGCTGTCGCTTCTGGCGCTCACCGCTGGATCTCCCCGTCATGCGGATGAAAACATCCAGCGACGTGGGGGGGGGGGCAGCCAATAGCAGGCTGCAACGAGAGCGAGCGTCCTTAGCATCACCCCCGATGCTAGGGAGGCTCGTCCCTGTCGTGGCCTGCTATTGGCTGCCCCCCCCCCCCCCCCTTCGAACGTTTTCATCTGGGTGACATGCAGCAGCGGCCGTGCTGGTATGAGAAGCAACGCGGGTGCCGGCGAGCCAGGTACGTACCATCTGTGAGGGTCCCAGGCGTATGGGGAGGCATTTTAGGGCTTGGAAAACCCCTTTAACGGGTTGTAAATGTGATATCTCTGGCCTAGGAAGCACCAAACAGCTGATAGGCAGGGGTACCGGGCGTCAGACCCCACTGATCGGATAGAGTGCCTCAGTCTCCTGATATGAAAATCTCCGACAACCCCTTTAACGTGAACGCTCTGTAGTCATCATAGAACTGGGTGTCATGGACAGAGCCGTATGGCGGCACATGTAGTACCTTCAGCTCTGTGCTATAACACCATATTACAGAGATAATACTGCCTAATGGGGGGACCTACTAAAAGGAATGACAGAATGGAATGCCCATAGACTTTAACAGGAAAGTGGAATGCCCATAGAGAATGATGGACCAGAGTGGAATGCCCATAGAGAATGATGGACCAGAGTGGAATGCCCATAGAGAATAATGGACCAGAGTGGAATGCCCATAGAGAATAATGGACCAGAGTGGAATGCCCATAGAGAATAATGGACCAGAGTGGAATGCCCATAGAGAATAATGGACCAGAGTGGAATGCCCATAGAGAATAGTGGACCAGAGTGGAATGCCCATAGAGAATAGTGGACCAGAGATGAATGCCCATAGAGAATGATGGACCAGAGAGGAATGCCCATAGAGAATGATGGACCAGAGAGGAATGCCCATAGAGAATGATGGACCAGAGTGGAATGCCCATAGAGAATGATGGACCAGAGTGGAATGCCCATAGAGAATAGTGGACCAGAGTGGAATGCCCATAGAGAATAGTGGACCAGAGTGGAATGCCCATAGAGAATAGTGGACCAGAGTGGAATGCCCATAGAGAATGATGGACCAGAGTGGAATGCCCATAGAGAATAGTGGACCAGAGTGGAATGCCCATAGAGAATAGTGGACCAGAGTGGAATGCCCATAGAGAATAGTGGACCAGAGTGGAATGCCCATAGAGAATAATGGACCAGAGTGGAATGTCCATAGAGAATGATGGACCAGAGTGGAATGCCCATAGAGAATAATGGACCAGAGTGGAATGCCCATAGAGAATGATGGACCAGAGTGAAATGCCCATAGAGAATGATGGACCAGAGTGGAATGCCCATAGAAAAATGATGGACCAGAGTGGAATGCCCATAGAGAATAGTGGACCAGAGTGGAATGCCCATAGAGAATAGTGGACCAGAGAGGAATGCCCATAGAGAATAGTGGACCAGAGTGGAATGCCCATAGAGAATGATGGACCAGAGAGGAATGCCCATAGAGAATGATGGACCAGAGTGGAATGCCCATAGAGAATAGTGGACCAGAGTGGAATGCCCATAGAGAATGATGGACCAGAGAGGAATGCCCATAGAGAATAGTGGACCAGAGAGGAATGCCCATAGAGAATAGTGGACTGCCCATAGAGAATAGTGGACCAGAGTGGAATGCCCATAGAGAATGATGGACCAGAGAGGAATGCCCATAGAGAATGATGGACCAGAGAGGAATGCCCATAGAGAATGGTGGACCAGAGAGGAATGCCCATAGAGAATAGTGGACCAGAGAGGAATGCCCATAGAGAATAGTGGACCAGAGTGGAATGCCCATAGAGAATGATGGACCAGAGAGGAATGCCCATAGAGAATGATGGACCAGAGAGGAATGCCCATAGAGAATGATGGACCAGAGTGGAATGCCCATAGAGAATGATGGACCAGAGAGGAATGCCCATAGAGAATGATGGACCAGAGAGGAATGCCCATAGAGAATGATGGACCAGAGAGGAATGCCCATAGAGAATGATGGACCAGAGTGGAATGCCGATAGAGAATGATGGACCAGAGAGGAATGCCCATAGAGAATAGTGGACTGCCCATAGAGAATAGTGGACCAGAGTGGAATGCCCATAGAGAATGATGGACCAGAGTGGAATGCCCATAGAGAATGATGGACCAGAGAGGAATGCCCATAGAGAATGATGGACCAGAGAGGAATGCCCATAGAGAATGATGGACCAGAGAGGAATGCCCATAGAGAATGATGGACCAGAGAGGAATGCCCATTTACACATTGCTTACATTCCCATGGCCGCGCCCCCCAATAACCAGGGTCCAGGGATGGGCACACATCCCACCATCAGGCTCCCATGGACTGTGACTGGTCCCAGCTGCTCCACACACACATTTCCTGTGCAGTCACGCTCCACGCCCAGCACTTCTCCCTTCTCACACGTGTCATCCTGAATCAAATATTTGGCAAGAGCGCGGGGATGCTCGGGCTGACGTCATCAGAGCGTGTGACGTCACCGGGGTGGAGGACGACTACTGCTACTCCCCATGGAGCCCTGGCAGAGCCGCTAGAGGGTCTCACGGTCACCGCACCAGTGACTGACCATAAGCCGCCCAGAGGCTGACCTGACCGGACGGTTACCGAGCAGCGGCTGTGCTCAGGCCACGCCCCCGCACGCCACGCCCAGCGCGACCCAGGCAGCATCCCAGCCCTGAGCCGCAGGAGCTCGCGCCGGCTCCGTTACAGCAGCTCCGGTCACCGCCGCCGCCATGTTCAGCTGGGTCAGCAAAGACGGCCGTAGGAAGAACGAACCCCAGCTCTTCCAGACGGTCGCCGACGGGCTCCGCCAGCTGTACAACCAGAAGCTGCTGCCCCTGGAGGAGACGTACCGCTTCCACGACTTCCACTCCCCGGCGCTGGAGGATGCCGACTTCCATAACAAGCCCATGGTGCTGCTGGTGGGCCAGTACAGCACGGGCAAGACCACCTTCATCCGCCACCTCATGGAGCAGGACTTCCCCGGCATGCGGATCGGCCCGGAGCCCACCACCGACTCCTTCATCGCCGTCATGCACGGCCCGGTGGAGGGGGTCGTGCCCGGGAACGCGCTCGTCATGGACCCCAAGAAGCCCTTCAGAAAGCTCAGCGCCTTCGGGAACGCTTTCCTCAACCGGTAAGTGTGAATGGTGCACGACTCGCCAGCGTTAGTAGAGCTGGAGGACTACAAGTCTCAGCGCCAGGAGCACCAAAGTCAGGGAGAGGTCATGACCCATACATATGACCTCATTCAGTGGTCCTCAAGTGTCCGCCCAGCGACCGCCACACGTGACGTAATAAGGCGACTTTCACACTTGTGTTTGGTGCGGATCCGTCATGGATCTGCACAAACGCATTTGTTCAGAGCGGATCCGTTTGTATAGGGTGGACTCCGCTCACGTGTGACCTTGTAGTATAGCGGGACGTGGACCTCTAGTCTGTTTTTGTGTTGGTTTGTGACAAATCATCAGCCTTTGTGTAGGATATTTTTTATGTATTTTATACACTAAGGCTAGTTTCACACTTGCGGCAGGACGGAACCGCCTGACATGCAGTAATTTTAGTCCAGCGGCTTTCTCCGTACACCGCCGTGCTGCGCCGGAGCTCCGCCCCCGTCCCCACCCATTATAGTCAATGGGGATGGAGCGGTGGTCCACGGGCACAGCGAAATAGCCGCAGGACGGATCCGACATGGTGAACAGCCTGTCGGATCCGTCCTGCCGCAAGTGTGAAAGTAGCCTTATATAGCGCTACTATATGCCGCAGCACTTTACAGACCTCAGCATTAAAGGGATGTTCCCATCTGAGACAATGGGCATATGGCTACTAGGATATGCCCCCATTGTCTGAGATGGAAAAAAACCTTTAAGCTGTCCCCAATGGGACTCACAGTTCCCTATCGCTAGGATATGCCCCTATTGTCTGATAGGTGCGGTCCCACCTCTGGGACCTACACCGTGAACAGAGAAGGGGAGGTGGTGGCCGGAGGACCTCAGGTCTGGCCACCCCCAAGCACGCTGCACTTGCACGGACACCGCTCCCATTCATTTCTATGGGGCCGACAGAAATGGCTGAGAAAGCGGCCCCATAGAGATGAATGGAGAGCGGCTGCACATGTACAACCTTCAGGGATCCATTCTCGGAGCACCTATCAGTCAGTGGGGGCATATCCTAGCGATATGGTCCCATTGTCTGAGATGGGAAAACCCCTTTAAGCTCTCCCCAATGGGGCTCACAATGTAAGTTCCCTATCAGTATGTCTTTGGAGTGTGGGAAGAAACCCAGATACAGACGGGCAGAACATGTTGTCCTTGGTCTGATTCACAGTGCTGACCACCATGCCACCCTTTTGCCTCCGTTGCCGCCTGTCCGGTAGTCCTATGTCTTAAGACACCAGTCATTGATGCCAAGTTCTCATTTGGGAAAGTTAGTATCGCAGTTCGGTGTTTTCTATCGCAGCGACTTGAATAGAGTCCATTGTGGCTCTTATTTTTATCCTACTTGGGCCTCTTTCACACATCGGTGAATTACATACGTGTGCTGTCTGTGGTCTCCACGGGGCGCACACCTATCCATTGACTTTAATGTGTGCATTCACACGAGTGGTTTTTCACGCACATTGTGTCTGGTGACAGGATGGAAGCATGCCCAATTTTGGGCTGTGATTACGGATCACTCACACACTTTTTAGTCTGAGGGGTTTGTGAAAACCATGGACACAGTGTGGAGGCAGCCCCTGCTCGTTCTGTGGTTTTCGTGGCTTGTTAATAGAATATTCTCTGGAAATTAATTTTCAGTCTAGCAGTGTCCGTGGCGTACAGAGAACACACGGAGGGCATAAAACAGACCCATGGACCAATCGTGAAGCCTCGATGGACATAGTCATGGGTGTTGTCACGGACGTGTGAAAGAGGCCTTAAAGGGGCTTTCCCATGACAGATATTCATCATCTCTCCACAAGTCACTGATCACTAGAATGGGCGTCCCATGGCCTTCTCTGTGGGATTGTTTCAGTGGAGTGGTGGTCACGCAGGCACCCTGCCTCTCCATTCAAAGTCTACAGGAATAATGGAGATGGAGAGTGCAGTCATACTTGTTGTTGGATGACCCCTTTAAATTACGTGAATTCCTTAAACAAAGGGACCGCTCTACTCCTTCCTTCAGAACGTCCTGGAGAGTCCATCTCTGGAGATCATATTAATGACTACTGTGGATTACAGTGGTGGCAAGCTCTAATCGGTGGTTAAAGGAATTGTCCAGGATTTAACTCGTGGATAGGCCATCACTTGCAAAATTGTGGACAACACCTTTAAGAGCCTATCACCATCGTCCTTTTATGTGGGTACCAGTGCCATCTGATGGTACCTTCTATAGGGCTAGAGCCTAGGGCTGCGGTAAACGATTATTTTAGAAATCGAGTATTTTATTGATTATCTCAAGATTAATCGAGCAATCTAATAAGAAAAAATTAATAGACTGTTTTCCTTTATAAAAACTCATCAGACCCCCTACCATCAGTCCCCAGCACCCTTCGTTTCCCCCCTGTGTGATCAGCCTAAGTGCATCAGTTCCCCCCCGGTGCCATCAGCTAGGGGTGGGCGGTATAGGCAATATGTGATATAAATTTGTGCCACAATATGGATTTTGTGCATATCGCCTATATCGCCGGACTGCGATATGACCACGGAGCGGCAGTTACGATCGGAGTCCCAGCAGTGTAATGCTGGGGCTCCGATCGGTTACCATGGCAGCCAGGACGCTACTGAAGTCCTGGCTGCCATGGTATGTCAGTGAGCAGCATTATACTTGCGTGCGCCGTGGCTGCCGGGCGCTCCTTCTTCTGTCTGTGCGGCGCATTGCTAATGCTTATAGCTCACGTGCTCTGTGGCCGCCGGGCGCTCCTTCTTCTCATAGGTCTGTGCGGCGCATTGCTAATGCTAAAGGCATTAGCAATGCGCCGCACAGACAGAAGAAGGAGCGCCCGGCAGCCACGGCGCACGTGAGCTATAAGCATTAGCAATACGCCGCACAGACAGAAGAAGGAGCGCCCGGCAGCCACGGCGCACGTGAGCTATAAGCATTAGCAATACGCCGCACAGACAGAAGAAGGAGCGCCCGGCAGCCACGGCGCACGTGAGTATAATGCTGCTGAATTACTTGAATTAGTTGAGTATTCCTTGCAGCCCTACCGCTGCTTCCCAGGCACAGCACCTTACATTGTATAGTGGCTTTGCTTGGTATCGCAATGTCACAGTTTGGTGACGCCAGCTTTCTGACATAAATACATTGAAAATCGCACCCTCCATGTGAATCTTGGGGACAGACTGGCACAGCATATGGCCGCCGTCACACAAGCGTATCGAGATCTGTCAGGATTCCTGAAGATATACCATCAGTAGAGATGAGTGGACCTATGGATGTTCAGGTTTGGCCAAACTTAAACCCCATTGAAGTCAATAGGGACCCGAACTTTGGTAAAATAGTCATACTAAGGGATAGAGGGCTGCAAAATGGGGGTAAGAGCAGGACAATTGCCCTGCAAACAAATGTGGAAAGGGAAATGTCTTAACATAACATAGAATAGAAAAAAATAATAAACTTGAACTAGGAGGCGGAGGTCAAAGGTGGAGTAGGAGGTTGTGGAAGCGGCAGTGGAGGAGGGGGAGATGGCCAAGACAGTGTTTTATTTTTTATTTTTTTGTTTTGTTTGTTTTCCTTCATTTTTTATTTTTTTTTTATACATTTGGGAAGACCCCAAAACATTGGGAAATGGAAAAGAGAACACAAAGAAAAAGTGCGCTGCAGTATAACAATGGCTGGTTAGTGCCGGTATACATGTCTACTCAGCACAAGGTACGGACAAGTCCTGTGGGATCCATGCCTGGTTCATTTTAATGAACGCGAGCTTGTCCACATCGGCTGTGGACAGGCGGCTGCGCTTGTCTGTGATGGCGCCCCCTGCCGTGCTAAACACACGTTCAGACAATACACTGGCCGCAGGGCAGGCCAGCACCTCCAAGGCGTAAAGGGCAAGCTCAGGCACTGGCCAAGTTGGTGGAGTACTTGTGCAACACGGCACACACGTCTCGCATGGAGGCCTGCTTGCTAGTGGTGAAGTGGTGCTGTTCCACAGAGCGACTCACCCGTGCGTGCTGCAGCTGAAATTCCGCTATC
The DNA here is from genome assembly GCF_014858855.1 of Bufo gargarizans. Taxonomy (NCBI): domain Eukaryota; kingdom Metazoa; phylum Chordata; class Amphibia; order Anura; family Bufonidae; genus Bufo; species Bufo gargarizans. The sequence goes on from NC_058089.1 coordinate 38,649,239, forward strand.
GCCTGCTGCTGCTCACACAGTCTGGCCAGCATGTGCAAGGTGGAGTTCCACCTTGTGGGTATGTCACATATGAGGCGGTGAGCGGGAAGACCTAAGTTACGCTGCAGCACAGACAGGCGTGCAGCAGCAGGGTGAGAACGCTGAAAGCGCGCACAGACGGCCCGCACTTTCTGCAGCAGCTCTGAAATATCGGGGTAATTTTTCAGGAATCTCTGCACCACCAAATTTAGCTTGAGGCTCAGTGGCACCAACCACTCATCGGTCTGTTGTTCCATGCCTGTCCACATCTCCTGCGCTATCCGCCTCAGGCCCAGCCACCACTGCATTTACCCACTGCTGTTAGGGAGATATAATGTCCCTGACCGTGCTTACTGGTCCACGTATCGGTGGTTATGTGGACCTTGCCACATATTGCGTTGCGCAGTGCACACCTGATTTTGTCTGCCACTTGGTTGTGCAGGGATGGCTCGCCTGGAAAAGTGGCAGCTGGGAACCACGTACTGTGGGACAGCCACTGCCATAACTTTTTGAAAAGTCCCTGTCTCCACCAGACTGACAGCATTTTAAAGGCCAGGGATTTTGAAATGCTGGCATTCAGGGCCAGGGATCGCAGGTGGGTAGGGGGGTACTTCCTCTTCTGCAGCAGAAGAGGGACCAGGAGGAGCCCGAGATCTTTCGTGGTTTTTGAGGTGTGTACTCCACTGCAGCTCGTGCTTTTCATTTAGGTGCCTGGTCATGCAGGTGGTGCTCAGGTTTAGAACATTAATGCCTCGCTTCAGGCTCTGATGGCACAGCGTGCAAACCACTTGTGTCTTGTCGTCAGCACATTGTCTGAAGAACTGCGATGCCAGGGAAACGCGAGGGCAGATTCACTAGGGTTAGTGTTTCATGGTGAAAAATCCATTGGGGCAAGATGCAACAATTTTTTTTTAGGAGGCATAGGCCTCTTGGGGCATTTTCTGGAAGTCGATGTGTCAGAAAAATGAGATCTACACCAGCTATGAGCCAATATTAAAATACCCATGAGTTTATAGATGGGAGTCCCATATCAGGAACGTCATCCAGGGCAGAGCAGCTACCAAGAGCATCTCCATTTCTAGAGGACCTGGCCCGTCCATCAATTACACTGACGGCCATTGATTTGTATGCTAATGCTGCATGGAAATGAGTTCCCCCCACGGATTCCAGCGGAGCTCGCCCTGAAGTACTCCTATAACATAATGGACTGTCCAAATCCCTTTCAGGTCCGTTTACTTCCAGGTTAATGACTAGAGCTTTTGGGAATGGTGACTCTTCAACACCAGAACCACAGATCTGAATCCAACATTGGGAGTTGCGCAGTGTGATATCTAACGTCACATAGACTGCTCTGTAGGAAGGTCTGTAGAATCTGTTCACACCGCCATTTTCTGCATGGATTGTGGAGTGTATTCTGCACCAAACTTCACTTGAATTCCACCTCCCAGTAATTTTTTTTTAGAGACACCTGTGGCACAGATTAATTTGGGGACATCTGGCACGCCACCTTGGTGCAGTGTTTGTAATGGATTAGCTCCATTGAAGAGGGCGAAATCTGCGGCATGCAAATGGCGCACCCCAGCAGAACTAACAGGGTGAGCCACGGATTCCATAGGAAGTACACGCTAGACTTTCCGAGGTGTATTTATACCGTCTGAACATCCCCTGGGTGCAGTTACATGACACGTTTTTCTCTGCAGATTCCAAACCTCACGCCTTTCTATCCCGCCAGTTGGAATTTTGCGATATGTTTAGTCGCTTGGTTTTTAACAGGGGAGACATGTGTTTCCTAAAAACCGCATCACATAACTGCCGCCATTCGCAGTGGTTTTCTGACCGCACGATCCAGCCTCTCATGTAAATGCATCCCCACTGGCTTTCACCAGGGAAAATCTCTGCAGTTGTTTTTGGGAATCTCCAGCACAATTGGATTTTTTCTGAATGAGTCACCCTTTTGGGAATGCCCCGGCGATTCTCTCCCTCACAGATACAGTATTTTGTAATGGCCTGCAATAAAACCTGGGTAACATGAATCATTTAAAGATTAGTGTCACTCCAGCTTGCTGTGCCATGCCTCGCCTTAGTGCACTCACACTGGGTGCACCGGTATGTGGTACCGCTCAGAGCCTGTCCGCTCTTACGGCGTAGAACTGTGAGCCCATGAGGTATGCAGGGATTCAAAACTATATAAAATTGAAAAAATTCATAAAACCAGTCACTTACTAATAATGTTTTAACTTTGGGCTCCAGCCCCCCTGTCAGACCCGCACGTGACGGTGACAATCCAAGGTCCATTCATGCGGCATGACGTTCAGCCTGCCCGTCCTGTGACCTCCTTCACTGATTGACCTGCCCCCTTTAGACGGAGCGTGCCAAGCTCAGCAAGTGACTTATTGAGAGCAGGAGCCTGGGAAATCTGGCGTGGATGCTGCACCAAAAAAAACAAAGAACTGGTGGAATCTCCCATTTTATTAGGAGGCCGCGCTTTATAGCCGCAACTGCGCAAAGAAAGGACATGTCCTTTCTTGGGGTGGTCAAGTGAACAGCAGGGCTGTCTCCCTATGATATCGGAGGTGGAAACCATGCAGCTGCCAACAGGCTTTGGCGCAGAATGCGCGCCAAATTCTGACTGCGCTAGATGCCGTGTGAATGGCCGCTAATGGGGCCGTCGGTGAAGGTCACATGATCTACAGACAATCATGCCGCATCCCTGTGCCTGTAGTCACGTGACCGTAGGGCGGAAGGAGCCCAAATTTAAGATGTTATAAAGTGACTGGTTTTATGTCACGGATATGACCCAGAGGTCACTCTGTGGTCTCCCCTAAAAACTTGCATGCTTGGTCAATCAAGTTTTGATTGTTTTTAATGCATTTTGGGGGCACATGCACCTTTTGAAATGCCAGAGCCCCTTCCTTCTAGCAGTGGGGGCCCGCGATGTCCTGGCGTGTGTCCGGGACCTGTCACATAGGAGAATGCCCCCATACCCTGTAACACGCAGTCTGTACTGTTCACTGCGGTTTTAGAAACTTCACTTCCTTTTTATTGCTTTGTATTCTGCTGCACTTAACTTCACCCCTAGATGGATTTTGTCTATTAGCAGCTCCCACCCTGGTAAAGTATGTGTGATTCACTAGTGGGGCGCGGTGCCAACCCCTGTGCGGCAGCGCAGGAACGCTGTAGGAAGCATGTATGTGTTACCCGTGTGCAATTTACATCTGCTGCTAAACTGGACAAGTGCAGGGCCTAACAGGTGAAAAGTGGTATAGCTGCCTGCACGTAGGGGCCAGCCGTCCCCGGTAACCAAGGGGCCTACATGTTTTTAATTGGTGCCTAGGTTTTTTGGGTAGTTTTCGTCTTATGTCTATGTTCTTGGCAGGCCGCAAGAAGTAAGAATTTGGCACCGAAATTGATACTAGTATAAGTTCACACCCTGTTATTCGAGAGGGGGGGTTCCATTCACTGGGATACCTACAACAGGCATTTCATCATGCTCTGCCATTCTGACCACCAAATAGGATGTATAGGTTATTGGGGTTTTCCATGGGATAAAATAATTTAGATTTTAATCCTCATTTAATTTACAGTGAGAGCTATAATGGGGTGAAAAATGCATTACTCACCTCACAGATTCCTTGGCACTCCAGTGCTTACTGTCTGCTCTGGTCCTGGCTGGACATGCAGGAAATGGCAAGTGATGCCCGCTCCGCCAGTCATTGGCTGAGGAAGACTTTTTACCCTCTCTGCCTTGTATCTTAAAAAAATATAAATAATTTTTCCATTGGACAGCCCTTTTCACATGTTTTTTGATGAGTGAATGTTATAAATGAAGGAATTAGAACTAATAGGTTATTTTCTTGCTCCTAGGTTCATGTGCGCTCAGCTACCTAACCCCGTCCTGGAGAGCATCAGCATCATAGATACTCCTGGCATTCTGTCTGGGGAGAAGCAGCGTATCAGTAGAGGTAAGTGCAGGAGAACATGTAACGTCAGCAGCTAAAATACCGTATTTTTCACCCTATAAGACGCAGCGGCCCATAAGACGCATCTAGGTTTTAGAGGAGGACAATAAGAAAAAAATATTTCAATTGCACCTCAGATCAGACCTCAGCTAACAGCCCCATCAGACCGCCAATGTTAATAAGATTCCAACAACTCATGTGAATGAACCCCAATCAGACCTCATATCGTCCCCCATTGCCTCTCATGTTGCCCCCAGCACCTCATGTGTAATAAAATAAATAAAGCACTTGCCTCTCCTGCTCCTGGACGCCGCCACTCCTCTCCTCCAGCGCGCTCTGTCTTTTGGCTGTGCTGTGAAGGCTGCGCACAGCATGAGATCACAGAGCGCAGTCATGTTGTGCGTAGCCTTCACAGCTGAGGACCAGGAAGCGGTGAGTACAAAGCCTTCGTCGCTTCCCGGGCCTCCGGTACTAATTACACTTCCATAATGGAAGCGCTCATTAGTATTCGCCGCATAAACACACGGGAGGGAGGGGGGGGAGTGGGAAAATGTGTCTTATGGGGCGAATAAAATTATAGGTGGTTTCCTATGGGTGAAAATGTTCTTGTAGTGACAAGGCAGATGTCTTTCCTTTACAGCCGGTCAGTAATCCCTGCAAAGGGCGGCTCTGTAAATGGCTGCTCCCGTTCCCTATCTGTATTGACTCAAGTGCATTCAAGTGCACAGTAAATAGAGATGGGGTAGGGCCACGTGGGGCTGCACTGATTTGGCCGCTGCAGCTTATAAATGGATTGATAAGTGGTTGCATGATTTTAGCAGGAACCAGCTACTTGCCAAAACTGCTCGGTCAGCGGTAATGGTCACAGGGTTTGTCGGTCAAACAGCTGTTTTCCTGAATTTTTTTCGGTTTAAACCACAGTGGCAGCACGCATCCATAGTTCTTGGCACCCAACACCCCTGCTGATCAGCTGTGTGACGGGGAGGCGGCGCTCCATGGTCTTCACACTACACCTAGTCTCCTGTTGAGCGGTGCTGTAGTGTAATGATAAGCAGACGCCCCATTCACTTGAACGAAGCAAGTACTCGTCTTTACACTGGACTTCCGAGACAAAGTGCACTGTGATGAAGAGGAAGCAGCGCTCGCATGGGACGCCACCTCCTCTTCATACAGCTGATCGGCAGGCCGCTGGATGTCAGACCCCTGGCGATCAGATGTTGGACCTATCCTGATGACAGGTCATCAATATTAACAGCTGGACTAACCCTATAAATACTGATAACCTATCCTTGGGTCCGATACCCGGCTCCTCCCTGATCAGCTGTTTGAGAAGGCACCAGCACTCCTGTGAGCGATGTCGCCTTCTCCCTGCTCGCCAAGCGCCATATATCGTATAGCGGCTGTGATTGGTATTGCAGCATAGCCATATTGACTTGTAAGGGGCTGCGCTGCACCTAGGCCATGTGATCAATGAACAGGTCGTCACTTGGCCTAGGAAAAGCTGAGCGCTGCTGCCTTCTCAAACAGCTGATCGGCAGGGGTCCCCGGTGTCGGACCCCCACCAATCAGATACTGTGACCTATCATCAGTATTGAAGTCTGAGAAAACCTCTTTAAGATCACATGTTGTTATTTGGTTAGCGAAATGAATTTATCCTAAATTTTCATCCTAAAATTCACAGTGTATGAAGAAAAAGTACTAGGGGGAAGTGACATCTTCATTTTAATAATGCCGCCCCCGCCATATATAGATGTTATGCCGCCCAGTCGCTGTACATATCAGACAGGAATTGCACGTCTATGGTCAGATTAAGCTGCGGCATATAGATATATGGTACATAGTGGCCATTGTCCACGTTCCTATCGGACGTCCTCTCCAATGTAACTGTTTCCCTTTTGGAGGGTAGTAGAGTATGCAGGACCCCGGGGGGTGTAACACATTCCTCAGTATGTAGAGGGAGAGGAGGAATGCCTGGCATTGTGGGACTAACGCCAAGATATAAGAACCGCTATTCAGTCACCGGGGGTTTCTTTCCATCTGAGAATTCTCCACCCTAGCATGCCTCGGATAGCTGTACCAGGCGCTGCCATGTCACGAGGCATTTCACATGATGTGCTTTTATGTAAACCGCACGTGCACGCCCAACCATCCTGACTCGTATCCTGTAAGGCCTCATTCACACGACCGTATCTCTTATGCTCTCTGCAAATTGCAGATCCACAAAGCACTGATTCTGGCCGTTTTGTAGACCGCCCTCTTAGAAGTGTCTGTTTCTTGTCCGCAAAACGGACATACGGATACAGGCAGCGCATGGTGTGCTGTCTGCATCTTTTGCAGTCCCATTGAAATGAATGGGGTCACATCTGATCCACAAAAATACAGTTGTGTGAATGGGGCCTAATAGTTGTTTCATTGCCATGCAAGGTGTAAGGCGAGTATGTCCATGGCTTCCCCCAGGATCCTACAATGCAGATTGGACCCCCTCCTCTTGTGTACCGTCTTCTGCAGGACGCCACTCTTATCCTAGTATCCCTATTTGCAGTCATAGACCTGCTTTCTGGTGGAACAGGGTAGTCCTGATGTCCGAGCCTGGATGTATGGAGGAAGCCCGACTGCCCCTTGCATTCCCCCCCGCCCCTACGTCAGTGCTATAAGAAATATGCGTCTTTCTCTTTGCTTTGGCAAAATAAACAAAGGTGTTTGTAATCCAAACAGGCTGATGTCCCGCCGGCTGGTGTAAGGCGGAATCTGCTGATTTATTCCCCTTTCAGGGACTGTATGACCCGTGCATCACTACTCCCAGCATGTGCTGTGCAGGAATTCCCACTGGGGTTTTCCCAGCTTGTAGAGTCGTGGCTTATCTCAGATATGGTGTCCCTTTATAATCGTGGGGGTCTGACCTCTATGACTCTGATCGTGAGGTGAAGAGGCCATAGAGCTGATTGACTACTTTCACACTTGCGTCGTTGTTTTCCGGTATTGAGATCCGGCAGAGGATCTCAAAACCGGAAAAAAATAAACTTTTCCGTTTAGTCCTCATGCTTTCTGAATGAAAGAGATCTGTTCAGGGTGTCTTCCGATCCGGCAGCCTTCCGCTTTGTGACTGCAAGCTGCGTTTTGGTGTCCGTCTGATGAAACTGAGCCAAACTGATCCGTTCTGACCCAATCTGGTACAATAGAAAACGGATCCGTCCTCCATTGACTTTCAATGGTGTTCAAGACAGATCCATCTTGGCTATGTTTCCCACAGACGATATATCAGTCTGCTCCGCTCCTCCTGCTCTATAACCATTTCCTGGTGACAGGCCCTCCTTAGAGTTCTACCATGGTGCTGTTCCAGCGCGGACACCCTGCGGTGGAGAATCGGGAGCAGCGCCCCTCCCTACACGCACACGGTGATGACTTTGGCAGCTGGTTGTCTCAGTACTAGCTGTACTTTATTTCCAACTAACCAGCGCTAGGTCAGTTGTTCCTGTATTTGTTCTGCTCTTCCCTGCCTGGTCAGCAGTTCCTTCATGCTTGTAGCAGGAAAAGTTGTGGGGTGGGAGATAAGACCCCAGTAACAAATCCAAAGAGCCGAAGGAAGTGTCTTTAAACAATAGTAAATCTCCTAGGAATGGACAGTGGTTCCTTTCATCTCCATTCAGGTTTCAGAGAGTAACCTCTAAAATATGTTCCAAAAACAGATTCTCTTTCCATGTGTGACTCATTTATAGGGGCCGTCTCATCAAGATCTCAGAGGAAGGTGGTCCGTTTATGGCCCACCACTATAAACCAGAGCCGAGTACTGCTATGTAGAGCCTGTCTGTATAGCCAGCTGGAGCCTCAATGGTTAACTGAGCGCCTCTAACTCCTTAATAATCAGAGGGGTCGCAGTGCTTGGACCCTCACCAGTGAATAATTGATAGGTCACTATAACTTCAAAAGTTTTTACAAGGTCCAGTGTCGCTTTAAAGAGCTTTTCCAGAAGTAAAATCCTGAGGATAGGTCATCAGTATCTGATCAGTGCGGTTCTGACAGCTGATCGGTGGCCGTGCCAGGTGATTGCAGATGGCACAGTGCAATCTTTCATGGGATGCTGGAGGTGGATATGGAGGTCCTTCAGGGCAAAGGCATGTACCCGCTCATAGCTCCAGATTGAGACCACCGCTCACACTGTAAATTCCAAGTGAAATCCTTCTCAGATCGGAGATTTCATGACTTGCTGTGCATGACGGCCAGGGGTTATCGGATGTTTTGTCCCTCCTGGACCAGAAGAACGTAAGCTCTATTCACAACACCTTTTGGGTGCTTTTTTTTTTAGCCTTGCATTTTACTCATTTTTTATTGAAAAAAAAATTGTTTCAATTTCTTTATTAAATTTTGCAAGTTTTTCATCTCCAGCTTTTACTAGATTATTGCTCTGTGCCTCGCACTGGATCAGTCAGGGGCAGCTCTGATGGCTAAATGTGGAGCCCGAATCTTTAAGCTCCTGACAACTCATAAACACTCATTTAAGCCATATTCTTATTAGTTTGGTACACAAATAGTGCCTGTAATGTAGAACCTGAGGGATTCCATGTGTCGTTCTCTGGGCCTTAAAGAAGCTGTCCAGGCTACAGATATTAATGACCTATAATCCAGAGTAGGTCATCAATAACAGATCGGTGGTGGTCTTGCTGTTTTGGGCAGTCGTGGTGCCAAAAACTATACAGCGCGTGGAGCTGGAAGCGGACTGCTCCATACACTGTATAGTGGCAGAGCCGGGTACTGCAGCTCAGCTCCCATTCAAGTGAATGAAAGTTTATTAGAAAAATTCTCCAATTCAGCCCCCGATCCTATTCTTTTTTTTTTTTTTGTGTATCTAGTGTCTTTGCTGACCACGTGGCTATGAATAACAGATTGCTCCATGGTTGTGTTGGTATATATTTAGAAGAAAAGTAATGTGAGATCTCTGGAGTAGATTGGTAACGTCATTATATGTTATTGCACATGGCTCCTGAGATCACAGGTTTTGTCTGAATTTTGTAAGCCGCTTGTGAGAATGGGCGCGTAGGGAATGGCAGTGGGATCTGCACGGACCCCTGTGTAATGCGCAGTACATACAGGATATGTTTGGTGTAGCTGCTTCTACACATGGGGGGGGGGGGGGAGAGAGAGACTGACTATCTGGTGCGTTGTGTGCCATTCAGTGTGCCAGACTACAGCCTGGTGGACTCCTGGCTACGTGGGCCCCCATCGTACTAGAGGAGGCTGTACAGGGCTGGGGTGAACCACGTTATTGTTCTACCAGGTTACAGTAACTATGAACAGGCTGATCCCCAGAGGTTTTTTTTGGACTCCGGTCATTGTGATAAAATTTATCTTTGTACAGTTTATGCAATAAAAATCTCAGCATGGCATCCAGAACTGAATGAGAGGTCTGATAACAGCTTTATTGCTGTCCCTGCTAGTAGGAAGCTGGAGTCGGCGGGGGTCCTGCGAGCCCATTGTGTGGTGTGCACCCTGGGAAATACTAACTTGTTCCACTTCACTGAGAGGAAGGATAAATTGCAGGGAGGAGGTTTATGCAATGTCAGAGTTATGAGAGCGGGCAGGGGTCTGCTTTATTCTAGTAGTCTGTTAGTTTATACCAAAGTCCACCCTAAAATAACAGTGCCTGATTTATACCGCCACTTCTGTGCCCTATCTGAGGCATGGAGCGATGCTCTGAGCAGGATGGATTTGATTTAAATCGCTAGTCGGTAAGGCTTGATTTAAATCAGTTTTCTATATAAAGACTAATTCTTGCTGGTATAACTTATAATATGCAAGTAGATGAAGATTTTTAGAATAACTTTTCATATTAGTTTGATTTAGGTTGATTCTGCATTCATAGGTTTGTAGAAGTTAGGATTAAGGTCTTTTTCATTTTTGCTGTGAAGAAGAGGCATGTGATCTCTGCTGAGTCCAATTCAGTTTTGAGAACTGCAAAAGTAAACCAAGCATCTGTGATATCTTGTAGGCCAGGCATGTCCAAACTGCGGCCCTTCAGCTGTTGCAAAACTACAACTGCCAGCATGCCTGGATAGCTTACAGCTATTATGGCATGCTGGGAGTTGTAGTTTTGCAACAGCTGGAGGGCCTCAGTTTGGACATCCCGGTTGTAGGCAGATAAACTGCCCAATAATCTTACAAAAACCTCTGGAAGAGCATGACATTGTGAATGGCTTAATAGAATTTATTTACTAAAAAAATTACACATATAGAAACATAGAATGTGTCGGCAGATAAGAACCATTTGGCCCATCTAGTCTGCCCAATATACTGAATACTATGGATAGCCCCTGGCCCTATCTTATATGAAGGATGGCGTTATGCCTATCCCATGCATGCTTAAACCAGGGCTGTGGAGTCGGTAGATAAATGCTCCGACTCCTCAGTTTTTTGTACTTCCGACTCCGACTCCTCTGTATTTAATATGCGAATGTATTTTATACATTCCATGAAGGAAAGAAAGAAGTTCTTCTAAGCTCTTCTAGCACAGAGAGGTAGTTGGGCAGAAGCTGCTGCCTTCTCCTTTGTGTGCTGATCTTCTGCTGAAGACAGGGCAGTGGGAGGATCCAAGAAGGGACATTTATTTTAAAACATGATTTCCCTAGAAGAATCCCATAGTCATGTTTAAAGTTTAAGATAACATTCTGAGTTTACACGTTTTATAGCCTTAGCTGAATGACAGCAGTTTTTCCAATGGTTTACAGCAGGGATGTCAAACTCGTGGCCCTCCAGCTGTTGCAAAACTACAACTCCCATCATGCCTGGGCATACTACAGCTATCAGGGAATGATGGGAGTTGTAGTTTTGCAACATCTGGAGGGCCATGAGTTTGACATCCATGGTTTACAGCTTCAGTCTTGAACTATTGACCCTCCATTCCCTTCACTTATACAAGTGTCTCTAGTCCTGCAAAACACATATTTACTTAATCCCTTATCAGTGAGAGGCTCGGTAAACCATGGGCATTGTGTTCCCTGTAACATCAGAACACAACACAATGGAAAGTATATGTATTGCCACTCCTAATTGTGCATTGCGTGCCATATAGTGAAGCATATGAAAAGCATGCTTCTTCACATCACTGAACGCGTTTGTTTTGCGGTTACGTGAGGCACTGCATGCATTGGCCTTTATTCTTACAGTAGAGAAGTCATTAATTATAACTGTTTATGAATTCGGACATTTAAACTTGCTTTTTTATTTTTTTTATTCCAATTTAAATTTAGTCTGAGTCGGTTCATTTTTTGCCGACTCCGACTCCAGGTACCCAAAATTGACTCCGACTCCGACTCCACAGCCCTGGCTTAAACTCCTTTACTGTATTTGCAGCTACCACTTCTGCAGGAAGGCTATTTTATGCATCCACTACACTCTCAGTAAAGTAATACTTCCTGATATTACTTTTAAACCTTTGCGCCTCTAATTTAAAACGATGTCCTCTTGTAGCAGTTTGTCTTCTTTTAAATATTCTCTCCTCTTTTACCTTGTTGATTCCCTTTATGTATTTAAAAGTTTCTATCATATCCCCTCTGTCTCGTCTTTCTTCCAAGCTATACATGTTAAGGTCCTTTAATCTTTCCTGGTAAGTTTTTTATCCTGCAATCCATGTACTAGTTTAGTAGCTCTTCTCTGAACTCTCTCCAAAGTATCAATATCCTTCTGGAGATATGGTCTCCAGTACTGAGCACAATACTCCAAATGAGGTCTCACTAGTGCTCTGTAGAGCGGCATGAGCACCTCCCTCTTTCTACTGGTAATTCCTCTCCCTATACACCCAAGCATTCTGCTAGCATTTCCTGCTGCTCTATGACATTGTCTGCCTACCTTTAGGTCTTCTGAAATAATGATCCCTAAATCCCTTTCCTCAGATACTGAGGTTAGGACTGTATCACTGATTGTATAGTCTGCTCTTGGGTTTTTACGTCCCGGATGCATTATCTTGTACTCAGGCTACTTTCACACTAGCGTTCGGCTAGCGTTCGATCGGATCCGTTCTGAACGGATCCGATCATAATAATGCAGACGGAGGCTCCGTTCAGTACGGATCCGTCTGCATTATTTTAGCAAAAAAAACTAAGTGTGAAAATAGCCTAGTACGGATCCGTCCAGACTTTCAATGTAAAGTCAATGGGGGACGGATCCGCTTGAAGATTGAGCCACATTGTGGCATCTTCAAACGGATCCGTCCCCATTGACTTACATTGAAAGTCTGGACGGATCCGCACGCCTCCGAACGGCCAGGCGGACACCCGAACGCTGCAAGCAGCGTTCAGCTGTCCGCCTGTCTGTGCGGAGGCGAGCGGAGCGGAGGCTGAACGCCACCAGACTGATGCAGTCTGAGCGGATCCGCCTCCATTCAGACTGCATCAGGGCTGGACGGCTGCGTTCGGGTCCGCTCGTGAGCTCCTTCAAACGGAGCTCACGAACGGAAACCCGAACGCTAGTGTGAAAGTAGCCTCATCAACATTAGATTTTAGTTTCCAGATTTTTGACCATTCCTCTAGTTTTCCTAAATCCTTTTCCATTTGGCGTATCCCTCCAGGAACATCAACTCTATTACCAATCTTTGTGTTATCAGCAAAAAGACACACCTTACCATTGAGGCCTTCTGCAATTTTGCTGATAAAGATATTAAACAATATGGGTCCCAGAACAGATCCCTGAGGTACCCCACTGGTAACAAGACCTTGGTCTGAATATACTCCATTGACTACAACCCTCTGTTGTCTGTCCCCCAGCCACTGCCTAATCCATTCAACAATATGGGAGTCCACGTACAGCCTTATTCTACATAATTAAAAAAACTAATCTTTATTTCATGATGGAATAACCTTTGGATGGTAATATATTTTCCTCAAAAAGCATTTTATATAAAAAAAAATCTGATTTAAATTTAAAAAAAATCTTTTTACATTTTTTTTTTTTAAATCTTTTTATCTATTAAAAAAATCATAGATTTTTATCCAAGCTTGGTCAACGTCATTATTAGCATTGCCCACCCTGCAAGCAGTTAGTAAATCTGCTCATACAAAGTAGTGACACATAAGCGGTCTTACCGAAACCTCTCATGGATGCGTGGCCCGTGGGACAAGGTCAGGGCACCCTTGTTCTAGAGACCTCTGGGACCTCAGGCATTAAAGTGGGTTTCCAAGATGAAATGGTTTGTCTCCTTCAATGCTTTATTGCCCCGGAATGCCCCCAGGTACCTGTTCTGCAGTTTATTGACCCCCCAGATTGTTTACCTCTGCCTGCATCTGTTTCCTGTGCTCCCAAGGTTCAGTGCGGGTGCAGCGGCGCAGGCGCTAGAACTGAATGGACTGTTTCCATTGTGTCGGCGTGCCGCGATGGCTGTGACATGTTGTACTTTGCACTTCCTGGAAGAGAGCGGTTCAGTGCAAGGACAGCACGCCACAGAAAGATGAGTAAGTCCAGTGAATAATGGGGAACCAGATCGTGGAAATGGCGCGCTTTCAGAAAGAGGTAATTACATTTACATGCAGCGATCGCCTCCACGTTATGAGGGTTAGCGATGACTATTGCCATCATTCATCCTCATAAACGGATTGAGGTCTCTGCATAAAAGGTTGCTTCACTCGTTCACGGGGTTATCCGCTGCTCCTTTACACGGGCTGATTATCAAGAATGAGCATTTGTCCCCAAGTGGGCAGTGGGGACCCGACATTAGGAAGTGTTCCAGGTTTTTCCCCCTTTTTTTTTAGCACATAGAAATCATGTTGTTTTGCACATACGTCCTTGTTATGTCTGTGTGATTGAATTTCAGCTCTTGGTTGTGACTTTCATTATTGTATGTGGATCCAGCTGGGATTGCCCTGTGGAAAATCAGGAGCACAAGGTTCCTATTAGCTCATCTTAGCCGAGGGAGCAGGAAGTAGCGAGCGAGGTTGGGTTACGGTCAGATGTTTTAACCAACCTGTACCTCGAGAAATACATCAACCAATACATATGGGCCTAGTACTGCATACTAAACAACCTATACTGAACTACACCAATAGCCCCCCCAAAAATAATACAACTTGTAAATATAACATATACAAAATTTTATTAGAACAAAATATCAAGTAAATAACAAAAATAAATGGTGAAAACATAAGCTGGAGCTCCCCAGAGAAAGGAGACACCAGCTAGGGAACCCCTGTGTATTGGAGACCAACCAAAAAGATCACCGGGTCACTTGTCCAGCATGGAGTACATATACAATAAGGGCAGGTAAAGTGTCTATTCAGCTATATACCTGATGAAGTATCCATTCAAAGGGCAATGCACTAACAGTGATATAAGTAACTGGTAACAATAAGAAGCAATATGTATAACATTACTACAAACAAACAATAGGTAACATTGCTGGTAGCAGGCATGAGGGTAGCCCAAAACAATACCCAAGGAATACATAAGGAAGACACAGGACCGATGAAAAGACTAGTAATAATTACACATGATGGGCAAGTGACCCAACGCTGTCTGCACTAAACGCTGCCTCAACGCGCGTTTCACCACACCCTCTGGCTTCGTCAGGAGGCTGATATGGTCAGACGTTTGCCTAGTCAAACCAATAAATGTACATCACATTCAGTGACCGTGGAGTAATGGCCAACTGCTGGCATGAACAGATGTGTTCGAGAACTGCTCCGGCTCCCGACTTACATCCTTCACCATCCTGGCACATATCCTCTAGCCATCATAGCTTGGTCTGTGCATAAGAGAAGGAGGAAGCCACAGAGACAAACAATGAGTCCTAGCAAGGCCCAAGCAGCAGCAGACAGGCTGAAAGAATATGCTAGGCAAGAGACCAAACATGGCGCCGCTTCCTCTGTGACGCCACAAGCCTCCATTACATGCGGGCAAGCAGTACAGCAGTCTACAACAGAAACTACCGAAGAACCGGAGTTCACCTTGAAGGCAGCTTATGATCAGCTAATGGCCGCCATCACATCCTGCCAGACCTCGCTTACAGGCAAGATCGAGGAAGTGAGAGTGGACTTGGGCCTACTACGCCACATCGTGCAACAACTAAGAGATGGGGTCCGCCATACTGAAGACCGTATATCGGTCTTAGAGGATCTTACCCATCCACTGACGGCAAGGATGCAAGCCGTGTAGAGCCCAGTGGATCTGTGGAGACAAAAATGTGATGACCTAGAAAATCTGGCTGAGAGGAACAATGTCAGAAGCCTGGGCATGCCAGAAAGAGCTGAAAGACCAAATCTGGTAACATTCCTGGAGAAGTGGTTTAAATCCATATTTCTTGAAGCGGCCTATGCTGTAGAGGGCTCACAGAGTCCCTGCCTGACCACTACCACCGGGAGCTCCTCCAAGACCACCCTTAGCCCGATTACTGAACTGGAAGGACCGAGACCTTATCCTCAGCCAAGCAAGGAATAAACAGGCTATATCATTTGAAAATATGACCATATCGCTCTTTCCCGATTTCTCAGCGGAATTTCAGAAAAAGCGTGCTGCCTTTTTGTATCTGTAAAGACACTTAAGGGAACTTAACCTACAATATTCCATGGCATAACCTGCTCGCTTGCGCGTGGTGGATGGCAGAAAACCGGTCTTCCTCACGGACCCCCAGGAAGCGGAGGACGGGGTGACCAGACCCCCAAGACACCACCCAGTTGAATGGTATTGTGGCTCTCTGAGTTCTTTCTCCTTGTCCTCCTACAGGAGAATCCTTTTTATTGGACAGAGATGAGATTTTTCACAATCTACACCTTGGACTATCAGTATCTTAATTGCTTATAACTATACCCAATTGTTACAATCCTAGTTGTACTGAGAAGCTGTCGGGTAACCCTAGGGCTGCAGTAAACTATTATTTTAGTAGTCGAGTATTCTATTTTTATTTTTTATTTATTTTTTATTTTTTTTTTACGATTTGAGTAATCTAATAAATGTATAGACTGTTTTCCTGCCATCAGTCCCCAACACCCTTCGTTCCCCCCTGTGTGATCAGCCCAAGTACTTCAGTTCCCCCCAGTGCCATCAGCTCTCCCCACCCTAGTGCTGTCAGATCCACTCCCCCCAGTGCCATCAGCTCTCCCCCCTTGTGAAATAATCTGCCCCTGCTCCTCATGACACCTGGAGTGCACAGCGTCATTGGTTGCTATGACGCTGTGCACTCCGGGCGCCCGGCCTTAGTCGCACCAACTTACCTTTCCAGCAGGGACGCCGCTGACACTCCATCGTGCTGCTCTGTGTCTGACGTCACACAGCGCGTCAGGTCACGGCGTGCGTACGTCAGGAGGTCAGTGCAGCGCGGGACCATGGATGTGCTGTGGAGTGTCCAGAGGCCCCCTGCTGGAAAGGTGAGTATTGCGGGCCAGAGGGAGACCACAGAGCAGGAGTAATAGCAAGCGCTTCACTCCCGCTCCATGGTCATGTGACACCAACGAATGTTCAATGCAAAAAATTTGCATCGAGGATTTTTTTTTTTTTTTTTTTTTGGTGTATAATTACTCGATTCAGTCCAGTAATCGTTTCAGCCCTACCCCTGACTAACCAAGGGTAGCTTAATGATGTCCACCGCACTGGTTTTAGGCGACGCTCAAACTTTTACTTTGCAAACCTGGGAGAGTACATTACAGATCTCTTGCCAATAAGTTTGTATTTTAGTACACGACCACCAAACATGACTTTGAGTCCCTGTAGCAAATTCACATCTCCAGCAAACGGAGCTGACTTCTGGGAACATATTATGCAAACGTTGTGGTGTATAGTACCAGTGTGTAAGGACTTTGTAGCTATTCTCCTGCAGTTTTACGCATCTAGAGACTTTCCCTGGAGCTATTAATACAGACTAATGAATCCTTTTGATGCGTGTGTATTTACAGAGGAAAGGTTCTAAGTCAACTGTCTAAAATTTAATACAAATAAGTCACAGGGGCCTGATGGGATACACCCAAAGCTATTAAGAGCTCAGCGGTGAACTAGCAAAACCATTTAACAGATTTATTTAACCAATCACTGGTAACAGGAGTCGTCCCAGAAGATTGGAAATTAGCAAATGTTATGCCCATTCACAAGAAAGGTAGTAGGGAGGAATCGGGCAACTATAGGCCAGTAAGCCTGACATCAATAGTGGGGAAATTAATGGAAACCATACTTAAGGAGAGGATTGTGGAACATCTAAAATCCCATGGATTGAAAGATGAAAAACAGCATGGGTTTACTTCAGGGAGATCATGTCAAACTAATCTTATTGATTTTTTTGATTGGGTGACTAAAATAATAGATGGAGGCGGTGCAGTAGACATCGCTTATCTAGACTTTAGTAAGGCTTTTGATATTGTCCCACATAGAAGGCTTATCAAAGTGCAGTCATTGGGCTTGGACTCCCATATTGTTGAATGGATTAGGCCAGTGTTTCCCAACCAGTGTGCCTCCAGCTGTTGCAAAACTACAACTCCCAGCATGCCTGGACAGCCTTCGGCTGTGCGGGCATGCTGGGAGTTGTAGTTTTGCAACAGCTGGAGGCACACTGGTTGGGAAACACTGGATTAGGCAGTGGCTGAGGGACAGGCAACAGAGGGTTGTAGTCAATGGAGTATATTCAGACCAAGGTCTTGTTACCAGTGGGATACCTCAGGGATCTGTTCTGGGACCCATATTGTTTAATACCTTTTATCAGCGAAATTGAAGAAGGCCTCGATGGTAAGGTGTGTCTTTTTGCTGATAACACAAAGATTGGTAACAGGGTTGATGTTCCTGGAGGGATACGCCAAATGGAAAAGGACTTAGGAAAACTAGAGGAATGGTCAAAAATCTGGCAACTAAAATTTAATGTTGATAAGTGCAAGATAATGCACCTGGGGCGTAAAAACCCAAGAGCAGAATATAAAATCAGTGATACAGTCCTAACCTCAGTATCTGAGGAAAGGGATTTAGGGATCATTATTTCAGAAGACTTAAAGGTAGGCAGACAATGTCACAGAGCAGCAGGAAATGCTAGCAGAATGCTTGGGTGTATAGGGAGAGGAATTACCAGTAGAAAGAGGGAGGCGCTCATGCCGCTCTACAGAGCACTTGTGAGACCTCATTTGGAGTATTGTGCTCAGTACTGGAGACCATATCTCCAGAAGGATATTGATACTTTGGAGAGAGTTCAGAGAAGAGCTACTAAACTAGTACATGGATTGCAGGATAAAACTTACCAGGAAAGATTAAAGGACCTTAACATGTATAGCTTGGAAGAAAGACGAGACAGAGGGGTGATGATAGAAACTTTTAAATACATAAAGGGAATGAACAAGGTAAAAGAGGAGAGAATATGTAAAAGAAAAACTGCTACAAGAGGACATAGTTTTAAACCTTTGCCCCTCTAATGTAAAACTAATATCAGGAAGTATTACTTTACTGAGAGTGTAGTGGATGCATGGAATATCCTTCCTGCAGAAGTGGTAGCTGCAAATACAGTGGAGGAGTTTAAGCATGCATGGGATAGGCATAAGGCCATCCTTCATATAAGATAGGGCCAGGGGCTATCCATAGTATTTAGTATATTGGGCAGACTAGATGGGCCAAATGATTCTCATCTGCCGACACATTCTGTGTTTCTGTCCTCACAGCATCATAGTGATCTATGTCCTGTCCTGTAGGGCCCAGTGCATCCATGTATTACTCAGACAGCCCATTGATTTGAATGGGGATTACATAATGCTCCACTCCCTATGTTGGCGCTGCAGGGAAACTGAACGTTTGCTGATGTGTTCCCCAGCAGCAGGGCACCTTGTGCTCAGCACCTAATTCAGTGACCCTTCAAACAAAAGGGGATTGAAAGGGAACCAGTTAGGCCCCTTGTGCTAAAGTTGCTGGGCGCAGCATGGTGTAGTGACATCCACGCTAATTGCGGTGGTCTGTCACTTATGTGGACGTGTGGTTTAGAAGAACTTGCATGTTATACTCATGGCTGCAGAGTCGGACGTATTCATGATGTGGGCTCGCCCTGCTCTCCAGCCATTGATTGACAAGTCTCTCCCTCTTATCTGTGGCTTTAGGGCAGGGGCACCCATATCTCCTGAATACACTGGACGTCTTGCCGGCTGCTTGACAGGTTCCCTCTCTCCGCAGGGCTCCCACTTTCTTACACATCCAGATCATTATGACGAGTATACAGAACAGAGACAAAAATGGATTTTGTTTTCCAGAGAGGGAATGTATTATGTTTTTCCATGCAGGGCACCACTTCCCTTGGAGCACGTGTACAGCGTACATAATGTAGACCAGAGGACCTCCTGACAGGCCACCTACCCAGGTGGCTCTGTGTCACCGCAGCTGGAGAGCCACAGGGTGCAGTCCTGCTGGAGACGTCCAATAGTCCCAGGAGACGCCTAAATGTTGTGTTGTGTGATTCGTAGAAACAGAAGGTTTTTTATAACCAGGGACGGGCTCATTTCTGGCCTTATTAGGGAAGTAAAATCTGACACTTGACCTCAGGCTGCTTCTAAATCCCACGAGGGTAAAGGCCGGACCAGGGAAAGCGTGGAGTGCAGTGGTATATGGGAGCTTCTTCAGGCCCATATAAGCATGTTTGTGAGCATCTCGTCAAGGATACGTTTAATAATAAAAAGAAAAATCTTCAGGCTAAATAAAGAAACTAGGTCTCCAGGATTCCTGCAGGCACGGCTGGCAGCTGCACCCTCGCCCACCCCTAAAGCCCCCTCTTCAGTAGAGAAAGTGAAAGCTGCATACTTGCTGCTGAGAGTCAGAGCCTTATCTACTGGCGAGATCTGGAGAAGTCGTCGTCTTGTCTATAAATAGTGACTGCGGCATCTCACCATTTCAGTCACCTAGTGTCAGACCCAGAGCTTTTTAAATACCCATGCAGCTAAATGTAGTTGTTTTTACGCTGTTGGGGGCAGGGGCTAGAGTAGATTTCAATCTAAACGCACAGACTTCCGGAGGCCTGCTCCCGTCATAAATGAAGTGCATCAGACACCCAAAGTCCTTTTTCACTTCCACAAAACGTAGTAAATTGTTCCATTATCAGAATGATTAATCTGCCAGTATGACCACAAGCACTTCGCTGGTACAATGCCTGAAAACCCACGCCGGCGCCCCGCAGCATTTGTGCAAAACCTAAATGTTGGGTTACACTTTGTGTTTCACTGTCATACTAGCGATGTTGTCCAGGTCCAAAAGTTAACTGGAAGGCTTATAAGTTACTTTTTACTCTGTGACTGGGGTTGTCAAGTTAAAAACAAATCTGCTTTAATATTCCAACAAAATGAAGGTACAGAACAAATACAGTTCAGTTATCCTCGGCCCCCCATCTTCTGGCATTCCCTCCAGTCCCAGCACCGCCGCTCCCTGCTTGGGCTCCTCACAGGACAGGTGACCTATGGTCTGTCCGAATGGGCAAGGACGCACTTTTTCTCCTTTTCTGTCATGGCTGATACATAGAAGGGAGGGACGGAGGCGCATTTAAAAAAAATTTTGGGAACATTTAAGAAAAGTGTTTTCCATAATGTTTACATTGATGGCTTATCCACAGGGAAGGCTGTCAATATCAAATCGGCAGGGGGTCACTCCTGCACAGCTCAGTCCATTTGCACAATGTGTAGTTCCTGAGCTACTCCCAAATCACTGATCGGGAGGGAGGTTATTTGGGTCCTGGATGTTAGACCCCCATGAATGTGCTATTGATGGCCATCCATATAAAACTCACTGAGAAACCCCTTTTTTAAGCTTATTTATTTATTATTTAAAAGGAGTTTACCGAGATTTTCCAGAAGATAGGTCATCAGTATCTGTTCAGACAGGGTCTGATACCCAGGACCCCCACCGATCAGCTTTTTGAGAAGGCATTGGTGCTCCAAGTGTTATCCATTTTAAAAAGCACCTGGCAACAGGATCAGCGCTATTAAACCAGGCATACTAGTGGGATTGATCCTGCTGACTAAAATTATATCTATCTTGTTCATATTGGTTGCCTTGTTCCCTAGAGACTCTCTTTATCCTTTATGCAGATGAAGGCTTTGGTGCTCCCCGGGGGTGGGGCATAGCCTCTTGTTGCTCCTCACCTTTTCAGTGCTGGCCACACCCCTCCATGAACTGAAGCCCTCATCTGTGTAAAGAATAAGGCTACAGCCACAAAGAGGATTTTTTTTGGGCAAGTTTTTGATCTGTCTGCAGGATTTTCTTGCCAAAGTCTGAATGGACTTGAAAGGAAATGGAAGTATAAAGGAAGGATTTGATGGCTGATTCCACTGATGGCTGAAAGTCCTGCAGGCCGATCTGCCGCAAAACCTCCACCAAAGAACTGTTATGTGGCTGTACCCTAAGTCTTTTTCTTGGGAATGCTGCAACCAATTTTTGCAGGATATGTATCATTTTAATTAGCAGAATCAACCCTACTAGGCAGTTTGCCTGGTTTGATGGGGTTGATCTGCTAACAGATGCTCTTTAGCTTTACCTTTACCAAGGCTGTTCCCTAGGAAAGGCTGGAACGAGTCAGTCTTGTATGTTTGGCCTGGCTTGTTGACTCCAGTCTGTTATGTCTTTGCTGTTCATTTTTAGGCATTGGTCCCATGTCCTGATAGCAGAAGCGTTTGGTTTTCATCTATTCACAGCTTTTAGAGCAAGCGAACCTGTAAAGTGAGCACCCAGTCTGACCTGCAGGGTGAAGGTTCAGTATATTAATGTGCTCTGCCCCTCCTGCCCGATGACGTGCTACCTGCGTGTTCCATGTAACAGGCTGCATAGTCATGTATTAAAGGGAGTGTCACCAGGAACTTCACTGATAAACCAGGTACAATGCCGCGTAGTGCCAGCTCAGTTGAATGTAATGATGCCTTTCACTTAAAGGGGTTACCCAATACCAACACCGACTCGCTGTAGTGATCATACTTACCTGGTCCCCGTCGCTGGGTTTGGTCTCTGTTGCTCCTAGGCCGGTTCTTCCTCTCACTGCAGCGCTTAAATCAACATTTGTCAACTGTAATTGGTGCACTTAGGGCTGGCCCAAGCCACTTGCATTTAAGTCCAACCTTGCAATTCCTGCTTCCCCCTGCCAGCCACTCCTTGATTGACGAAGCCAGGTGAGAAGACTATGCAAGAACCTGACCGTGCCAATCGAGAGGGAGGGCTAGCAGGGGGAGCAAGGGTGCACAAAGGGTTGAGCCTGCCCTTTGTGCACCTAACTGCACTTCTGCCTATGGATTGAAAGTACTTTTTCTCTAGAATAAAGCAGTGGATCGCTAAATAAGTTATCGTTATATGATGCTGCGCTAGTCCTACAAGGCATTGTGCCTTGTCTAACTGAATTTCCTGGTGATAGGTTCATTTTAAAGGGAACCCAAGACATTAGTTAAATTATTAGGCTACTTTCACACTCTTGTTTTGTGCAGATCCGTCATAGATGGATCCGTTCAGATAATTCAACCGTCTGCATCCGTTCAGAACAGATCCGTTTGTATTATCTGTAACATAGCCAAGACGGATCCGTCTTGAACACCATTGAAAGTCAATGGGGGACGGATCCGTTTTCTATTGTGCCAAATTGTGTCAGTGAAAACGGATCCGTCCCCATTGACTTACATTGTGTGCCAGGACGGACACCAAAAACGCTGCAAGCAAGGAGACACAAGGTTTCAATATTATTTTGGGTGTAGTAGTTCAGGCTTAGTAGTTTCGTTAGAAGGTTCCGGCCACCAGGTATAGTCCTCCATGTCCTACGCCAGGGTGGCCTTTGCTCTTACCACGTTCTCTAATTGTTAGCAGATTTTCTCAGTCTATAGGTAACATATCCATGTACCTCTCATGAAGTATCTGAACCTCTTTACTGCTCCCACAGGTTATGACTTTGCCGCAGTCTTGGAGTGGTTTGCCGAGCGCGTGGATCGCATTATCCTGCTTTTTGATGCTCACAAGTTGGACATATCTGATGAATTTTCTGAGGTCATCAAAGCACTCAAAAACCACGAGGATAAAATCAGAGTTGTGCTGAACAAGGCAGATCAGATTGAAACCCAGCAGCTTATGAGAGTGTATGGGGCCCTCATGTGGTCACTGGGAAAGATCATCAACACTCCGGAGGTGGTGCGAGTATACATCGGGTCATTCTGGTCCCATCCTCTGCTTATCCCGGACAACCGCAAACTGTTTGAAGCCGAAGAACAAGACTTATTCAAGGACATCCAGTCCTTACCCAGGAATGCTGCCCTCCGCAAGCTGAATGACCTCATTAAAAGAGCTAGGCTGGCCAAGGTAAGCAGGGAAGGTTTCCTCATTGTGTCTCTGGTAAAGGTAGCTTAGCTTCTGGTGCTGCTGGCCTCAACAGAACAGGATATGTTTTCTTCGTAACACATGGCACTACAAGTGTGACCTCTTTTCAGTGACAACCCCTCTTAGACTGGAGTCCTCAACAGATGATTTTGCTAGGGAAAACTGGAGCTAGCCGGACAATTGTCCTGTAGCACTCCCTGTAGGCGAAAGGCACAATTACATGGATGCCTTTAAGCTGAATAGCCGTCTATGTTTAAATGGAACAGCCTGAGTCGGCCAGAGCAGTGCGATTGTGCCTCAAAATGGCAGCCCGAAGCTTCTGAGGAGGGGCTCGGGGCAAAATTGGAAAGCGAATCTAATACTCTATAGAGCCAAAATGTTCCTCAACGCTGTACAGTCAGAGGGTTCATGTACAAACAGAATCATACGTTACATAGCAACAAACAAGTCATCAATTTAAACGAGAAATGAGGGCCCTGCTCACAAGAGCTTAGGGGTGACACAGAAAACAATGGTCCAGCCATCTTAACTAATGAGCCAGTCACCAGACAATATCTGTAGTGCTTCTGAGTGCGTGGGGTGTGGTGGATAATGTCTGATGATGGATCAGGTTCTGAAGAATGATGTTAAAGGGGGCGGTGGGTGGGCGAAAGTAAGATTAGGGGATGTGATAGGCTAACCTAAATATATATATTTTTAGGGAGCGCCTAAAATCTGTGGATGTTGTGATTTAACCCAATTGATTGGGGTAGGGCTTTCCAGAGAACTGGTGCAGCTCGGGAGAAGTCTTGGAGATGAGTGAGAGGTCCGCATAATGGTGAATGTCAGTCGTAAGTCACTGGCTAAACGGAGAGCACGGGTAGGATGGTATGCAGGAATGAGGGAGGAGAAGTAAGAGGGTTCAGCACTGTGGAGAGCTTTGTGGGTGAGAATCAGAAGTTTAAATTGAATCCTGTACTGTAAGGGCAATCAGTGCAATGACTGACACGGGGTGGAGGCATCGGAAGTAGTAGTTTGACAAAGAGCCTGGCTGCTACGTTCAGGATAGATAGGAGAGGGTCTGGTGAAGGGTAGACCAATTAAAGCGGTTGTTTCATCATAGACAATGGGGGCATATCGCTAGGATATCCCTCCATTGTCTTATAGGTGTGGGTCCCACTGCTGGGACCCGCACCTATATCGAACGGAGCCCCGCAAGGTGGTGGCTAGAGGACTCCGGTCCAGCCACCACCAAGCCGGCTCCCCATAGAAGCCACCACCAAGCCGGCTCCCCATAGAAGCCACCACCAAGCCGGCTCCCCATAGAAGCCACCACCAAGCCGGCTCCCCATAGAAGCCACCACCAAGCCGGCTCCCCATAGAAGCCACCACCAAGCCGGCTCCCCATAGAAGCCACCACCAAGCCGGCTCCCCATAGAAGCCACCACCAAGCCGGCTCCCCATAGAAGCCACCACCAAGCCGGCTCCCCATAGAAGCCACCACCAAGCCGGCTCCCCATAGAAGCCACCACCAAGCCGGCTCCCCATAGAAGCCACCACCAAGCCGGCTCCCCATAGAAGCCACCACCAAGCCGGCTCCCCATAGAAGCCACCACCAAGCCGGCTCCCCATAGAAGCCACCACCAAGCCGGCTCCCCATAGAAGCCACCACCAAGCCGGCTCCCCATAGAAGCCACCACCAAGCCGGCTCCCCATAGAAGCCACCACCAAGCCGGCTCCCCATAGAAGCCACCACCAAGCCGGCTCCCCATAGAAGCCACCACCAAGCCGGCTCCCCATAGAAGCCACCACCAAGCCGGCTCCCCATAGAAGCCACCACCAAGCCGGCTCCCCATAGAAGCCACCACCAAGCCGGCTCCCCATAGAAGCCACCACCAAGCCGGCTCCCCATAGAAGCCACCACCAAGCCGGCTCCCCATAGAAGCCACCACCAAGCCGGCTCCCCATAGAAGCCACCACCAAGCCGGCTCCCCATAGAAGCCACCACCAAGCCGGCTCCCCATAGAAGCCACCACCAAGCCGGCTCCCCATAGAAGCCACCACCAAGCCGGCTCCCCATAGAAGCCACCACCAAGCCGGCTCCCCATAGAAGCCACCACCAAGCCGGCTCCCCATAGAAGCCACCACCAAGCCGGCTCCCCATAGAAGCCACCACCAAGCCGGCTCCCCATAGAAGCCACCACCAAGCCGGCTCCCCATAGAAGCCACCACCAAGCCGGCTCCCCATAGAAGCCACCACCAAGCCGGCTCCCCATAGAAGCCACCACCAAGCCGGCTCCCCATAGAAGCCACCACCAAGCCGGCTCCCCATAGAAGCCACCACCAAGCCGGCTCCCCATAGAAGCCACCACCAAGCCGGCTCCCCATAGAAGCCACCACCAAGCCGGCTCCCCATAGAAGCCACCACCAAGCCGGCTCCCCATAGAAGCCACCACCAAGCCGGCTCCCCATAGAAGCCACCACCAAGCCGGCTCCCCATAGAAGCCACCACCAAGCCGGCTCCCCATAGAAGTGAATGGAAACGTACCGCGCACCACTCCTATTAATTTCAACGTACCGCTCCTTTTAATTTCTATGGGTCCGACGGAAATAGCCGAGCCAGCGCTCGGCTATTTTCGCCGGCACCGTAGAAAATGAATGGAGGGCAGCTGCGCATTGTCCATGATGAAACAACCCCTTTAATGTATTACAGTAATCCAAACTGGAATGGATCAGGGCAACAATGAGAGTTTTTGTTTCCACAGTAAAAAGGGCAAATTCTGGAGATGTTTTTGAGGTGCAGGTGGTATGAGCGGGTGAAGGAAAGATGTGTCAAAAATAACAGCCCAGGAGTCATGGTAGTTTCACCCACTGAGGGGGAGTTGTCGGGTTCAGGATGATTAGTAGATGGAGAAAACAAAAGTTCAGTTTTTGAAAGAGTCATATAGAGCAAGGACATGATGTTGGAGAAAGCAGAAAGTCACTTGGGTTCTGTAGTAAAGCTGGGGGTGATGTCACAGGTTAAAGTGTATAGTTGGGTGTCATCCGCATGGAGATGGTACTGAAAACCAAATCTGCTGATAGTTTGTCCAATAGGGTCAGGGTAGGGAAAAGAGAAGAGGACCAAGGACTGAACCCAGAGGAGCCCCAACAGCAAGGAAAGGAGAAGTAGAACCAGCAAATGATACACTGAAGGAGCAGCTAGAGAATTAGGAAGAAAACCAAGAGAGAATGGTGTCATGAAGTCCAGTAGATTGGAGCATGCTGAGTAAGAGATGGTGGTCTACAGTGTCAAATGTTGCAGAGAGATCCAGAAGAATGAGCAGAGAGTAGTTACCGTTGTACTTGGCTGTCAGGAGGCCATTTGTCACCTTGGTGAGGGCAGTTTCTATAGAGTGTGGAAACCAGATTGTAGGGGTCAAGGGGAGTGAACAGGGAGATAGCAGATGAGGTGAGAATAGACCAAGCGCTCCAGGAGTTTAGAGATGAAGGGGAAGATCAGAGAGGGGTCAACAGATGGTTTCTTAATGTTCTGGAGTTATGACAGAATGTTTGAAAGAGGAGGGCAAGGTACCAGATGAGAGGTGGAAAATGATAGAAGATATGTACAGGCACCACACCCTCCTCTGTAGCTCAAGTGTATTCCTTATGAATAGGCAGCATACACAAATGGATATTTAGTAACTACTAGCATTCTCCATGCAATATCAGTTCTGGAGCATCTATTCTTATGGCTCTATTCTTGCTGGAAGTTTATGAATGCATTGCCAAGAGTCTGTAATATTGGTCCACCTGGGTGTTACCAGTTTGTGTGGAGGGGTGTCCCTGCACAGTTTGACCCTGGCAGCTCTGAAGTGATAGTGTCAGACTGTGCAAAGAAACGCTCCAACTGGTAACACCCAGGTGGACCTATATTGCAGACTGTAGAAATATTAGTGGGATTGCACAACAGAGCCAGAAGAATAGATGCTCCAGAACTGATACTGCTTGGAGAATGCAAGTAGTTACTAAGACAGACATGTCGAGAGAGGTCCATAGTGATGTGTAGAGAGCCATGTACATAGTATGTCATTGTGTGCCGCTGTATGATGGGGAAAACCCCCGAAATAACTATTAATATGGGGTAGCTAGGTTTCCCTCTCCATGTCCTTTATATTGAGGTGATGAATTTTGCATGCAAAACAAGAAACCTTCTGTAATTTGCCTCCGATGTCTCCCTTTCAGGTCCATGCCTATATTATTAGTGCTTTAAAAAAGGAAATGCCAAATGTCTTTGGTAAAGATAACAAAAAGAAGGAGCTGATCAATAATCTGGCGGAGATTTACATGAAAATAGAAAAAGAGCAGCAGATCTCCCCCGGAGACTTCCCCAGCCTCAAGAAAATGCAGGTAAGAGATGCTTAGGTGTGAAGTCTGCTTCATGTGACTGTATCATAAATCACTGCAGTCAGGACGGCCATGTGAATTGTGTATGTGTCCCCATATACTATATGTATATACCTGCCCATAGATATACTATTCACACGTCATCCCATTAGTGTTACCACATGGCTACTGCATGTGAAGTGAATCTGTCAGCTGAATGAGGTGGCAGTGTAGTATGGGGGGAAGGTCAGCCCAAAACACTGCTGATTGTGTGATCGGAGTGATGACAGAATACAGTGGACGTGTAGTTATTCTCCCGGCCTCCTCACGTAACGTCAGCATGGATGGCAGAGGTGGGGGAGCGTTTACTGCAGGAATACAGCCTGATACCAGTCGCGGTATTCCTTGGTAACGCCTGTTGGCCGAAGGGACTCTTAAGAAGGTGGAGCTCTCCCCATAGAGCAGTAGTTTGATGGCAGATCCACTTCAAAGGGGTTCGCTCACTTAAACCGGACATACCTCCATTTTCACCCAGGCAGCCCCCTTGACCTGAGCATCGGAGCAGTTCATGCTCCGATGCTCTCCTTTGCCCTGCGCTAAATCGCACAGGGCAAAGGCATTTTTTGGAGATCCGGTGAAGTTCCAGGCTCTCCATGGGGCTGCCAGGAAGCCCAGTGACATCATCAGCACTGATGGGTGGGATTTAGCGCTGCTCTTGCCAGTAAAATGGCTAGGGCAGCGCTAAAGCCCTCCCATCAGAGCCGGTGCCGTCACCAAACAAACTGCCGGGCGGAAGTTTCCGCCTGGAAGTGTGTTATTGAAAACAAAAGAACCCGTGCCCTGCGCGATATAGCGCAGGGCAAGGGAGCACATCGGAGCATGAGATGCTCTGATGCTAGCCTCAGGGGTGCTGCCTGGGTGAAAATAAGGGTATGGCCGGGTTCAGCTCTGAACCCTGACAACCCCTTTAAGCACATGGTATTTATCATTTGTTAAAGTTTATACGTGGCACTTACTAATGTATTGTGATTGTCCATATTGCTTCCTTTGCTGGCTGGATTCAAGTTTCCATCACATTATACACTGCTCGTATCCATGGTTACAACCACTCTGGAATCCAGCAGAGCTGACCATGCAAGAATGCGGATCCGTTTTTTGTGATAAGTTCAGCAAAGAAATAAAAAAAGATTGCATTTCGCATTTTTGCAGACCTTTAGACTTCAATGGGGTCACGTCCCGATTTTCACTGATTAGTATAGGACATTTTTTATTTGTTTTGCGAGGCCGTGCTACGGACAAAAAAATGTGAACAACACAGAGTGCTGTCCACATCTTTTCGGGGCCCCATAGAACTGAATGGGTCCGCATCTAATCCGTAAAATTGCAGATCGGATGCAGAAAGCAAAATACAGCCATCTGAATGACCCCTATGGGAAAAGCACTAGCCTATGTGCACTCCTCCGGCCCTGGCCACCAGAGAGGCTGGCGCTTTTTTCTATAGTGTGCAGGGACGGTCACTGCTGCTGGATTGCAGGGTGGTCGTAACCATGGAAACGAGCAGTGCATAATGTGATGGAAAAATGAATCCAGCCAGCCAAGGAGTTTGTTTAGTAACATTAGTAACTGCTTGTATTACCTTTCTCTACATGATAAATGCCATTTGCTGAAGTGTCACAGCCATTAAAGGCTGCAGTTGCACAGTTTATCAGCTGTACATCTTCTTATATCTGCCCAGGAAAATGCACAACTTCCTGTGTGTCTGCAGCTGGCGGTCAGTGATGTATGAAGAGCACATGGTAGTCGCCCAGATGTCACCCGTGCCTCAGACATCTGACCACACAAACAATGGGCGCGACGTGCTGCTCTTTCTGGCATAGTTCACAAGATGCTGTATAAACCCAGGACAAGCGTATTCATTGTATACAGAAGACCTACAGCGGTCCAAAATACTTTCTGTATAAGTTCCTCCATTCCCAAGATCTCTGCTTGCTGTCATTCAAGAGGAACATTACTGTTTGTGCCATGGGCACAGAGTCGCTCAGCTCATTACCAGACAGCTCTCATCCCTGGACGGTAACGCACAGTACACCCGTGTTTCCGTCGCGTGACCAGGGCAGATTCTTGGCCAATGAAAATTCGTGTTGAATGGCAGAAAGCAGAGGTCTTGAAAACTGCAAGAAGTTGATACAGGAAGGACAATTAGAAAATTTAAGCTTTTGAATATTCAATAATTAAATGGGTTCTCCATGAATAATGTAAAAAAAAATAGAAATAATCTCTTTCTAACAAAGTTAGAACCAGCCCTGTACCTCACGTGGGTCTCCACATTCATTGCTCTTATAGTTCTGCTAGATTTATTTGAAGTTGTCAGCTTAGGGGATGTGTCCTTTCTGCTGCACCTGGTAAGTTTGAAGGGCAGAACTGAGCATGTGCTTCCATCTGAGTGAGCAGGACAGGCAAATTAGGAAAAGAGCAAACAGCAGGTGGCGCTATACAGCTGGATTTCAGAAAATAAATGTAACTTAGCTATAATACACTTTTTTTAATTATATGCAATTACAAAGGTACTCGGATTCAGGTGCTGTTATATATGTTAATATTTTTCCTTTCTGTTTACTTCCCAAAGCCATAACTTTTTTTATTTATTTTTTATTCTTCTATTCACATAGCTATATGAGGGCTTGTTTTTTGCGGGACATGTAGTACTTTCTAGTGGCACCACTTACGGTTGCATTAAATGTAGTGGGAAGCAGGAAATAAATTCCAAATGGTGTGGAATCATAAAAATAAAATAAAAACTCTGCCACGGTTTTTGAGTTTTGTTTTTACAGCGTTTCCTATGCAGTAAATATGACTTGTTACTTTCATTCTCTGGGTCAGTATTATTACAACGATACCACATATGTGTAGTTTTTCTTGTTTTTTTAATACTGAAAATTAAAAAAATTCTTTAAATCGCCATATTCTTATATATTTATTTGTGCACGGAGCATTTTTGGCGGGGCCATCTGTACTTTTCATTGGGGTGTGTATGACTTTGACCACTTTTTATTCAATTTTCTTTGCAAGGTAAAGCGGCCAAAAAACGTAGAATCGGCTGTTTTGACTTTTTTTTTTTTCTCTCAATTTTATCGGTTGGAACAAATATTTGTTATATTTTCATAGTATGGGCGTTTTTCGCACGTGGTGATACTCATGTTTACTTTTTTTATGTACTTTTAATTTTGGGGAAAGGGGAGTGATTTGAATTTTTAGATTTTTATATATAATTTCAAAATTCTTGGCCCAGTTTTTATCAGCCGCCGCTCGCGGGCATTGGCCTTGGGTACTTGCTGTTTAAAACAGCAGGCACCCGGCAGCTATGGAGCCTGCTTCACACAAAACCAGGTGCCATATTTAAAGTCCCAACTGCTGGTGTACATATACATAAATCGGTTGGGAACTAGTTAAGGACAAGTCAGCTCCAAATATACTAGTCATTTTCTGTCGTACTAGTTATTTTCAGCTGTGGCCCGATGTTCCAATGCCACTGGTGCCAGTCTGAGGTGTCATCCCTTCTGGTGTCCTGTGAATGCAGAGTTTAACTGTCAGCAAACTAGACCCTGTAAAGAAGTCTAATGTACCAGTGTAGATGACATGTAAACCTGTGTAAAAAAGCCTCGTAATTTATTTATTTTTTCTCTACAGGAAATTCTAATGACCCAGGACTTTTCCAAGTTCCAGTCTATCAAGCCAAAGTTGCTGGATGCAGTTGATGACATGCTGGCCAATGACATTGCTAGGCTCATGGTCATGGTCAGGCAGGAGGAATCCCAAATGACAACCCAAGTGGTGAAAGGTGGAGCATTTGACGGAACCACGAATGGTCCATTTGGCCACGGATATGGGGAGGGAGCTGGAGAAGGCATTGACGACGTAGAGTGGGTAGTAGGAAAAGATAAACCAACGTATGATGAGATCTTTTACACACTTTCTCCTGTCAATGGGAAAGTCACCGGTGCTAGTGCCAAAAAGGAAATGGTGAAGTCCAAGCTCCCCAACACCGTCTTGGGCAAAATCTGGAAGTTGGCAGATGTGGACCGAGATGGTTTTCTTGATGATGAAGAGTTTGCTTTAGCAAATCATTTAATAAAAGTGAAATTAGAAGGGCACGAGCTTCCAGCAGAGCTGCCAACTCACCTCATCCCACCTTCAAAACGTCGAGGAGAGTGACCACTTACCCTGCCACCCATCTTTTCATCTTCAGTGTCTTCCATTTTTTTTTTCTTCATTAAATGCCTCATTTGAAAGAACTACAAGAAAAGGATTTTCAACGCCATTTAACTTTTTAAAATGTTTAAAATTATATTCTTACAAAACCCCTCTAAATAAAAGGACTGGTTTATTGTTGGAGCAGTGGTGATGTCAGAAGGCTAATGCTATGCTTGTTCTACAGCTGAGGGCTGGGGTGTGTGAAATGTCCATCTGGTGTCTCACAAAATTATTCTGATGACATCAGTCAAGCTGTGATCCATGACCAATGATGAAATGTCAGCGATTGTGAGGAATTTTCTACTGAAATCTTTCTTTACCTGCCGGTTGTGTGGACAAGTCAATGTCAGGATTGATGGAGATGGACTTCTGACATGCATGTCTTATTGGTCATGGTACCACCATCTTTCTGCCTCAGTTGTAGAAACATTAAAGGGAGATGTATCGCTGCGTAGCTATCATGTTTTGTGTCCTTTGGATTATCGTCACACGACCATCATTTTATGCTAAGGACAAATCCACCACAAAGTCACCATGTCTTAAAGGGTTGCTGTTTTTTAGATGTCATAGCGACCTATCTTTGATATGTCGTTATCGCTATGACATCAGAAGTTTTGTGAAGGCTCAGCGACTCCTAAATGGGGATGTGGATGCAGATTTCAGATGAAATTGCTGCAGACTTCACTCTTTGGATTATAAAGCGGAAAGTCCACATGTAAGACGAGCAGATTTTGTAGCAGATTTGCCTGCAGTAAAATTATGGTATGTGAAGGCACCCGTAGGCTAGTTTCACACAGGCGGCAGAGCAATCCGTCAAGGGAACAGCCTGACAGAGTTCTCTGGATCCGGCCTAGCCAGATACTGCCATTCACCACCGGCGCCCATTGTCTATAATGGGAACCGGTGGGGATCTGGCCGCTTCCCGGGATTTATGACTGGATTCGGCCTAACAGAAACTGTTGCGTGCAGCGGCCTTTGTCCAGCCAAATCCCAGCATAAATACCAGGCAGCAGCTGGATTCCCACCAGATCCCATTATAGTCTGTGGGGTTCAGCGGGCACCCAGCATTACCTGGCTATGCCGGATGCAGAGACCTCCAGCAAGCTGTTCTCTGCCAGACTGCTCTGTCACCTCTGTGAAAGAAGCCTTAAAGGGGTATTCCAGTAAGTACAAGTTATCCCCTATTCTGTGATAACTATCAGATTGGTGGGGTCCTACAGCTGGGACCCCCACCGATCACGAGAATGGCGTCCTCATTCCTCCTGCAGGCCCCTTGCTGCTCCCATGAAATGACAGAAGTGGCTGGTTGCGCAGCCGCTCCATTAATTTCTATGGGGGGTTCCGGAGATAGCCGAGTACAGCGCTCCCCTATCTCCGGAACACCCATAGAAATGAAAGGAGTGGTCATGCACATGTGCGGCAAGCTGCTCCAGTCATTTTAGGGGAGCAGCAAGGGGTATGGAGTCCCTGTTCTTGTGATTGGTGGGGGTCCCAGCGGAAGGGCCCCCACCGATCTGATAGTTATCCTGTGTACCTACCAGAATACCCCTTTAAACCTCTTCTGTCTTCCACTTTATTGCCTTAGAGAACATTGAAGCTGCTAATAGCCTGAACAAGGCCTCCGCGCCAGCAGTGTTATTTTCCAGTATTCCACCAGCTTGAATGTAGAGCTATGAACACGATGGTTATTCCACTGAACTAATGCCAGTCTCCAGCCTTCTTCAGTATTAAATATTTAGTTTTGCATTTTTTTTATTGACTATGTAGTAGCTGAAAAGGGAGACCTGTTATTTGAAAGACCCTTTAATGGGCAAGAAACAAGCTTGCATCTTCTCATTGTTGGTGTTACCACCGGGGTATTGTGTGGCCAAACATACACCCGCACATGGATGGTTGGTAGTTTGGATCCATGCATTACCCCTGTGATGACACTTGGTGCACAGGACAGGATGTGTTGTCTTCAGGACACTGGAGAAGACAACTGAAGGATTAGCGCCTGCAACTTCAAGCCCTTGGCCACTTTAAGGCCTCTTGAACACGACCTTATGGCTTTTTCAGTATTTTGCAGTCTACCAGATGACGTCCGTGTGCATTCCATTTTTTGCGGAACGGAACAGCTGGTCCTTGATAGAACAGTACTATCCTTGTCCGTTATGCGGACAATAATAGGACATGTTCTATCTTTGAACGGAAATACGGAAACAGAATGCATACGGAGTACATTCTGTTTTTTTTTTGCGGACCCATTGAAATGAATGGTTCCGTACATGGAACGCAAAGAACTGAAACGGGAGAGAAAAAAAAAAGAGGCCTTACTAGGAGAATTGGCATCCATTTTATTTAACGTGATGCAGGTTACCCTTTATAAGGTGCACATACTAAACATATATAATACAGAACACCAGCCTGTGCCTTTCCTTCTGTAAAAGTTCTCATTTTCTGTAATATAAAATATAAAAGTTTTTATCACAGCTTTTGGCATACTCCTTGTGGCAGTGTTTGTGTCCTGGTTCACTTTGAATGTGCTTCATCCATATCACTCTTGTTTTTGTATAGTTTGGGCGTTTGTATTTCATGTGGAGGGTGCCTGACTTAGCTTACACAATACCCTGCCGGATAGCTTCAGGTTGGGGAACTAAAGCATCCCATCTTTTTCTTATGACTGGGAAAAGGATTGTCCTCCTTCTGTGGTACATTAAGAACACCATAGGCCCTGGGCTGTTTCCCTGAACTTGGGGCTCCACTTCTGTCCTGCCAAGTTGTCTATAGCAAGTACCTCGAAATTCCACCCCAGAACTCAAAATTAATTCAGATTAGACAAGTAAAACTATTCAGACCCCAGACCATACCTATACTTGCCTGCCTTGCTCCTGCACTCCTCTTTATAACCACAATACAAATGCTACTTGTGAATGTGCCCTTAACAAACTTGGCCCGCTATATCTGAAGATAATTAAACGGACATGAGGGTAATCTCTGGGGCATTAAAGGGGTTATCCAAGACCTATAATTTTACCCTCCACCCCAATATGCCCAGGCCCATCACACAGATTGTACTTGCCTTTCTTCTTGGCACCCGCGTCACTTCTGATGGGGGGGCAGCCAATAGCAGGCCACAACGGGAACGAGCCTCCCATTGCGGGTGACGAAGATGCTGCAGCGGCCGTTCCGGCATCAGAAGTGATGCAGGTGCCAGGGAGAGAGGCAAGTACAATCTGTGTGGGGGGCCTGGGCATATGTGGGCATTATAGGTCTTGGATAGCCAGCCTGGCCTCTTCTGCGCCGTCTATACTGCAGGCAGCAGGACACACAAGTAGACTGGTGAAGAGGCTGGAGTTAGTCGGAACCTGTCTGGATTGGAAGCTCAGCACTGATTAACACCTGACCCCTTCATCCCAATATGTGAAGAGTGCTGCAAACTGCCACATCCAAGCTCCCATGGCAGCGGTCGCTAAAAACCGTAAGCTGATAGGAGGCGTTCAGGTGCCATCTCATCATAATCCTCCCCTATTGACCGGGATCGGCAACCGTCGACACTCCAGCTACTGAGAAACTACAACTCCCAGCATGCACACATGCAACTGTGTAACTCCCATAGAAGTGAAAGGCGCATTCTTGGGAGTTGTAGTTTCAGAACACCTGGAATGCTGATCCCTGCTCTATGGTGACGACCAGCAAAGTACAATACCCAGTTTTCAGGACTTGGGGAGGTGGGTTCTGGAGCACGGTTCAGTGATCACCCTATA
Organism: Bufo gargarizans; assembly: GCF_014858855.1. Classification (NCBI taxonomy): domain Eukaryota; kingdom Metazoa; phylum Chordata; class Amphibia; order Anura; family Bufonidae; genus Bufo; species Bufo gargarizans. The sequence goes on from NC_058089.1 coordinate 38,684,814, forward strand.
TGGGGTGAGCGAGTTGGCGTAATTACTGCTGGACATTATACATTCACATAGTTTTGTTCTATGCCATCTTGTCACGCTCTATCATTGGGCGGTAATAAATACCACAGCCTCCTGTTTTGTTTCGACCATGTCATTTACAATTTCTGCAGACAGTCTCTAGTCTATCCATGGAATGTGTCAAATTAAACTTGACTGGTAGCTGGAGCTGTATGTTCATCCATGAAGGGGACCTATATGTTCACCTTTTTACATGATACCCCTTGAACTTTTAATACTTTATTTTTTTTCTAGTTACACCCACAAACGTAAATGTATTTTACTAGGATTTTATGTGATAGACCAACACAAAGTAGCAAGTATGTGTTAAGTAAAAAAAAAAAAAAATTATACATGGGTTTCAAAATGTTTAATAAATAAAAATCTGAAACGTGTGCATTTGTATTCAGCCCCCTGTACTCGAATACCCCTAAGTAAATTCCAGTGTGACCAATTATCTTCAGAAGTCACCTAATTAGTAAATAGAGTCCACCTGTGTGTAATTTATTCTCAGTATAACAGCAGCTGGTCTGTGAAGACCTCAGGTTTGTTAGAGAATATTAGTGATCAAACAGTAGCATGAAAACCAAGGAACACACCAGACAGGTCAGGGATAAAGTTGTGGAGAAGTGTAAAGCAAGGTTAGGTTATAAAAAAAAATAAAAAATAACCCAAGCTCTAAACATCTCATGGGGCACTGTTTAATCCATCATCTGAAAGTGGAAGGGAGTATGGCACAACTGCAAACCTATCAAGACATGGCCATCCACCTAAACTGACAGCTCGTGCAAGAGTGATACTAATTGGAGAAGCAGCCAAAAAAGCTATGGTCACTTTGGAGATGCTGCAGAGATCCACAGCTCAGGTGGGAGAATCTGTCCACAGGACAACTATTAGTCATGTACTTCACAAATCTGGCCTTGATGGAAGAGTCATTTTTGAAAGCAAGCCATAAGAAGTCTTGTTTGCAACAAGCCATGTAGGGGGACACAACAAACGTGGAAGAAGGTGCTCTGGTTAGATGAGAACAAAGTTGAGATTTTAATCCTAAATGCAAACTTTTTAGCCGAAGTGTTGTGTGTGGCAGAAAACTAACACTGCACACCACCCTGAACACACAATCCCCACCGTGAAACATGCTGTGGGGGTGCTTTTCTTCATCAGGGATATTGAAGCTGGTTAGAGTTGATAGGAAGATGGATGGAGCTAAATACAGGGCAATCCTGGAGGAAAACTTGGTAGAGGCTGCAAAAGACTTGAGATTGGGGTGGAGGTTTACCTTCCAGCAGAACAACGACCCTAAACATACGGCCAGAGCTACAATGGAATGGTTTAGATTGGAGCATATTCATGTGTTAGACTGGCCCAGTCAAAGTCCAGACCTAAATCCCATTGAGAATCTCTGGAAAGACTTGACAATTGCTGTTCACAGACGCTCTCCATCCAGTCTGACTGAGCTTCAGCTATTTTGCAAAGAAAAATGGGCAAAAATTTCAGCCTCTAGATGTGAAAAGCTGGTAGAGACATACCCCAAAAGACTTGCAGCTGTAATTGCAGACAAAGGTGGTCCTACAAAGTATTGACTCGGGCTGAATACAAACGTACGTCACACTTTCCAGATTTTTATTTATAAAAAATTTTGAAAACCACATTTTCTAGTTTACTTCACACACTGTGTTGGTCTATCACATTAAATACCAATAAAATACATTTAATCCCTTAAAGAATGGGCCTATTTACATTTTTAGTTTTTATTGGTACCATTTTTGTGGTACGTACGATTTTTTTGTTTACTGTTTTAGGCCTCTTTCACACGAGCATGACGGATTAGGTCCGGGTGCATTCAGTGAAACTCGCACCATTTTGCAAGCAAGTTCAGTCAGTTTTGTCTGCGATTGTGTTCAGTTGTTATCGCAACCATCAGTGAAAAACGCATTGCATCCGCACCTGCTTCCGGATGCAATGCGTTTTTCACTGAAGCCCCATTCACTTCTATGGGGCCAGGGCTGCGTGAAAAACGCAGAATATAGAACATGCTGTGATTTTCACGCAACGCAGAAGTGATGCGTGAAAAAAAACGCTCCTGTACACAGACCTATTGAAATGAATGCGTTTAGGATTTAGTGCGGGTGCAATACGTTCACGACACGAATTGCACCCGTGCGGAAAACTCGCTCGTCTGAAAAAGGCCTTAATCGATTTTTTCCATTATAGCGTTCGATGCACAGGATTTTTTTTTACTTATTTTAATAAGAAGTGGCGATACCTAATTGGGGGAGTTATTGGTTTTTTTTTTAACTTTTTTCTTTTGTCCTATTAGGATGAATAGGATTTTTACACTGTTCCTGCTGTGCCTCCTGCACAGCGCATCAGGGAACTTACTATGGAAGGGTTCAGCAGGGTCCAGGCTGCAATGGTAACCGATCGGACCCCTGTAATTTCACTGCGGTAGCTCCGCATTATGCGTTAAGGGGTTAAGTTTGTGGGTGTAATGTAAAAAAAAAGGGAAAATTTCAAGGGGTATGAATACTTTTTTTTTAAGGCACTGTAGATCCCAATGACTATGAGAGTCCAACTAAATGAATTGGTAATGGAACAAAAGCCTCTGGTGTTCACTTATTGGCAGCTTTTTTTTTAATGTAAACTGGGTTTAAGTGATTCCCCACCTAACCATCTTTGTGCGGAAAGGGGTGTGACCTAAAATATGAATTTTGGGTCAAAGATGGCTTAAACTTTCATAAAGGCAGTCTATAGATCATGTGCTTGATTTATTATACAAACCAATCCACTGTAATAGATCTGGTGCATTTTAAGACTCCCTGTCGACATATCGAGACCTCATTCAAACTCCTCCTTGTACAGTAATGGGGGCTCAGAAGCCAGTAGAAGGGCCCCCAGCAATCAGACACTTATCACCTATCCTGCGCATGATGAGAATTGTCAGTTGTGGCAAAACTCTTAGGCCCCTTTCACACGGGCGAGTATTCCGCCCGGGTGCAATGCGTGAAGTAAACGCATTGCACCCGCACTGAATCCGGACCCATTCATTTCTATGGGGCTATTCACATGAGTGGTGATTTTCACGCATCACTTATGCGTTGTGTGAAAATCGCAGCATGCTCTATTTTGGTTTTCACGTAACGCAGGCCCCATAGAAATTAATGGGGTTGCGTGAAAATCGCAAGCATGTGCGGATGCAGCATTACAATGTTTTGCACTCGCGTGGAAAAATCGCGCGTGTTCCCGCAACGCACCCGCCTCTTATCCGGGCCAAAAATATGACGCCCGTGTAAAAGAGGCCTTAGGACTCTTTCACACGAGCGGATCCTGTGCGTGGAATCCACTGCGTGAAAGAGAGCCAAGCCCCGTTCCAGACAGCAGAGACACAGAGCATTAACACGATTGATAATGCTCCGTGCCTCTCTGTGATCTCTTTACTACAAAATCACGGTGACAACTTTATCTCACTGTGATTTTGTAGCAAAAAGGTCATGGAGAGGCAAAGAGCATTATTAATCATGTTACTGCTCCGTGTCTCTGCTGTCTGGAGCGCGGCTTGGCTCTCTCTTCATGCAGCAGATTACCTGCACGGCATCCGCTCGTGTGAAAGAGCCCTTACTTGACCTGTGACAAAAATGTACATCTTGGACCACTGCTGGTTAATGACCCATGATGTACATCTTGGGCTACTTTCACACCTTTGGTTTGAATTCTCTGGCAGCCATGGTAAAGTGTAGCGGGGAGCAGCATACTTACCATCCGTGCGGCTCCCGGGGCGCTCCAGAGTGACGTCAGGGCGCCCCACGCACATGGATGACGTGCTCGCATAGCACGTGATCCATGCCTATGGGGCGCTCTGACGTCATTCTGGAGCGCCCCAGGAGCCGCGCGGACTGTAAGTATACCGCTCCTACTATGGCAACCAGGACTTTAATAGCGTCCTGGCTGCCATAGTAACACTGAAAGCATTTTGAAGACGGATCCGTCTTCAAATGCTTTCAGTACACTTGCGTTTTTCCGGATCCGGCGTGTAATTCCGGCAAGTGGAGTACACGCCGGATCCGGACAAGTGTGAAAGAGGCCTTAGTCAGGCGAGACACAAGTTATGGTATTTTCACTCTTGCCATATCGATTGCCACTCAGCTTTCCCAGGAACAGATATGCCTAGGTGATGGCCCAATAGAATAAGAATAGAAGCAGAATAAAACAAATCAAGGAATCATTGTCATCTTCCTGTCTATTCTGAATCTTAAGAAGATGGCCGAGATGAGTTTCTCCGGGGTTGTATAGACCTCTAGCTGCCATCATAGACGCTAAGTATGATGATGTTTACTGATGACACTTATAAATGGACATTAGTGATCTCACCTTCCTCCCCCGTAAGTATTATCACTCATCCCACAACTCTGAATGCTGCAGCTTCCATATCTGCCTCTCCACACGGAGCGTGACTCAGACGGTCAAACCTTTCCCCTTAATTTAATTCCATTAATAAAGCACTAACCGCACCATGGGGCTGATGCAACAGATCATGAATATTCTCATCCCTGTTACAGGAAGATTAAATATTACATATTCATTTACAGCAATGAACCCAGAAAGCAACATTGCAACTGTTATATCTCTACTCTTGACTCCTTCGGTGTATGAAATAAGGGGCCACAAGGGACGTAACACACTGTATAGCGTTCTCACATGAGGACCCCTCAGTCACTAATTATCTGACGGGACCTCAAATGCATTACTGGGATTCTCCCCTGCAGGTGATGACTTCCTGCAGTGCTCAGCTCCTTTCTTAGGCTACTTTCACACTAGCGTTCGGCTGTCCGCTCGTGAGCTCCGTTTGAAGGGGCTCACGAGCGGACCCGAACGCTTCCGTCCAGCCCTGATGCAGTCTGAATGGATGCGGATCCGCTCAGACTGCATCAGTCTGGCGGCATTCAGCCTCCGTTCCGCTCGCCTCCGCACGGACAGGCGGACAGCTGAACGCTGCTTGCAGCGTTCAGCTGTCCGCCTGGCCGTGCGGAGGCGAGCGGATCCGTTCAGACTTACAATGTAAGTCAATGGGGACGGATCCGTTTGAAGATGCCACAATATGGCTCAATCTTCAAGCGGATCCGTCCCCCATTGACTTTACATTGAAAGTCTGGACGGATCCGTCCGAGGCTATTTTCACACTTAGCTTTTATATGCCAAAATAATGCAGACGGATCCGTTCTGAACGGAGCCTCCGTCTGCATTATTATGATCGGATCCGTTCAGAACGGATCCGATCGAACGCTAGTGTGAAAGTAGCCTTAATGAACCCAGGACGCCGGACGGTGAGCGCAAACACAACAGACAGTCAGCTCGCCTCACCTCTAGTCCCTGCTTCAATGTCTTGGTCCCTCACCTCTGATTCAATTTCTTGGCGGGCTTGGGCCGCGGCTGCCTGTGTCTACTCACGACCCCCACCTGTGCAGGTGACTTGTCAGCCAGAGCGGCGTGCTGAGCCAATGAATGAATATCTATCATTCATCTATCTATGATCATCTATCTCTGCCTAAGTGCCTAGCTAGCTATGTTGCCCTGACCACGAGTCCGGCCGGGCGGCCCGGCACACAGCCGCACACGCAGGCTGGGTGGGCGGGCGGGCGATATCTGTTGCCCTGAGTCCCTGACTACTCTAGACTAGACGAGCGCCGCGGCCGGCACACGCAGGGCGGGCGCGGCGGGCTCAATAAGTGCAAAAAAAAAAAAAACATTCATTCATTCTTCCGCCCTGCACAGGGCAGCCGCTTGGTCTGCCTTATGGTAGCGCCGGCCCTGGTCACAACCATTGGCATGCAGTCTCAAAGTGCTGATGGGTAGCCTGGCCACCCAGTGGTCTCACCATGACCCTCAGGTCTGTCATCGTGGTGCACCCGTTAGGCCCTGTGTAATAGGCTTCCGGCCAGTACTTACACATGTGGTGTATTATATCAGCAATCTGGCTGATAACCGTTCACAGCATCTTATCTGTGGACAGGACAATGTCCGTCTCATAGGGATGAATAGAGAAGTAGCTGACTTCCTGTCCTGTGTCAGTTGGAGATCAGAGAGTTGGTCACATGACACAGCTGAGGATCAGAAGGGAGGTTATAACTCACAAATACAGTCACTGGTGAGATGATCACCTTCACTGTAATTTAAATCATATACCCTTCTAAGGCCTGTTTCACATTTGCATTAAAGCGCTTTTCGTCCGGCGCGTCTCTGCCTGTTTGCCGGGCTGCAGCCGGAGCTCTACCGGTCCCGATTATAGTGATTGGGGCCGGCGGATGTCTGTTAGCAGCCGTACAATGCTGTGAAACAAGCCTAACAGGTCAGAGAATAAATATTTGTGTGAGAATGCTTGTTTAAAGGGGTTATCTGAGCCTGGAAATGCCCCCCCTATATGCCCGTGCCCCTCACACTTATTCTACCTACCTGGCATCCTGCTCCCCGCATGGCCGCCGCTGCTTCTCCCTGTGTGAGGATGAAAACATCAGGGGGGCAGCCAATGGCAGGCGGTGACGGGAACGGACCTCCCTAGTGTCACGCGCGACGCTGAGGCTCGTCCCTCCCCTCCCCTGACACAGGATGTTTTTATCTGCGCACGGGGAGAAGCAGGCGGTGCAGGGACCAAGAGCAACGCGGGGAACCAGATAAGTAGAATCAGTGTAAGGGGCCCGGGCATATGGGGGGTGCATTTCCAGGCTCAGGTAACCTCTTTAAATGAAAAAAAGGAGGAATGTGATCGTTTTTAAAGAAGTTGTTGAGTAATTTTCTATTGATGGTCAATCTTCAGGATAGGTTAGCAATATCTGATGCGACACCCCGCACCTCCACGATCAGCTGCACCCCTACTAAACCGCTCCGTCCATTCTGCACTGCTCCTACTGGAATGAACGGGAGCGGCACTGCAGTAACCAGCGGTCTATTCCCAGGGCCATGCACACAGCGTCCTCATTCGGCACAGGCGTTCTGAGAGAAGGATGCTTGCTTGCCCGCTCCTTTCTCAGTGCGCCTGCGCCGATGACGTCAGCCCTACACACGGAAAAGAAGCATCGGGTGTAGGCTGACATAATCGGCGCAGACGCACTGAGGAAGAAGCGAGCGTCCTTCTCTCAGACTGCCTGCGCCGAATGAGGACCGATATGGCGCAGGCACAGGATGGGCAGAGAGGGCCAGCGAGAGGAGGAGAGCGCTCGCTGGCCCTGTCAATCAAGTGGAGGATGCGGCGGCTACCAGCAAGTAACCGCACAACTTGCTGGTAGTGAATAAATTTACATTACACTAAAGTACTATTTTCAAAGAATTTAAAGCACAGCCAGAGGTAAGAGGGGCATATATGGACTCTGCGGACATTAGCAATTATATTAAGTCCAATACTGAAAATACTGTTTGGGTGGTGACAGGAGCCCTTTAAGGCTAGGTCTGCGCGACACATAGGGCACAACTACACTGCAACATGGCGCGTGACAATTTTTATAATGGTAGTCTATGGTGTCACACTGCAACATGCTGCAACAATCGCAGAAAAATACATCTTGAATGGATTTTTTGCGACGGTCGTGTCGCAGGGCGACACCATAGACTACCATTATAAAAATTGTCGTGCGACAAAATGTCGTTGTGTAGAACTAGCCTAAAAATTAACTACCAAAGTTATTCAACGAAGTCTCACGCGACTTTGTAAATAACTTCGGCTCATCAGAGCACATACATTCTAATACTGTACGGAGACGAATCTCCGTACAGTATTATTCCGAAGCTTCGCTTGACGCTAATTATCATAAATTAGGGGCGTCTGCCAGAGCGCGGTTATTTTTGGAAGCCTCATAGCAGTGAATGGAGATAGCCACCGGTGCATGGCCTGCTCTCCCTCCACAGCGGGGTCCATACTTTAGGAAGGAGGCACCCGCTCCTATAGGACATTTAATTATACCATATCCTGTTGCTATAAACATCCAGATGGGAACACCCCTTAAAGGGCCTCTCCACTTTTCCTATATTGATGACCTATCCGGAGGATCTCCTGGGGAAAGCGGACAACTCCTTCCGTATGTGGTTGGAATATCCCGCTGTGTCTGCATTTTCTACGCAGGAAACAGGAACACGAGATGCGACTAGCGACGTGCTGCTCCCCACTCGCTACAGAGCACCACGCGCATGCGCCGCCCAGGACAGTCCGATCACACTGCGCCTGCGCAGGAATCAGCTGTGCGCGCGCTTGCGCAGTTCTTCTTCGCTTTGCAAGGCGAAGATGGCGACTACTGCTGGGACTGAGGAAGAGGAGGGGAAGAGAAGGAAAGCTCACGGAATGCTGAAGCTGTATTATGGAATAAATGACGAAGGCAAAAGCAGCGAGAAGTTGCTGGACCCCACTGATATCGATGGAGTGCATTTCAACCCAGAGCATTACCTCACCAAGGTGACGTCACTTTAACTCAGAGCTGCCCAGAGATGTCTGACGTCAGCTGTCAGGTTGTAGCAGACAAGCTAGTAGGTTGTGCCAATGGTATTTGATAAGCCCTTAATGCTTAGTCTCAGAAAAAACCCTTTTAACCCCTTAATAACCTCCCTTATTCCCCTTTCAGATAGTAATTAAATGCTACCTGTCAGCATATCCCTCAGCATATCCTTATGCAGCTGAGGTTCAGGGTCCATCCCTGCAAAGTTCAGTCAGCGAATATCTAACTTACCTGGAGGAGTTCAGGACACAAATCCAGCAGATTCAGGGGGCGTGTGCTTTACATACACTGCGCATGCGCTCCTCACCTCCTGGTAAATACAACCAGGCAGTTATAACAGCATGCTGGAGGGTTAGTAGCCCCAAACCAGGTGACGGGTTCCCCTTAAAGCAGGCATCCTCAAACTGCGGCCCTCCAGCTGTTGTAAAACTACAACTCCCACAATGCCCTGCTGTAGGCTGATACCTGTAGGCTGTTCGGGCATGCTGGGAGTTGTAGTTTTGCAACAGCTGGAGGGCCGCAGTTTGAGGATGCCTGCCTTAAAGGGAATGTCTGCAAGTAATACATGACTAGTCCTGCACATAAGGAGTCCAGTCCACAATTCGTTACTTCTTTCCCCCTGCTGTCAGCGCTCAGAGCTGCACTGAAATACATGGAGGCTGTGCATGCGCACAGGAGTCCTCTCCACCAGTCTGGACTGTGTATTTCAGCGCAGCTTTGATAGCGGGGGATCGGGGGGGCAGTAGGAAAACAGAAATCTGGACTCCTTATCTGCAGTGCTAGTCCTGTATTACTGCAGGTAGGAGTCCAAGATCCTGGTGATTCCCTTTTAAGAGTCTTAGGGCTGTATGACATTAAAACATCAAGCAGACGATTATCGGAAGCGTTCCTTCCCGGCAATCGCCAGCTCGTCAGCGGAAGAGCCGGCTGCTATTACATGCAGAAATATCCTCCACAGTCTGGGTAGGAGCGATCGTTATGCCATCACTTGTTCCCATACTGACCACCGGCAGCAGATCGTCACTTCACAGCATGATCTGCCGCCGGCAAGTGACAATTTTTAAGTTTGCTTAAAGTGAACCTGTCATTACCTTTATGCTGCCCATACTAACAGCAGCATAAAGTAGAGACAGGTGAGTTGGTTTCAGCCGTCTGTCATTTATCAGTAAAAAGCACGTGGTTGTGGAGAACCAACATCAAACATTGCAGACTGGGTCTGGAAGAGTCACGGCCACCTGAGAGGAGTCATGGTTATTGATAAATTCCTGCTCTCCCTGCTGATGAGTGACCGTCTTCTACTAGTGTTGATCACGAATATTCGAATTGCAAATTTTTATCGCGAATATCGGCACTTCGAGAATTTGCAAATATTTTGAATATAGTGATATATATTTGTAATTTCGAATATTCGAGATTTTGTTTTAATCGGTACACATGATCCCTCCCTGTTTCAAGCTTGTGGGCCAATGAGAAGGCTGCAGTATCTTTAAGGAGTAGTGTTGATTGCGAATTTTCGTAATGCGAATTTTTACTGCAAGCTGATTTCCGCAATCAAGAAAATAATGACTGGAGATAACGAATTCTCAAATATATTGCGAATATTCAACCAAATATTCGCGAAATATCTCAAATTCGAATATTGCCCCTGCCGCTCATCACTACTAAAAACATGATTCCTCCCTGCTTCTTGCTTGTCGGCCAATGAGTCATTGGCCCACAAGTAACTTGAGCAGGGAGGAATCATGGGACTTCAGATGGCAAAAAATGACGAATATTCTAAAAAACAAATATATTCGATATAGTGTTATATATTCGTTTTTTAGAATACTTGTAATATTCTAAAACAAGAATATATACTGTAGCAATATAGGGAATATTCGGGGGGGAAAACGAATGTAGAGCAATTTAGCTAATATAATGCTATAATCTTCTTTGTCTAATAGTTGTATTTTTTATTTTATTTTACAAAAATGACAACTATAAAAAAAATTATAGCACTATATTAGCTAAATTGCTCTACATTCGTTTTTTTCCCCCCCAAATATTCCCTATATAAAAGGACTTCAGATAGAAAAAAAAGACGAATATTCTGAAAAACAAATATATAGCACTAAATTCTATAGTGTTCTATAGTGCTATATATTTGTTTTTGACCCACACCTGTATTGATCGCGTAATATTTGCAAATTACGCGATCATTACCTTGCCAATTTTTCAAGTAAAAAAAATTTGTAGAATATAACGAATATTCAAATTCACAAATATTCTACAAAATATTTGCGAAATATTGCGAATTCGAATATGACCCCTGCCGCTCATCACTATCTTCTACCTAGTTTTCTCCCTTTCTCTCTAGGAGAGAACTGCCAATCATCAGCAGATGGGTGAGAGAAGGAGATATGAATAACCAGGACTCTTCTCAAGTAGATTTGACTCTTTTCAAGGCCCAGTCTGCAATAATTATGATACCCGTTCTCGGCAACCTCTTACTTTTGGCTGAAATCAGTATTTCTGTCAGTATTTTCGGCTGCTCTCAGTAAGGTCAGCATAAAGTTGATGACGGGTTCTCTTTAAAAATCTGGATTGCCAGATGAACAAGCGTCTGCAAGATGATCGCTAGCGAGCATTCCTACGAACGCTCGTCACCAATGATCTGGCCGTCTATCTGCCAGTGTAATACAGCGCTGTCCTTGCCTCCGTTGGTCCCCACAATGACTGCACTGCTGGGGGTAACTAGACTCAACACAGCCCTAAGGGGACCTGCACATGAGTTCAGATTTCAAAACTGAAAATCCATGCAGTTTTTTATACACATTTCTGTGCATTTCCACACCAAAAAACACATTTGTTATTTGTGGGTTTTGGTGTGTATTTGATATGGGTTTTCCACAGATCTCAGCCTGGCATTGAAAAGGGTGGAATCCACACATGTGTGCAGGTAAGGCTACTTTCACACTTGTGTCAGAGGATTCCGGCAGGCAGTTCCGTCGCTGGAACTGCCTGCCGGATCCGGCAATACGGTTGCAAACTGATGGCATTTGTCAGACGGATCAGGATCCTGATCCGTATGACAAATGCATTAAAATGCCGGATCCATCTCTCCGGTGTGATCCGGAAAAACGGATCCAGCATTTATTTATTTTTTTAAAAATTTTGTGGTCTGAGCATGCGCAGACCGCAATGCCGGATCCGTTTTGCCGGAACACTCGGGCCGGATCCAGCATTAATGCATTTCAATGGGAAAAAATGGTGGGTGCGGCATTCCGGCAAGTGTTCTGGAATTTTGGACGGAAATAAAACCGTAGCATGTTGCGGTATTATCTCCGTCCTGAAAAGACTGAACTGAAGACATCCTGATGCATCCTGAACGGATTACTCTCCATTCAGAATGCATGGGGATAAAACTGATCAGTTCTTTTCCGGTATAGAGCCCCTAGGACGGAACTCAATGCTGGAAAAGAAAAACGCAAGTGTGAAAGTACCCTAAGATAAATGTGATAGTTGTCAGAAATGTTCTGTGCTATGGTGACCTCAGTTACAGAAATATGTGGTATTAGAAAAAAGCATTCTAAAAAGCAAATTATGCATAAAAAAATGTAAAAAAAACAAACAAAAAAACTGTATAATAAAAAAACAAAACATAAATATCCCCCTGCCAATCATATGAGTAACCCCCACCTAAAATTCTATGTAATAAAAATCCCTAATCCCAATCTCAAAAAATGTTCTGGTCAAAGAGAACCTGTCACATTGAACCTGGTGTCTGAGCTGCAGGCGGAGCTGAGCAGAGTCATGGAGTCCAGTGGGCGGTCCTATCAGGGACTGACAGTCTTCCCTGTACGGCTGTGTATACAGAAGTAACACACATGGACTGTGACCACCCACTGGACTCCTAAGTATAGAAGAAAAAATGGGAATAAAGTACCGGTATGTCATGCTAAATCTTTCCCCTCTACTAATCGGCTCCTTTTGCTTTATAACATGCTGCCCACAGAATTCGACTTGGCGGGTTCCCTTTAAAGGGTTATCCTATGGAAAGTTCCAGTATACACAGGAAAGGTGAAAAAAAATATAGGTTCACAGGACCACCAGCGATCTTGAAAAAGGGGGTTCCCTGAATTCCCTCTTTGAATGAGGCAGTGGTGTGCGTGACAGTCAACCACTCCTGTAAGACTGACGTCAAGTCTTAAAGGGGTTGTGCCTAGCGTATAAGTTATCCCCTATACACAGGATAGGAGATAACTAGCTGATCACTGGTGGTCAGACCGCTGGGATCCCTTATCCTGTGGGTAGGGGATAACGTATAAACTTGGCACAACCCCTTTAAGGGTACTTTCACACTAGCGTTTTTCTTTTCCGGCACTGAGTTCCGTCAAAAGGGCTTAATCCCGGAAAAGAACTGATCAGGCATATCCCCATGCGTTCTGAATGGAGAGTAATCCGTTCAGGATGTCTTCAGTTCAGTCATCTTGACTGATCAGGCAAAAGATAAAACCGCAGCATGCTACGGTTTTTATCTCCGGACAAAAAAACAGAAGACTTGCCATTTTTTTCCATAGGAATGTATTAGTGCCGGATCCGTCTTTATGAGCAGACCGAAAAAGAGGTGAAAAAAATAAATGGCGGATCCGTTTTGCCGGATGACATCGGAAAGACGGATCCGGCATTTCAATGCATTTTTCTGACTGATCAGGCATTTTTAAGACTGATGAGTCTTAGAAACGCCATCAGTTGGCATACGTTTTGCCGGATGCGGCAGGCAGTTCCGTCGATGTAACTGCTTGCCGGATCACTCTGCCGCAAGTGTGAAAGTACAAAAGAAGGTAGGAGTGGGGATCTTGATTAAAACGTAACTTTTAATTGATATAAGGATAGAAAAAAGTCCCTAAATTTACACAAATAATCAATCTAGTGCACACTTACACATTGAATTATTGGTACACGGCACCTGAAAATATACCCGGTTGTCCTACCGTAACCCAGGTGTCTCCCGGTCTTTTCAGATATTCAGGAGATGTGTGAAAGTAGCCTAAGTCTTCTTCGAGGAGCACATTAACAATTAGGCATTGACCGGTGCAGCTCCATCCATTTATCTGCTGTTTGCTTTTATTAGTACTAACTGTATGTTTTCATTATTTACATGCAGCTGAGGAAGGAAAAATCGCTGCCTGATCTGATGGACATTGAGGCTGACATGGTCCGTCAGATACGAGCTCTGGACAGTGACATGCAGACTCTGGTGTATGAGAATTATAATAAGTTCATCTCTGCAACAGGTAGGTACAAGAAGCTAATATGTGATCACTGTGCCGCTGGCAAATCTACACATCCCGTGGACCACCTGCATCCACTGCGCTAATTGGCATTTATATTCCTCAGACACCATCCGGAAGATGAAGAATGATTTCAAAAAGATGGAAGATGAGATGGATGGACTAGCCACCAACATGGCGGTAATCACAGAGTTCAGTGCTCGCATCAGCAGTACCCTGCAGGAGAGACATCAGCACATTACGAAGCTTAGCGGTGAGTGGGGGGCGGTATCTAATGACCAGTCTATGGTCACATGCACTGCTACAGCCATTCACTGGCCTCAGTGGTTCACAGCCCATCCCTTCTGCTCTGAGTGCCAGCTGCAGTGATGCAGTCTCCGTCTCCAGTGCACTTACAGGAGCAGAATCTGTCACAGTAAGTGCACACATATCCTGATGGTAAAAGGTATGTCTGTACTGCACTCCCCAGCCCCTACTCAGTGCTGTCAGCAGCTTTACATGGTCAAAACTGCTGAAAGAGTCTCTATATCCAGTTATTTGTTCCTCCAGACCAGATGGTGACAGAGATGTCTGCAGCCATTTCTCTGAATCACCGGCCAGATTAAACTGGCAGATCAGGGACACGGTTTGGCTGATCATGTCATGCTCATGTAGTTTAAGCCCACAGGGAAAAAAAATAAAAGCTGACAGATCACATTTTTGGCAGACGAAATATTTCCATTATGTACAATGTGTCATCGGGAACAATCTTCTGAAATGGCGGTGAGCGGAGATGGTCAAAAGTGGCCAGTTCAGTCGACTTCAATGGCAGGTTGAGACTTGAGTCAAGATTGTAGAAGTAGTCAGGGCAGTATTCTGCCGCTGTCTATAGAAAGCTTCGTATTCATAATTTGTATGGATGATTTCAGGCTTTATCCCCCCCAGTTAAATAGTTTGTAGAATGTAAAGGTTACTATAACCACCTGCTGATGCCACTTTCTGTACAATCCAGGTGTCCACACTCTGCTTCGAAAGTTGCAGTTCTTGTTTGAACTTCCAGCTCGTCTGAAAAAGTGCATCGAGCTTGGTGCTTATGTCCAGGCTGTGTCCTATCATGCTAAAGCGCGCAGTGTACTCCATCAGTACCAGCATATGCCTTCCTTCCATGGCATCCAGACTGACTGCCAGGCCATCATGGCAGGGTTGGCAGACACCCTGCGCCAGAGATTCAGGTATGTGTTTTAAGTCTTAGGCTACTTTCACACTTACGGCAGAGTGATCCGGCAAGCAGTTCCGTCGCCGGAACAAAACGTATGCCAGCTGATGGCATTTGTAAGACTGATCAGGATCCTGATCCGTCTTACAAATGCATTGAAATGCCGGATCCGTCTTTCCGGAGTCATCTGGAGAAACGGATCCAGAATACATTTTTTTCACATTTCCGGTATTTTGAATGCCAGATCCAGCACTAATACGTTCATATGGAAAAAATGCCGGCTCCGACATTCAGGAAAGTCTTCAGTTTTTTTTTTGCCGGAGATAAAACCGTAGCATGCTGCAGTTTTGTCTCTGTCCTGATCAGTCAAAAAGACTGAACTGAAGACATCCTGATGCATCCTGAACGGATTTCTCTCCATTCAGAATGCATGGGGATAATACTGATCAGTTCTCTTCCGGTATAGAGCCCCTAGGACGGAACTCAGTGCCGGAAAAGAATAACACTAGTGTGAAAGTACCCTTAGACTTTATATTGTGTAGTACTGTACAAAGAGCATAGTTTTACCAGTGGGAAAAGAGGTAAAAATAAGATGCAAAACCTCAATGGTTTATTACTTAAATAGCGTATGGGAACTTTCAGGGAGCCTGAATCTACCCTTCAGACCACTGCAGGTCCAGCGTTACCGTCATGTTTATCCATAACCAGAATATTATCTATGTAGAGCTTCACAGGACTTCACTACATTGATGGAAACAACTTGTTTTTGGAGTTCGGCTTATCATTTTTAGATTACACAATTTATTTTATTCCCTACAGAGAAAGGAAATTGTGAATATGATTTCCTGACTAAATCACATTTTTCCACTTATGTCAAAAATTTAAGTTGCTCTGTGACCAAAGCTTTGTGCGTGGATTTTAACAGTTAGTAGTTCAAGGGCTGGAAACCCTTGAACTGTGCATTTAGATGTGAACAGGTCTTAACTCCTTCAGGACCCTCCCATTTTTCACCTTAAAGGGATTCTGTCACCAGGATTTCACTTACTGAGCTGTTAACATGACTACATCAGTCTCCATGATTTATATTACAATATACTAGTATTACTGCCCTGTGTCTTGTAATTTATCTATAAAATCGCTTTTATTAATATGCAAATTACCTAAATAAGGAGCCCAAGGGGCTGTCCCTCCGGCCGTTGGAGCCCAGCCACACCCCTTCTCCTTGAGCCCAGCACCGCCCCACTGCTAATTTATTCACTCCTCATCGCCGACCAACAATGCCTGATGCGCCGTAATCTCGCGCATGCGCTGTGGATAGTCCTGTCAGCGCCCGCGCGGTGTCCTGGCATCGGCCTCACAGAACACATGGCGCATGCGCTAATAGACAAATTACAAGACACAGGGCAGTAATACTAGTATATTGTAATATAAATCATGGGGACTGATGTGGTCATGTTAACAGCTCAGTAAGTGAAATCCTGGTGACAGAATTCCTTTAACTCCTTAGGGACCAGGCTCATTTTCACCTTAAAGGATAACTGTCACATTTAGACCCTAATTTAAATTTTCAGATATGTAGTTACTAATCACATGATATTCCAGAATCAGTTACTATTAGACTGACTTACCCCATATTTAATAAGATTCAGCCCTTAGCAACCAGTCTGCATAAAACTGCAATTTCACGAGAGTACTCGTCCTGGGGCGCAAAGTACCGGCCATTTAGGACGAGCATTCTCGTCTTGTTTCCTTAAAGGGAATCTGTCACCGTGATTTTGTTTATAGAGTTGAGGACATGGGTTGCCAGTCCCCATAGCTCTGTGTGCTTTTATTGTGTAAAAAAAAAACGATTTGATACATATGCAAATTAACCTGAGATGAGTACTGTATGTGAGATGAGTCAGGGACAGGACTCATCTCAGGTTAATTTGAATATGTATCAAATCGTTTTTTTTCACACAATAAAAGCACACAGAGGTATGGGGACTGGGTATTGCGGATGTGCTAGCCGCCATCTAGCAACCCATTTCCTCAGCTCTATGCACAAAATCCCGGTGACAGGTTCCCTCTATGGCGTTAAGTAGAACTTGGCATAGTCATTGATAACTGAAAGGCTGACTGGCAAAATTTCTTGGTATATTATCGATCACTAAGCATTCTGGTGTTTTTCTTTCTTTAGGGATCCTTCCTCTTCTCCGCAGAACCTCTCTGAATGTGTGGAGCTCCTCTTAAGCTTGGAAGAACCAGCTCATCTTCTCTGTGATGAATTCCTAGCCCATGGCCGTGGGCGGCTGGCCTCCCACCTCTCCGAGTTAGAAGGGGCCAGTGATATTCTGGAGTTTGTTGACCGGGGCTGTGGTGGATTTATAAGTGACGCCTGTCTCCTGGCAGCATCTTACCAGAGCCTTTTCTGCAAGGAGCCAGGAAGCACAGCTCAAATGGCTGAGGAAAAGTTGACTAAGTTCTTGGATGAACTGAGTGAAGGTTACTTTGAATTAGTGGAGAAACGCCTGCGAGAAGAAAAGAATCCGGGGGACAACTCTCTATTAGTAAGAGCTTTGGATCGATTCCACAGACGACTGCAGGCTCCTTCTAAGTTGGTACCAGGATGTAGTTTTAATAGAAGGGGCACACAGATTGTAGTGAGGGCAGCACAGGAGCGACTATCTCAATACCTACAAGCCTTGAAAGACTTCTTCCAAGTTTGCATCACTGATGTTCGACAAGCCCTGGCTGCTCCAAGGGTCCCTGGCAAAGAGCCACCAGCTCTTGGTGACTTGCTGTCGATGCTTTCGGGTTCGGTTTTAAATCAAATCAAATCTGTTTTGGCTTCTGTGCATCTCTTCACTGCTAAAGATGTGGCTTTCTCAGACAAGCCATACTTCAAGGTGAGTGGGAGTTGAAATATATTGGTTGTTATATTACAGTAAGTTTCCTAGTTCTTACATTATAATAATAGCAAATACAGGTGCACTCTGCGGTCTTACTAAACCCTCAAACTGATGTTAAAATTGAGAGATTAGCCAACATATCCTACTGTGGAGGACATGTTTGAGCCCGAGCACCGCGCCAAGGTTCCTCAAGTAGCTCGGGTCCTAACACTCAAGCTACTTGAGAAACCTTGGCGCGGTGTGCACCTGCCTTTGCTATTATTATATTGGTTATTATATCCACATAATTGCTATCTTGTGTATGATGTTTATTGTGGTACTTGTGGTCCGCTTCAGGCATCCTCCACTGTATGCATTTTTGCTGGGGATCGCCATTAGCAACGGGCCACAAGTGCAGGATTTGCCCCCCTGTATATATATATATATGCACAACTGCATATGGGATTGAGCACTTCCTGCCTAACACCACACCATTTTTTTCTGTTTGTTTGTATATAGTTCTTACATTATAATGCCCTCTTATTCTAATAGACCTTCTACTTATAACTTCCTTTCAGGGTGAGTTCTGCAGTCAGGGTGTCCGTGAAGGATTGATTGTAGCATTCATCAAGTCTGTGTGCCAGACAGCTCAACAGTTCTGTGATTCCCCGGGAGAGAAAGGAGCCAATACTCCGCCACTGCTGCTGTTGCTCCTGTCTCGCCTCTGCCTGGACTATGAGACTTCAACCATTAGCTACATACTAACTCTAACAGATGAACAGTTTCTCGGACAGGTAAAAGACCATGTGTGTTTATCTTATTTCCATATGCAAAGTTTATCTTATTTTCAGTAAAGCATATTCGGTCACACAAGCATATTTCTCTTCCATTATAGCTCCATAACAATTCCAGAAGTAGCTCGTATCAATTGAGATACTCCCTGTGCTGTAGCTTTATAAATCTGTATTTCGATTTGCATTTTTTAAATACACAGCATCCTCTATTGTAGGCTCCTGTTGTGTGTGTTCTCCCTAAACAGGTCAATAGGTGGGCACAGAATGGCAAAAGGTGGGGTCAAGTCAGGCCAGAAATATCGTAAAGTGGCAATATATTGTGCTATACGTTGGTGTTTGGTTCTGCAGCAAAAGCAAGTACCAAAGTTTAGCACAATATACAGCCCTAGGAAAACCCAATACCACATTGCAGCTCAATATAGTCCTCCAGCAGATCCAAGTACCACAGTGCAGCACAATATACTCCTATAGCAGATCCATAGTACCATAGTGCAGTATAAAATACTTCCCCAGCAGAAACAATTACCACAGTACAACACAATAATCCCCCCAGCAGATCAAAGTACCACAGTGGAGTGCAAAATACTACCTAGCCCTGTGCCCACTGTGCTCCCCAAAGCCCCCAAATAATATACTGCAGAAAAAATTGCCATCAGTAATAACAATGCCCCCATACTGCCCCCAGCAATAATAATGCTCCAGTAGTGCTGCTGGTATAAATAATGCCTCCTAAAGTGCACCCAGTAATACTAATGCCCCTGAGTGTCCCTATAATGTTCCCATTATATACACCCTGTTGTGCCCCCAGTAATAATAATGCGCGCTTAGTGCCCCAGTATTAAAATGCCCGTATTGCGCTGCAGTATTGATGATGCCCGCTATAGTGCGTTCAATAATGATGCCTCACAGTGTCCCCCAGTAATAATGATAATGCTTATAGTGCCAGTTATAATAATAATGCCCCTACAGTGCCTCCAGTAATGTCCCCCATTAATCAAGTGGCCATGGAAAAAGAAAATTGGGATGCAAACATACTTCGTCATAGGCTTCAGGTTCTGCCATTCACTCTCGGGGTGAATGGCAGGAAACCATGGACTCCCGTGCCCCGCTGCAGTATTATGCTTAAACAGTTGAATTCAGGGGGGACCTGCGTCCGTCAGCTGTTTGGGCAGCCCACTGAGTAACGTTCCACCTGGAATTTCTCCAGTGGGGTCTAAGGCCAGCCTGCCCCTGTCTATTAGCAATGTTCTGCATTGGAATCGGGACTTACTAGCTAAAGACATTTAAAACAGGTATGAATTTTCAGCTTACTATGTATGCTTGTGTGAACGAGCCTCGACTCCTGCTTCTAGGTGGTTGTCCTTTATGGCAGACATCAGCTGTGTTCATTTCTCCTATGTTTAGGACCACTCTCCCGTAACCCCCGTCAGCACTCTCTGTTCCTTGGCTCGATCCACAGCCCAGACTCTCCTCAATCAGTATGTGAAATCCCAGGGGCTAGTCATTTCTCAGATGTTACGCAAAAGTGTTGAAACCAGAGACTGGGTGATGACCATTGAACCCCGAAATGTTCGAGCGGTCATGAAGCGAGTAGTTGAAGATATCACTGGTGTAGATGTGCAGGTGAGTTTAGTTGTTAGTCACTTTGCCTGTAACTCTACAGTGTACTTGCAGAATGTATTATTTGTCAGAATATTTCTCCTGAATCTCCTTTTCTTCTGCCAGATCTCTGCTGTCGAGTTTAATCGTGTAATAGTCCGCTTACTTTATAATGACTGTGGCTGACTAGGGAGTGCTATTGGTAAATTCAGTAATACACGGGGAGGGTGGGTTTGGGCTCTTCGGCTCACTCCCTACACAGTTACCTCTATAGTAATTAGACAGGAGTATCTCTGTGATGGACAGTAGCACTGCTCCTTCTTTCTTACAGATAGATGAGTCCAAATGTTGTAAGCTCCACCAAGCCTAGGTGGTGGCCTATCCTAGAGAGATGTTATCTTTTACATCATGGTAATACCCCATAAGCTGGGTCTGACCCCTCTATCTGGTTAGGCATGGAAACATGTAGGATTACAATGCCTATTCCAGTGTCAAAAAATTAGTGGAAGCAGTTATTACAGTGTTCATTAATGCATAAGCCAGTTAACCATTTATTTTCCCAGGTGGGACTCTTGTATGAGGAAGGAGTCCGGAAAGCTCACAGCAGTGATTCTAGTAAACGAACCTTCTCTGTATATAGCAGCTCTCGACTGCAGGGGAGATATGCTCAGAGCTACACTCCAAGGTAAGTGTAAGACACATACCACCATAAGCGTATTACACTTTCTTATCACCCGTTTTAACAGCAGACTATTAATGCTGTTCCCTTCTTGCTACCAGTGCTCCTCTTGATACAAACCTTCTAAGCAACATCCAGAAGCTGTTCTCCGAGAGAATAGACATCTTCAGCACCGTCCAGTTCAACAAGGTAAAATTATTGATGCTTTCCAGTTCTCATGGGTTTGCATTCTTTTGCCTCCGTGGACACATTGTGTTATCTGTCAAGCTCTGTAGAAGTGTAGATGAACATGTTGTCTTTATGGCAGAGATGTTAAAGGGGTTATCTGGTAATAAATATTGATGACCTATCCTCAGGACATTTATGAAAACTGGTGGTTTAGACGCCAGTCTTCGTGAGCGCTGCCACCTCTTCCTAGGCCAGGTGACGGCGCCGTACATCTGTCGCGTGGCCTAGTTGCAGTTCAGCCACATTGAAGTAAATGGGACTGGGCTGCAATACCATGCACAGCCACTATACAATGTACGGCGCTGTGCTTGGGAGAGATGTCGGGGGCTGGCTGCGCTCACTAGAGCTCATGTAAATGTGGCAGCTTCCCATAACAGCTGATTAGCGGGGGTGGTCGGACTCTTACCCCGCCAATCTAATAATGATGACCATTCCTGAGGATAAGTGATTGTTATCCATTCCTGAATAACCCCTTTAAATAGGAGTATAGAAAACTACAAACTCCCTTGATTGTTCTTTTTTTGGATCATTAGCTGAGTTGCATAGGAGTGGAGGTTGTTTGTTCTTGTAAATCAGGCATCTCAAACTGCGGCCCTCCAGCTGTTCCAAAACTACAACTCCCAGCATGCCCGGACAGCCTACAGGTATCGGCCTACAGCAGGGCATTGTGGGAGTTGTAGTTTTACAACAGCTGGAGGGCCGCAGTTTGAGATGCCTGTTGTAAATGGAATGACAGACAGCCTTAAGATTGAAGGTATATTACATTGAGTCTTAAGGGGAACCTGTCACATTGAACATGGTGTCTGATCTACCAGCACCATGTCACAGAACAGAAGGAGCTGAGCAGATTGATATATAGGGGCTCATTTTACAAACAGATATATGCCACTTTTTTGGCATATGTCTGTTGCAGACTGCGATGCAAAGGTTATTTGCGCCGCAATCTGTGATTAAGTTAAGTAGAGGTGCCGCAATCTGTAAATTTTTCCACGCTCACGCCAGGTCTAAAAAAGGTGGCCCGGTAAGGCAGTCTCATTTATCATTTTCTACTCCTGTTTTAGTCATAGAAAATGGTCTAAATCTACACCAGCAAGAGAATTGGTGTTGATTTAGACAAGTGTAAAGTCCGCCTAAGTTATGTAGAGGCCGGTGCCTCTACATAACTTAGGCTGATGAACAGTTAGCGCAAGAGGAGCGAAGACCGGCGTCTAAATCGCCAGTCTTCATAAATGTCCCCCATGACTCCTTTTTTGGGCTGTTAGACTGCTAAATGAGTTAATTTGGGGAGGGGGAAGGGTTAGGATTAAGCAAAAATATCTCTGTCTCTCTGGGAGGGATGGTGGGCTTTCCCTTCCATCCCTGCAGGGATATTATATTTCAGCTCAGATAAGGTGGTGGATGGGGCGTGGTGGATGGGGCGGGGGGGTGGGGGGGACCAACAGTCTGCAACGCTGCTGAATATCTTGTCAAGGGATTTTTCGGGGCCATATGAACCATATGAAGACATTTTTTTCTATTCTGGAGACTGGGCACCCAGGAAAAAAAAGAAAACAATGCGTAATAAGTGATACATTAGATAAGGTCTGGAATAAAACGAAAAAGATATTGGGGGTAAGCGGCCCTACATTTTTCACTCCACTTTGGCACAATCACAATTTAAAAGTTTAGGTTAATTAAAGATTATAATTATTGGAATTCACGTGGTATCAACCGTTTAAGGCCTCTTTCACACTTGCGTTGTCCGGATCCGGCGTGTACTCCACTTGCCGGAATTACACGCCGGATCCGGAAAAACGCAAGTGTACTGAAAGCATTTGAAGACGGATCCGTCTTCAAAATGCTTTCAGTGTTACTATGGCACCCAGGACGCTATTAAAGTCCTGGTTGCCATAGTAGGAGTGGGGAGCAGCATACTTACAGTCCGCGCGGCTCCCGGGGAGCTCCAGAGTGACGTCAGAGCGCCCCATGCGCATGGATCATGTGATCCATGCGATCACGTCATCCATGCGCCTGGGGCGCCCTGACGTCACTCTGGAGCGCCCCGGGAGCCGCACGGATGGTAAGTATGCTGCTCCCCGCTCCCCCCTACAGTTTACCATGGCTGCCAGGACTTTAGCGTCCCGGCAGCCATGGTAACCATTGAGAAAAAGCTAAACGTCGTATCCGGCAATGCACCGAAACGACGTTTAGCTTAAGGCCGGATCCGGATCAATGCCTTTCAATGGGCATTCATTCCGGATCCGGCCTTGCGGCAAGTGTTCCGGATTTTTGGCCGGAGCAAAAAGCGCAGCATGCTGCGCTATTTTCTGCGGCCAAAAAACGTTCCGTTCCGGAACGGAAGACATCCTGATGCATCCTGAAGGACGGACTGTCCATTCAGAATGCATTAGGAAAATCCTGATCAGTATTCTTCCGGCATAGAGCCCCGACGACGGAACTCTATGCCGGAAGACTATAACGCAGGTGTGAAAGAGCCCTAACTCAAATAACATTGCATGGAAGTATTATCCCCTTTGATGACTTAATAAAGGGTATAAATGTCACCTTTTTAGATGGATATAGATATGCACAAATTAGACATGTATACACGAACACTCAGGATAAAGATTCTTTGATTGTTAGGGCAAATTCATTCTTAGATTATTGCTTCAAATTTAGGGATACACAACTCACTCTTTCACAAATATATCGTAGATTTCGGGACTGCTTAGGAGAAATAACAACAAAATTTAAAAGCGAGGGAGGATGGGAAACAGAATTAGGTGTAGGAAATACTGTTGATTGGGACATAGTGTACCGAAATATCAAAAAGGTATCGATATCCGAAAAATATAGATTAACCCAGTTCAGGATAGTACACAGTCTTTATTACTCCCCTGCCTTCCTCGCTAAAATATACAGGGAAAGAAGGGACACGTGCTGGAAATGTTCAACCGCAAATGCCGGTCTAGGTCACCTGTTATGGGATTTCCCCGAAATAAGAAAATTCTGGACCAGCATTTATGAAGAACTGTACAGCAGATATAAGATGAAATTGAATCGCTGTTTTATGCAGGCAATATTAGGCTTTTCCCCCTAGATGGATCTAACGCCCCGTCAGATCAGAATCTCTTTGGAAAGTTTTATGGTCGCAAAGGTCTTGATCCTTAAATATTGGGGCACAAAAAAAGAGTCCTACTTATGCTGAGTGGAGGGCTCGGATAGAAACTATTGATGCATATAGAAGAATAGAAAAAAAAAGTAGAGTCGCCCTGGAAGGGTCGGGTTCTTGATGCGTCCCTCTTCTCCGTTCCAAGGGCAATAGGAGATGGTTGGATCCCGCAGCGGGGAATCAAGGGGTGGGTATAATGGGGTCAATTATGTGAATTGATGTACGATTATCTGTATTTAATTCCTAAAATATTTGTAATGGAATTTACATTTTTGGTTCAGAAAAACAATAAAGAATAAAAAAAAAAAAAAAAAAAAAAAGTTTGTTGGGAAAAGATTCAGCATAACTTGTAATTTATCCATTTAAATTTCTGGGCTTTGAAGTCCAGGAGGCGGTCCTCTCTATGACTGTGTATACAGAGATAGCTGTCAATCACAGATCTTCTGCAGATTGCACTGCATTTTCATGGCGACTGGTTCCATTAAAGACCTTGAATCCCTATAGGGGTCCCTAACAAATTTTTAAAAAAATTATACTTTATTATTATTTGACAATACACACTACAAAAAAAGAGAGAAATGAATGTTTAAAATTTTCAGTGTCACAGTGTTATATGGGATTTTGTCGGAGTGGTTTACTTGGCAGTTCTCAGGATGTGATTGCATGCACAATAGTTTAATAGGAACCCTTAATAGGGTACACCTCATCCCACCAATTGATGTGGGATGATATTGACGCTGGCAGTTTATATATACCCCGCATCCCCTGACGAAGCCACAGCTGGTGGCGAAACATGTCGGGAGGGGTGGTATAGGGCGACGTTTTAATACAGTGAACAGTGTCAGGGAAACTGCCACTAATATGCTGCAGTTAGCAGCTGAATAGATAAGGAGAGAGTGTGAGGCTATAGGGATGTAGATTGCAGCGGCCATCCAATGAGTCAGTAATAGAGGACGCAGTGCAGTGTCAGCAGAGTTTAGTGAGGAGGGCAGATAGTGGTAAGGAAAACTGTTGATTTACTGAGAGCTCCGCGGTGCATACAAACAGCTACAAATACGAGATTAGCAACATTGTTAGCTGGTTGGTAACCTTGTATATAGGGACCACTTAGTTAAGAAAGTGAGGCAGGAGTTATATTCACATCAGCGTTCCGCAGTACCCACTGCCAAGGAATCTGCCTACAAACTGCCAGCGTCAATATCATCCCACATCAATTGGTGGGATGAGGTGTACCCTATTAAGGGTTCCTATTAAACTATTGTGCATGCAATCACATCCTGAGAACTGCCAAGTAAACCACTCCGACAAAATCCCATATAACACTGTGACACTGAAAATTTTAAACATTCATTTCTCTCTTTTTTTGTAGTGTGTATTGTCAAATAATAATAAAGTAAAATTTTTTAAAAAATTTGTTAGGGACCCCTATAGGGATTCAAGGTCTATTGTAGACCATTGTTGCATATATATAAATATCCCGAGGGTCCTTAAAAGGGACTTTGATTATAAATATTTTGGTTCCATTAAAACTTTAACAAAGGTAGCATGGTAAAGATTGTATATTAAAGGTTTTTTTCCCCCCCAAGACTTTAATATTGATGGCCCATCCTTATGCTAGGACATTAAGATTTCTTCTGTGGGCAGTGCCATACCTGGGTACGTGTGGGACATACCTGATGTACTAGACATAGCAGCCCCTTTATTCTGCTAATTAGCGGGATCCAAATATTGACTCATCCAGTATATTATAAGTTACTGATCCATAGATTGTATACCGCTCCAGCTCATACGTCATGTACAAGTATGGTGTTATATGTCAAACTATGTCATACCAGATCCATTTTATTTATCTGAGTTGCATGTTTTATTACTTTCTTGGATTTCACTTTTTTCTTCCATATACTTATAATGAATATCTTTCTTTTTCAGGTCTCTATTCTTACAGGAATTATTAAGATCAGCCTTAAGACTTTCCTTGAATGTGTTCGCCTAAGAACATTTGGTCGCTTTGGTCTCCAGCAGATACAAGTAGATTGCCATTACCTGCAGCTCTACCTGTGGCGCTTTGTCAGTGATGAGAATTTAGTCCATTGCCTTTTGGATGAGGTTGTGGGCAGTGCTGCTCACAGATGCTTGGACCCGGCACCCATGGAGCAGAGCGTGATTGAGGTCATCTGTGAAAGGGGCTGACAGAAGGACGTAGTTCTCTCAGATCTGTATATATAAGAAAGGAATGCGTGGATTGTATATATCTCAAACACACATTTGTGTGGTCTGTATATAAATGGCGATTACGGCGGTGTAATGAACAGTAGGTGGCAGAATGTTAAATTTAAGATACTGTAATATTTAAAATAAAATATGAATGTGTATTTTTAAGTCTTTTTTTAAAGCTGCACTCCATAAATTCAGTATCCAGAGAAACTTTTGTTTCTTAATAATCTACAGGTGAAGCTGCAGCTTTCTGGTGGCCACATCTCCAGGGCCACCCATGCTCCTGTCATTACAGGACTTTACAAAAAATTAGAAAAAAGAATTTAGTCCTGGAGTTGGTATCTGACTCGTGAAGTAAATCAGCATGGGAAGAGTGTGTAGTTGTACAATGTACTGACACAGTATAATGGAACACTAAGGCACACTTATTTGCTAATGTAATTTCTCGTTCGTATCATTGGGGGACACAGGACCGTGGGTATAGCTGCTGCTGCCACTAAGAGGCGACACTAGGCTGAAAAGTGATAACTCCTCCCCTGCCGACTATACCCCCTCCAGCCTGTAGAGAGCATATTAGTTTTTAGCTTATTGTCATAGGAGGCAGACCTTCCTGCTTGCCGGGCAGCTTCCTTTTGTTATTTTTTCTTTTTTGTTTTATCTTTTTCCCTTTTTAGGTAGGGGAAACAGAGGCGCCTAGCCCCTCTGTCTACCCCGGGAGCTAGGCCGGTCTCGGATTCCCTTACCGCTCGACCTCCCACAAGAAGCAAAGGTGGACCAGGGCAGCCCAGCTCCCCTGCTTCCCGCCTGCCAAAGGGTCACCTGGATCCAGCGAGACCCCCTTCGCCATACCAGACTCCTGCCACTTCGGATGCCAGCTGCTAAGGAGGTGACCCTGCTGGTACTCTGAGGTGGGGTGAAGATGGGGTGAGTAACCGGGATTGGGTGAGTATTATCCTGCACCCTCCCCCCTCTGTCACCGCATTAGGGTAGGTGATTTCGATTCTTTAATTCTTGAGGGTGACAGCGAGGTAGGTAGGGACGCTGAGATGCAGGTCTGGAGGGGGGCCCACGCTGTTACAGCTTCCCCTGGTACCTTCCCGCCAGCCACGTTTCACTTTAGGCCCACGCTTCATGTCGGGCCTTCCCAGATTTCAGGCTTCGGCCCGCACTGGTTTCTTCCCGGGCTGCGGGGTGGGCTTCTCCGCTTCGGGTCCCTCCATTCTCTGAGCGACTGGAAGTGCCTCACAGTCGGCTCCGCGCCGAAAATTTAGATCCTGGCTTCTGTGGAGTGTAGGCCATAATCAACGCCTCCCACAGTGACACGAGGGGGCGGGGCTAGGCTTCCTACCTCGGCTTGGAGAACTCAGCAGGTCTGCAGCCATCTGCGTGGATCCAGCTTCAGTCGGCAGCATGATTCTTCAGGGACCACAGGAGCCTGGGTCCTCTGCATACTGGTAAGACGGTTCCTTCCCTCTACAGTAGTGGGCAGGCATGTCCGAACCCACTAGTGTCCTCTGCATGCTAACAGCTGCCACTTATTACGGTATGCATGTGTGAAATGCTAAATTACGTTCCCTCGCGGCCAGCCGGACTCTATATGCTCCGCATGCTGTGCGCCCACCAGCCTACGCAGCCGCATGACCGCCCTGACCGTGTGGAACCGGACTGGGCCCATGCCTTATCTCGGGCAGTGGAGGACCTGTCTAAAATATCCCAATCCACAAACGGCCCAGAGCAGGACGTCATTCCTTCTCTCATGTCTCAGCATCCCCTTCTCCCATGGGTCACTCTCGCAAGCATCGTCCCAGGGGAAGTTCTGTCCCATGGGGAGATGGTTGACTCGGATATGGATCCATATCCATCTTCCCAAGTTGCTTCCATGGTGGACAGCTTAGTTTCTGCTGTCCGTGGCACCTTCCAGGTGCCTAATGACTCCCTGTCCAAGAGTCAGCAGGGAGTGTCTTTTCTCCATTCCAGGCAAACACCTAAAGCCTTCCCCTTGCATTACGACTTTTCGGTTGTCATTGCCAAGGCGTGGGACCATCCAGATCATCGCTTTACCACGTCCAAGTGGCTTGATCTGCTTTAGGTCATTTCAAATTTAGACCTCCATTAAAAGTTTATTTAATGCTTTATCCCTTTCCGGCGGATTGGGTGGCTAAATGGTCCTCTCCTCCCAAGGTGGACCCTCAGGTAGCACACCTCCCCAAACACACTGCCATTCCGGTTGCCGATAGCTCAGCCCTTCAGGATCCTGTGGATCGCCATATGGAGTCTTGGGCGAAGTCCATTTTTGTGGCAAGTGGCTCAGCGCTTTGGCCCATTTTCGCCTCCGCTTGGGTGGCTAAGGCGGTCTCGGATTGGGCACTCCGGTTAAACCAAGACTTGGCGGCGGACCTCCTGCTAACTGAGCTCCAGTCCTTGCTCTGCAGATCTCACAGGCGTGTGTGGCTTCCTTGGACACGGGTGCACTTGTTGCCCGCTCATCGACTCTTGCGGTAACCTGGAGTCCCGAAGTCTGGCTAAAGGTTTGGCAGCGGACTCTTCATCAAAGCGTTCCCTTACCAGCCTTCCTTTTGCTGGCTCCTGATTATTTTTGGCCCGGCTAGATGAAATTATCTTCAAGGCTACGGGCAGTAAAAGTGCCCACCTCCCACAGGGCAAATCCAGGCGCACGTTTCACACTAAGCAGATAAGTGCCTGTGCCCAGTTCTTTCGCCGCTTCTCTGGCATGTGTCCGGCAGCAGGAGCCCCTCCCCGATCCTCCACTGTCGAATATCTTCTATATAAAAAGAATCTTCATATAAAAGACAGGATAAAAAAAAAAACACTACTATAAAAATAATATGATCCCTCAGTTCTTTTATCGATTTGTGCAAGCAGTGAAACAAAGGGACAATTGTCTATGCAAAAATATATATGTAATTTATTATACACAGTACAAACCAAGAATATAAAATCAATACAATTGCAAAGACAAACAATGAAGCTGTAAAGTAATACCCAAAATATGCCACACGGTGGTGCCAACACACCACTATCTCACCAGTACAGTACAACTTAAAGTTGCCTATTATTTTTAACAAACTGACCAATGATTTATATACCAGGAGAAACTTAGGATCTTCTGTTTACCAATAAATAATATCCCTTGACTTTGTTTCCCTATGACCAATCAAAAATATGATATTAATATGACAAAATATCCAGCTCGGCAATCGGACTGAGGAAAATAACTTGCTATGGGTTTGGTCCTCTTTTCAAGTAATGTCAGATCTTCCATTAGCAATATGCATCTTTGCTAAGAGAATAATCAGCATTATGGAGGCGCCTAACACTATATATTCCCACAGTATAGGGACTTTTGGCTATATACCAAGAGAACTATCTTATTAATATCCTGAGCAATAAGCACAGTATACGTTACCGGGTCCAAGGTAGACAGAGTTTCAGATGGGACCAGTTCTCAAGAACTTTCCTAGTAGTCAAAAAATAATCCAAGTTTCTTTTGGTATATCTTTCTTGTGGTCAGTTTCCTTTGTGAGTTTTTCTTTTTGCTGAGAGCCCCTGATGCTCTGCACATGACTTATTATTCCCCACCTTATCTAAGAATCATCCCCTTCTGGATTAGGGATTTCCAATCGGGTAAGGTGGGTGTATTCGTATGCTAATAACACAATGATGTCATATTAACCCTTGGCATGGTATTAAAAAAGAAAAATGGTAAAATAATATAATATTGTCCATCTGTCTCCAAATGGCACTGTTGTACAACATATTAACATCAGACTTTTTCTACATATTATACTTTTGACCTTTGAAACCTACATCAATGAGGAGAGGTACTTCTTTGACACTTTGAAGTAATCTTTCTAGACTTAGTGGTACCATCATGATTCTCCCAGACTCTTGAATTTATGGGCTTGATAAGAATTACAATGGGCCTTACACTTGCAACATGGGTTTGTATATCTAAGTGTCCAAGCTATTGAGTAATAACGCCTGGAATAACATTAGGTTTTCTGAGAAACTTCCAACAGCAGAAAACCTTAGTGCTTTCTATACCTCCTGAGACTATATTCACTCAGTGAGATACATACGGTACCATACATCCTGCAGTGGGCGGAGACGCATGTTCCAGCTCTATCGGTGGTCTCCATTCCGGGAGTAGAGAATTGGATGGGGATTTCCTCAGTTGGACAACTGTGGACCCAGGAGAGTGGTCCCTACACCTGGAGGTGTTCGACTTCATTTTTCTCCTTTGGAGCCAACCGGAAGTAGACTTGATGGCGTCCATGCTCAACAACAAGCTCCCAGCCTTCTTCTCTCGGACAAAAGATCCCCGGGCGTGCACCGTTGATGCTCTAGTAGCGCTATGGGGCAGGTTCTCTCTACTGTACGTCTTCCCTTCCCTCCTGCCCCAATGTCACGACCATGTTTATGGCCGTGACTCCTTGGGAGCCGCATACAGTTGCCCGCGGTTTTCGGGTTGTTGTGTCAACCGCAGCTGGAGGCATTTTGCTGTTTGCCTCAGGTGCGGTTGCCGCGGACAACAGTTATGTGTGCGGTTCTCTTGGAGTTGTGTGCGTGTTTGTATGCACTTTTGTATGTCTGTGTGCACTCTGTGTTATGTGTGGTGTGCACTTACATCTTCCCCTCACTGTGGTTGCCCGTGGCAACGTTTGGTCGTTGTGTGTACATGTGGTGGAAGTGTCCCGGCCTTCGGGCTGACTCCCAGGACATGAGTGCCACCCATTTCGTTGCCTGCGGCAACAGCCACAGTGTGTTTCGTGTTTTGGACACTTCCCCTTTTATGTTGTGTTTTCCCTTCCCTGGTGCTGGAAGGGTTAACTTCCTTCCCAGTGTGTGTGTGAGTCACTGGGTGTGTCTGACTGTGGGGTGTGGCTTCTTGGCCTATATAGCCTCACTGTTAGCACAGGTCTGAGGGTTGCTTCAGCCATGCTTGGCTGGAGCAGCCTCCTGTGTTATCCACCTGCCAGTGAGAGCCACTCTTGTGGTCATAAAGATTATGTCACATTATGTTTATGTCATGT
This sequence comes from Bufo gargarizans, assembly GCF_014858855.1. Lineage (NCBI taxonomy): Eukaryota > Metazoa > Chordata > Amphibia > Anura > Bufonidae > Bufo > Bufo gargarizans. The sequence continues at coordinate 38,716,381 of NC_058089.1, forward strand.
TGTGTGTGATGTCCATGTGATGTTCTGTTGGGACTTTCCTTTGTTGTTTTGTGCAGCTTATGGTTCTGGATTCCTGTGTGCACAGGGATCCAGTCAGCAAGGCTGTGGCAGGTAGGTGGAACTACTTAGTTCGCCTGTCATATCCGTAAGTCTGTTTGTGTTCCCCTTTTCCCTGCAGCTTGGCCATTGAGACCCCTGTTCCTCCGTGTCCTGGAGGAACAGGCCGTCTTACCCTGACTCCTAGTCCAGGGACCGGACGGAGGGTGAGTTAGGGATCCGAGGTTCCGGAGCATGGGTCCTCCTACCTTAAAGGTCGGCCCATGCAGCTAGGAGTTAGGGTCAGGTTAGGGACGCGTTAGGAGGTGACCTGCTCCCTAATCCTGTCTTCCTGGCCGAGCAGCCTAACATCATCGGGCATCGCACGGCTGAGGGTTTTCCCCCATCCTCAGCCGTGACACCCGAGTTCTGAGCAGGATCAGGATTGAGGGCATTCAGACTTCTCATCGTTCCGGATTGGCCCCGTCGTGCGTGATGCGTCGATATCATCCTCCTTCTAGGAGACACGCCGTGGCCTCTTCCGCTCCGAGTCGATCTTCTCTCTCAGGAACATGTCTTCCATCAGCATTTAGAGTCGCTACGTTTGATGGTGTGGCTGTTGAAACCGCCATTCTAAAGCAGCGGGACTTCTCTCACAAAGTCATCTACACCATGATTAAGGCCAGGAAACCAGTTTCATCCAAGATTTATTATAGAACTTGGGGGGTCCTTTCTGCGCTTCTGTGAGGAACCTGGCCTTTCTCCACTGCGCTTCTCACTTCCCACCATCCTTTCCTTTCTGCAATCAGGCCTGGATTTGGGTCTTGCTCTTAGTTCCTTAAAGGGACAGGTGTCGGCGCTGTGAATTTTTTTCCAGAGTCCTCTAGCAGAATAGGCCCCAGTCAAGACCTTTCTACAAGGGGTGGCTCACACTGTTCCTTCCTCCGTATCACCCCCCTACCCTCTGGGGACTTAAACCTTGTCCTTGGTTCCCTTTAATCTGATCCTTTTGAGCCTCTGGACGCAGTTTCCCTCCATATCATTTCCTGGAAGGTTGCGTTCCTGGTAGTGATAACATCAGGCGTGTTTCGGATTTGGATGCGCCTTCTTGTAAGGAGCCTCTTCTTATTCTGCATCAAGATAAGGCAGTGCTCCGCCCGGTACCTTCTTTTTAGCCTAAGGTAGTCTCTGCCTTCCATGTCAACGAAGACATTGTTCTCCCTTCGTTTTGTCCATCTCCCTCACATACTAGGGAGCAAGCTCTCCATCAGGGGGATGTGGTTTGGGCTCTGAGGATTTACTTATCTATTTCTAGGTCGTTCCGCCGTACGGACTCTGTTCGTTATTCCTGAAGGTCCTCGCAAAGGCTAGGCAGCCTCCAAGGTGACGATTACCAGGCGGATTCGTTTGGCAATTGCTGAGGCATACCGTTCCCGGGGCAATGCACAGCCCCTCGGTATTACGGCCCACTCAACTTGGGTGGTGGGCGCTTCTTGGGCTTGTTGCTACAATGCTTCCGCTTCACAGCTGTGTAAGGCAGTGACTTGGTTTCCTTGCACACGTTCACCAGGTTTTTACCAGGTGCATACTTTTGCATCAGCAGACGCTGCTCTGGGCCACAAAGTTATGCAGGCAGCAGTGTCTTAAGCTTCTGCAAGGATGTTTTCCATGGACGTGTGGTTCTTCCCTCCCCGTGGACTGCTTTGGAACGTCCCATGGTCCTGTGTCCCCCCCAATGATACGGGCGAGAAAACTAGATTTTTGTGAATTCGCCTGTAAGATCTCTTTTTTGCTTAGTTTATTGGGGGACACAGCTCCCACCCATTGATTTCTATGTTACCGCAAGTTATGGTGGTTGGTTTGCCAGTATGGTCCTTAGTGCTGGGTTATTGGTGGTTTCTGTATGTTTTTTTTTTTTCTCCTACTCCTACTGCTTGGGCACAGATATGCTCTCCCCAGGCTGGAGGGGATATAGCCGGCAGGGGAGGAGTTATCACTTTTCAGTCTAGTGTCGCCAGCTATACCCACGGGCCTGTGTCCCCCAATGAACTAAGCGAGAAAGAGATTTTACAGGTGAGTTCACAAAAATCCATTTTTTTTTTTTTTCGGTGCAATATGTTTGGTGATCATTAAATGGTCACTAAATATTTCAACAAACTTCTCATACGTTAATAGTACAAGGTGAATATAAACTTTGCAATATATTTTTTTCAAAGAATAATGCCTCTTTCTTTCTCTAGCAGCTCACTTTTTCCTCCTCCCTCCCCTCTCCGTAGACTTGTACGGGCAGTATGCAGTCTGATTTCTAAAGCAGTTGGCCAGTTCACATAACTAGATGCACATTTGCTGGTAACAGAACGTTCAGCTAGTAATAAGCATATAGGTGTGGGTCCCACATCTATCTCCATTCATTTCTTTGGCAGTTCCAAAAAATAGCTAAGCGAGCACGCTCGACTTTGTTTGAAAGGCCCATCTGGTTATTGTTGACCAATGTGTCTGTAAGATGACTATATGGCACTTACTAATACAGTCTTTCTAGTAAATTCTGCACAATTTTCTAAATTTCATAAGTAATGCCACTTGTTTATAAAGTCTTTTGTGCTGTCCACACAGAGGTCCTGTCCATAAAATGGCTCCTGATGGTGGGTCATGTGACCAGGTTAATCACGCTATGGGATGTCTCCTCCATTCACACACTTCTCCTGCCATCTACACTTGTTCTGTTGTGAGTTTAGTGCAAGCGCAGTGTCTTTGAATGGAAGAAACGTCACATGGAGGTGATTTGTCCAGTCACATGACCCTCTTATGGACACAATCTCTGTGTGGCCAGCACAGAAGATTTGCCTAACAAGGGGACATGGCTTATGAAATATTTCAACCAGGCTAGATTAGTAAGTGCCATATAGTAATCTCATAAACACAATGGTTAACATTAACCAGAAAGTGGCCAACCCCTTTAATGGAGAGCGCACCATGCATGCACGGCTGCACTCTGCCCACTTTGGGGGTCCCATTCTGGAGATAGGTGTGTGTCCCACCTCTGAGAGCTGAACCTATCCAACATTGGTGGCATATCCTAGCAATATGCCACAAGTGTCTCAGATGAGACAAATCCATTAATAGAAATAATTACTGTGTGCCAGCGCTGCTCTGGGATCGTGGTCACTGATGGAGGATCCCAGCCACCAACAGCCTCCATTCATTTATACTGGGAATGGTCTGCGCATGCGCTAGTTCCCTGTCCATCCCCAGTATAAGTGAATGGAGGCTGCTGTTGGATGGGTACCTATATAGGTGGCCACGACCGCAGCTCCAGCATACAGGTCTGGGAACATGAATTATTCCTTATTAAACTATCAGACATCAGTGCCGATAGTTTATTAATACTTGATACTAGCTGCATGTATGTACTGTTCCCAGGACATGAGCAGCTAGTAATACAGGGTGGCTCCCAAAAAGTAGCCCGACTCCAATATCTCCAAATCAAACTGCCTAATAGTACATCTGTTTTAGTTGCCCACTGAAACCAATCAGAGCTCAGCTTTCATTTTTTCACAGCCCTGTAGGAACTGAAAGCTGAGCTCTGATTGGTTGCTATGGGAAACTAAGACTGATTTACTATAAGGCAGTTTGATACGGAGATATTGGAGGCGGGCGACTTTTTCGTGGCCCACCCTGTATAAACTGGCCAATCTAAAGAAATGCACCTAGGCCACAGAAATAGTATGGCTGCATACCCATTAAATAGAATAAAACTGTGGACAACAGAGCAAGAGTGATTTATTCTGGTTACAAGTAGGCCATGCACAGTACTCAATGTCAAGCGGCAGCTGCAAAAGCAAATAAGATTTTAGGGTGTATAAAAAGAATGCTAAAGACCTGTGGTCCCAATGTAATATTAACCCTTTATAAATTCATTGTAAGACCACATCTTGAATATAGGATTTAGTTTTGGGCTCCGTATACCATAATGGATTCATGTATAGAAGCTAGAAAAGGTTCATAGGTGGATAACTATCATTTATAATGAGGCTTGAAAAATCTGGATTGTTCAGCTTGGAAAAAAGACGCCTGTAAAAAACGTGTGTGGTGAATACAAAATTAGCACAGGATTTATCCATTCCAAGGATTTACAGAGGACGTTCAGTATGTGTGGAGGAAAGGTCAGTTAGACATCGATACAGGAAGGGATTCTTAAGAGTTAGAGCAGTAAAACTATGGCATGTCCTTACCCCCAAGAGGTAGGAGTTGCAAAAGGCATGGATGGTTATTAATCTACCAGTGTTGTACAATTCATCTGAGAGGGGTTGAATTGATGGAAGTCTTTCTGTTCAATCTAAGTCTCGAGAGAGAGACTTAGCAGAGAATGTTGTTTATTACAAAGTTTCCTGTATTTACTTGGGCCATTGATTTATACCCCTTCAAACAGATGATTTGTGGAGGTACTGGGAAATTGGACCCCCCCCCCCCCCCTCCCACCACTCTGATATCGATGACCTATCCTCAGGATGTGTATCAATACCATGACACCAGAATACCCCTTTAATCCTTGTTTTCCTCTGGGTTTAGTATGAGCATCAGTTATAGATTCTTGATGGACAGTTAGAACGACACATTTTTGTTAGCTAGCTGTATGTGGCCATTCTAACTTGCAATCAGTTTTTCGTTATTTCCACACTGCATTACCACACACTACCTGTGGACTAACGCGCGGTACGTGATTGACAAACATCCTAGTCATCTGAAGGCTTTGTGTAACAGTGTGCACAGTGTACATTTACCAGTCATATGCCCTCATTAACCCCCCATTGCTTATCACCTCGTTCAGTGACCCCCCCCCCCCCCCCCAATATTATTTCTGTGCAATTAATATATTCACTATGAATTAATATACAAAATGTGACATGTCTACTTTAATTCACAGCGCCCTAAATCTGCTGCTTACGTTCACAAAGTCATAAGGGTGGGGTTTAGAGGTGCGTAATCGGGCAAAAAGGGGGTTAGTGCAAAATATTTGCCACTTTTCTGCAGAAAGTAAATTAGATCAGTGTGGCTGCTTGCATCTGGTGGAGCTCACTGGCCTACTAATATATCTAGTGTATACTGAGCTTGGTAAGAAATCCATATGCTATAAGCAGAATTCTATCATACTTTTATACATGCATGACAGAGATGCAGAGGGGATGTAGGCTCGGTTCACATCATGTTTTTGCCCTACATTTAACATATACGTTGGGGGGGGGCTGCAAAAGCACAGTACACTACACTTTTCCATCCTGCAGAGTCCTGCAAAAAACATATACGTTAAAGGGATTGTCCGGGTTCAGCTCTGAACCCGACATATCCCCATTTTTACCCCTTCAGCCCCTGACAGGAGTATTAAATGCACCGATGCTCTCTTGTTTATATTATTACACTGCTAGACGGAGGCTTCCACCCAGAAGTGTTCCCAGTGACATCACCGGCTCTGATGGGCAGGCTTTAGCGCTGTCCTAGCAGTTTTTGCAGCGCTAAAGCCTGCCCATTAGTGCCGGTGAGACGTCACTGGGCTCACTGCTAGGCGGAAGCTTCCGCCTATCTTACCCATGAAGAGCCTGGTACGTCACCGGATCTCCAGAAAATGCCTTTGCCCTGCATGATACAGTGCAGGGCAAGGATAGAGCATCGGAGCATGAAATGAACAGCTGGCCCCTAATAGAACAGTACTATCCTTGTCTATAAGGTGGTCAATAATAGGACATGTTCTATTTTTTTGCGGAACGGAAATACGGAAACTGAATGCACATGGAGAACCTTCAATTTTTTTTTGTGGACCCATTGAAATGAATGGCTCCGCATACAGTCCGCAAAAAACAACGAACGGACACAGAAAGAAAATACGTTTATGTGCATTAGCCCCAACTCTAACCCTCTCAGCTACTTACTGTAAATGTCTCTTTTTTTTTACTTTGTTTCTGGAGCAGTTTAGTAGGTTTATTACCAATCTGTCTGGTTCCTACCTGTACATTACACCTGAACTTATATATTTTCATTATTTGGGCAAATTTAGATGATTTTTGTGTGAATATTTAAAGGGGTATTCCAGCACAGGGGCTGTACACTCTGTAAAAAAATAGTAGCAGAACTTATACCCACCTTACCGATTCTCCGGTGCCACGGTTATGATAGTAACTGGTCCCTGATGCACCCCACTTCGTGCTACTGTCTCGACATGGCAGGAATTGGATGTGCATGCTGCTCGGCCAATCACTGGCTGCAGCCATGAACCGCCTCAGCCAGTGATTGGTGTGTCCAAAAAGATGGGTGGTATGGTTAACATATACCTTTTTTCATAATGGTACCCTATGGTGACGTCTGCCACTGTATGGCCTCCGTTCATATAGAAATAGCAGAAAAGCAAAACTCTGACAACTATATAAAATAAAAAAACTGTATTATGAAAATAATCACAAATTCTTGGGCCTAAAAGCAATTTTTTTTTTCAAAGTTGGAATTCAACTATAAGTAATGTTCAGGTATAATATGGATAGATTTTCACAAACCAACTTAAAGGAAATTAATGATTCCTGGCAACCAAAAAGGACACGGCTTCCATTCTGTAAACTGCTAGAAATTTTAGAGATGCAAATGTTCCAGTCGGTGTTTGAACACATTGCTGGCAAAGTAGAATAAGCCGAGGTCCGGGTCGTGTCCTCGTATTCCCTGTAGTAGATTAGGTTCTGCACCTGAGATCAATTCCTTTGTTATAACTCATCACAAAATGAACACATAGATTTATCCGGGTGTTAATTCTGCCCTGCAGCATCCATTGACATTACCGTGTTTGTAGAGTCCACGCCTTTCCTTCAGAGAATTATTCATTGTGGAAAATAAATGTCGCGTTACGTGGACTGCAGACTTGTTGCCGACCCAAAGGTGTATTTTTTTTTTTTTTTACAGGTTTTACCTCCTAAAACATATTAATATTCCATCCGACAGCTTTGACACCGCAAATGTCTTCTTTTCAAATGCGGTACTCTGATTCAGGTGACTGCTATGACATCACAGCCAGTCAGTGAGTGAGCGTTTGTGACGTCACAAGTAGGTTTATTCAAGTACGCTGCTGGAACATCAGATAGGCTATGAGACAAGCCACTGTGACCTCACAGGTGACATCACAAATGTGTACCACTTTTCTCAACTTATCACTAGGTTAAAGGCCCCCAGACACATTCAATATCGTTCAGCCGGCAGCTATCTCTCACTCCTCCATGCGCGTACACGTTTGGTTCAGCCGAACATGTATACGTATTCAATGGGGAGAGAGCAGAAAGCTGCCCGGAGAGAAGGATTGGGCGATAACACTGCACCCGATCCTTCTCTCCCCTGACATCATCAGGCAGGAGCTCCCCACACACATTAGACCAGGCATCCTCAAACTGCGGCCCAACAGCTGTTGTAAAACTACAACTCCCAGCATGCCTGAACAGCCTACAGGTATCAGCCTACAGCAGGGCATTGTGGGAGTTGTAGTTTTACAACAGCTGGAGGGCCGCAGTTTGAGGATGCCTGCATTAGACTGTCGCCCGAACTTGTCAATGTCAGTAGGTTCGGCCAACAATACGCTAATGTGAATGTCATGAGAGTATTAGGTAAACTGCTGTGACATCACGAGTGGGTTTCAAACATGATATATGCAGTGATGTCAGAAATGTGTTGTGACATCACAACTAGTCTGCAGGTAAAGTATTGTGATGTAATAAGGATCCAGCCAGGTAAGAAAACTCGTTTTCTGTCAGGTAAAGGTGCTGTGACATCAGATGTAGTAGATGGGTGTATAGGGAGAGGCATTACTAGTAGAAAGAGGGAGGTGCTCATGCCGCTCTACAGAGCACTAGTGAGACCTCATTTGAAGTATTGTGCTCCGTACTGGAGACCATATCTCCAGAAGGATATTGATACTTTGGAGAGAGTTCAGAGAAGAGCTACTAAACTGGTACATGGATTGCAGGATAAAACTTACCAGGAAAGATTAAAGGACCTTAACATGTATAGCTTGGAAGAAAGCTGAGACAGAGGGGATATGATAGAAACTTTTAAATACAGCAAGGTAAAAGAGGAGAGAATATTTAAAAGAAGAAAAACTGCTACAAGAGGACATACACTACGTGCAGAATTATTAGGCAAATGAGTATTTTGACCACATCATCCTCTTTATGCATGTTGTCTTACTCCAAGCTGTATAGGCTCGAAAGCCTACTACCAATTAAGCATATTAGGTGATGTGCATCTCTGTAATGAGAAGGGGTGTGGTCTAATGACATCAACACCCTATATCAGGTGTGCATAATTATTAGGCAACTTCCTTTCCTTTGGCAAAATGGGTCAAAAGAAGGACTTGACAGGCTCAGAAAAGTCAAAAATAGTGAGATATCTTGCAGAGGGATGCAGCACTCTTAAAATTGCAAAGCTTCTGAAGCGTGATCATCGAACAATCAAGCGTTTCATTCAAAATAGTCAACAGGGTCGCAAGAAGCGTGTGGAAAAACCAAGGCGCAAAATAACTGCCCATGAACTGAGAAAAGTCAAGCGTGCAGCTGCCAAGATGCCACTTGCCACCAGTTTGGCCATATTTCAGAGCTGCAACATCATTGGAGTGCCCAAAAGCACAAGGTGTGCAATACTCAGAGACATGGCCAAGGTAAGAAAGGCTGAAAGACGACCACCACTGAACAAGACACACAAGCTGAAACGTCAAGACTGGGCCAAGAAATATCTCATGACTGATTTTTCTAAGGTTTTATGGACTGATGAAATGAGAGTGAGTCTTGATGGGCCAGATGGCTGGATTGGTAAAGGGCAGAGAGCTCCAGTCCGACTCAGACGCCAGCAAGGTGGAGGTGGAGTACTGGTTTGGGCCGGTATCATCAAAGATGAGCTTGTGGGGCCTTTTTGGGTTGAGGATGGAGTCAAGCTCAACTCCCAGTCCTACTGCCAGTTTCTGGAAGACACCTTCTTCAAGCAGTGGTACAGGAAGAAGTCTGCAAGGTAAGAAAAACATGATTTTCATGCAGGACAATGCTCCATCACACGCGTCCAAGTACTCCACAACGTGGCTGGCAAGAAAGGGTATAAAAGAAGAAAATCTAATGACATGGCCTCCTTGTTCACCTGATCTGAACCCCATTGAGAACCTGTGGTCCATCATCAAATGTGAGATTTACGAGGAGGGAAAACAGTACACCTCTCTGAACAGTGTCTGGGAGGCTGTGGTTGCTGCTGCACGCAATGTTGATCGTGAACAGATCAAAACACTGACAGAATCCATGGATGGCAGGCTTTTGAGTGTCCTTGCAAAGAAAGGTGGCTATATTGGTCACTGATTTGTTTTTGTTTTGTTTTTGAATGTCAGAAATGTATATTTGTGAATGTTGAGATGTTATATTGGTTTCACTGGTAAAAATAAATAATTGAAATGGGTATATATTTGTTTTTTGTTAAGTTGCCTAATAATTATGTACAGTAATAGTCACCTGCACACACAGATATCCCCCTAAAATAGCTAAAACTAAAAACAAACTAAAAACTACTTCCAAAAATATTCAGCTTTGATATTAATGAGTTTTTTGGGTTCATTGAGAACATGGTTGTTGTTCAATAATAAAATTAATCCTCAAAAATACAACTTGCCTAATAATTCTGCACTCCCTGTAGTTTTAAATTAGAGGGGCAAAGGTTTAAAACTAATATCAGGAAGTATTACTTTACTGAGGAGGCATGGAATAGCCTTCCTGCAGAAGTGGTAGCTGCAAATACAGTGGAGGAGTTTAAGCATGCATGGGATAGGCATAAGGCCATCCTTCATATAAGATAGGGCCAGGGGCTATTCATAGTATTCAGTATATAGGGCAGACTAGATGGGCCAAATGGTTCTTATCTGCCGACACATTCTATGTTTCTATGTAGTTGGAAATCATGGGGCCCATCAACTGTTTACAGAGGCCCTCTATTGTATCCACCCCTGTGTAGGCATATCGGGGGTGACTTTATCATGATGGGATTTATTTAAAGGGGTTATCCCATGACTAAAGTAAAACATGAAAACCGGACATCATATAGTACATGACAATCTCTTTCTAACAAAGCTAGAACCAGCCCTGGACCTCACATGGATCCAGAGATCTCATTCATTCCTCCGCTAGATTTATATCAAGCTGACTGCTCGAGGGGAGTTTCTTTTCTGCTGCAGGTCAGGGGGCGTGTCCATGCTCTCCCTATCACAGCTCAGGGGGCGTGTCTCAGCTCTCCCTATCACAGCTCAGGAGGCAGTTGAAGGATGAAACTGAGCATGAGCGGCTGTCTTAGTGAGCAGGTCTAAGAAATAAGAAAAGAAAAAACAGCAGGTGGTGCTACACAGATACATTTTATTGAATAATTCTGTGGCTATGCTAAATTTTTAATTACATGCAATTACAAAAGTATTCCGATCTGGGTGCTGGTTTGAAAACTGTCGAATATTTTTCGTGGGACAACCCCTTTAAAGGGAACCTGTCACTGGGATTTTGTGTATAGAGCTGAGGACATGGGTTGCTAGATGGCCGCTAGCACATCCGCAATACCCAGTCCCCATAGCTCTGTGTGCTTTTATTGTGTAGAAAAAAAACATTTGATACATATGCAAATTAACATAAGATTCATATCTTACTTGTGTGACCAGAGAAGAGTCATATTTTCAAGTTTTGACTAATCTCAGGTTAATTTGCATATGTATCAAATCGGTTTTTATACACAATAAAAGCACCCAGAGCTATGGGGACTGGGTATTGCGGATGTGCTAGCGCAGATCTAGCAACCCATGTCCTCAGCACTATACACAAAATCCAGCTGACAGGTTCCCTTTAAAGAGTCTGCACAGGCACATATGCCACATTTATTGGACATCATTTGATTGAACTTTGATTTTGAATTTTGCCCATGTTTAAACATTTGTCTAGCGATGTTTTTCCACTCTATTCCACCAACATACTGGAGTACGATTATGACTTTTTAAAAAGTGGCGTGAGCTTCCTAAAATCACGTAAAGGCCTAATTTTTTGTGCAAAAATTTGCAACATTTTAGCTCCACATTTCTAGCGCAGGGATCGATAAATTTACCCCATTGTGCTTCCATACAGCACTATATTACAGAGATGTTCTTCTCTAGAAGCAATGTGGCTACAAGTATCAGTTATTCATCTGCTTCTCTTCATGGTAGTCATCAGGTCCTTAAACATGACTTGGACCTGTGCTTGTTAAGTCCAATTAAAATACATCAATTATTTATTGCTTTTTTTATCCAGTATATTTTTGAGTATGGTTTTGTTGTTTACATAAGAGTTTATTTAACATTTTGAGCAATAAATATTGTTACATCCCATATTTCCCCACTGTTCTTCTAACCGCAATGTACAGTATAATACTTGGTGTCACAAGACTTACATGTCACCTGCAGCATCGCTCTCTCCAAACATCCGGCTTCAGGAAGCCCTTTTGTAAGCATACAGATATGATGACATCATTACTGCTAGAACAGGACATCCATCTAAAAACCCATTTCCTCTTTTTATTTTTGCATAAATTTGTAAAGGTGTTTACTGTCAAATCCATTCAGTGGATTCCTGGGACTGTCCCTCGAAACAAGTAAACTGTAAAAAACTAAATATAGGAGCTGATAACCAAGTTGGTATTTTGCATTGTAATTTGTGAATTTAGACCACAAAGTGCTATAGGATTTATTTTTGAGCTATGTGCAGGGGTGGGTTTGTGCAACACTTTGTGCAAACTTTTGGATTTACTATTTGAAGGAAAGCGCTATCTTCCAAGAAAAAGAACCATCTCATCAGCGCCACCTATTGGTTCTCTTTTTTGGGAGATACCTCTTTGCATATTCTTTTTCCATGGAGCATTGCCAATAAGTTTCCAAAACCTGGAGTAAGTCTCCATACAGGACTGGGCTCTTTAAAGGGCATCTGTCAGCAGATTTGTAGCTATGACACCGGCTGACCTGTTACACGTGCACTTGGCATCTGAAGGCATCTGTGTTGGTCCCATGTTCATATGTGCCCGCATTACTAATAAAAATTATGTTTGAATATATGCAAATGAGCCTCTAGGAGCAATGGGGGCGTTGCTGTTACACCTAGAGGTGCTGCTCTCTCTCTCTGCAAATTGCCGCACCCTCTGCACTTTGATTGACAGGACCGGGCAGTGAAAACATCATTATGCCTGGTCCTGTCTATCGACGAGGGTGCGGCAGTTGCAGATTTTAAATCCACACTGCACGTCAACTTTTGTGTGGATCTCTCTGCAGAACATTTCCGCACCCTGTGGTTGACATCTTTTTTTTTTAAGTCTCAGTCATTTGGTTGCTACTGTAAATGCTGATGATTTTCTGCAAGCATACGCTGCGGAAAATCTGTAGTGTATACTCCACATATGGTGGTTCCCCTACAGAAGAATCTTCAGATGCGTTTTAGTGGACCGCGCAATTTCTGTTCATAACTTCTTAAGTTGCAACCATCCAATTTTTTTCATATGGGTAAAACATCAGAGATTATTATACAAAGATATTCCTCTCACAGAGAGCCCTGTGGAGTATCAAAGACCGCACCAATGGTGAAGTACTGTGGACACTATTCACATGCACTTGTATTTGTTATACTCTCAAGCGCCAGAGAAAATGCAGGCACATCGAACACATATAACCGTCTCGTGTGTCTCTCCCGTGATCAACTCTACAGAAGAGAAATTCGCTCCAATAGTGAAGCACTGCAAACAATGGAAAAAAACTTCCAAAACTTGGAAAAAAAACTGCAAACTTGGAAAAAAACTACCAAAAATTCCCAACATCCCATATCTCCCAACAAATCACCACCATTAGGCATGAAATCTACCTACTTATGCAAAACAACTATGAAAGACATCTTAGACAATCTAGGGCACAATTTTATAGACAAGGGAATAGAGCCTCCAAAATGTTAGCTAATAAACTTAAAAACAAAGCAGAAAACTCCCGAATCCCTTTCCTTTGGTCCACTAACAAAAACAAAATAATAAATCCCCTTAAAATCGCTGAAGATTTTGCCAATTACTATCGCTCTCTTTATAACTTAAAGAACGACCCACAATCATATCAACCAACCTCAGAAGACATCAACTCTTTCCTAAACGGCATATCACTTCCCCGTCTATCCCCAGAACAAGCTTTATTTTTAAACAAACCAATTTCTTCACAAGAAATACTTAATACCATATCTACTCTCAAAATAAATAAATCCCCGGGCCCAGACGGTTTTATAAATGAATATTACAAATCCTTTTCCCACATTTTAACTCCCCACTTGCTCCCTTGTTTTCAAAATATGATGCTTGACAAAGGAATCCCAACAGAAATGCTTCAAGCTATAATTATCACTCTGCCAAAACCAGGGAAATCCCCTAATACACCGGCTAATTTTAGACCAATATCCCTTTTAAATACTGATCTAAAACTATTCTCTAAAATTTTAGCTAACCGCCTAGCAGATATATTACCAAATCTCATTGACTCAGACCAGGTGGGTTTTGTAAAACACCGTCAAACATCAGATGGGACGAGACGTTTCTTGGACTTAATTGAGATTGCCCATACCCGTCGAACGCCTTCTCTGCTCCTTTCACTGGATGCGGAGAAGGCGTTCGACAGGGTCCACTGGGGATTCCTTCAGTCAGTTTTGCAAAAATTCGGATTTAATGGCCCCCTATTGTCAGGCGTACTAAATTTATACTCCACACCACAAGCATTTGTCTACTCTTCAGAATTCAAATCCAAACTATTTCCCATCTCAAACGGTACCAGACAGGGATGCCCCCTATCTCCATTAATCTTTGCCCTAATAATGGAACCATTAGCTAGTCATATCAGATCGTCCCCCCACATCACATAGGCTTATTCGCAGACGATGTTCTTTTATTGCTATCTAATCCTACCACCTCCCTTCCTCACACTTGCAATATATTAACATCCTTTTCGAAAGCATCATATTACAAGATCAATACCACAAAATCTCAAATCCTGAACTTGGGAATTCAAGAAAAAAACGTTAACACCCTCAAGCTAACGTTCCAATTTAAATGGGTCAAAAAAATCACTTCCTTACTTGGGGATTAACCTAACAGCACTCCCTAGTGATACATTTGCTTGCAATTACACTCCCTTATTCCAAGAAATTAAGACTAAATTAGGAAATCTCAAGGCACAAGGCTTTTCCTGGTTAGGCAAAATTGCGGTCATAAAAATGAGCATCCTGCCCAAAATATTATATTATTTTAGGAATCTTCCAATTCCAATTCCCATCAAATATCTCAAAGATCTGCAAAAGTCTCTTTTACATTTCATTTGGGGAGGTAAATATCACAGAATAAAGGCGGATATCCTCTACCTTCCCAAAAAAGAAGGTGGTCTAAATTGTCCTTCGATAATACAATATTATAGAGCCACGATTTTAGACCAATTAAAACATTTATGGCATAATGATCAGCAAAAAGAATGGTCTCGAATAGAAAAGCATTCCCTTGGGAAACATTCTCTGAAAAACCTTCTCACAGCTATGTCTATCTTTAAATTTCATCCCAACAGTACCTTGGCAACCACTAAAGCTCTTCTCAATGTTTGGGACATAGTCGCCAATAAACGTCAATTATTTGATGTGCCTCTCCAAGACCTTAATACCTCAATATTAGAATCTTATATTCCAAATTTGGACATCTCCTTATGGAGAGAACTGGGTTTATGTAACATTACTCACAAATGGTGTTCTTAAACCATTCTCAGAACTTTCAGATTGTTATGGAATCTCCTCAAGAGATTTTTATAAATATCTCCAAATCAGACACGCCATTGCTAACACAACAATATCTCAACCCAACAAACGTAGCAATAATAACCCATCCTCAGCTCTGTTAAGTTGGCTCTTAAACTATAGCACCTACCGAAAAGGAATATCCAAAACTTATGAAGTCCTTATTATACCACTGGAAGACCCACTAGAGGATATCAAATCAAAATGGTCTCAAGACTTATCTGTTAGTATGACCACAGAACAATGGTCCCCTTCATTTGATGCAATGTCAAATATTTCAAGATGTATCTCCCACCTAGAGACATCTAGGAAAATCCTATATTTGTGGTATTATTACCCGACAAAACTAAATAGGATATTCCCAGATACTCATCCTGTATGTTGGAGATGTGGACATCCCACAAGGTTCCTTTCTCCACTGCTGGTGGGAATGTCCCCCGATCAATTCCCTATGGCTTCGATCTTTCTATATTTTCGCAAAACTATGCCCAATTCCAATGTCAACTTATTGCATCTCATTGGAAATCCGATTACATTCCCAATGATCTCGAAGTAATAAAAAAGGTTGAAGATAACTGCTGGTATGAAGGCGCAGCAGCTTCGGCTTTATTTAAAAAAGACAAATTTTGGGAGATCTGGTTGAATAGTACCTTCCATGTTCGGTCCAACCCATCAAACTCCTTAGTCATCTAAATTAGATCCAGTTCATATAACACAAAGAAACATATCTTGTAAAACAAAACAACCTAAGACATCAAACTTAAGATACGTTTTATACCTGCGAAGTATTTGTATTAATGTACCACTCTACCTTACTTGGTTCCTATTACTGTTACTATGTACTACTGTACCTTTTGAAATTGTACCTTATGTAATCTGCATTACTATTGTATGCGGTTCATAAATTTCATATTATTATACCATCCTATGTCCCTCTCCCTTCCCTTCCTCCCCTCCCCTAGCTTTTCTTACCTCCTTCCCCTATTAGTCTCCCTCTCCCCCTCCCCTCCTCATTTCCTTTTATGACTATATACAACTGTTTGATTTGTATCAACTGTCATGATTTCATATACCTAAACAAATCTCAATAAAAACTTTCATGTTTCAAAAAAAAAAGAAAAGGTATCCTTAACCCCTTCCTGACCAGTGCGTACATGTACGGCGCTGGCCAGGACTTTAAAGATGGCGCCCACTCGCAAGGCCGGTGGGCGCCATAGCTGCTGGGTGCCTGCTATTTCATACAGCAGACAACTGCGGCTAAAATTCTCAACCAACGGTAATGCCGGTCGCAGACTTTTAACCCTTTAGATACCATGATCAAACGTGACCACAGCATCTGGACACGCCAAAACATTGAAGCGCGCGCTTCCGTGTGTGCATCCGGCTCACCCAGCGAGAGAGCCGGTTTTTAGTGTGCAGGAGGCTTCTGCACATTACTTCCTATGGAGAGTCTGCCTGTGTTTGTTTCCTATGGAAAAGTGTAAAAAAAAAAAAAAAAACTTTTTTTAAATTCAAATCACCCCACTTTCCCCAAAATGAATATTAAAAAACATTTAAAAAAATACACATCATAGGCATACCAGCGTGTGAAAACACCCGTACTATTAAAATCTAAAAATATTTATCCCATACGGAAAACGGTAGAACAAAAAATTCAATTAAAGGTGATCAAAAAATCGTATCCACCAAAATGGTATCAATAAATAAGTACAGATTGCCCTGCAACAAATGAGCCCTAACACATCTCTGTACACATAATAACAAAAAAGTTATAGGGGTCAGAATATGCCTGCGCCAATTCTTGCACGTGCTGACACGTGACGTCACCATGTCATCACGCTGGGAGGACGCGGTGAGGTCATCAGTGACTCTCAGATGCCGCGATCAGCATTGAACGTGGCACCTGAGAGGTTAAATGATAGGGGGGCGGCGATCATTGCGCCTGCCCCACACAATGGAATGCGATTCGTTATGGCGCAATTCGTAACTAATCAAATTTCTTGTCAACGTTCAGCAAAACAGCCAAATCGAATTTTTGAAAACTTCGCTCATCACTAGCAGTAAAGTGGTTAGTGTAAGAATTCTTGGTGGTCAAATTGTTAAATTTAAGATTTCAGCTGGACGTCTGTGGAAGAGTTGGTGCTGGGGCCTGGTGGTTACTCACCTCTCCATTAAGGGGAGAGCTCATGACATATACACAGCAGCAGGGACAGCAAAGTCACGTGGCTGCTATGCCACGCAGCGTAGAGGGAGCAGTGCACATGGCCGTATTATGGTTCTGCTATGTATGGAGCTGTAACAGGACTCCCATAACAGTGTGTTGGGCCTTTGCTGTATGAATACGTCCAATTTTTATATGGAGCTTTTTCTATGGGATTCTGTACAAATCTGGTAGAAACCAAATCATGGACTGCTGCATCAGATGCTGTATGTAAGCACTGTACCCCACAGAATGTCTCTGCACATACAGCGCCCGAAGAGGCCTCTACAGCAGCATATGTAGGTGATACAGCTTCTACTAGGGAGATAATCGCCCTTCATATAAAACACAACACTTTTATCCAGTAGACACGCCATAAGGCTCCATTCACACGTCCGTGATGTGTTGCGGACCCGCAAATTGCGGATCCGCAACACACCAGCCCGGAACCCCCATAGAAATGCCTATTCTTGTCCGCATCGATTCTGTCCCCATAGAGAATGAATGGGTGCACACCCGTTCCGCAAAATTGCGGAACGGATGCGGGCACATTCTGCGGACGTGTGAATGGAGCCTTAAAGTGAGATCAGTGGAGGTCTGATCGTTGTGACCCCCAACAGTCCCAAGAACTTGGCTGCCCGCCCAGTCCCCGTGCCTCAGAGAACTGCTACTTATGCCTCCTCCTGTATTAACATTACTGGATTTTCACCAGATTAGGGACTGGCACCATAATTTGCAGGATCTAGTGTTATGCCAGAAAAATGTTTGATGAGAAAACTGCAGCTGCTTTTATTGTTGGTTTTTATAAGCGTTTTCATTGTTTTATTTTTTTTTAAACATTAAAAGTGTTATATTTTTTGGCGTTCCCATAGGTTTCTTAAGTCCTATAAAGGAACCTATGAGAAAAACATGAACAATGACTATACATAGAGTATTCTGCATTTTGAAAAGCAAATGCTTTGAACACCACAAAAACTCTTTGGGGGTCATTTATTAAGACCAGTGTTTTAGACGCCAGTTTTAAAAAGCCCTTCAGTTGGTGGTGGATCCGCCGAAGTTATAAAAATGTGCCGGCCTCTACATAACCTCGGCGTATCCAGCGCCAGTCTAAATGTAAGATGGCTTCCTAGCTGTCTTACATTTAGACCATTTTCTACGCCTAAGGCCTCATGCACACGACCGTTTTTTTTTTTCGTTTATGGGTCATTTTTTGCGTTCCGTATAGGGTCCATATACGGAACCATTCATTTCAATGGGTCCGCAAAAAAAACTGAATGTACTCCGTATGCATTCCGTTTCTGTATTTTCGTTTTTCTGTTCCGTTGAAAGATATAACATGTCCTATTATTGCCTGCAACTCACGTTCCATGGCTCCACTTAAGTCAATGGGTCCGCAAAAAAAATGGAACACATATGGAAATGCATCCGTATGTCTTCCATATCCGTTCCATTTTTGCGGAACAATCTATTGAAAATTTTATGCCCAGCCAAATTTTTTCTATGTAATTACTGTATACTGTATATGGCATACGGAAAAACGGAACAGAAATGGAAACACAACTGAAACTAAAAACGGAACAACTGACCGTAAAACACTGAAAAAGACATTCGGTCGTGTGCAATAGGCCTAAAACAGGCAAAGAAAATCATGAATCCCTTCCCTGCCCGGACCATTTTTTAGACCTGCTGTGAGCGGGGAAAAATTGCAGATTTTGGTGCAAATAACCTCAATCTGTTCCAGAAATATGCCTAATATAGTAAATGACCTCATTTGTATATAGTGTGAATTGTAATCAGGGGCGTCGTTAGGTCAAAACATTCGGGGCTTGAGCCCCGGATGTTTTGACCAGTGCCCCGAATGTTATGCTGGCAGGGCCTCCTGCGCTACACCAACCCCGCCGCTTTACCTCTAAAAAACTTTAATCCTAATCCGCCTGGCGCCTGCCCTGCAGACTTAACTTTTAAATTGAAATCGGCCGCCCGCTCATCTCTCACTAGATTTTACTGCAGCTCCGGTACAGCAGGCAGTGAGGGCGGCACTTGCTCACTGACGTCAGGCGCCTGCTCCTCCCACTAGGCAGCGCAGGCGCGTGACGTCAGTGAGTGAGCGCCGCCCCCCGCACTGCCTGTTACTGGAGCTGACCGGCTGAGCCTGAGACTGAGTAAGACTAGAAATGAGCGCTGAATCTGATCTATAAAGTTAAAGTTGCAGGATATGGATGGATTACAGTTTAAAATGTTAATGTACAGTTGTACACTCCTGTGAGGGGCGGGGAGGGGGATCTGTGGATGGCACTGTTAGGGGGAGGGGGATCTGTGGATGGCACTGTTAGGGGGAGGGGGTTCTGTGGTGGATGGCACTGTTATGGGGAGGGGGATCTGTGGATGGCACTGTTATGGGGAGGAGGATCTGTGGTGGATGGCACTGTTAAGGGGGATCTGTGGATGGCACTGTTATGGAGGGGATCTGTGGATGGCACTGTTATGGAGGGGATCTGTGGATGGCACTGTTATGGAGGAGATCTGTGGATGGCACTGTTATGGGGGAGATCTGTGGATGGCACTGTTATGGGGGAGATCTGTGGATGGCACTGTTATGGGGGGATCTTTGGATGACACTGTTATGTGGGATCTGTGGATGGCACTGTTATGTGGGATCTGTGGATGGCACTGTTATGGGGGTATCTGTGAATGGTACTGTTATGGATGATCTGTGGGGTTGTCCAGACGGCTAGGCCCTTCACCTTCACTGTAGTTATTAACCCTATTCAGCAGTCCCCCCTTTACTGAAGGGGGGACTGCTGAAAGGGGTTAATAACTACTGTGAAGCCCCCCGTTGCTATGGGGGCGTGGCTTCATGGGATGGGGGCATGGCTTCACGTGGGCTCGTGCCCCGGATGTCTTCAGACCCTAACAACGCCCCTGATTGTAATGCACTACATACTTTAACATCTGACTGGAAAACAATGCAAACAAAAGCTGTTAAAAATGCAACAAAAACACTCAAAATTGCACGTGAATCCAGCATAAAGGGGTGTTGCCATCTTGGACATTTATGGAATATCTGCAGAATATACCATAAATGTCTGATGGATGCAGATGCCTGAGACCCACACCTTTCTCTAGAACAGGGGTCTTTCCATCTGCCTGATGAGACAAATCCTGGGAGAGAATGAATGGAGAGATGGTTTCTCATGTGTGCAACTCTCTCCATTCACTTCTAGGGCCACACGGCTCATTATCAGCCTGGATGCGGTGGCCACCTCAACAAATAGAACAGGTGTCCTCCATTCTGCAGACAGGCGCTTGCATCTAAGAGATATCCTGTGGATGATGGGAATCCCCCTTTAAGTGAATTGTTGTATCTGGGTTTTTGTAGCAGGCTGAGGCAGAGCATTGGGAAGAGACAGGGAGAACATCCTGAGCTTGTGCAGTAACTGGTGTGGTCAGGATGTCATCTTTGAAGAAGATTAATGTGGGAATCTCCAGAAAATTTATTTCTCATTGTTACCAAACCTTGCACATTCTCTGACGTCATCTGTGGGTTTCCTCATTGAGACGTTTTATGTGCCAGGCACTTAAATACAGGAGGAGCAGAGAGTAACACAAGGACATTGCAGTTATCTAACCAGCACACGTTCTAGTAGGACGGCATTCCAGTGACTAGTAAGTACTGCTCTTCTATGTCTCACTTTTGTCTTGGTATGGTCCACCAGAATGACAGAACAATGGCTGTAGTAGGAGTCACATTTCTGGGCTAGCTTTTTCTGCAACATCTGTGACCATATAGATCAGAAAGAGTCCCTGTCACTACAATACTGTTGAGGACGTTGACATACCATGCACTAAATGTTTAAGGGGTATTCCGCTATGCTTGAACATATGGATATGTTGGGATGTTTTTCTTGCGGACCCAATTTAACCTCCGAGTGTAGCCAATAAATGTCATCATCTGGCTAGGTTAAATGTCCTTTGTCTATGATACCCCTGCACCTGCCAGACAGCCGGCCAGTTCTCCTGCCCTTACCTGACTGCCTGTCTCCCCAGTATGCACCCTGACATCACATCCCTCCCCAGAGACCGTAAAGCTCAAACTTCTGCAATTATTGTAAAAGTGATGATTATCAGGTTAACTGACTTATATTGAGGTCAACTGCTATCATTTTCTATGGTCAGGGTCGCCAGGTCTTTCATGGATTTCACCTCAGATCCATGACAAAACCTGCTTGAGATTTTACTCTATGCATTAACGGGATGAAATCTGCTGGGAAGAAAAGCAGTTGGATTTCTGAAAAAGGGAACGGGCTGCAGATTTTAAATATTTATCTGCAGGTTTTTCCTGCTACATGTGGATGGGTTTTATGCAACTCCATTGATATGTATTGTGCATTACCCCAGATAGTACTGTACATCGCTGCAAATCATTTCTGCCACATGTGAACATTGCTGTATAACGTCAGTATCGATGTCTTGGACTGCAGAACATTGCAGTGTGCTGTGGACATTATTCGGGTAGGTTCGCAGTTCGCACAAAGTTTTTTGGAGCAGGTTTTGAGGCAGTTTTCCCTTCAGGTTTTTCAGCCAGAGGCAGAAGTAGACCCAGCAGGAGGAAGAAGCCCTTCCTTTATATTTCCAATTCCTACTGAATCCACTTCTGAAAACTCAGTGTGAACCGACCCTTAGGGTGCTATCTAGCACCCTTTTACTTCTCGGGTGTAATGTACTGCTTTTGGTCCAACAGCCACCACTCTTATTATTATTAGGGCGAATTCACATCACCCTTTATTTTTCAGTTCTTCTGATCCGTCAGATGAACTGAATAATAATTTGCCATTTCCATCAGAGATCCGTTATTGTAGAATGAAATGTGCATAACTGATGCTTAGGATCCGTTTTTTTCTTTCGTTTTCTTTTCTGACGGATCAGAAGAACGGAAAAATAAACAGTGATGTGAACTCAGCCTATGCATTCTATGCCATTACGCCATTTGTTCTATGTACATATGTGAGGGACGTACATGCATAATATAAAACCATTGCAATAAGCATGAATGAGATGAGTTACAAACTGGTTCAGAAAGAAAGAGGACACTACCAGTGAGGTCTTACAATCTACAATGGATGGGGAAGGATACAGTAGGTGAGGGTAAAGCTGGTTACACGACGTTATAGTGGCAGTAGGTTGTAGGCTTGTCGGAAGAGGTTGGTTTTCAGGTTTCTTTTAAAGGTTTCCACTGAGAGTATGATATGTTGGGGTAGAGAGTTCCAGATTATGGGTGATGCACAGGAGCGGCGGCGATTGTGGAAAGAGGAGATAAGAGGAGAGTAGGGAAGGAGATCTTGTGAGGATCAGAGATTGTGTGGGAAGGTACCATGAGATTGGGTCACAGATGTATGGAGGGGACAGATTGTGGACGGCCTTGTATGTTATAGTTAGTGTTTTGTACTCGATTTTCTGGGCAATATAGAGCCAATGAAGAGATTGGCGGAGAGAAGAGAGGCAGAGGAGTAACGGGGAGAGGTGGATCAGCTGAGCAGCAGAGTTGAGGATAGATTGCAGGGGTGCCAGAGAGTTAGATGGGAGGCCACAAAAGAGGATGTTACAGTAGTTTAGGCGGAAGATAATGAGGGCATGTACAAGCATTTTTGCAAACTCCGGGTTGAGGAATGTGCGGATCCGAGAGAAATGTTTGAGTTGGATTTGGCATGAGGTGGAAAGGGCTTGGAAGTGTGGTCAGAATCATTTGTTACCCCAAGGCAGCAGACTTGGTTGACCGGAGAGAGTGCGGAGCCATTGACTGTGATAAATGGGTCTATTTTTAAGTGAGATGGGGGAAAGATAATACATTCTGTTGGCTCCATGTTCAGTTTTACAAGTAAGAGGAGGAGAAGGAGAATATAGCATTTAGACATTGTGGATAGGCAATGCTTTAGATGGGCTTCTTGTAGGCATGTAGCTACTATGCTTATAGGTTGATCCAGCAATGATCAGCAAACTATAGAGTACGGGGGCAGTAGCCCATGCATGCAATTATCTGCCATGGGAACGTCTAAAATAAGCCTACTTCTAGTATGTATGGCTACCTTTAAGCAATCAACCAACCTTCCCACGTGTCCATACCTGAGCTGTCTAAATATTTTATTGTAAACAGGTAATTATTTTGTTGTCCAGGGTTCTCTCAGCTTTTATGTCTCCCTTTATAAATATCATTGGGGTAATTTACAAAACATGTCCATCAGTTTTCTGACGTACAAAAAGTGCATTTTTTTTGAGAAAATTCAAATTTGCTATTATTTTATTTCTACACTGCTCTTCACACTATCTGTACAAGTAGATGGAGCGTAATGGAAGGGGCAAGCCACAGCAGCCCAACACATTTACTCTAAAATGCCAGAAAATTGTCACAAATTATAACCGAAATCAACTCCAAGTCCTATCTGATGTAGATTTCAGTTTCTTGTGCATGCACATCAAAGATGCAACAAATTGATTAAATTGGCCGCATCTTACTCCTGTGAAACTCCAGTTTTTAGTAAATGACCTCCTATGTGTTTCATTCTTCCCAATACAGTATAATATAATGCCCACCTGTGTGAGTCAGTTTTGCGTCAATGTGAAATTGATTTATTCTGTACATGAAATCTAAACAAAATTTGGGGGTGGGGGGGTGCAATGGAAAAAACAGAATCCATAATAATGAAACTTAATATCACATTATTTTGTTGCAGGTATCATGATCCTTCCATCCATTGTGCTACTGATCTGGACCATCCTCCCTTTACATTCTGCACAAGTGGCCGAGTATCAAAACATTTACTTTGGCCAGGCTCAAGGCTTAGTGTCTATTCCATCTGTCCCTCCCGATACCAAAATTATTTTACTATCCTTCAATCATATTTCATCCATATCCCTGGATTCTTTCAAAAGCCTCCCCCAGCTCCAAAGTCTCAGTCTTGGAGCACAGTTTACCAATGGATCTTTCTATGTTGCTCAAGATGCTTTTCATAACCTGCCTAACCTCATCACCCTTGACCTTGGTGGAAACCGCAACCTCAGTTTACATTCTGATGCTTTCCGAGGGCTTTCCAAACTAGAAACCCTGCTACTTGATCATAATGGACTAAATGAAAAGGTCCTAGAATCTGGTTTCTTTGGTGAGTTAACATCTCTGAAGAAGCTTGACCTGTCCTATAATAATATACGCAGACTGCAGCCAGACCCTAGCTTCCTGGGGTTACATTCAATCTCTACCATCATTTTGAAGCTCAACAAAATCAATGATTTATGTGGAGACACTCTCCAGAACTTGCAGGGAAGAAGATTGGAGTTACTTGACCTCTCATCTAATCCCCTTCAGGTTTATAACACATCCCTATGCCCCAACCCCTTTACAAACATCACATTAGACACCCTAGATGTATCTTCAATGGCCTGGAATGCAGAAAAGGTGGAAACATTCTTTAAAATGATTTCTGGGACTCAAGTCAAACATGTCCGGATGAGGCATAATGCTTTGCTGGGAAGTGGATTTGGCTTTAAAAACCTGAAGAACCCAGATAAAAGCACATTCTCAGGCCTTAGCCTCAGTAATGTCTACATTCTTGACATATCTCATAGCTTCACCTCAGCATTGTCATCCGAAATATTTTCTGCGTTCCCAAAACTATTGCTTCTAGATCTGTCCTCCAGCCAAATCAACTACATCAGCCCTGGAGCATTCTCAGGTTTAAGACAACTGGTGAGTCTTAATATGTCAGGAAATCTCATTGGAGATATTACGAGCAGCAGTTTTGCAAATCTGTCATCTTCTCCCCTTATAGCTCTGGATCTTAGTTCCAATCATATTGGAGCTATACAACATGAAGCCATGAATGGCCTTGTTTCCTTGGATTCGCTCAGCTTAAGGGACAATTCCCTTACACAAATCCCACCAGTCAAGCTGCCAAGTTTAAGTTTTGTCTTATTAAAACAAAATCGCATCTCCAGCACTTATGGTCTTACCTCCTTCTGCCCTAACAGTAAATTTGTGGATCTTTCAAATAATCGTCTGACTGATCTGAGGACCTTGTGGGATATCCTTCAGTTACGTTCTCTAACACAACTTCTACTAGGTAATAACAAACTTTCACGGTGTTCGCCTAATTACACTAATAAACATGTGGGCAACAGTTCCCTTCTTTATTTAGATCTGTCAGATAACGACCTAGGACAAGTTTGGAATGTCGACCAGTGTTCAGATATCTTCATGCCTCTGGCCTCACTGGAAACACTCAATCTTGCAAGGAACCGCATTAACTCTCTGCCTGAAGACGTATTCAGAGGGCTAAAGAGTCTCCAAACTTTAGACTTGTCTGGAAATAACCTACGACTCATTCATCAGAAATTGTTTGTTAATCTGAAAACACTGAAGTCCTTAAATATAGGAAGCAACGACCTTGTCACCCTGTCATCCTCAACTTTTACACCTCTCGTGTCCTTAAAAAGCCTCGACTTATCAGATATCACATTTGTATGTAACTGTGCCATCAACGAATTTTGGCATTGGATGATAACGACTAATGTGACTATAGTCAAGCGTAGGAATGAGGTCAAATGCCTCAATCTGTCTCCACCTGTACGAGAGATACCACTGGCGACTTACTTCAATGAATGTTAAGGAAGACCTCTATCATTTGGATTTCGTACATTATCTATTGGATATATTAGGTCTAGCATATAGCATTATCAAGCCATCCTGCTCTTTCTGCCTGTATGGGTTTGGGTTTCACCAATGTTATGTTTAAGTGATGGGTTTACATTATTATACACATTATTAATCTACAATAAAATGTAATTTTGTAAATACACGCATTTCTTATCTTGTACTGATCCTGAATGACAACCTTCATTAGTGTTTAGACCCGCAACTCTCCTGGTTCTTATTAGAAACAAGCTTGCCGTGAGAGACATCACTAACAACTTTTCTGAGCTCTCATAATGAAGTGGAAGGCTGTTGTCATGCTTCGGGGTCCTGCTGGAGACTTTTTCATGGTTCCTTATATTGATGCAAAACTGGCAGATTTATTTCTGCAATTTTAGAATATTGCGGCAAAGATGGTGACATGACCCAAACCTTAGCCGGCCATCAAGCATCCCTCCTAACCCTCACCTCCTCTACGATTTCAGTGGTAAAAGGTGGACCCTGTTACATTCTCTGCTTAGCCATGAAGACATCTGATCCAGCTGTACATCAGTAAGTGGCCACCTCCGCAGCACAGTTAATGACTTACAAAAGTCATGCAGAGGTAGGAAGATATCCGAAATATGTAGGCTGCACACATTCCTGTACTAGATTTAAGGTTCTGTTCACTTTTGGATTGGCGACTCTCCCTGGAACCTCCTCTGTCTGCAATTCATCCAAATTTCACGTCAGGAATAGTGCCGCATGCAGTGCTGTCTTTGTTGTCAAACCGACAACTGAGACCATGATGGACCCATCTGTAAGTAAATAGACTCTGAGGGGTGTTATTGGGGTCCATTGCATGAGGAATCCATCGCAGTGCTGCTGTGACTTCTGTGACGAACTGGCCTTAACTGCGGAACGATACTACAACGGTATACACGATAAACACGGTGGGTACCGCAATGATCAGAATTGGAGATAATGCTGATCCCTGTCATTTTACCACTAAGATGCCACAGTCAATTATATAAAAAAAAATATTTATCATGTGTGGTGAATGTATGGTGAACAGAAAACAATAAAAATTGATAATTTTTTTGCCCCCTAAAAAAATTGATATGTACCTTAAAATTGTACCAATAAAACTACAGACCGAGTCGGAAAAAAACAAGCCCTCCCAAACTTTTGTAAATGGAAATATAAAAATGTTGTGGGTGTCAGAAAATGGCGATATTTTGAAAAACATGATAAAAGCTATATATACTTGGTATCTCCGTAATCAAACTGGTCCATAGAAAAAGGTTGAACAATAAATTGCATTTTTTCCAATTTTACCTCAAAAAGATTTTTTTTCCTGTTTTCCAATACAAGATATGTTAAATTAAAAGGTGCTATTAAAAATACATCTTGTCCTGTAAAAAAGCAAGTCCTTATATGACTAAGTGAATAGAAAAGTAAAAAAGTCATGGCTCTTGAAAGGAAGAGAGGTCCTAAAAGTACAGTGAACTAATTGAATCGCTTGTATCACTTATTTGGCCACTAGAGAGCAGTATAGGCTTAGGTGCGAAGTATTGCAATATGTCAAGTGTCCACTAGATGGAAGTCAGGTACTGGATTAATTTCTATTTAAAAAGAACACAACGTAACCCCTTTTAAAACTCTAAGGCAAAACATACTGTATAACATTCAGACTTTGGGGGTTAAATGTATGGAACAGAATAAGTCAAGTACCTGTTTTCTACAGGTGACTCCCCTCCTCAGGCTCCACCGCTGTCTTCTGCTCCAGTCCTTGGTGCACAATGAGGAGCTGATCATCACACACTGCACCACATACTGTACATCTCACACTGTACCACACACATCACACACTCAGGGCCGCCTTCCCCGGGCCCAGTTGCTCATGGGAGGCCCAAGGCAGCTGCCTCTTGAGCCCCGCTGGCCACTGGAGGGCCTTTCATGGGTCCATACTTTATTAACTAAGTAGCAGGACATGTAGGGCATACATGGGGGATGTTCCTACACTTACTATTATTTCTGGGCACCACCAGGGAGGAGACATCAGCTTTTCTCTGTGGGCGTTCCTTCTCCCCTGGCTGTGAGCTGTCCAATCGCAGCGCAGAACATCACAGCCAGGAAGAAAACAAACTCACCTTCTCCCTGGCTGTGACGTTCTGCGCTGTGATTGGACAGCTCACAGCCAGGGGAGAAGGAACGCCCACAGAGTGTGTGATGTGTGTGGTACAGTGTGTGATGATCAGCTACTCCTTGTGTTCTCCCTCTTGCCCAGGGTCCATACACATCACACACTGCACCACATACATCACACACTGCATTACATACATCACACACTGCACCACATACATCACACACTGCATTACATACATCACACACTGCACCACATACATCTCACATGTGATGTATGTAGTGCAGTGTGTGTGTGATGTATGTGGTGCAGTGTGTGATGTATGTGGTGCAGTGTGTGATGTATGTGGTGCAGTGTGTGATGTATGTGGCGCAGTGTGTGGTGTATGTGGCGCAGTGTGTGGTGTATGTGGTGCAGTGTGTAGTGATGTATGTAGTGCAGTGTGTGGTGTATGTGGTGCAGTGTGTGATGTATGTGGCGCAGTGTGTGGTGTATGTGGTGCAGTGTGTAGTGATGTATGTAGTGCAGTGTGTGGTGTATGTGGTGCAGTGTTTAGTGATGTATGTGGTGCAGTGTGTGATGTATGTGGTGCAGTGTGTGATGTATGTGGCGCAGTGTGTGGTGTATGTGGCGCAGTGTGTGGTGTATGTGGTGCAGTGTGTAGTGATGTATGTAGTGCAGTGTGTGGTGTATGTGGTGCAGTGTGTGATGTATGTGGCGCAGTGTGTGGTGTATGTGGTGCAGTGTGTAGTGATGTATGTAGTGCAGTGTGTGGTGTATGTGGTGCAGTGTTTAGTGATGTATGTAGTGCAGTGTGTGATGTATGTGGTGCAGTGTGTGATGTATGTGGTGCAGTGAATACACAGCAGGTTATTATAGCCAAGTGGTAAAGTACAGGGAAGATCGGCCATATTGGACTGGACTTTATCACTTGGCTGTAATAGCCTGCTGTGAGACCAGTTCCCTGCATACCCACCTCTTAGGCCATGTTCACACCACCGCTATTCATTTCTGTTGTTCTGCTCCGTTAGATGAGAAAAACAAAAATAACTGAAGTTCTGGTTCGGGCACGTAAGGGTGGGTTTTTGTCATACGTTTAATGTACACAAAAATGTGTGGCATCCACAGACGCCTCAGACAGATGCCGTACTGTGGCATCCATCACAGTAGAGCTGTATACTTTTTTTGCAGGACTCTGTAAGATGGGAAAGAGTAAGGTACAATGTTTTTCCAGTCCAGAAAAAAACATGTAGGCTAACGTGTACTTTTTTTTTTTTTTTTTACAATGAAACTCTATGGTGACGGATGCCACAGTATGGCGTCTGTCTGAGGCGTCTGGTAACACATATACATTTTTTTTTCTGTACATTAAATGTATGACAAAAACATAATGTGAACCCAGCTTAGCGGACAGGGAAGAAGCTGAACAGACTCCGCCGACTATGAAGGAGTCCCTTCAGTTTCTGCATACAAGGCTTTATCTGGTCTTTAATCAGAACCTGCAACAGAGGCTCTAACGCAGATGTGAGGCCTACATATTATGTATTTTAAATACTGCAACTTTCGTACTCCTCCTAGGGTAAAAATACTCCTAAAAAATGGTCAGAGGAGTATTTTTTACTCTTCTGGAAAAAACATAGTGCGACCTCTGGTCAGGATGGATAATCAATATGAGATTGGCGGGGTCCGACACCGGACACCCCCGCCGATCAGCGGTTTGAAGAGAAGGTCACACTTCATGCAAGCGCTGCTGGTAGTAACTTTAGAAAAAAGATCGCACCACACACCACTAAAAATCATCTTTTCTCTAAAATAACAATTAAAAGCGCCATTGCGGTACATAACATTAGTGAAAGGTGCATTTTGTGCACTTGTGCTTCCCCTGGGCCTTGCATGCTGGGGCGAATACCTTTTATAGGAAACCTTTAATAATCCGGCACATGAATTGTGTGCACAGTTATTGGAATGAGGGTATCCCCACGCATTCTCAGATGAGACACTCAATCAGGCATCACAAATACAAAGAGGTACTTTATAAAAAAAAAACTTTCTTCTTTAAACACAGCTCAATACTATCAGTAATATGTTATGCTATACATAATAATTTGCGCTTGTTAAAGGGAGATGTGGGTTAGGTGGGTGAACTGGTAGAAAGAAGAAGTACGACCATTAAAGATGTATCAGTTAGGATAAGTGATGAGAGAGCACCAAAGTATTCGGATGTTCGTCCCGAACATATTGCTATATTTGTGTGCTCGGCCCAGCACCCGAGTATAATGGAAGTCAATGGGAGACAACCAGGCACCCCCTGCTCGGCAGAGAAGAGGGTGTCTGGTTCATAATAAAAGGTTAGAAATTGATGGAAACCCCATCAAAATGGTTTGGAAACAGCATTAAGAGGATAGCTGGATGCGTCTTAGACTCCTATTATGTACGACATACAATAGACAACCACACAAAGGCTATATGCCAAAAGCTAGATATGTGCAAGCCATCAGTCTATCCACAGTGATGAGCGAGCATGCTCGGCCAAACCGCTGTTCGGCTTTAGCATCGCTATGCTCGGCAGATCCGAGTGCTTGGCCGAATAATTTGGGTGCTTGAATACAATTTAATACAATGGAAGTCAATGGAAGAACCCCAGGCACCCCCTGCTCGGAAGAGAAGAGTGTCTGATTCATAAAAAAAGGTTAGATATTGATGGAAACCCCATCAAAATGGTTTGGCAAGAGGATAGCTGGATGCGTCTTAGACTCCTATTATGTACAACAAACAATAGACAACTACACAAAGGCTATATGCCAAAAGCTAGATATGTGCAAGCCATCAGTCTATCCATGAGACCGATAACAGCCAGCATACCTTAGGGCTCTTTCACACTTGCGTTCTTGTCTTCCGGCATAGAGTTCCGTCGTCGGGGCTCTATGCCGGAAGAATCCTGATCAGTTTTATCCTAATGCATTCTGAATGGAGAGAAATCCGTTCAGGATGCATCAGGATGTCTTCAGTTCCGGAACGGAACGTTTTTTGGCCAGAGAAAATACCGCAGCATGCGGCGCTTTTTGCTCCGGCCAAAAATCCTGAAGACTTGCCGCAAGGCCGGATCCGGAATTAATGCCCATTGAAAGGCATTGATCCGGATCCGGCCTTAAGCTAAACGTCGTTTCGGCGCATTGCCGGATCCGACGTTTAGCTTTTTCTGAATGGTTACCATGGCTGCAGGACGCGAAAGTCCTGGCAGCCATGGTAAAGTGTAGCGGGGGAGCAGCATACTTACCGTCCGTGCGGCTCCCGAGGTGCTCCAGAATGACGTCAGGGCGCCCCAGGCGCATGGATGACGTGATCGCATGGCACGTCATCCATGCGCATGGGGCGCTCTGACGTCATTCTGGAGCACCTCGGGAGCCGCACGGATGGTAAGTATGCTGCTCCCCCGCTCCTACTATGGCAACCAGGACTTTAATAGCGTCCTGGCTGCCATAGTAACACTGAACGCATTTTGAAGACAGATCCGTCTTCAAATGCTTTCAGTTCACTTGCGTTTTTCCGGATCCAGCGTGTAATTCCGGCAAGTGGAGAACACGCCAGATCCGGGCAAGTGTGAAAGAGGCCTTACAATGGCAGCCTTGTGCACTATGAGATATTCCAAACCAGCTCTCAGCTGACTGAGAACCAGTAAACCTCAACGTTATTTTGCATCTGTTGAATGGCTTGGGTGGACCTGCACACCCAGATCAATATCATTAGGACGACAAAAAGTTTTCTGATTGTCCAAACATAATATTCAATAACCTATCTATACAGTTTTGTCATGTAAAATCTCAGAATCTGCCTTGTTTTTCAGCTGTCATAAGACTATGAAAACCAATAGAAGGCACTATGGAGTTATGAACAGCGTCCACTAATATTCTTGTCAGAAGACTATGAAACCAATAGAGGGCACTGTTCATAACTCAATAGCGCCCTCTATTGGTTTTATAGTCTTCTGACAAGAATATTAGACTAAGTCTTATGATAAGATTATTAGTGTAGACTTTTGCATGGAAAATTTACGATAAAAATTTGCGATTAGAATATTCGTGATCTACACTAGGATGATATCTGACACTGGGAAAGCTGGGTAATAACTCAGTGATAAAATCTGACACTGGGAAAGCTGGGTAATAACTTACCCGGACATTTTCCTTCACTGTGCTGCTGTGACTTTTTGGGTTTTGTTGGGTAATAACTCAGTGATAAAATCTGACTGGGAAAGCTGGGTAATAACTTGCGATCTACACTGAGTTATTACCCAGCTTTTCCAGTGTCCGATATTATCACTGACTTACTACATAATTATTATATAATATTCACTATATTGCTATATATTAGTTTTTAGAATATTACGAATATTTAAAAAAATAAATATAGAGCAATATAGCGAATATGATAACACTATGCAACTAATAGAGGGCGCTGTTCATAAGTTATAATTCATGAGTCATGTGAATCATGACTCATGAACAAGCGCCCTCTATTAGTTGCATAGTGTTATGACAAGACTATTCGCTGTTGTGAGTGAATAGTCTTGTCATAACACTAAGGGCCCATTCACACGACCGTATGGCTTTGCAGATCCGCAAAACACGGACACCGGCAATGTGCGATCCGCAATTTGCGGACCGCACATGGCCGCAACCATAATAGAAAATGCCTATTCTTGATTGCGGATAAGAATAGGACATGTTCTATATTTTCTTCGGAGCTGAGGTACGGAATAACGGATACGGACGGCACACGGTGTGCTGTCCGCATCTTTTGAGGGCCAATAGAAATGAATGGACCCGCAGACCTTCCGCAAAATTGCGGAACGGCTACGGATCCGTACATACAGTCGTGTGAATGGGCCCTAATAGAGGGTGTTGTTCATGAGAGATTCTGCTCATTTGCATGTCTTTCCCATATACCCATGTTTATGCAAATTAGTTTTTACATGACAAAACTGTATAGAAAGGTTATTGAATATTATGTTAGGATAATCAGAAAACTTTTTGTCGCCCTAATGATATTGATCTGGGTGTGCAGGTCCACCCAAGCCATCCCACAGATGCAAAATAACGCTGAGGCTTACTGGCTCTCAGTCAGCTGAGAGCTGGTTTGGAATATCTCATAGTGCACAAGGCTGCCATTGTAAGGTATGCTGGCTGTTATCTGTCTCATGGATAGACTGATTACTTGCACATATCTAGCTTTTAGCATATAGCCTTTGTGTGGTTGTCTATTGTATGTTGTACATAATAGGAGTCTAAGACGCATCCAGCTATCCTCTTGCCAAACCATTTTGATGGGGTTTCCATCAATATCT
This sequence comes from Bufo gargarizans, assembly GCF_014858855.1. NCBI lineage: Eukaryota > Metazoa > Chordata > Amphibia > Anura > Bufonidae > Bufo > Bufo gargarizans. The sequence goes on from NC_058089.1 coordinate 38,749,624, forward strand.
AACCTTTTTTTATGAATCAGACACTCTTCTCTTCCGAGCAGGGGGTGCCTGGGGTTCTCCCATTGACTTCCATTGTATTAAATTGTATTCAAGCACCCGAATTATTCGGCCAAGCACTCGGATCTGCCAAGCATAGCGATGCTAAAGCAGAACAGCAGTTTGGCTGAGCATGCTCGCTCATCACTAGTTAGGAGCAGATATACCAGACCACATACTACTTGGTTGGATAGAATGGTTCCTAGAGGTAACTTCAAATGTGGGCATTACTACCATTTACTGACATCGCTGATCCCCTACTGTATACCGCTGTTCTGTGCACACACGCCAGGTCCAGATGAATGTGGTGGGAGTTGGTTGCTGTGCAGATTCTTGCGTTACAGCGTTTCAATGCCGGTCAATGTCTACTCTTGCTGACCATGCTTGCACTGCCTTCTCTTCACTGTTTACCTGCTCGCCGTCGCAACCGCAGCAGTGAGCAGGTGAAATTGATAATCTATCCTGAGGATTGGTCATCAATATGGATGGATGGACTACCCCTTGAAGAATTTACAGTGTTATCGTCTGATCACTTCTACCATAGAATGCAATGATTTACCATTGCAGCCTATGGGAGATTCACCATGTTCCTATGGAGCCCTGCCACTGGCAGAGCTTTTTGGGAACTTTGCTTTGGCAGGCCTCGGATCCTTCAAAAGGCCTTAGGCTGCCGTAGCAATAGAACGACAACCTTGATCCCCGTGGATAGAGGAAAACTTCAAAACTCAGCACAGCTCCTTTAAAAAGGTGACGAGCCACCACTCTGATGCCTTCTGGCTATGCAGCAGCCACATTAGGGCTGGGCGATTATGACAAAAATGAAAATTGCGATTAATTGAACACGTAAGCTTGATTTTGTACTGAATGATTATTTTGGAGTCTGGCTTGAATAGTTTGATAACCAGTAGTTTGATAACATTTTGAGTTTTGCACTTACAAGGGCTTGTTTGTTTACTCTGGTACACTGCTAGGCAGAGACTTCCGCACATCAGTGTTCCCGGTGACTTCACTGGCCCTGATGGGTCGGCTTTAGCGCTGCCCTAGCTGTTTTACAGGCTAGTGCAGCACTACAGCCCGCCCCTTAGTGCCAGTGACGTCACCAGGTTCACTGGATCTCCTGACAATGCCTTTGCCCTGCGCGATTCAGCAAAGGGTAAAGGAGAGCATCGGAGCATGAAATGCTCCAATGCTCATATTAGTGGGGCTGCCTGGGTCAAATTATGGGTATGTCCAGGTTCGGCTCTGAACCCAGACAACCCCTTTAAGTATGAATTGGCCTGGCCCACATCCACCCCAGGCAGGGAAGGCTGTATACTGGGCTGGCCCAGGGCCGGCGCTACCATAGAGGCAAGGGGGGCAATTGCCCCCGGGCCCCCGACTCCTTAGGGGCCCCCAGCACCGGCCCGGCCGCAACTACTATATTATCTATAATTCTATTGTGTGCCTGTGTGGTCTGGAGACGGGCCGGCGCCGCAGTAATTAAAACTAACTGGGCTGGAGTAGTCTGGAGTGGAGGGGCCCCCTGCTGACTGTGCCTGTGCTGCGCTGCTTGTCTCTTTAAGAGATTGGAGACTGGAGCAGCGGCATGCACGGCACAGGCAGGCACGTCTAGCGTCTGGCTGACGTATGTTGCCACGGGCTCCGCCCCCCACCCAGAGCAGAGAACTTGGATTGAACTTAAAGCAAATCAAGCAAGCGACATTGGCAGCCAGCCACAGCCCAGAGCCCAGTCTGACTCTGCCAGCAGCGCCAGGGAAGGCCCGCCGCCCACAGTCAGAAGGCAGCCAGCCCCCAGCCAAGTTCCAAACTTGCACTAACTGTCTGGTAGGTTCACTGGTTATATTGTTTTGTTGTTAATTAAACTGGATCGGATCCATGATGACCCATCCATCCATTCCCAGTTTCCCACTCACTGACTTACTTAGTCCCAGGCACCAGCTCACCCGTCCGGGCCGTCCCAGTGTACTACTAGCCCGCCCTGCGGCCCTGGTTCTGTTTGTGTTTGGAGTCAGTTGGACTGGAGAAATGTGCATTTGGGGGGGCACGGGTGGGGGGGGGGGCAGTTATCAGTAACTGCCCCCCCCCCCCCATGCACATTTCTCCAGTCCAACTGTCCAAACAGAACCAGGGTGGGCTAGTTTACTGGCACTGGGACGGGTGAGATGGTGCCTGGGATGGATCCAACCCAGTTTAATCAACCAACCTACCAGTAACTGGCCCCCTCACCCCCCCAAATGCACATTTCTCCAGTCCAACTGTCCAAACAGAACCAGGGCGGGCTAGTTTACTGGCACTGGGATGGGAGAGATGGTGCCTGGGATGGATCCGATCCAGTTTAATCAACCAACCTACCAGTAACTGATTAAACTGGATCGGGATCCATCCCAGTCTGGTAGGTTGGTTGATTAAACTGGATCAGAACCATCCCAGGCACCATCTCACCCGTGCCAGTATACTAGCCTGCCATAGTTCTGTTTGGACAGTTGGACTGGAGAAATGTGCACTTGGGGGGGGGGGGGGGGGGAGAGGGGGCCAGTTACTGTTAGGTTGGTTGATTAAACTGGATCGGATCCATCCCAGGCACCATCTCACCTGTGCCAGTGTACTAGCCCGCCCTGGTTCTGTTTGGAGTCAGTTGGACTGGAGAAATGTGCATTTGTAGGTGGGGGGGGGGGGCCCTTTTGTTTTTCACCCCAGGGCCCAATTTTACCTAGAACCGGCCCTGGGCTGGCCCACACATATCCCAGTCAGGGAAGGCCATATACTAGGCTGGCCTGGCCCACATATACCCCAGGCAGCAGGGAAGGCTGTATACTGGGCTGGCCTGGCCCACATATACCCCAGGCAGGGAAGGCTGTATAATGGGCTGGTCTAGCCCACATATACCCCAGGCAGGGAAGGCTGTATACTGGGATGGCCCACATATACCCCAGGCAGGGAAGGCTGTATACTGGGATGGCCCACATATACCCCAGGCAGGGAAGGCTGTATACTGGGATGGCCCACATATACCCCAGGCAGGGAAGGCTGTATACTGGGATGGCCCACATATACCCCAGGCAGGGAAGGCTGTATACTGGCCTGGCCCACATATACCCCAGGCAGCGAAGGCTGTATACTGGGCTGGCCCACATATACCCCAGGCATGGAAGGCTGTATACTGGGCTGGTCTAGCCCACATATACCCCAGGCAGGGAAGGCTGTATACTGGGATGGCCCACATATACCCCAGGCAGGGAAGGCTGTATACTGGCCTGGCCCACATATACCCCAGGCAGCGAAGGCTGTATACTGGGATGGCCCACATATACCCCAGGCAGGGAAGGCTGTATACTGGCCTGGCCCACATATACCCCAGGCAGCGAAGGCTGTATACTGGGATGGCCCACATATACCCCAGGCAGCGAAGGCTGTATACTGGGATGGCCCACATATACCCCAGGCAGGGAAGGCTGTATACTGGCCTGGCCCACATATACCCCAGGCAGGGAAGGCTGTATACTGGGCTGGCCTGGCCCATATATACCCCAGGAAGGGAAGGCTGTATACTGGGCAGGCCCACATATACCGCAGGCTACACGTGCAGAAGCGCTACTACAGGAGGAAACCCATCGGCCGCATCATTAAGCAGTGCGGACCGCCATACCCCCCCTAAAAGGGATCTCCAACAAGAGTGACCTCCATTTAGCCTACGGTGACAAGGATACAGACTTGATAAAGGGGTCTGCGTACCCCGAAACGCGTCGTCTTTGCTAACCAAAAAATAAAAAATACTTTGTATCCTCAACTGGGTTGTGAATTGCGCCTTGTGTCCATCCGCTCACCGCACGAACCAAGTGCAGACAAGCTCCCTTCCCATATACCACATATACCCCAGGCAGGGAAGGCTGTATACTGGGCTGGTCTAGCCCACATATACCCCAGGCAGGGAAGGCTGTATACTGGCCTGGCCCACAAATACCCCAGGCAGGGAAGGCTGTATACTGGGATGGCCCACATATACCCCAGGCAGGGAAGGCTGTATACTGGGATGGCCCATATATACCCCAGGCAGGGAAGGCCGTATACTGGGCTGGCCTGGCCCATATATACCCCAGGCAGGGAAGGCCGTATACTGGGCTGGCCTGGCCCACATATACCCCAGGCAGGGAAGGCTGTATACTGGGATGGCCCACATATACCCCAGGCAGGGAAGGCTGTATACTGGCCTGGCCCACATATACCCCAGGCAGCGAAGGCTGTATACTGGGCTGGCCCACATATACCCCAGGCAGGGAAGGCTGTATACTGGGCTGGCCTGGCCCATATATACCCCAGGCAGGGAAGGCTATATACTGGGCTGGCCTGGCCCACATATACCCCAGGCAGGGAAGGCCGTATACTGGGCTGGCCTGGCCCACATATACCCCAGGCAGGGAAGGATTGTATACTGGGCTGGCCTGGCCCATATATACCCCAGGCAGGGAAGGTCGTATACTGGTCTGGCATGGCCCATATATACCCCAGGCAGGGAAGGCTGTATACTGGGCTGGCAGAGCAATGGAGGAGGTAGGGACCCCGTGACTGGTCTAGGGTTGGAGCGATTCTGCAGGGCCCTGCATCTGAGGAGCAATTTCATTGGCGCCCTGGCGCTTGGTGTGGTGGTAAGTGTCTAATGACTCCACATTTGCAGTACTTGGCTTCTTACCCCGGTGCTAGGATGCGCTTCTTGTTCCCAAAGGCGGCAGCAATGACGGGCCCGCACTTGTAAGAGAGCGCACGCCAGAAGTGCGCAGTTTAAAAAGGCCACAATGCTGGTACTACCAGCAGAGGGAGCGTGCGGGCACCCCAGTATGTTCCTACGTGGCGCGCATTTAAGGAGACCGCCCGGGCCCTCATATGACGTCAGAAAAACCAAAATCTGGGAAAAAAAACACATAGGCAAAGTGCCGTCACTGCTGATGGTCAGTTTGGTTTTTTATCGATTGCCCAACTCTAAGTCACATCCAATTCAACGGTCATGAGACTAATGAAAGTGACATCATCAGTACAAGTGGCAGACACTCTCCTTCCTGCAACAGGGAACCCCCCAGGGAGGTCACACCTTCCATCCCAATTTGCCTTGGCATTTTATGCAAACCTGGCAGTTATTATGGATCAAGCTCAAGACTCTCAGGTAATTGGAGATATTTATCAGTTTGAAGCCTTTCTCATCCTCCTCTGTTTTATTAAGTTATAAATCCAAAAGATAGAAATATGTTTAAATATAAAACTTAAAGAGCATCTGTCAGCATAGCATGATCAACCACATTATAAACCAGGCAGGGTTAATCATGGCAAATGAAATGAGCCCCTATTGCCACAATGTAGTGTATGGTCGCAGCAGACTCTTAGCTCAGAGCACTGGGGGCTGAATCTGTAAACTGGAGCCACTTTGTAAATTAGCGACATTACCAAATATATTACTACTACAAAAGGGTGGAGGCGCTGCTGCCATTAGAACCCCATGGGAGGGCAGCAGAGGGCTGCTAAGGCGCTCATCAGGTCCATTGACCGCTTCTCCAAGCTCTCGGTCAGCCGGAGCGCTGTGGGTTCATAGGCTGCGGGAGGAAAAAAAATAGAGAAAATTAAACGACCCAGTCATTAGTCACCCTACGAACATAGCTTTACACTGATCTGGAGCGTGCCGAATCTCCTTAAGGAGACCAGCCTCGTGTGGAGACTTCCTGGTATGAAGACTTATAGCCAATGCTCCGCATTGAATATGCACATAGGTATCTCCCAATAAAGAAAACATCTCGCTAGCGCCACCTTGTGGAAGTGGCTCCCTATGAGTCAAGATCCTACTTTATAACAAGCCAGGCCAGATATCCATCCGTAGACAGCTGTTTCAGGGGGCGGGGAGGGGGGGGGGGGGGGGGTTGGCGGGCCCCTCATCGGTACAGAGGAAGATTCTGGCTGGGTGTGATGCGTCCTAGGCAGGGTGCTGAATCTGCCCAATACCCTGCCTGGCATCGCACCCAGAATCCTACTCCGTACTGATGAGGGGCACCCCCACCGAAACAGCTGTGTACGGATGGATATCTGGCAGGTCAGAAAGTCAGATCCCACATGTGGCGCTGGCGAGATGTTCTCTTTCTTGGGAGATACATTTCATTCTACAGAACATTTCTACTTCCCATGTAAATGACATCTATGCCCTCAGCCCCTCCTACATACAGTCCCATGTAAATGCCATGTATACCCTCAGCCCCTCCTACATACAGTCCCATGTAAATTACATCTATCCCCTCAGCCCCTCCTACATACAGTCCCATGTAAATGCCATGTATACCCTCAGCCCCTCCTACATACAGTCCCATGTAAATTACATCTATCCCCTCAGCCCCTCCTACATACAGTCCCATGTAAATGACATGTATACCCTCAGCCCCTCCTACATACAGTCCCATGTAAATGACATGTATACCCTCAGCCCCTCCTACATACAGTCCCATGTAAATGACATATATCCCCTCCCTTCAGCCTCTCCTACATACCCATGTAACATCTCTCTCTTAATACCTCCAACATACAGTCCCATGTAAATGACACCTATCCAATCCATTCAGCCTCTCATACACACAGTCCCTTGTAAATAACATCTATCCCATCCCTTCACCTCTCCTACATACAGTCCCATGTAAGTAACAGCTCCCCCTTCAGTCCAGCCAACATACAGTCCCATGTAAATGACATGTATACCCTCAGCCCCTCCTACATACAGTCCCATGTAAATGACATCTATCCCCTTCCTTCAGCCTCTCCTACATACAGTCCCATGTAAGTAACATCTCCCCCTTCAGTCCATCCAACATACAGTCCCATGTAAATGACATGTATACCATCAGCCCCTCCTACATACAGTCCCATGTAAATGACATCTATCCCCTCCCTTCAGCCTCTCCTACATACAGTCCCATGTAAGTAACATCTCTCTCTCTCTCTTAATCCCTCCAACATAGTCCCATGCAAATGACACCTATCCAATCCATTCAGCCTCTCCTTCATACAGTCCCATGTAAGTAACATCTATCCCCTCCCTTCACCTCTCCTACATACAGACCCATCTAAGTAACATCTGTAATCAGAGAGGCCCTGCCCATTAGACCACGAGACCCCGCCCTCCCTGTGACATCATAGCTACCAGGAGCTAATCCATTCTAGTCACTCCTCCACCGTAACAGAATGTAAACAAGAGACTTTCTTTCGTAACTTTATACCCGCCTGTAGGCGGAACAGCTAGTTCCCATGGCAACCACTACAGCCAATCCAAGTCAGAACTCAAGCGTGGCTCGAGCGTTATCTGCACGCGATTGGTTAGAGGAAGGCGTGGTCTGTCATGCCGGCTTCCGATTGGCTCCTGCTCTAGTGACACTATAGGAAGATGGGCAATGAGGAGATGATTGGAATTAAAGGGACAGTGACGTGACTTTGGAGTCACTGGGACAGAGCTGCAGGTAGGTGTGTGGCTGGATAGATGTAAGTGCGGCGCAGGCCCATAGGGTTGGGGTGGTGGACACTTACTGTCACCGCTGACTGCATGCTGTTCTAATTCTAGCAGGGTGACTGGGGTTGGCTGCTTATCTTTTGAATGTAAAGCTTTATCAGTAAAGCCACATGATCTAATAACCAGAAGACTGTAGAGAATGTCCTATTCACAGATCATGTCCTGCAGACTCGCCAGCAGAAGCCGCATGTCCTCCATGCTAATGCTGTCAGATACTGATATCAGTCTGCCCAGTTATACGTATACTGAGAATATAGTAGTATACAGTATACAGTACTGCCCTGCACTATGAGTATATAGTAGTTTATAATAGTGTCCTGCACTATGAGTATACAGTTGTATATAGTAGTGTCCTGCACTATGAGTATACAGTAGTGTCCTGCACTGAGTACACAGTTGTATATAGTACTGTCCTGCACTGAGTACACAGTTGTATATAGTATTGTCCTGCACTATGAGTATACAGTTGTATATAGTACTGTCCTGCACTGAGTACACAGTTGTATATAGTATTGTCCTGCACTATGAGTATACAGTTGTATATAGTACTGTCCTGCACTATGAGTATACAGTTGTATATAGTATTGTCCTGCACTATGAGTATACAGTTGTATATAGTACTGTCCTGCACTATGAGTACACAGTTGTATATAGTATTGCCCTGCACTGAGTATACAGTTGTATATAGTACTGTCCTGCACTATAAGTACACAGTTGTATATAGTACTGTCCTGCACTGAGTACACAGTTGTATATAGTAGTGTCCTGCACTGTGAGGATACAGTAGTGTCCTGCACTATGAGTATACAGTAGTATACAGTAGTGTCCTGCACTATGAGTATACAGTAGTGTCCTGCACTATGAGTATACAGTAGTGTCCTGCACTATGAGTATACAGTAATATATAGTAGTGTCCTGCACTGTGAGGATACAGTAGTGCCCTGCACTGTGAGTATATAGTAGTGTCCTACACTGTGAGTATACAGTAATATATAGTACTGTCCTGCACTGTTAGTATACAGTAATATATAGTAGTGCCCTGCACTGTGAGTATACAGTTGTATATAGTAGTGTCCTGCACTATGAGTATACAGTAATATATAGTAGTGTCCTACACTGTGAGTATACAGTAATATATAGTACTGTCCTGCACTATGAGTATACAGTAATATATAGTAGTGTCCTGCACTGTGAGGATACAGTAGTGCCCTGCACTGTGAGTATATAGTAGTGTCCTACACTGTGAGTATACAGTAATATATAGTACTGTCCTGCACTGTTAGTATACAGTAATATATAGTAGTGCCCTGCACTGTGAGTATACAGTTGTATATAGTAGTGTCCTGCACTATGAGTATACAGTAATATATAGTAGTGTCCTACACTGTGAGTATACAGTAATATATAGTACTGTCCTGCACTATGAGGATACAGTAGTGCCCTGCGCTATGAGTACACAGTAATATATAGTAGTGCCCTGCACTGTGAGTATACAGTAATATATAGTAGTGTCCTGCACTGTGAGTATACAGTAGTGCCCTGCACTGTGAGTATACAGTAGTATTTAGTAGTGTCCTGCACTGTGAGTATACAGTAGTGCCCTGCACTGTGAGTATACAGTAATATACAGTAGTGTCCTGCACTGTGAGTATACAGTAATATACAGTAGTGCCCTGCACTGTGAGTATACAGTAATATATAGTAGTGCCCTGTACTGTGAGTATACAGTAATATATAGTAGTGTCCTGCACTGTGAGTATACAGTAATATATAGTACTGTCCTGCACTGTGAGTATACAGTAATATATAGTAGTGTCCTGCACTATGAGTATACAGTAATATATAGTAGTGTCCTGCACTGTGAGGATACAGTAGTGCCCTGCACTGTGAGTATATAATAGTGTCCTGCACTATGAGTATACAGTAATATATAGTAGTGCCCTGCACTGTGAGTATACAGTAATATACAGTAGTGTCCTACACTGTGAGTATACAGTAATATATAGTAGTGTCCTACACTGTGAGTATACAGTAATATATAGTAGTGCCCTGCACTGTGAGTATAGAGTAATATATAGTAGTGCCCTGCACTGTGAGTATACAGTAATATATAGTAGTGTCCTGCACTGTGAGTATACAGTTGTATACAGTAGTGCCCTGCACTGTGAGTATACAGTTGTATACAGTAGTGCCCTGCACTGTGAGTATACAGTAATATATAGTAGTGCCCTGCACTGTGAGTATACAGTAATATATAGTAGTGCCCTGCACTGTGAGTATACAGTAATATATAGTAGTGCCCTGCACTGTGAGTATACAGTAATATACAGTAGTGCCCTGCACTGTGAGTATACAGTAATATATAGTAGTGCCCTGTACTATGAGTATACAGTAATATATAGTAGTGCCCTGCACTGTGAGTATACAGTAATATATAGTAGTGCCCTGTACTGTGAGTATACAGTAATATATAGTAGTGTCCTGCACTGTGAGTATACAGTAATATATAGTAGTGCCCTGCACTGTGAGTATACAGTAATATACAGTAGTGCCCTACACTGTGAGTACACAGTAATATATAGTAGTGTCCTGCACTGTGAGTATACAGTAGTATACAGTAGTGTCCTGCACTGTGAGTATACAGTAATATATAGTAGTGTCCTGCACTGTGAGTATACAGTAGTATACAGTAGTGCCCTGCACTGTGAGTATACAGTAATATATAGTAGTGCCCTGCACTGTGAGTATACAGTAATATATAGTAGTGTCCTACACTGTGAGTATACAGTAATATATAGTAGTGTCCTGCACTGTGAGTATACAGTTGTATACAGTAGTGCCCTGCACTGTGAGTATACAGTAATATATAGTAGTGCCCTGTACTGTGAGTATACAGTAATATATAGTAGTGTCCTGCACTGTGAGTATACAGTAATATATAGTAGTGCCCTGTACTGTGAGTATACAGTAATATATAGTAGTGTCCTGCACTGTGAGTATACAGTAATATATAGTAGTGCCCTGCACTGTGAGTATACAGTAATATATAGTAGTGCCCTGCACTGTGAGTATACAGTAATATATAGTAGTGCCCTGTACTGTGAGTATACAGTAATATATAGTAGTGCCCTGTACTGTGAGTATACAGTAATATATAGTAGTGCCCTGCACTGTGAGTATACAGTAATATATAGTAGTGCCCTGCACTGTGAGTATACTGTAATATATAGTAGTGCGCTGCACTGTGAGTATACTGTAATATATAGTAGTGCCCTGCACTGTGAGTATACAGTCATATATAGTAGTGCCCTGCACTGTGAGTATACAGTAATATATAGTAGTGCCCTGCACTGTGAGTACACAGTAATATATAGTAGTGCCCTGCACTGTGAGTATACAGTAATATATAGTAGTGCCCTGCACTGTGAGTATACAGTAATATATAGTAGTGCCCTGCACTGTGAGTATACAGTAATATACAGTAGTGTCCTGCACTGTGAGTATACAGTAATATATAGTAGTGTCCTGCACTGTGAGTATACAGTAATATATAGTAGTGCCCTGCACTGTGAGTATACAGTAATATACAGTAGTGTCCTGCACTGTGAGTATACAGTAGTGCCCTGCACTGTGAGTATACAGTTGTATACAGTAGTGTCCTGCACTGTGAGTATACAGTAATATATAGTAGTGCCCTGCACTGTGAGTATACAGTAATATATAGTAGTGTCCTGCACTGTGAGTATACAGTAATATATAGTAGTGCCCTGCACTGTGAGTATACAGTAATATATAGTAGTGTCCTGCACTGTGAGTATACAGTAATATATAGTAGTGCCCTGCACTGTGAGTATACAGTAGTATACAGTAGTGCCCTGCACTGTGAGTATACAGTAATATATAGTAGTGTCCTGCACTGTGAGTATACAGTAATATATAGTAGTGCCCTGCACTGTGAGTATACAGTAATATATAGTAGTGCCCTGCACTGTGAGTATACAGTAATATATAGTAGTGCCCTGCACTGTGAGTATACAGTAATATATAGTAGTGCCCTGCACTGTGAGTATAGAGTAATATATAGTAGTGCCCTGCACTGTGAGTATACAGTAATATATAGTAGTGTCCTGCACTGTGAGTATACAGTAATATATAGTAGTGTCCTGCACTGTGAGTATACAGTAATATATAGTACTGTCCTGCACTGTGAGTATACAGTAATATATAGTAGTGCCCTGCACTGTAAGTATACAGTAGTGTCCTGCACTATGAGTATACAGTAGTGTCCTGCACTGTGAGTATACAGTAGTATACAGTAGTGCCCTGCACTGTGAGTATACAGTAGTATACAGTAGTGCCCTGCACTGTGAATATACAGTAGTGTCCTGCACTGTGAGTATACAGTAGTATACAGTAGTGTCCTGCACTGTGAGTATACAGTAATATACAGTACTGCCCTGCACTGTGAGTATACAATAATATATAGTAGTGCCCTGTACTGTGAGTATACAGTAATATATAGTAGTGTCCTGCACTGTGAGTATACAGTAATATATAGTAGTGCCCTGCACTGTGAGTATACAGTAATATACAGTAGTGTCCTACACTGTGAGTATACAGTAATATATAGTAGTGTCCTGCACTGTGAGTATACCGTTGTATACAGTAGTGCCCTGCACTGTGAGTATACAGTTGTATACAGTAGTGCCCTGCACTGTGAGTATACAGTTGTATACAGTAGTGCCCTGCACTGTGAGTATACAGTAATATATAGTAGTGCCCTGCACAGTGGGTATACAGTTGTATACAGTAGTGCCCTGCACTGTGAGTATACAGTAATATATAGTAGTGCCCTGTACTGTGAGTATACAGTAATATATAGTAGTGCCCTGCACTGTGAGTACACAGTAATATATAGTAGTGTCCTGCACTGTGACTATACAGTAATATATAGTAGTGCCCTGCACTGTGAGTACACAGTAATATATAGTAGTGTCCTGCACTGTGACTATACAGTAATATTTAGTAGTGCCCTGCACTGTGAGTATACAGTAATATATAGTAGTGCCCTGCACTGTGAGTATACAGTAATATATAGTAGTGCCCTGCACTGTGAGTATACAGTAATATATAGTAGTGTCCTGTACTGTGAGTATACAGTAATATATAGTAGTGCCCTGCACTGTGAGTATACAGTAGTATACAGTAGTGCCCTGCACTGTGAGTATACAGTAATATATAGTAGTGTCCTGCACTGTGAGTATACAGTAATATATAGTAGTGCCCTGCACTGTGAGTATACTGTAATATATAGTAGTGCCCTGCACTGTGAGTATACAGTAATATTTAGTAGTGCCCTGCACTGTGAGTATACAGTAATATATAGTAGTCTCCTGCACTGTGAGTATACAGTAATATATAGTAGTCTCCTGCACTGTGAGTATACAGTAATATATAGTACTGTCCTGCACTGTGAGTATACAGTAATATATAGTAGTGTCCTGCACTGTGAGTATACAGTAATATATAGTAGTGTCCTGCACTGTGAGTATACAGTAATATATAGTAGTGCCCTGCACTGTGAGTATACAGTAGTATACAGTAGTGTCCTGCACTGTGAGTATACAGTAGTATATAATAGTGCCCTGCACTGTGAGTATACAGTAGTGCCCTGCACTGTGAGTATACAGTAGTATACAGTAGTGCCCTGCACTGTGAGTATACAGTAGTGCCCTGCACTGTGAGTATACAGTAGTGTCCTGCACTGTGAGTATACAGTAGTATATAGTAGTGCCCTGCACTGTGAGTATACAGTAGTGCCCTGCACTGTGAGTATACAGTAGTATACAGTAGTGTCCTGCACTGTGAGTATACAGTAGTATACAGTAGTGCCCTGCACTGTGAGTATACAGTAGTGCCCTGCACTGTGAGTATACAGTAGTATACAGTAGTGCCCTGCACTGTGAGTATACAGTAGTATATAGTAGTGCCCTGCACTGTGAGTATACAGTAGTGCCCTGCACTGTGAGTATACAGTAGTATACAGTAGTGTCCTGCACTGTGAGTATACAGTAGTATATAGTAGTGCCCTGCACTGTGAGTATACAGTAGTGCCCTGCACTGTGAGTATACAGTAGTATACAGTAGTGCCCTGCACTGTGGAATTACCGGCACACAGTAAGCAGTCATGTCATCCTGTTTCACTCATTCATATACACAGATGCTTTCCTGGTTTGCGTCTGCTCTGCATCACTCCTGATCTGTAGGTTCAGCCCGGCTATACGCCTTCAGTAGCTGTTTTCTGACTGCCAAGCGTTCAGACAACAGATTTAGAAGGTGTATGGGCACCTTGTGTCATGTGTGCAATTATTGGATGGGATTAAAGGGGTTCTCTGAGCTTTTTAGGAAATCGGTCCTTTCTTCTGTCTGTTTGTACTTCCCCAGCTGATGCTGCCATCCCCGCTGCGCTCACACAGGCTGCGGGTCCTCCGCTCGGGTCCTGACCCGATGTTTGCTCTTCTATTCCTGTTCATCCGCATTTATTATTATGCAGCTGAACAGAAAAAGAACATACATCCGGCCAGAGGAGCCTGCAGCCTGTGTGAGTGCAGCGGAGACGGCGGTGTGACGGGGCGGTAAGTGTTCAGTACCTGTCTGTCTTCCAAAGGACAAAATAAAGGACTAATTTTCAGAAAAACCAAGAGAACCCCTTTAACAGGGACTAAAGAAGGTATACTTGCTAGTCCGTGGCTCACTTGGCATATATTCGGGCCAAGCAATTAGTAAATATAAGGGCATATACACAATCGAGTCACATTATTATAACCACTTCCTACTTTCGATGTCGGCATCTTGTAGCTCATGAAGGAAGTCACGTGTGGCGAGCTGGCTCGGGGGGTATTTAAGGTGTGCGATAGGCTGTCTGCACATATATACCTCGTTGCTGTCATGGATCAATGGCACCATTGTGAATAAGTGATGTGGAAACTGTGGAGCACCACATGCCATTGATGTGAGAAGTAAATGTCAGCTACATGGGTGTGCGAGGGTCAGCTACAGAAGAGCAGCTCACCACCAAAATGAACCAGATGTGTGTCTAAAAGAACAGTTCAGCGAACCCTACTGTGTATGGGGTTCTGAAGAAGACAGATGGTCACTGACCTCTGCTAATGAAGTTGCATCAGCAGTATCAGAATTGGACCTCTGCTGATTGGTAAAGGGTCATCTTCTCTGATGAGTCACATTTTCTGCTTCATCAAATGGATAGATGATGGTGTGTCAGGCGAGAAACATCAGAGAACAAACACTCTGCAACCATTGCTGGAAGAACAGAAACTGGTGGTGGCAGCGTTATTGTCTGAGGAATGTTTTCATGCCATTCTCTGGGCCCACTCATCCATGTGGAAGTCACTCTCAACCGATTTGGGTATGAATCCATCCTTGCAGAGCATTTACACCCATACATGCTGATTTTCTTCCCTGGGGTAGATGGGATCTTCCAGCAAGCCAATGTGACCCTTCATACGGCTAGAAATGTCTGACATTGGTTGGAAGAACATGACCAAGACTTCCAAGTACTACCCTGGCCCCCTAATTTCCCAGACTTAAACCCAATTGAGCATCTGTAGGACCACCAGGATCGTCTTGTTCGCTCTGTGGATCCTTCCCCACACAGTTGTCGGGCACACAGCAGTCAGCATGGCTCCAGGTACCTGTGACAACCTACCAGGACCTTATTGAGTCACTCCCAGCCTATGTTATCCATGCTCTACACGGCGGTAACACTGGATATTAGCTGCTGGTCATAATAATGTGACTTGACCGTGTGTGTCCTGGAGACATCCACATCTGGTACTGATACATCACCGGTACCTAGACATGGTTTAAAAGGAAATTCCACCGAAAATAAATTCTGATCTTCTATAAACATGTTAGAACATGATGTTGTGGTGGCAGATCTTGAGTCGCAGAAATCTCTGAGGTTTAGAAGAACTCTACATGTGCTCTACAGACATTTACTACTTAGGTTTAGGAATTGAACTCTTCCTACATAATATAGGCGCAGCTTATGGCCTTTAGTCCAGAGCAGGGGTCAGCAACCACTGGCACTCCAGCTGTGGTAAAACTACAAATCCCAGCATGCACATTTGCTTGGCCGTACTCTGAACTCACATAGAAATGAATGAAGCTTGCTGGGATTTGTAGTTTTCTGATGGCTGGAGTGCCGGAGGTTGCTGTACCCTGCACTAGAGATACCTTAAGAGCGCAAAGGTCACAAGTCCTTGATATCTGTAGCAGCACACGGTGAAGAGCAAAGTCCTATCTGATTGTGATGGGATACGTAAAATGAAAACTGTATTAATGCCATCTACAGCTGGCTATAGTAAACTTTCATGTTGGCAAAAAAATATCAATCTTGAGAACGCAGGGACAATACATTTTATTTTTTCCCTCCACATTTAGGCAGTCAGCTGCTAAACACAGAATGACAGCGCAGCCCTTTCTATTGATTGTGGTTAGGGGATCTGTACACAATGGGGGTCATTTACAAAGACCGACGTTTAACTGGAATAGAAAGTAGAGGGGCACTCCTTAAATGGGAACAGAAAACGGCAGTCAAGATAAAATGGTTATCTAAATTAATATTTAATATAAATCACACGCATCACATATAATATTCATATGAAAACCCACATCGATTAATGAAATAAAATAAAATAAACAGTGGGGTCCTAATTGCAGTAAAAGAGTTCAGGGGTTCATGGGACACTGCCCACAGTAGAAATCAGTCTCAGTAAATCCACATACACCTAAATGCAGTGTGAGAGGTGTGTGGTTAGATTGAATCAATTGAAGCAAAATTGCCACACAATGTCCAGCTTCAGGCCTCCAGAGCAGGGAAATCGATGATAAAATCAAGTCCTGGAGAAAATGGCAGTAAGCGCTTCTTACCGTGAGCCTTCAGTAGTCTCGCTGTAATCGAGTGGAGTGTCAGCCTAGCACAGCTGAACGCGGCGTCCCACGTGGTACAGAGTCAAAACGTGACGTCTCACGTGACTCACCAGCTGGAGCTATAGTAGCTGTAGTAGCGTATCTCTTTATATTTGTAAACACCACCTCAGATGCGAGACTGGTTCTACGAATCACCCCGACCGGCGTTGTCACTACTCGGTCACTTGTAGTATCGGGGGGAAAAAGACTCACTGTCCCAACTTGCCCAAACGCGTTTCAGGGTATACACCCCTTCTCACTCGATTACAGCGAGACTACTGAAGGCTCACGGTAAGAAGCGCTTACTGCCATTTTCTCCAGGACTTGATTTTATCATCGATTTCCCTGCTCTGGAGGCCTGAAGCTGGACATTGTGTGGCAATTTTGGTGCTGTGTTTTGGATGCAGCAAGAAATTGCGTGTGGTTTCTGCAAAATATATCAGCTTTTATGCCGTTTTCTTCCAGCAAAGGAAAACACAGAGCAGACTTGAATTACACGAATGTAACGCAATTATTTAATAAATGGAATTCAGTTCTGTTGTGTGATTTGATTTCTTTTCCTTTGCTGGAAGGAAACGCAGCATAAATGTAGATATTTTGCTGCTGAAACTGCACGCATTTTTTTTATACGTCCCCCCCCATCCAAAAACAGCACCCCATGACATGTGGCAGCACCCCAATCCACATGCAGTTTTTGTTGTGTGGCAAGTACCCTGACTCAGTGGCCTCCTTAGAGATTAATAAATCTGCTGGATGCCATGGTTAAAGGCGTTATCTTGGAATTTAATATTGATGGCTCCTCCTCAGGATGGGATTGAGCTGCTCCTATGGCCAGAGGTTAGCTATAACTGTCCTAGGCCATGTGACCGATGTACGATGACGTCACTGCGGAAGAAGCCAGTGGAGCGCCGCAGCCTCTTTGAACAAGTGAATGGTACTAGTTTCGGGAGTCGGACCCTCCCTCCGATCTGATACCCTGAGGATAGCCCCTCTAAGAATGTCAATGCCAGCAGTTTGTTTTTGTATTTTTAATACATTTTTATTACTCTTATTATTCTACTAAATAATAACATTTCCATTCTAGGAAGAAGGATGGCGGACAAGATAAAAACTACCCGTACCAAAGAGCTTGAGTTTGGGGGATCCATTGGTAAGCGTGTTTGACCCTCGGGAGGAAGGATTGCTCGACACTGCGGTATTACAGGCTTACTTAAAGATTTTGGTTTTCTTTTACCCGTCTGTAGGGGCCTTACTTATGTTGATATTCCTGCCTGGGACAGTCCTTTACCTACTTCTCACATGTAACACAGCCGATGCCAGCGTATTACAGGTGCCAGGTCCTCTTCCTCCGCTGGAGACTTTGTGGAATCCATTTGCCCTGACACTGCTGCTGAGCTGGATGTCTCTGCAGGCGGTGCTATATATGTTGCCTATGGGAACGGTATGTCAACTTTTTGTGTGTGTTTTGTGTAACAACACCCCTTACTCTAGGGCTACACAGCGACACTTGTCGCACAACAGTTTCCGCGGCCAGGATCGCTGAGTTGCGGTGATCCCATAGAAATGAATAGGATCACTGCAGCAGTTGCAATAAATCCAACGTGACAGCTGTTGTGCGACCAGAGTTGCTGTGTAGCCTTACTGTCGCTACAACATATGATAGATGTCATTCTGCATAATAAAAGAATAAAAGCAGTGGATGCTAAGAATACCTGCTAAGCATGCCCACTAACCAAACTCCATTCAGATTCTGTCCTTGGTTGGATTCGAACCTATGGACCGTTCTTGCCATCAAAGATTGCAAAACCCTAACTGATGCCTTTGGAATTAATGGCGGTTGGTCCATCGGTTTTGCCAGTATCGGCCAATATCAGACCCATGGCAGCCATGCTGGATGCATTTTTAAAAGAAACCATAGGGCTAGTATGAACAGCTGTTAATACATGTCAGTCTAGATGGTAGGAAATATGATTTATGTTGTACCTGATCCATATTCCATGTGTATTCTCTGCACGTACCAACGGATAGCAAGACCGTTTTGCACAGGTATTGTTGTTCCCACTCCTCGCCCTCACTAGGTAGAATAAAAGACAAGATTCAGGTTGCCAGTACAGTGCATGGTGGTGACCAGTCACATCACAAGACTTGACCAGTGATCGCAGTAATCTAAATGGTCTAAAAGTCTAAATTGTCATTTTAAACCATCTGTGATTCATCATGTGATTTATAATAAAGCCATGCTACATATCAAGTGGTAACGAAGGAATGATCTCATTGCAGATAGCTGAAGGAATCACTCTGAGAGACAATACCCGTCTGAGCTATAAAATAAATGGTGAGTTCAAAAGGGTGATGGGTGATTTTCAGTTTATAGTTGCCAGCATCTCCAGACACGTTCTCCATGTTTAGTTGAGCATCTGGGTCTATAACATTACAGATACAGGTGAACCATAGTTTATTAATTAAAGAGGTGTTCTGGGCATTAAAGGGGTTGGCCCATAAACATCATCCATGGGATAGGTGATAAATGTATGGTCAGTGGAGGTCCACATGAGACAGAAGTTGGTTGATGGTTGAACAAACATCTGGTGAAGGTTCCTCTTACAGACACGGCCATACACACTTTTGTCCATGTTGGCCATTACAGTTGTTCAATGAAACCAGATGATGGACAAAAGAGCTTTCAGGGAATGTTCTTTCAAAGAACGATCTTTCATTCACGAACAATGTTTCTTTGAACAAACGATCTTTTGTTCCTACTATTGGAAGACAATATTAGAGGCGGGCGGCTTCTTTTCAGATGATAATGGTCAGCTAAAACAATTGTTTTGGTAAATTTCAACAGATCAACGTTCGTTTTAGTTGAAATCATCCATTTTGATCAACTGTAGACTAAAGGCCCCTTACACTGTGCAAACATCCAGCAGATTATTGCTAACAAGCACTCATAGGAACACTCGTTAGCGCTAATCTGGCGGTGTAAAGGTGCTGACAATTACCCAATGAACAAACCAAGCGCTTGTTCATCGGTTAAATAGCATCACCATTTGCCGGCAGCAGATTGAGGTGTCTAAACAATGATTCTGTATAGGGACGAGCGACATTAGTGATCGCTCCTCCCCTTACTGTGGAGGAGATCGCTGCATGTAAATGTGGAGGTCTCCTCCACTGACGAGCAGGCAATTGTTAGGAAGGAACACTTCCTTCCCAACACTCGTCTGCTCAATTGAGCAGTGTAAAGGGGCCTTTATGTGTATGGCCACCTTAATTGCTGGAAACTCCACCCTTCATGAGAACAGGGGTACCCAAGTTCCCTGGGGTGGAGAGTGAATATGCATGGCCGCTGCTCTATTCACTGTCTATGGGACAGTACAGCGCTATTCCGTCAGTTCTATAAAAGTGAATGGAGTGGTGCCAGCGCTATTGTGATCAGTGGGTGCCAGAGGCCGAAACTCTAGTGTTCATATATTTATCAGCAAACCTGTAGATAGTTGGTGAACATTGTTCACAGGCCAACCCCTTGAACTTTGGGGTAAGTAAAGGTACTTTCACACTAGCGGCAAATTACTCCGGCAGGCTGTTCCAGCGGGTGAACAGCCTGTCGGATCCGTGCTGCTGCTGGTGCACGCGTGTCCCCCTATTGACTATAATAGTCGGATTTCCGACGGCAGCACGGCAAACATGCCGAGAGGCGGCCGGAATAAAACATGTCGTTAGTCCAGGGGCACGCGTGCACTAGCGGCAGCATGGACCCGACAGGCTGTTCACCCGCCGGAACATGACTTTATTTATAGGGTAAAGAGCTCATCAGTTTCCTTAAAGGGAACCTGTCACCGGGATTTTGTGTATAGAGCTGAGGACATGGGTTGCTACATGGCCGCTAGCACATCCGCAATATCCAGTCCCCATAGCTCTGTGTGCTTTTATTGTGTAAAAAAAAAAACGATTTGATCCATATGCAAATTAACCTGAGATGAGTCCTGTATGTGAGAGGAGTCAGGGACAGGACTCATCTCAGGTTAAGGCCTCTTTCACACTACAGTATGTTGAATTCAGTGTTTTGCGTTCCGTTTTTCACGGATCCGTTGTTCCGTTTTTTGCTTCCGTTGTGGTTCCGTTTCCGTTCCGTTGTTCCGTTCCGTTTTTCCGTATGGCATATACAGTATACAGTAATTACATAGAAAAAATTGGGCTGGGCATAACATTTTCAATAGATGGTTCCGCAAAAAACGGAACGGATACGGAAGACATACGGATGCATTTCCGTATGTGTTCCGTTTTTTTTGCGGACCCATTGACTTGAATGGAGCCACGGACTGTGATTTGCGGCCAAATATAGGACATGTTCTATCTTTTCAACGGAACGGAAAAACGGAAATACGGAAACGGAATGCATACGGAACACATTCCGTTTTTTTGCGGAACCATTGAAATGAATGGTTCCGTATACGGACCGTATACGGAACGCAAAAAACGGACCGCAAAACGGAAAAAAAAAACGGTAGTGTGAAAGAGGCCTAATTTGCATATGGATCAAATCGTTTTTTTTCCACAATAAAAGCACACAGAGCTATGGGGACTGGGTATTGCGGATATGCTAGCGGCCATCTAGCAACCCATGTTCTCAGCTCTATACACAAAATCCCAGTGACAGGTTCCCTTTAAACTATCTTATGTTTCTACCTAATCAGGTTGGTCTGATCTTGTGTCTTTTGGCAGCTTTTTATGCTTTCCTGGCGAGCGCCGTCCTGGCAGGCGTGGCAGTGACGCTCCGGTTACCCCTGTCTTATGTCTACGACCACTTCCTGGAGTTTGCTGTTGCCGCTGGAATCACATCTTTGGCTCTCAGTATCTTTCTTTACATCAAGTCTCTGGCAGCACCAGAGTCTGCACTGGCCCCAGGGGGCAATTCAGGTAGTGTGCATTAACCCTAAAAACATCGAGAATTGAAGTGAATGGGTCCGCATCCGAGCCGCAAAAACAGCTGCTCGGATGCGGACCCAAACAACAGCCGTGTGCATGAGGCCTAAGGCTGAGTTGACACGGGCGAGTATTCTGCGCGGGTGCATTGCGGGAGGTGAACGCATTGCACCCGCACTGAATCCAGACCCATTCATTTCTATGGGGCTGTGCACATGAGCAGTGATTTTCACGCATCACTTATGCGTTGCGTGAAAATCGCAGCATGCTCTGTATTGTGCGTTTATCACGCAACGCAGGCCCCATATAAGTGAATGGGGCTGCATGAAAATCGCAAGCATCCGCAAGCAAGTGCATGGTTATAAGGGAAAATAATAGCATTCTGAATACAGAATGCATAGTACAATAGCGCTGGAGGGGTTAAAAAAAATAAAAAATAATTTAACTCACCTTAATCCACTTGCTCGCGCAGCCGGCATCTCTTCTGTCTTCTTTTTTGCTGTGTGCAGGAAAGGGAACTGTGGTGACGTCACTCCGGTCATCACATGTTCCGTCACATGATCTTTTACCATGGTGATGGATCATGTGATGGACCATGTGATGACCGGAGTGACGTCACCACAGATCCTTTTCCTGCACACAGCAAAAAAGAAGACAGAAGAGATGCCGGCTGCGCGAGCAAGTGGATTAAAGTATAACTGTCATATTATTTTTTGGGGGAGTATTGGATTGTGGTGATATATATCTCCTTGGTGGCCCTATTTCAACTTTTCACTGTGTATTCAATTACCCCTCAATTCCACATTTTTGTTCCCTGTACTGCCCACTTTTACCTGAGCTTAAAATCAGGTTGCTGGGCATGGTCCGTCTATGTGTTGTAGGACGGAGGATGCAGCGTGCAGGGTCAGATTACAGACAGCCAGGGACTGTAAGTAAATGATTAAAGCCAGGTCCTCCCCAGCAGCTGATAACAGTGCCTGGGCTGTGTGCACTTCTCCCTGTCCCTGCGCTTGGCAGACGCTCCCTCACTCAGCAGAGCTGGAGAATGCAGAGTTGGAGCAGCGCAGACCAGGGAAGGGAGATCTGCCATCTGCTCAGTGTATAAATGAAAGCAACATGTGGTAAGAGGACCCCTTTCTGCTGGAGGAGATTAACCCTTTAGGGGGGAGGGCTCTGGTTACTGACACCTCTGGGGGGCTATTGTTACTGGTTAGTGAGGGCAGGCGGGATTAGTCTCAGGGTGAGGGCAGTGGCGGCCATCTTAACTGAATAGTGATATTGCAGTTTTATGCAGACTGGTTGCTAAGGGCTGAATCTTATTAACTGCCTCCGGACCGCCTAACGCAGGATCGCGGTCCGGAGGCGGCAGCGCTGCGCAGAGTCACGCATATATGCGTCATCTCGCGAGACGCCAGATTTCCTGTGAACGCGTGCACACAGGCGCGCGCGTTCACAGGATCGGAAGGTAAGCGAGTGGATCTCCAGCCTGCCAGCGGCGATCGTTCGCTGGCAGGCTGGAGATGCGATTTTTTTAACCCCTAACAGGTATATTAGACGCTGTTTTGATAACAGCGTCTAATATACCTGCTACCTGGTCCTCTGGTGGTCCCTTTTGTTTGGATCGACCACCAGAGGACACAGGTAGCTGTGTAAAGTAGCACCAAACACCACTACACTACACTACACTACACCCCCCCTGTCACTTATTAACCCCTTATGAACCCCTGATCACCCCATATAGACTCCCTGATCACCCCCCTGTCATTGATCACCCCCCTGTAAGGCTCCATTCAGACGTCCATATGATTTTTACGGATCCACAGATACATGGATCGGATCCGCAAAACACATACGGGCGTCTGAATGGAGCCTTACAGGGGGGTGATCACCCATATAGACTCCCTGATCACCCCCCTGTCATTGATCACCCCCCTGTAAGGCTCCGTTCAGACTTCCGTATGATTTTTACGGATCCACGGATACATGGATCGGATCCGCAAAACACATACGGACGTCTGAATGGAGCCTTACAGGGGGGTGATCAATGACAGGGGGGTGATCACCCATATAGACTCCCTGATCACCCCCCTGTCATTGATCACCCCCCTGTAAGGCTCCGTTCAGACGTCCGTATGATTTTTACGGCTCCACAGATACATGGATCGGATCCGCAAAACACATACGGACGTCTGAATGGACATTTTTTACACATTTTTTACACATTTTGATTTCAAACTACTTACCACACATTAGGGCCCCTAGAATGCCAGGGCAGTATAACTACCCCACAAGTGACCCCATTTTGGAAAGAAGACACCCCAAGGTATTCCGTGAGGGGCATGGCGAGTTACTAGGATTTTTTTTTTTTGTCACAAGTTAGCGAAAAATGATGATTTTTATTTTTAATTTTTTTTTTCTAACAAAGTCTCATATTCCACTAACTTGTGACAAAAAATAAAAAATTCTAGGAACTCGCCATGCCCCTCACGGAATACCTTGGGGTGTCTTCTTTCCAAAATGGGGTCACTTGTGGGGTAGTTATACTGCCCTGGCAATTTAGGGGCCCATATGTGTGAGAAGTAGTTTGAAATCAAAATCTGTAAAAAATGGCCGGTGAAATCCTAAAGGTGCTCTTTGGAATGTGGGCCTCTTTGCCCACCTAGGCTGCAAAAAAGTGTCACACATGTGGTATCGCCGTACTCAGGAGAAGTTGGGCAATGTGTTTTGGGGTGTCATTTTACATATACCCATGCTGGGTGAGATAAATATCTTGGTCAAATGCCAACTTTGTATAAAAAAATGGGAAAAGTTGTCTTTTGCCAAGATATTTCTCTCACCCAGCATGGGTATATGTAAAATGACACCCCAAAACACATTCCCCAACTTCTCCTGAGTACGGCGATACCAGATGTGTGACACTTTTTTGCAGCCTAGGTGGGGAAAGGGACCCACATTCCAAAGAGCACCTTTCGGATTTCATCGGTCATTTTTTACAGATTTTGATTTCAAACTACTTCTCACGCATCTGGGCCCCTAAAATGCCAGGGCAGTATAACTACCCCACAAGTGACCCCATTTTGGAAAGAAGACACCCCCAAGGTATTTCATGATGGGCATAGTGAGTTCATGGAAGTTTTTATTTTTTGTCACAAGTTAGTGGAATATGAGACTTAAGAAAAAAAAAAATCTGTTGACATAATTCTGTTTGACAATGAATGGGGACAAAACTAAAGCGTTTTGATCATTTGCCCCTTGATAGTGACCTTGCCTGGGCTACACTATGACTTTGTGTAGCGCTTCTGATTGAGTGACATCTGCAGTCCACAAGTTTACATACGACCGAATGTATTCCATCGGACTGAAAATTAGGCTGGAGATGTAAAATCAATCATTAGCGCAATAGAAAGTCAGTATAGCCCAGGCCGTAAGAGGGTCCATACTGCACTGCATGGCTGTCAGTTTCATCCATGATTACGTTCAGCGTTTCAATTTTTTCAGCACGGATGCAACCAGTTTTTGATGTGTTTTTCATGCTCATGAAGAATAACAATCTACATCTCCTACTAATCATCAGTCAATAACGCACTGCATCCGGATGCAGCCCTGGCCATTCATTTCTATGGAGCCAGAGCTGCATGAAAACCGCACAATATAGATCATGCTGCAGAGTTCCCTAAATGCAAAGATGATGCGTGAAAAACACAGACCCATTGAAATGAATGGATCAGGACTCAGTCCTGATATATGTGTTTGCTACATGCATCGCATCCGGACAGAAAACTGGAATTAGTCTTAAGCTTCTATGCCAGAAAACTGGGGTCCAAAAATTTTAAATTTTGGTGCAAGTCCCAGTTTACGCTAAAATTTGTAACTTCTTGGCTGTCTCCTCATCCTCGCCACTTTTACCAAAAGTGGTCAGGCTGCTGGTGGGACTTCTGTGGCTCAACAACATGTGTACATGCAATGTACATGTGCAACGCTGGAGGGGTTTATAAAGGTTCCTTGAAAAGTAAGATTGTCTAGGTTGGCCATAGCAACCAATCAAAAGACAACTTTTATTTCGTATTCATGTAAAATAAAAACTGCAATGTGATTGAACAGATTTTTTTTTAGTGACTGTTTTCAAAAATCTTCTGCAATCATTTTTTGTGTGCACAGATTGTGTCTTCTAGTAAAGGGATATTCCAGGATTTTAATATTAATGGGCTATCCTCATTATATCAGTGTTGTAGGTCTAACACCCCTCACCCTTGCTGATCTGCCTTTTCTGATCAGTGTCGGCTCCAGAACTACACAGCGCCGTCCATTGTGTAGTGGACAGAGCTGGTAATTGCAGCACTTCTCCCATTGACCACTACACAGGGGATGCCGCTAAGGCTTACTGTGACCCAGCTGATTGGAGAGGGGGTGCCGGCTGTCAGACCCTCACTGATCATATATAGATGGCCTATACTGAGGATAGACCATCAATATTAAAATCACTGGATACCCCTTTAATTCTGTTCTCATCTTGACCTTTTTTTTTTTTTTTCAGGAAATCCGCTGTATGACTTTTTCATCGGGCATGAATTGAATCCTCGTATTGGTTCCTTTGACCTGAAGTATTTCTGCGAACTTCGGCCAGGACTTATGGGATGGGTGAGTATTATTTTCAAAGACCTCTGAGTGGGAGAGCCAGTAAGGGAGATTTACTAATTTTGCACCAAAAAAATGTAATTTATGCTTTGCACCTCATGTGTTTTGGAGAATTTCTGTACCTCTCTCAACAAGAGGGCGTGGCTTAGTGAGAATTGTGGCATGGCTTAAGATGTGCCAAAATTGCACCAAAATTTTGGCGCAAGGTAAGCCAACTGATAGGTAAAGTTAGACAAAATGTGGCACATTTATGAATGCTTTTATGCCACGTGCAGCGGTATTTGTCCGGCCGCCTCTCAGCATATTTGCCATGCTATGGCCGAATCTCTGCCGGTACCAATTATAGTGAACAGGGCTGGAAAAACCTCCAGCAGTGCACGGCTGCACACCGTAGTTGCGGAACTAGGGTTGTTTCGGGTATCAAATTTTCGAAACCCAATCAATACTTTTGTCTGGTATCGACCTCGATACCGGGATTTGACTTTTTTCGATACTAGGCTTCGCTATTGCGCAGTCTAGTATCAGAGAACACGGAGTGCGCTGCTCTCAGCGCTCTCAGCGCGCTCCGTGTTCTCCTCAGCAGCACAGGGGAAAAGGAACAGTCTCTCCCTTCCCCCTGTGCCGCTGCTGCCGCTGCCACCAATGAGGAGAGAGGGGCGGGCGCACTGCGCCACCAATGAAAGTAAATGTTTAATACAAATCTAGGAGACGGGTGCTGGATTAAATGTTAATTATCATTGGTGGCGCAGTGCGCCCTCCCACCTTCCTCCTCAGTATTAAAATCATTGGTGGCGCAGTGTGCCCCATCCCCTCAACCCCCCAGTATTAAAATCACTGGTGGCAGTGGCCACAGGGTCCCCTCCTTCTCATTGGTGGTGCAGTGGCAGCTTCTGATCGGAGCCCCATCAGTGTAATCCTGCGGCTCCGATCGGTTACCATGGCAGCCAGGACGCTACTGAAGCCCTGGCTGCCATGGTAAGATCCCTGCTGCTGTGTGCACTATGCCCAGGGCAGCAGGGAGAGTGTGAAGCCCTATTCACCCTAATAGAGCTCTATCAGGGTGAATAGGAAAAGGGATGTAAAGATCCCAGGTTCTAGCCCCTTTCCCAATTTTACATATAAAATATATAAACAATAAATAAATAAACACATTACATATCGCCACGTCCGCAAAGTTCAAACTATTAAAATATAAAAAAAATGTCCTATGCGGTGAACGCCGTGACAGAAAAAAAAAATAATAATAAACTGCGCAATTCTCCATTTTTTTGTCACCTTGGCCCCCCAAAAAATAGGATAGGACTGTTCTATTATGGGCCGGATATTCCATAAAATGCAGAATGCACGTGGCTTTTTTTGGTGTTTTTTTTTTTCCGCGTGGTATCGAGTATCGCAATACTTTTTTATGGTATCGAAACCAAATAAAAATTTTGGTATCGAAACAACGCTATGCAGAACAGCATGTGAATCAGGTCTAATCACAGATTAGGGCACACGCCATATTTGCTCCATAATGTGGGATTCTTTTTTGAGCTTCTTGCTGGAAACTGAAATGGAGAAAAGGGGACGTTGCTTAGGATGGGGTGGGGGGGCCGCCTGCCGGATTTACTAATGGTGTAATTAGAGCTGAGATCTACTCCAGCTTAAAGCTAGTGTAGATCTCTGTGTGTCTGGCGCATGGGATGACAGAAGATGCGCCAAGTTTGTTAAGAGGCCTGTGACTCCAGTGCACTTTTTACTAAGACTACCATAGGAAACCCCCAATCTTAGTAAATCTGCCTCAGTATGTCTGAAAATGCACCAATAAATCCTGCACAAGTCACTGTAATAAATCTTGGTGCATCTGAAGACTGTCTAGTCTAAGGGTAGTTTCACACTAGCGTCAGACATCTCGGGCAGGCTGTTCTGGCAGGTAGCAGCCTGCCGGAGAGGTTTGGATCTGGCATTGCCAGACTCTACTTGATACCCGCTGGCCCCATTAACTATAATGGAGATTGGTGGAGATCCAGCCACAACCTGGCAAATATGCAGAGAATTAGCCATTACCCTGCTCACATTATCTCACCTTCTAATGCTGGGTGTTCCTATCTGGCCAGCCAGTCTAATAAGATCTCAGTAGAAGAATAGGAGCTTCCTGACCTGAAGGTACTAATTAAAGAGGTTTCCATGTTTTTTAAGAAATCGGTTATCTGTTCTGTCCTCTGAAAGAAAGGCAGTTTAGTTAGTACTTTCCCTTCCATTGTTGCGTGCTCTCCTGCCCAAGTCCAAACTGGATGTGTGCCCTTCTCCTCCTGTTCAGCGGCATATTTATATCTATAACCAGGGGTGTACATAGAGAAGCCCCCATAATGTGGGCTGATGTCGTACATGTTGACATCGCACACCTAATCATCTTGGACAGGAGGATTTGGCTTTTCTAATGTTGTGCACCATAATTAAGGACTGGGACTGGGACCACTAGCTGCAGGGTTTCAGAGGTAGTCATCTGGGCTGTCCACTACTGAATCATGGAGTAATGGAAGAAGGTGGCCTGGTCTAAAGATTTAGATTTTTCTTTTACATCATAGAAATAGATGGCACCAAGATGCACCATGGGAAGAAGGCTAGCCTGCAGAGGCAGTGTGATACCCTGGGCAATGATCTGCTGCTAACCTCTTGGTACCAGATACCACACGACGTCTTCAGAGTGAATATCACAATATTACCCCTCTAACATTATATATTCCTTTCCAGTGTTTGATCAACTTGTGTTTCCTGATGAAGGACATCGAGCTCCGTGGCTCTGCCTCCCTCTCCATGATTTTGGTGTGCGGATTCCAGGGTCTTTATGTCATGGATGCTCTATGGCATGAGGTCAGCATTGCTATATGACGTTATCAGGTTTATTTAGACGGAGGAGCACAGACCCCGATGTGTTTTAAACCAAATTAAGTTTTGGCCACTTTCTCTGTCCACAGGAAGCAATCCTCACTACCATGGACATTGTACACGATGGATTTGGTTTCATGCTGGCATTTGGAGATTTATGCTGGGTCCCGTTCACATATTCACTGCAGGCATACTTCCTAGTCCGTCACCCACAAGAACTGAGCACTTCGGCTGCCATTGGCATTGTCCTTCTCAATGGTATGATTACTTCTCCCCCTGTTACACTGCATGTATCAAGGTAGTCTTATAGGCCCAAGATCTCAGCATACACAGTATCTTTAAAAGTGATACGGATGATTTATATTATTTTAACATTTTGGAAGTTGTATTTTGATGTGGAGTTTGTATCTGGTCACCTACCAGTTGAAACATTTGAGTGTAGTGAAGTTGATATTTATCCTTAAAACCAGGTAGAACCTGCTGGTTCTCCAGAGTCCAATGGTAGGTATGGTCTGTGTAAGGCCTCTTTTATATGTAGGTAAAATATTGTATCATACACACCAAATATAGTCTTAAAAAGAGGTTTTCTAGTCCTTTTCATATGGATGGAAAATCCTCAGGATAAGCAATCAATATCTGATTGGCAGGATCCAACCCATGACAACCCCGCCAATCAGCTGTTTAGCAGTAGTGCTGGAAGTCATGGCAGAACTACAGCTCTTTCTATCGTGTGTAGTGGACGAAGCTGGTTACTGCAGCAGTGCTCCCATTCTTATTAATGGGAGCAGTGCTGCAGTAACCAGCTCCATCCACTGACGAGAATGGGAGCAGCACTGCAGTAAGTAACCAGCTCCATCCACTGACGGGAATGGGAGCAGCGCTGCAGTAAGTAACCAGCTCCATCCACTGCCGAGAATGGGAGCAGTGCTGCGGTAACCAGCTCCATCCACTGACGAGAATGGGAGCAACGCTGCAGTAAGTAACCAGCTCCATCCACTGACGAGAATGGGAGCAGTGCTGCAGTAACCAGATCCATCCACTGACGAGAATGGGAGCAACGCCCACTGACGAGAATGGGAGCAACGCTGCAGTAAGTAACCAGCTCCATCCACTGACGAGAATGGGAGCAGTGCTGCAGTAACCAGCTCCATCCACTACAAACAATGGATAGAGCTGTAGTTCTGCCGTCACATCCAGCACTACTGCAGGAGAGCTGATCAGCAGCGGTGCAAGGTACTAGACTCCCACCAATGAGATATTGAAGGCCTATCCTGAAGATAGGCCATCAATATACAAGTACCAGAAAACCCCTTTAAAAAGCTATGGACACCTTTTGGGGTTTTTATTATTTTTAACTTGCATAATTATTATTAACTTTTTATTACTGAATTCTCCTTATCTTTGGTAAAAATAATTCTTCCAGTTGGTCTTTATTAAAAAATGTTCAACGGTTCGTCATCTACAGTCTTCAGTTTTACTCTCTTTGCAGACTGTTCATTCTGCTTTTCAGTGAATTCTGTCAGAGGACTGTTTGACAGCTCAATATTTAGTCCTTATCTATGATCTTCTGACAGCTCATAAACACTCATTTAAGTTGAAGTCTTGATTTGATAAGAATTTAGCTTAAATAAATATTTATGAGCTGTAAGGGAACTAGAGATACGGGCTACAGATTGAGACACTGGAGCAGTCTTTTTACTATTAGGGTGGGTTTGTATTGGCTTTTTTTTTATTCCGTTATAACTATATTCTCCGTCATGTATAACGGATACAAACGTAATCATTATGTGTCCCCATAGACATGCCTCTCGAAGGCTTCCTTTTGCATTCCGTCCTAGAATTCCGTTATAACGTAACCTATAACGGGATTCAATAAGGCCAATGCGAACCCGCCCTTAACCCGCTCGTTGCCAGGATTGAAGTGGCAGCGCAGTTTAATGGCACCTTCCTTTCCCATTCAAATGAACGGGAAAAGAAAGTGTAATCATCTAGAGCAGGTTAACAGTGAAAAGGACATGGTGGCCTCTTCAAACAGCTGATCGCCATATGGTGTCAGACCCCGCCAATCTGATATTGATGACCTATCCTGTAGATAGGTCATTAATATCTAAGCACTACACAACCCCATTAAAGGGGTTGTCTCACTTCAGTAAATGGCCTTTATCGTGTTTACACAGGGAGATGTGCTGCTGACAAATGACAACTTTTGGTGCCTCGTGAAAGATGCGATCACCTGTTTTGGGGGGATCGGCAATACATTTACACAAGCCCTTTATGCTTTGCATGTGTAAAACGGCCCTAACCGTGGACTATAGTACAGGGTGTAACTCCTGATCACAATGAGATAAGTCACGCAGTATATTTATAGCCTTCTTGTTTTATGTAGGTAATAAGTTTATATTCTACAGGTGAAACTCGAAAAATTAGAATATTGTGCAAAGTTCATTTATTTCAGTAATGCAACTTAAAAGGTGAAACTAACATATGAGACTCATTACATGCAAAGCAAGATATTTCAAGCCTTTATTTGTTATAATTTGGATGATTATGGATTACAGCTTATGAAACCCCAAAGTCACAATCTCAGGTCCCCTTTGCTCAGGGGGTATGGATTAATTAGCTGACTAGAGTGTGACACTTTGAGCCTAAAATATTGAACCTTTTCACAATATTCGAATTTTAAGTTGCATTACTGAAATAAATGGACTTTTGCATGATATTCAAATTTTTCAAGTTTCACCTGTATGTGCTGCTTCTTACTGTATATTGTTCTTCCATAAAGTGTGAGTACACAAATAGTTTTATATGAATTGATCTAATGAATAAATGTTCTCACAGCCGTTGGATACATCATTTTCCGAGGGTCTAACTCACAGAAAAATGCCTTCCGAAGAAATCCCTCAGACCCAAGTGTAGCTGGTAAGAGAATAATGAGATCAAGTATATATTTTGTGCAGTCTTCATTGCCTTGAAGTGAAATGCAACAAAGGAACCAAGTCTCTGCACCATGGGGCAGATTTAACCTGCCTTCAAAAAGTTGTAAAACAGGACTTTACACCACTCACTCCAGTTTTGACATATGGGTGGACAATTAGGTGTGGTTAGCTATGTTTCACTCCAGATTTATCACTGAGACTTTTTTTTAAAGTCGCAGTCCCATTCCAATAGGAGAAAACTGACTTCAAGTAATTCCCTTATGATACATCTCCCTCCTTATGTCTTAAAGCAGGCATGGCCAACCTGTGTCTCTCCAGCTGTTGTAAAACTACAATTCCCACCATGCCCTGCTGTAGGCTGATAGCAGTTGGCAGTCTGGACATGCTGGGAGTTGTAGTTTTGCAACATCTGGAGAGCCTCAGGTTGGCCATCCCTGTCTTAAAGGGTTGACCAGGATTTTACAAGTGATGGACTATCCTTAAGATAGGACATCAGAGTCTGATCGGTGAAGGCCCCACACTGCACCCCCCCCACCGATCAGCTATTTTGCAGTAGCTTTGGCATCAGAAGTCCACTGTTAATGGACGGAGCTGCTTACTGGAGCATTGCTTCCATTCACTTCAGTGGGAGCAGCGCTGCAGTAACTGGCTTCGTCCACACTATCTGATCTGCAGGGTTCCACCTCCTCTCTATTGATCAGCTGTTCTGTAGTAGTTCTGGTGCTGTAAATCAGCACTAGAACTTCACAGCTCCATACGTTGCACACATGTGAATGGCAGCAGCACTGTAGTAACCAGATCCGTCCATTACATAGTGGATGGAGCTGTGTAGTTCTGTCGCTGTCTTCTGGAGCTACTGCAGAACAGGGGGTGCAGAGTGTTGGACTCTCATCGATCTGACAGAGAATGCCTGTCCTGAGGACAACCCCTTTAAGAAAACGTGTACAATTTGCAAAGACTGAGTTATTTAAAGAGCATGTGTCAGCAGATTTGGACCTATGAAACTGGATGACCTGTTACATGCGCGCTTGGCAGCTGAAGGCGTCTGTTTTGGTCCCATGTTCTTTTTTTTTTTTAAAGCAAAATTTTTCTTTATTTTTCAAGAAAAAGACATGTACAAAGTAAAATTCAAAGCAATGCTTGTCGGTTACAAGTCATTATCATAAAACATACAATGATGCCTTAGTCAGAAGGTAAAAGATTCAGACCATTTGACCCTCAAAATCAATTTTCTTATTAAGAGCCCTCCCCCCCACCCAGATCTAAGAAGACCCAAAACCCCCCTCCCTCTCCCTCCCCCCAACCCCAAACCAAAACTAACTTTCGTCCTGCTAGAACAATTACTATGCCTCTTGACAGACCTGGGCTAAAGGCAGTATGCCGGTGAACGAGTAACGTCTCGAGTTAGCCGTAGTAAAACACGTCAATGTGCCAAGCGACCTAGCGTCCCTTTCAACTGCTCTTCTAGGTACCACTTCGTTAGTGTGAAAGGTTTCATAATGCCCTCAATTTCGGAATCAGAGAAGAACTGTGTCAGGAAGCCTCTCCATGGTCCCATGTTCTTATGGGTCCACATTGCTGAGGAAAATTAAGTTTTAATATATGCAAATGAGCCTCTAGGAGCAACTGGGCGTTGACATTACACCTAGAGGCTCTGCTCTCTCTGCAACTGCTGCGCCCTCTGCACTTTGGCAGGATCAGGTATGATGATTTTCACAGCCTGGCCCCGTCAATCACAGTGCAGAGGACACGGCTGTTGCGGAGAGAGCTGAGCCTCTAGGTGTAACAGCAACGCCCCCTTTGCTCCTAGAGGCTAATTTGCATATATATAAAAACTTTTTTCTTTTGCATATATATAAAAATTTTCCTCAGCAATGCGGACACATATGAACAAGGGACCAAAACAGACGCCTTCAGCTGCCAAGCGCACATGTAACAGGTCAGCCAGTGTCATAGGTACAAATCTGCTGACAGATGCCCTTTAACTCCTTAGTGAAATAAATTGGTATCAAACTGGATCTTTTAGACACTGGTTACATTTTAACCCTTTCCCCAAACTAGGTGATACATTTCTTATGATCTCCTAGAAAGTAAATGTGATGTGCAGAAAAACTGTGACTGCAAGCAATCTAGCTTTAAAGGGAATCTGTTACCAGTGACCTCCCCATCACACTGTTTGCACAGATACATAGCTGTAGTTCATTCTTTTGTTGAGCCCAGGTTCCGTTCTTGAGTTATGATACTTTTTAATATGCAAATTAGACTTTTGGTGCAACGAGGACGTCACTATTGCTCCTGTTACACCCAAGCTCCTCTCCTTTCTGTGGCCAGCCCCTCCCTGGCTGCTTTGATTGACAGGACCAGGCAGTGGCAAGGCAGCCAGAGAGGGGCTGGCCACAGAAAGGAGAGGAGCTTGTGTGCAACCCCAGCAATGGTGACGCCCTCATTGCACCAAAGACCTAATTAGCATATTAAGAAAAAGTGGGAACAGAGCTTTGGATAAACAAAAATAAAAACAGCATTTTCATCAGATGAACCACAGTTATGTGTCTATGCAAACAGTGTGATGGGGAGGTCGCTGGTGACAGATGATCTTGTGCTGATTAAATGAATAATAAATCTTAATAGAGCTCCAAATATTGGTCTTCCCCAAACATAGTCAAGTAATAAAAGGCCATCTTTCTGAATGCTGATTAATAAGGGTGTGTATACAGCAACCACTGACCTCATTAAAGGGTTTCTACCACCAGATTTTGTGATATGTAGCGGACTGACACTAGCGATGTGCTAATGTCAGCACTACATAACAGTGTTCTTATTTCACTTCTGTCTGCGGCCATCTTCGCTGACGCAGTGACTGTCGGACGCGCTCCTGGCGCCGGATCCTTTACTGCACCTGCGCCGACTACATCACAGTGAGGAAGCCAGCACCAGTAGCGCGGCCTTCACTCACTGCGCCTGCGCCAGATACAGAAGTGAACGGCGCAGGCGCAGGATTTCCTCAACGATGCATGGATCTTGGACATCAATCAAGAGGATCGGGGCGGGCAGAACGGAGAACCTTTGCGGGATAAAGCGTGAGTAGACGGAGCCGCTAGGTGCTGATTTTACGCCCACATAGCACCTAGAGGCTCATTAGCATATTTTAAAAGTGTGTATTTTAGTGTAACGGCTGCAGGGAGAAATGTAAATAACACACTGTTATGTAGTGCTGACATTAGCGCATCGCCAATGT
Organism: Bufo gargarizans; assembly: GCF_014858855.1. Classification (NCBI taxonomy): domain Eukaryota; kingdom Metazoa; phylum Chordata; class Amphibia; order Anura; family Bufonidae; genus Bufo; species Bufo gargarizans. The sequence continues at coordinate 38,784,773 of NC_058089.1, forward strand.
CAGTCCGCTACATAACAGTATTTCTGGTGGTAGAAACCCTTTAAAGGGTTTCCCGGCTTCCTATATTGATGACCTGTTAGTAGCTGCATGCACGTGCTGTTATAAACAGGCCAACCCTTTTAAAGAGATTGTCTAGTAGGATAATATTGATGGCCTATCCTCGGGATAGGTCATGAATATTAGATCGGCGGGGGTCTGACTCACGGTAACCCCACTTATCAGCTATTTCAAGGGGTTGCTCCGCTCTTGCTGCGTCCTCTATGCCACCTTCCTTGTACCGGTAATACAGTGTAACTACAATCGCCTGTCCCATTCACTTGCCAGGAGTCCGCCCCTCGCCAATCTGATATCGGATATCCCGGATTATAATACCGCACAACCCCTTTACGACCTTGTCTTTGGTAATGAAGCATTTCTCCATAATATTCAGCTCGGCCATCCATAAATAGCTGAACAAGTAGAGTCTCCGTGAGAAAGATGACACAGTATATGACGATGTAGCGGAATAGTATTTATACCTCTATGCGATATCCTTGCACGTCAATGTGTAACATTTTCATTTTGTAAAACACTTCTTCCATCGATCTTAGGATTGGAAACCATCCCAACAGCAACAGGAAAGAAGCTTCTTGTATCTGGATGGTGGGGTCTTGTTCGTCACCCGAATTACCTTGGCGATTTAATTATGGCCCTGGCCTGGTCACTGCCGTGTGGTGAGTCACTATAGTGCTACCAGTGCAAACCTAACCTGAGTAGGCCGTAATAACTGGAGAGGACGGGACAATGGAAGCAATGTCTTAAAGGGATTATCTGAGATAAATAGAGGATGGCACGCCTTGTTCTAAGGTTTAGTTTCTTTTAAAAATGATCCTTCCCTCCTGAACCTTATTTAAAATTCACACAATCACATTCAATGGGAGGAAATACGCTTCATGTGACGTCAGTATTTCCCGGACTGAACACTGCCCTTGTGACACGAACTCACAGCATTGTAATGATTTATAATTCTGCGTGTTCCAGCCCACATATACTCACATATTGCCATCAGTACAGTTCAGGACAGCTTAGTTCAGCCAGGAACACAGAGCATTATAAGGCCTCGTTCACACGGGCGTCATGGTTTTGGCCCGGATAAGATGCGGGTGCGTTGTGGGAAAATGCACAATTTTTCAGCGCAAGTGCAAAACATTGTAATGCGTTTTGCACGCGCGTTAGAAAAATCTGCATATTTGGTACCCAAACCCAAACTTCTTCACAGGAGTTCGGGTTTGGGTTAGGTGTTGTGTAGACTGTATTATTTTCCCCTATAACATGGTAATAAGGGAAAATAATAGCATTATTAATACAGAATGCATAGTACAATAGGGCTGTCTTCATCTTTGCTGTGCACAGGAAAAGGACCTTTGATGACGGCACTACGCTCATCACATGGTCCGTCACATGGTAAAAGATCATGTGAAGGACCATGTGATGAATGCAGTGACGTCACCACAGGTCCTTTTCCTGTGCACAGCAAAGATGAAGACAGAAGAGAAGCCGGACTGCGCGAACAAGTGGATTAAGGTGAGTTAAATTATTTTTTATTTTATTTTAACCTCTCCAGCGCTAATTGTACTATGCATTATGTATTAAGAATGCTATTATTTTCCCTTATAACCATGTTATATTTTTATGCACAGAATAAAAATGTGGCCAGCCTACAACTATCTATCTAGTGTAGGCAGCTAAAAGGAACATGTCCACCTAGACTGAGCGCTATGCTCTGAGAATAGTAGAAGGCAGAAGCTGTAATGAACCACTGGTCTTCTCCTCGGGGTCCCTGGAGTCACTGGCAGCTAGGCACCTGACCTGCTCGATGGCAGGAGCTTTAGTCCTGTTCCGTACATGTACAGCTCTTGGTCGTAATGAGTTTCGAAACAAACGGACTTTACTGACTGTGTTTATTTCCAACAGGTCTCGGTCACATCTTACCATACTTCTACGTTATTTATTTCACTGGTCTCCTGATTCACCGCGAGGCAAGAGATGAGCACCAGTGTTTGAAGAAGTATGGCCTGGCCTGGCAGGAATACTGTAAAAGAGTTCCTTACAGGATATTTCCATATATCTATTGATTCATCCATCCGACAACTAATAGCTGAGCTGTAGTCTGGCAAGGGCAAGAAAAACCGACTGCTACCTGCAGAGATGTGAATGGTATAAGATTCATTATAGAAACCGCAATGTTATCTGAAAAGTAAGTCACTAGGAAATTCACTGTTCAACCAGGGACAATGCCTTCTAGTACTAGCTCAGCTGAATGTTGCTTCACACTGGAGAAAAAGTACTTGTAATCCATATGCAAATGAGCAGTTAAGTGCATCAAGGGCGGGCCCAAGACACCGTGTGCATCCTTCCTCCTCCGACAACGCCTCTCTGCTTCCTGATTGGCAGGTCCAGGTTCCTGCACAGTTATCACACTTGGCCCTATGAATAAAGGAGAGTCTTATGGAAGAAGGCAGAGGAGCAAGGGTGCACGAGGGGCTTGGGCTTGCTCTCGGTGCACTTAACTGCTCATTTGCATATGAATTAAGAGCACTAGAAGCATTTTCTCTAGAATGAAGCAACAGATTGGCATGTGTGCCTGCTGTAACAGTGACGTTCCTGGTGACATTTAATTACTGGAAAGTAGACTGCTGGCAATAATAGGGCACAAGACTGGAAGAGTTCACCAGTGTTTATATGTAATGGGAGTCCGTGGGCAGAAGGTACAATGATATTGCTGTTCAGTCATTTTTAATGACCCAACAACCATGTTAGGCCAGGGACACACATGACAGGAAATGTGATGGAAAAATCTGCAGCGGTTTTGGTTTCGGAAAAGCCAGCGGATTTCCCTCTCTCCATTAAGAAGTGTGAAATCTGCTTATACAACTGAGGTGCTGCGGATTTCAAAACTGCAATACCGAAGCTTTTGAATTCAGAAATCCCCATCCACTTACTGGTATTGTACAACGCTGTGGATCTGCGGCACGAAAATCTGCAGCTAATCAGTCAAGTGTGACCCCCGCCTTAGGCCTCTTGCACACGACGGTATGCCCTCCGAGATATACGGTCCGTGAGCGCTCCATATGTCCCGGAGCGGCATTGATCGTGCTCACGGGAGCGCACAGCATCATACGTTATAATGATGCTGTGCACGTTGGGCCGCCCACGGGACTATTGACTAGTGTGCAAGAGGCCTTAGAATTTTAAAAACAATGTGATTTTTTTAACACAAATGAAAGTGATCTCATGTAAAGTCAGTCTCTGTAAGGCCTTATTCAGACATGTAATATGGATGCACTTAGTATCTGTTTTAGGGTTCAGCTATATGGCGATTTTGGGCACCACACTTGACGCGCACCCACACGTCTTGGAGTGTCGCCAGGCAGCCATAGAAATGAATGGGGTTTGCCACGACCGCAAAAAATCCAGCAGTGTTGAATTTTTAGCAAACCTGTGAGTGACTCCTTCATTCTTATGGCTGTCCTGCTACGCTACAACACTTGGGCTCGCGACACATCAGGGCACAAATCTCTGTGTAGCCGAACCCAACAGCTTCAGATCCCAACCCGACTTAGGCCTCTTGCACACAAACGTATTTTAATTCCGTGTTCGTTCTGGGTTTTTTGTGGACCGTATATAGAACTATTCATTTCAACGGGTCTGCAAAAAAACCTGAAGGTACTCCGTGTGCATTCAGTTTCCGTATATCTGTTCTGCTAAAAGATATAACTTGTCCTATTATTGTCCGCAAAACGGACAAGGATAGGACTGTTCTATTAGGGGCCAGCTGTTCCGTAAAATACGGAATGCACACGGACGTCATCCGTATTTTTTGCGGATCTGGTTTTTGCAGACTGCAAAATACATATAGTCGTGTGCAAGAGGCCTTAGAGTCTAATGACCCAAACTAACGCATCATTAGAATCTACGATGCATTAAGTTTAGCTCATTAGACCTGCGGTGGGATAAGATTTGTGGCCGTCTGAATGAGGCCTAAGGCTGTATTCATACGGCCTTAAAGGGGTTGTCCAGCCGTTAATATTGACCTATACTCAGGACAGGTCATCAATATCAGATTGGCGGGGGTCCGCACTACAGTTTGTCGCACCAATGTCGCGTGACAATTTTTATAATGGCAGTCTATGGTGTCGCACTGCAACATGCTGCGACGCGACAGTCGCAAAAAAATCCACCTTGAATGGATTTTTTGCGACTGTCGCATCGCAGTTGCAGCATGTCGCATGTTGCAGTGCGACACCATAGACTACCATTATAAAAATTGTCACGCGACATTGGTGCAACAAATGTCGCTGTGTAGACCTAGCCTAACTCTGCCTGATGGATGGGATCTGATCGCCTTCGTGGCACTGAATTCCTACACACAGCTGTACTAAGGCTGCTTGAAGTAATATTTCTGATTATTGATCTAACCCATAAAACATTTTTGTGCAGTACAATTTCTATAATAAAAAAAAAAAGAAAATGCAATAAAAAAAAAGTTTTTTTTAATTAATAGAAAAATTGTCCTTTTATTGTGACTACTAGAGATGAGCGAATTTCATGTTATGAAATTCGTTCACGCTTCGTTTGGTGGTAAAAGCAGAATTTGATTTCTTTACCACGGACAATAACGCAATTCTATGACGGAATGCATAACGGAATCCCTTTAGATTCCATCATAATACAAATCTATGGCCTGCATAACAGATCTGTTATCCGAAATTCGCTCATCTCTAGTGACTACAGCAGTGATGTTTTGTGTATGGGGCTGGCGAGTATGACTAGGTTGGCGTTGACTAATGTGTTCATTTCGGGCAACATGCTCCGTGTGCGTTATTTCCCGTCCTGAACACTGCTGTTATGACATGTACTCACATGATTATAATGATATGACTGCTCGTTCCTGCCTGATGTCCGCTGTAATGAACTGTACTGACTGGAATGTGGGCAGGAACCCACAGCACCATAAATCATTATAATGTTGTGAGTCCGTGTCACAAGAGTGTCATTCACACTACAACACAGGGCAGGTTTCCTGGAATGAACAAGCTCTTTTGAAACTAGCCTTAAAGGGGTTCTCCAGTAATAATGGCGGCAGCCTGCCCCCTATACCTGGGTAACTTTGCTCCCAGTTCAATCATGATACTATTTCTTTCCCCACTAGTAGCACTGCCACACACTTTCACCTTGTATAGTAGGACTACTGCCTCTACCGCCTCATCTGCACTAATGCTCTGCAGAAAAGATGTCTCCTTTCATATCAGCGCCAGTAACTACCTGTGCAGCAATAGAAGTCACCCGAGCCGCTACCCACTGGCTGAATGTGCCAGTGTCATCTATGGCTGCTTTCTACCAGCCACTGCTACAAAAGGGTGCGTGGTTTCACACGTACATACACACTTCAGCGAATCACGAACATGCGCTGTCCAAGTTCTGCACACCTGCCCACTGATGGTAAAGGCTATGTACACCTTCGGAGGCAATTTTTATTTATGATTGAATTTTACTCATTTTTGACCAAATAATTATTTTAATTGGCCTTTATTAAAAATATTTAGGCGTTCGGTCACAAAGGATTATCTGTTTTTCTGACTGTGTGACTGGTACTTTCACTTTCTGACGGTCATCCGATAACCCTAAGTGGTCATAAACACTTAGGGCGCATTCACACGAATGTGGTTTGCGGATAGGATGCAGACCCATTCACTTCAATGGGGCTGCAAAAGATGCGGACAGCAGTCCGTGTGCTGTCCGCATCCATTGCTCCGTTCCGTGGCCCCGCAAAAATGATAGATCATGTCCTATTCTTGTCCGTTTTGCAGACAAGAATAGGCATTTCTATAATGGGCCGTCTATTCCGCAAATTGCGGAAGGCATATGCGCAGCATCTGTGTTTTGCGGATCCGCAAAACACGGCACGTTCGTGTGCATGAGCCCTTATCAGTAAAATAAGAACTGAGCTATAATGAGCGTTTATGTCAGCTCCCCAACTGACGGAAAAGAGAGAAAATCAAGAGGCTGCTGCTAGAGCATCTCAGCTACGTACAGAAAAAATGTGCTCCATATTTTTAATAAAGACCAATTGAAAAAAGATTTTTTTAGCTCAAAATGAGTACAATGCAATACTAATAATAAATAAATAAAAAATGCCCCCAAAGGTCAGTGTCCATGGAATATGGGCGACACATGCAGGGCAGAAAACGGACAAATGGACCAAACAGATTCTTTCTGGACGGATTTTCCATGGACATCAAATGGACACAGAAATGTGAAGGAGGCCTTAAAGCTATGTTTACATCTGTACATCAGCAGAGGAGCAGACTACCAGTTACCATATCTGGTAGTCTATAGTCAGTGTTATATCTGTTTGGTGCATTCTTTCTCTGTGTTTCATATGATTGCTACATTCTGTGTAGTTTGCTCTTGTGGTGCATGTGGACCGCGCCGACGTCCTCCATTGTATGCATATTTTGCTGGGGTTAGTCGATTACCGCGGTCCACATGCGGTCGGGTTGCTCCCCCTGATTGAGGACACGCTACTGTGTCTGGGGTTGAGCAGCTCCTCCAAAATTGCCACTAATAAATTTTTTTGTTTTTTCGTTTTCTGCTTTGCTAGATTCGAGTGTGTCTGCCTTTACCTGGCATTTAAACACTCCTTTGCACCTGGTCACCTCCATCACATGGTCTGATGTGGGTGTGGCTTGCAGCCTGGCTTCATTCACATCGCACAACCGCAGCATTCATGCTGGGCGTTTGTGGGAAGCTTTGCTGCGAGCTGAATTATATCACCCCCAGACCGTGTTCACACCATAGTTAGAGCAGCGGTTAGGACCCCTTGCCATGCTGAGAACCGTGACGTGGTGCATGATGGGCTCCGATATATCCATCACTGGTATATATTGGCTAAAGTCTCAGCTTTTAATATCTTTATTTGTGTCTTGCCAGTATAGTCAGTGTTATATCTGTTTGGTGCATTCTTTCTCTGTGTTTCATATGATTGCTACATTCTGTGTAGTTTGCTCTTGTGGTGCATGTGGACCGCGCCGACGTCCTCCATTGTATGCATATTTTGCTGGGGTTAGTCGATTACCGCGGTCCACATGCGGTCGGGTTGCTCCCCCTGATTGAGGACACGCTACTGTGTCTGGGGTTGAGCAGCTCCTCCAAAATTGCCACTAATAAATTTTTTTGTTTTTTCGTTTTCTGCATATCTGGCATAGTCAGACAACGCTGGATCCCTATTCACTACGATGGGGTCTGGCAGATTTCCTGCATAAATGCCAAATTTCTGCTGGATCCCATTATAGTGACTAGGGAACCCACTGTGTCCGGCTATTACAGATACGGTAACTCTGGTAGTCTGCTACGCTGCTGGAACAGACTATCAGTGAGCCTATAATTTAGGCTGTTTTCACTTTAACCTGCTGTGCAGAAAAGTGGCAGATCAGTAGGATGATACGCCTCTAAACAGAGCGTTTTTGGTGGCGCTGCCAACTAATCCTAGTTATTTTAGTCCTCTCTGACTTCAACAGGGAATGACACAGCTAAAATCTGCTTCTAAGTAGTAACATGCTATTTCTGAAGCAAATTAGAAACCAGTTGTCGGTAGCATCTTGATTTTGCCACAGAATATGGCCACATTCTGCTATGAAATCTGCTGAGGATTTTAACTGTGTGAACACAGTGCACACAAACGTATTTTCTTTCCATGTCCATTCCGTTTTTTTTTTGCAGACCGTATGCGGAACAGTTTATTTCAATGGATCCGCAAAAAAAAGGGAAATTTGCTCCGTGTGCATTCAGTTTGTATGTCCGTTCCGCCCAAAAAATCAAACATGTCCTATTATGGACAAGACTAGGACTGTTCTACTAGGGGCCAGCTGTTCTGTTGCGCTAAATACGGAATGCACATGGACGTCATCCGTATTTTTGGCGGATCCAGGTTTTGCAGACCGCAAAATACATACAGTGGTGTGCATGAGCCCTTATACTGAGGCAACAAAGGCAATATTATGCAAGCTAAATCCAGGAGTGGAACCTTAAGGCCTCTTTCACACGGGCGTCAGTTTTTTTGCCTGGACAAGAGGCGGGTGAGTTGCGGGAAAATGCACTATTTTTCCGCGCAAGTGCAAAACATTGTCATGCGTTGCACTCGCGTGAGAAAAATCGCGCATGTTTGGTACCCAAACCCGAACTTCTTCACAGAAGTTCGGGCTTGGGATTGATGTTCTGAAGATTGTATTATTTTCCCTTATAACATGGTTATAGGGGAAAATAATAGCATTCTGAATACAGAATGCATAGTAAAACAGCGCTAGAGGAACAAATAAAATAATTTAACTCACCTTAGTCTACTTGATCGCGAAGCCCGGCATCTCCTTGTGTCTCCTCTGCTGAACAGGACCTGGGGTGACCATTAAATAGAGGTTAAGGACCTTTGATGACGTCACTCCGGTCATCACATGGTACGTCACATGATCTTTTACCATGGTGATTCACCATGGTAAAAGACCATGTGATGACCGGAGTGACGTCATCAAAGGTCCTTAACCTCTATTTAATGCTCACCCCAGGTCCTGTTCAGCAGAGGAGACACAAGGAGATGCCGGGCTTCGCGATCAAGTGGACTAAGGTGAGTTAAATTATTTTTTATTTTTTTTAACCCCTCTAGCGCTGTTTTACTATGCATTCTGTATTCAGAATGCTATTATTTTCCCTTATAACCATGTTATAGCAACCGTGCGTGAAAATCGCACCGCATCCGTACTTGCTTGCGGATGCTATGCGATTTTCACGCTTCCCATTCACTTCTATGGGGCCTGCGTCGCGTGAAAATCGGACAATATAGAGCATGCTGCGATTTTCACTCAACGCACAAGTGATGCGTGAAAATCACCGCTCATGTGCACAGCCCCATAGAAATGAATGGGTCAGGATTCAGTGCAGGGGCAATACGTTCACCTCACGCATCGCACCCGCACGGAAAACTCGCCCGTGTGAAAGGGGCCTAAGAGAAAAACTATAAAAATGCACATTTCTGGTGTTTTGGACCCACTACTGGTTTTGGCTTACAGGTACTGAGCAGAATATTTCCTCAGCTTGTGTATGATGCTGTTAGGGTTATGAACCCTGTGGTTGGGACAGGCTACATGACACTACTGAATGATGTGCAGACATGGAAAACCTGCTAGACTCTAGAGGGGGAAAAAGAGAAAGGTTCAATACAAACACAATAGCCTAGGTAACATGATACAATAAACCAATCAGAGCAAAGGATAATGTTCTCACCTGTGTTATAGATGCACACAACTCCAACAAATGCATGTCATGTGCAGGTACCTTGCGATTTTAAAGGCTATGGACACCTTTGTGCACTAATAATCAATAACCCCATATCTTACCGTAATGCAGCACATAATACAATTGCACTTGTTAGTTTATTGGTATCAGCTTTGCTTCACATGCACTCAGAAATGCTCTTCTATGAGTTTTGCTCACTGCTGTCATCTCCTGTGACAATCTGTGGGCGTTGTTGTGGATTTCACATGCACCAGCACAAGCTCTGCTGCCCCGCCCACGCATCCTGTTACACAGCACAGCTATCAGCCACGTACATATAGGCTGCTGAAACTTGTAACATTTCATTCCAATCCACAACATGGTGAGTCTAAGGCTCCATTCACACGTCCACAATTTTCCTTCTGCATCTGTTCCGCAATTTTGCGGAACAGATGCGGATCCATTCATTTCAATGGGGGAGTAATTGCTGTCCGCATCAGCACTTCCGTGATGCGGTTCCGCAAAAAAAATGAAGCATGTCCTACTTTTGGCCGCAAATGCGGTCCGCGGACCCATTGTACTCAGTGGGTCCGCAAAAAAGCGGATGACATGCGGAAAGACACCAAATGTCATCCGCTTATCATCCGCATTACCCTAGCAGCATGTATTCCTCCTTCCTTTTTTATATCTGCGGAAAAACAGAAACACGGAATGGATGTGGATGCACTTTTGTAAAAAACTGAAGGTTTTTACGGAAACACGGATCCGCAAAAAAACGGACCGTAAGGAAAATTGCGGACGTGTGAATGGAGCGTTCCAGTATGCTACAGCCTGTAATCAGCAGATCTATTTCTCACTTTCCATTCTGTAGAAAGTCCATTATTTGTAGACACAATAGATGTTTCTGCTGATAATGTTAGTGCAGCGATCTAATAGTCAGAACCATAGCGTTATAAGTAGGATATAGATCTCATTTAGAGATGAGCGAATTTCCAGTTATGAAAATAGTTTGCGATTCGTTCACTGGTAAAAGGTGAATTGCGTTATGGATTCCGTCATAATAAAAGTCTATGGGCTGCATAACAGACGGGACGGATACGTTATGCGGGCCATAGACTTCTATTATGGCGGAATAAATAACGGAATGCCTCTAAAAGCATTCTATTATGCATTCCATCATAGAATTGCGTTATGGACCGTGGTAACGGAATACATAACGCAATTCACCTTTTACCAGTAAACGAAGCGTGAACGATTTTCAAAATATGAAATTCGCTCATCTCTAATCTCATTACGGACAGCTCTCACTACATGGACTCTCTTCTGAGCACAGTATCGTGTGCAGTCCGCACAGTGAGCGGTCACTTTTCCAACACAGATCAGTACAGTGTGACCGCACACAATGCTATGTACACAGTGGGGGAGATTTATCAAAACTGGTGTAAAATAGAACTGGCTTAGTTGCCCATAGAAACCAATCAGATTCGACCTTTCATTTTTCACAGCTTCATTGGAAAACGAAAGGTGGAATCTGAATGGTTGCTATGGGCAACTAAGCCAGTTCTACTTTACACCAGTTTGATAAATGACTATATATATGTAAAAATGTCCGCGCTCTCAAACTTTATTCACTCCTGTGGTTGCAATGTTTTCAGCTCATTCACAGAGTCTCTTTTCAAGCTATGAGCTAAAACGTTGCGACAAGTGTTGAGTGAGTTTGTGTTTCAAGTTCGGCTTGCAAGGTCCAGGTTATCTAAGGCTACTTTCACACTTGCGTTCAGAATGGATCCGTCTGCATTATATTGTAGAAAAATTCTAAGTGTGAAAGTAGCTTTAGACGAATCCGTCCAGACTTTACATTGAAAGTCAATGGGGGACGGATCCGTTTGAAAATTGAGCCATATTGTGTCAAATTCAAACGGATCCGTCCCCATTGACTTACATTGTAAGTCTGGACGAATCCGTTTGCCTCCACACGGCCAGGCGGACACCCGAACGCTGCAAGCAGCTTTTATTTTTCAAACGAATCCGTCCCCATTGACTTACATTGTAAGTCTGGACGGATCTGTTTGCCTCCACACGGTCAGGCGGACAACCGAACGCTGCAAGCAGCGTTCAGGTGTCCGTCTGCTGAGCGGAGCGGAGGCCAAACGCTGCCAGACTGATGCATTCTGAGCGGATCCGCATCCACTCAGAATGCATTAGGGCTGCACGGATGCGTTCGGGGCCGCTTGTGAGAACCTTCAAACGGAACTCACAAGCGGAGCCCCGAACGCTAGTGTGAAAGTAGCCTAAGAATTCCGTTATGGATTCCGCTACCACCGACCATAAGGGTCCATACGCACATCTGCAACTGTTTTGCGGTCCGTAAATTGCGTATCTGCAAAACACGGACACCGGCCATGTGCGTTCCGCATTTTGCGAAGCACACATAGCCAGCACTAGGATTGAAATGCTTATTCTTGTCTGTGGCTGCGGACAAGAATAGGGCAAGCTCCATTTTTTTTTATGCGGGGCCGCGGAACGGAAGTGTGGATGGATGCGGACCCATTATGGGGACGTGTGAATGGACCCTTAACAGAATTCTTACATAACCCGAAATTGAACTTTGTACACCAAACTTCAAACACAAGTTCACTCATCCCTAGTTGCGACCACAGGGGTGAATAAAGTGTTTTTCTTTTCACTCGTTCGTTTTAAGAGTGCTGCCATTTTTTTATTTATTCTTTTATTGTCCTGGATTTGTTGCCGGACCCATTGGCCCGCACCTCTGTAAATTGTATTTGGCCAGATGTGCTGCCATTGTATATATATATATATATATATATATATACAGGTCCTTCTAGAAAAATTTGCATATTGTGATAAAGTTCATTATTTTCTGTAATGTACTGATAAACATTAGACTTTCATATATTCTAGATTCATTACACACCAACTGAAGTAGTTCAAGCCTTTTATTGTTTTAATATTGATGATTTTGGCATACAGCTCATGAAAACCCAAATTTCCTATCTAAAAAAATTAGCATATTTCATCCGACCAATAAAAGAAAAGTGTTTTTAATACAAAAAAAGTCAACCTTCAAATAATTATGTTCAGTTATGCACTCAATACTTGGTCGGGAATCCTTTTGCAGAAATGACGGCTTCAATGCGGCGTGGCATGGAGGCAATCAGCCTGTGGCACTGCTGAGGTGTTATAGAGGCCCAGGAGGCTTCAATGCGGCGTGGCATGGAGGCAATCAGCCTGTGGCACTGCTGAGGTGTTATGGAGACCCAGGATGCTTCGATAGCGGCCTTAAGCTCATCCAGAGTGTTGGGTCTTGCGTCTCTCAACTTTCTCTTCCCAATATCCCACAGATTCTCTATGGGGTTCAGGTCAGGAGAGTTGGCAGGCCAATTGAGCCCAGTAATACCATGGTCAGTAAACCATTTACCAGTGGTTTTGGCACTGTGAGCAGGTGCCAGGTCGTGCTGAAAAAGGAAATCTTCATCTCCATAAAGCTTTTCAGCAGATGGAAGCACGAAGTGCTCCAAAATCTCCTGATAGCTAGCTGTATTGACCCTGCCCTTGATAAAACACAGTGGACCAACACCAGCAGCTGACATGGCACCCCAGACCATCACTGACTGTGGGTACTTGACACTGGACTTCAGGCATTTTGGCATTTCTCTCTCCCCAGTCTTCCCCCAGACTCTGGCACCTTGATTTCCGAATGACATGCAACAGTCCAGTGCTGCTTCTCTGTAGCCCAGGTCAGGCGCTTCTGCCGCTGTTTCTGGTTCAAAAGTGGCTTGACCTGGGGAATGCGGCACCTGTAGCCCATTTCCTGCACACGCCTGTACACGGTGGCTCTGGATGTTTCTACTCCAGACTCAGTCCACTGCTTCCGCAGGTCCCCCAAGGTCTGGAATCGGTCCTTCTCCACAATCTTCCTCAGGGTCCGGTCACCTCTTCTCGTTGTGCAGCGTTTTCTGCCACACTTTTTCCTTCCCACAGACTTCCCACTGAGGTGCCTTGATACAGCACTCTGGGAACAGCCTATTCCTTCAGAAATTTCTTTCTGTGTCTTACCCTCTTGCTTGAGGGTGTCAATGATGGCCTTCTGGACAGCAGTCAGGTCGGCAGTCTTACCCATGATTGCGGTTTTGAGTAATGAACCAGGCTGGGAGTTTTTAAAAGCCTCAGGAATCTTTTGCAGGTGTTTAGAGTTAATTAGTTGATTCAGATGATTAGGTTAATAGCTCGTTTAGAGAACCTTTTCATGATATGCTAATTTTTTTAGATAGGAATTTTGGGTTTTAATGAGCCAAAATCATCAATATTAAAACAATAAAAGGCTTGAACTACTTCAGTTGGTGTGTAATGAATCTAAAATATATGAAAGTCTAATGTTTATCAGTACATTACAGAAAATAATGAACTTTATCACAATATGCTAATTTTTTTTAGAAGGACCTGTATATATTTACTAGGGTTATTCCTGCAGTATTTAAATCTTTTTCTAGGGGTAGTTGTGCAGTGTTTGTGTGTGTGTATAACTTTTTTTGTGAGGCAAAGTAACCAAAAAATGGCTGTTCTGGCGCAGTTTTTATTTTTTACAATGTTCACCTGACAGAGTAGATAATATGATATTTTTAAAGATGCGGCGATACCTAATGTCTTTTTTTTTTGGGGGGGGGGGGGGGGATTTACACAATTACATTTTATTTATTTTTTATCATGTTTTTGTGTTTCCATTTTCTGAAAGCCATATTTTTTTGGGGGCGATTGTCTTAGATAGGTCTCATTTTTTGTGGGACAAGATGGCGGTTTGATTGGTATAATTTTGGGGCACATATGACATTTTGATCGCTTGGCTTAGTGTGTTTTAAGGTGATAAAAAAAATGTGGGCTTTTTTTGGCACGGTTATTAGCAGAGAAATGGCCCCATGGCTAGCACCTTCCATACAGCGGTCCCTAAGGAACATGGCATAGAAGGGGTTATGTCTGCAATTTGAAGCAGACTGTCTCTGAAGGAGAGGGAGACAGTGCACACAGGAGTTACATAGGAAGCACAGCTGCTGTAGAACAAAAACTAAAATAGATACAGAGAACCAATTGGAGAAATGATTTTCTCCACAAAATAAATTGTGTAAACATTTTGTATTTCTTTTTTTACAGAGGTGTCCATATCCTTTAACCTGCTCACGACCACCGTACGCAGGATTGCGTCTTCTCGGCGGTCGTGCAGCTCTGGGTGGACGCGCCGGTGCGTCCTCTCGCGAGACGCGAGATTTCCGGGGAAGCCAGCCCGCGCATCGCGGCCCGGCAAAATTCAAAGAAGAAGTTCGTCATCAACCTGCCGGCCACGATCATTGGCTGGCAGGTTGATGATTTTCAAAAAAAAACAATCAGAAGCCACATAACCCATCATATTAGTAAATATGATGGGGTTATATGGCTGCTGTGCTCCTCTGCTCCTTCTTTTGGTCGGTTGGTTCCAGCAGAGGAGCAGAGGAGCACATCATTACTGTGAGTACCCACCACACCACATTTAGCCCCCAGATCACCTCCCAGCACCCAATTAACCCTTTGATCACCCCTTCTTGCCCCTGTCAATCACTAGTGAAAAGGAAAAAAGTGATCAGTGCAAACTGTCACTTTTTTTTTCACTGGTATTGACCGTTAGGTTTTAGGTTAGTTTAGGCCCCTTGGTTAGGTAGTTTAGCGATCAGTTAGCGCCCAGCCCACCGCACCGCAGTCCGTTATTCGCTGATTAGCGTATCGCTAATCAGCATTTGTACTTTTATAGTATCTGGAAGTGATCAAAACTGATCACGGTCAGATCTATAATAGTATTAGTGTCACTTTAGTTTGCCCTCCACCCAAAACGCAGTGTTTGCCCGATCAGGCCTGATCGGTCGCCCACACGTGCGTTCGCCCACACCCGCCCCACCGCAGTGACAAAAAAATTATTTTTTTTGATCACTGCACATTCACTTTAGGCCTCATGCACACGACCGTTGTGTGCATCCGTGGCCGTTGTGCCGTTTTCCGTTTTTTTTCGCGGACCCATTGACTTTCAATGGGTCCGTGGAAAAATCGGAAAATGCACCGTTTTGCAGCCGAGGCTGTGATCCGTGTATCCTGTCCGTCAAAAAAATATGACCTGTCCTATTTTTTTGACGGACAACGGTTCACGGACCCATTCAAGTCAATGGGTCCGTGAAAGAACACGGATGCACACAAGATTGGCATCCGTGTCCGTGATCCGTGGCCGTAGGTTGCTTTCATACAGATGGATCCGAAGATCCGTCTGCATAAAAGCTTTTTCTGATCTAAGTTTTCACTTCGTGAAAACTCATTTCCGACAGTATATTCTAACACAGAAGCGTTCCCATGGTGATGGGGACGCTTCTAGTTAGAATACACTGCAAACTTTGTACAAGGCTGCCCCCTGCTGCCTGGCAGCACCCGATCTCTTACAGGGGGATATGATAGCACAATTAACCCCTTCAGGTGCGGCACCTAAAGGGGTTAATTGTACTATCATATTCCCCTGTAAGAGATCAGGGCTGCCAGGCAGCAGGGGACATACCCACCCCCCCCCCCTCCCCAGTTTGAATATCGTTGGTGGCACAGTGTGCCAACCACCATCGGCCCCCCTCCCTCCCTCTATTGTATTAAATCGTTGGTGGCACAGTGTGCCAACCACCATCGGCCCCCCTCCCTCCCTCTATTGTATTAAATCGTTGGTGGCACAGTGTGCCAACCACCATCAGCCCCCCTCCCTCCCTCTATTGTATTAAATCGTTGGTGGCACAGTGTGCCAACCACCATCGCCCCCCCCTCCCTCTATAGCAGTAACATTGGTGGCAGTGTGCGGTCTCAACAGTAGAAGATTCATACTTACCTGCTTGCTGCTGCGATGTCTGTGAACGGCCGGGAGCTCCTCCTACTGGTAAGTGAAAGGTCTGTGCGGCGCATTGCTAAAGAACTGTCACTTACCAGTAGGAGGAGCTCCTCCTACTGGTAAGTGACAGTTCTTTAGCAATGCGCCGCACAGACCTTTCACTTACCAGTAGGAGGAGCTCCCGGCCGGACACAGACATCGCAGCAGCAAGCAGGTAAGTATGAATCTTCTACTGTTGAGACCGCACACTGCCACCAATGTTACTGCTATAGAGGGAGGGGGGGGGGCGATGGTGGTTGGCACACTGTGCCACCAACGATTTAATACAATAGAGGGAGGGAGGGGGGCCGATGGTGGTTGGCACACTGTGCCACCAACGATTTAATACAATAGAGGGAGGGAGGGGGGGCCGATGGTGGTTGGCACACTGTGCCACCAACGATTTAATACAATAGAGGGAGGGAGGGGGGCCGATGGTGGTTGGCACACTGTGCCACCAACGATTTAATACAATAGAGGGAGGGAGGGGGGGGGCGATGGTGGGGGCACACTGTGCCACCAACGATATTCAAACTGGGGAGGGGGGGGCTGCCCCCTGCTGCCTGGCAGCCCTGATCTCTTACAGGGGAATATGATAGTACAATTAACCCCTTTAGGTGCCGCACCTAAAGGGGTTAATTGTGCTATCATATCCCCCAGTAAGAGATCGGGTGCTGCCAGGCAGCAGGGGGCAGTCTTGTACAAAGTTTGTAGTGTATTCTAACCTGAAGCGTCCCCATCACCATGGGAACGCCTCTGTGTTAGAATATACTGTCGGATCTGAGGTTCACGGATCACGGACCCCGTTTTTGCGGGCCATGAAAAAAAACTGTCGTGTGCATGAGGCCTTACACGCACTGCGGCGATAAAAAAAATCAGTTTTGATATTTTTTATCAACCGCAGCGGCCTCCGGTACTTCGCTAGCCTCCCCTTTGTAAGACAGGCTTGCTTTTTTTTTCTTGGGTAGTCTCAGGGAATACCCCTAAATTTAGTTGCCCAAATGTCTAACAGGGGGTATTCTTCTGAAGAGGCCTACAGGCTTCTGACCCAGTCGGATGAGGAATGAGAACCCTCATCTGATGAATCTAGCGGGTCAGAATACGAACCTGTAGAAAGCAGGAGGCTGAGGTCCCTGATACCACCAGGCGCACCCGGCCCCGTGTCGCTAGACCACAGGTTGCGCAGGATCCGCTTCAAGAGCAGCAGAGTGGGGCTGGTGCTGTCGGATTACGTGGTGAGGCATACACCAGCAGCGCAGCCCTTCCTGGACCTAGTACCAGCACTGCCGTACAACCTGGTGAAGTAGCGAGCACCAGAAGGGCAGTTGAAGCTGGTACGGTGGCACGTGCAGTAGTTACCCGTCGCAGCCACCGCATAGACAGGCCCGTAGAGCCCCTAGAATCCCTGAGGTGCTGGCAAACCCTGATTGGCAGTCCCCAACTTCAGCCGCACCTGTAGTTTTCCCTTTCACTGCCCAGTCTGGAGTTCGGGTTGAGACAGCTCAGATCGGTTCGGCCCTGGGATTTTTTGAGCTGTTCTTGACTGTGGAGCTCTTGGACTTAGTCGTGGCCGAAACAAATCGGTATGCCACACAATTTATATCCGCCAACCCGGGAAGCTCTTATGCCCAGTCTTTCCGGTGGAAACCAGTCCAAGTTTCCGAAATTAAAACTTTTCTGGGCCTCCTCCTCAACATGGGTCTAACTAAAAAGCATGAATTGCGGTCATATTGGTCCACGAACCCGATTCATCACATGCCCATGTTCTCTTCTGCTATGTCCAGGACACGATTTGAGACCATCCTGCGTTTCCTGCACTTTAGTGACAACACCGCCTCCCGTCCCAGAGGCCACCCTGCTTTTGACCGGCTCCACAAAATTCAGCCCCTCATAGACCATTTCAACCTGAAATTTGCAGATTTGTATACCCCTGAGCAAAACATCTGCGTAGACGAGTCCCTAATACATTTTACCGGGCGCCTTGGCTTCAAACAATACATCCCAAGCAAGCGCGCCCGGTATGGGGTCAAATTGTATAAGCTCTGTGAAAGGGCCACAGGCTATACCCACAAATTTCGGATCTATGAGGGAAAAGATCAGACCCTGGAGCCGGTCGGTTGCCCTGACTACCTGGGGAGCAGTGGGAAGACAGTTTGGGACTTGGTGTCACCCTTATTCGGCAAGGGGTACCATCTTTATGTGGACAATTTTTACACAAGTGTGGCCCTCTTTAGGCATTTGTTTCTAGAACGGATTGGCGCCTGTGGTACCGCGCGAACTAGTCGCACGGGCTTCCCCCAACGGCTCGTTACCACCCGTCTTGCAAGGGGGCAGAGGGCCGCACTGTGTAACGAAGAACTGCTCGCGGTGAAATGGAGAGACAAGCGTGAC
The DNA here is from genome assembly GCF_014858855.1 of Bufo gargarizans. Classification (NCBI taxonomy): domain Eukaryota; kingdom Metazoa; phylum Chordata; class Amphibia; order Anura; family Bufonidae; genus Bufo; species Bufo gargarizans. The sequence goes on from NC_058089.1 coordinate 38,803,407, forward strand.
GTTTACATGCTCTCCTCCATTCACGCAGACACGACAATCCAAATTGAGCGAGCAACCCGTGTCATTGAAAAGCCCCTCTCAGTCCACGACTATAACCTTCACATGGGAGGGGTGGACTTCAATGACCAGATGTTGGCTCCGTATTTAGTTTCCCGCAGAACCAGACGCTGGTATAAGAAGGTGTCTGTATATTTAATTCAATTGGCTCTGTACAATAGTTTTGTTCTCTACAGTAAGGCTGGGAGAACTGGATCCTTCCTCAAATTTCAGGAAGAGATCATCGCGAACCTCCTGTACCCAGGAGGTTCCGTGGCCTTATCCACCAGTGTAGTTAGCCGTCTACACGAGCGACATTTCCCCAATGTCGTTCCTGGTACCTCAACCCAACAGTCACCCCGAAAAAGATGTCGTGTCTGTAGCAGGAGTGGAATAAGGCGTGACACCCGCTATTTCTGTCCTGACCACCCTGCCCTATGCTTTGGAGAGTGTTTCCGGAAGTACCACTCACAGGTACACTATTAGCATAGGGATCATCTCACCAGGACAGGCACACAGGGCTATTAGGGCCCATTCACTCACACAGCTGCTGCAAACGTCTCCTTTCACCTGGGACAAAGTGCATAACGCACTTCGCCACATCTTTGGGCGCTTTGCGCTTTGCACATTGACCCATGGGGAAGGAGAGGTTTGTTCTATAAAGGTAAAAAAAAAAAAAAAACACCAGTAAGCAAACAGGTTAATGTTTAGTTCAAAAAGTTAAAGTTTATATGTTCTGTTCCAAAGTTAATAAAATTATTGCGTTGTGGCCTGGTTTTTTCTTTTTTTTTTTACCTTCCAGGTGGACCAACCGATCTACTAGCTGCAGCACTGATGTGCATTCTGACAGAAGCATTGCGCTGCTGTCAGATTACACGCAAGTCGGTGTATGTGGCGCTGCAAGACGAGATTTCTACTCTGCAGTAACAGATACGTTTGCCGAGGCATACGAGCTGAGGAGGAGGCGGCGTTCCTATGCTTTGGCAAATACTTTGTATATAAAAAAAATAAAAAAAAATCCCGGCAATGATTTATTCATCCACATCGATTGATGTGAATGGAGAAATCTGGTTTGCCAGGGCATACGAGCTAAGTGGGTATGGATGTAGGGCGGAGCTCCTATGTCCTGGCAGACGCCTTTCCCCTCCTTTTTTTTTTTTTGGCAGAGATTTTTTCATCCACATTGATCGATGCGAATGAAGAAATCTGTGCCATTCATTTTTTTCTTTCAGCCCAGAGGCTGAACGGAAAAAAAAATCTCATTACCTGTATGCTCAATATAAGGAGAATAGCAGAAACTCCTAATGCTGGCCATACATGTAATGATTGCGGAGACCCTCAAATGCCAGGGCAGTACAAACACCCCACAACTGACCCCATTTTGGAAAGAAGACACCCCAAGGTATTCGCTGAGGGGCATATTGAGTCCATGAAAGATTTCAATTTTTGTCCAAAGTTAGCGGAAAGTGAGATTTTGTGAGAAAAAACAAAAAAAAATCAATTTCCGCTAACTTATGCCAAAAAAATGCATTTCTATGAACTCGCCATGCCCCTCATTGAATACCTTGGGGTGTCTTCTTTCCAAAGTGGGGTCACATGTGGGGTATTTATACTGCCTTGGCTTTTTAGGGGCCCTAAAGCGTGAGAAGAAGTCTGGGATCCAAATGTCTAAAAATGCCCTCCTAAAAGGAATTTGGGCAATTTTGCAGCCTAGATGCACACATCACACATCTGGTATCGCCGTACTCAGGAGAAGCTGGGGAATGTGTTTTGGGGGTGTCATTTTACATATACCCATGCTGGGTGAGATAAATATCTTGGTCAAATGCCAACTTTGTATAAAAAAAATGGGAAAAGTTGTCTTTTGCCAAGATATTTCTCTCACCCAGCATGGGTATATGTAAAATGACACCCCAAAACACATTCCCCAACTTCTCCTGAGTACAGCAATACCAGATGTGTGACACTTTTTTGCTGCCAAGATGGGCAAAGGGGCACATATTCCAAAGAGCACCTTTCGGATTTCACAGGCCATTTTTTACACATTTTGATTGCAAAGTACTTCTCACACATATGGGCCCCTAAATTGCCAGGGCAGTATAACTACGCCACAAGTGACCCCATTTTGGAAAGAAGACACCCCAAGGTATTCTGTGAGGGGCATGGTGAGTTCCTAGAATTTTTTATTTTTTGTCGCAAGTTAGTGGAATATGAGACTTTGTAAGAAAAAAATAAATAAAATCATCATCATTTTCCGCTAACTTGTGACAAAAAATAAAAAGTTCTATGAACTCACTATGCCCATCAGCGAATACCTTAGGGTGTCTACTTTCCGAAATGGGGTCATTTGTGGGGTTTTTATACTGTTTGGGCATTGTAGAACCTCAGGGAACATGACAGGTGCTCAGAAAATCAGAGCTGCTTCAAAAAGCGGAAATTCACATTTTTGTACCATAGTTTGTAAACGCTATAACTTTTACCCAAACCATTTTTTTTTTTGCCCAAACATTTTATTTTTTATCAAAGACATGTAGAACAATAAATTTGGCGAAAAATTTATATATGGATGTCGTTTTTTTTGCAAAATTTTACAGCTGAAAGTGAAAAATTTCATTTTTTTGCAAAAAAAATCGTTACATTTTGATTAATAACAAAAAAAGTAAAAATGTCAGCAATAAAATACCACCCAATGAAAGCTCTATTAGTGAGAAGAAAAGGAGGTAAAATTCATTTGGGTGGTAAGTTGCATGACCGAGCGATAAACGGTGAAAGTAGTGTAGTGCCGAAGTGTAAAAAGTGCTCTGGTCATGAAGGGGGTTTCAGCTAGCGGGGCTGAAGTGGTTAAAGGAGTATTCTGGTTGTATTTAGGATAAGGGAAAAACTCAGATCGGTGGAGGTCCTACTGCTGGGTCCCGTACCGCCTGCAGCCCCCTGAACTGAACAGAGCAGCCGGTCGCACATGTGCGTAGCCACTCCATTCATTTCTATGGGAGATCTGAAGATAGCCTAGTGAGCCGCAGTTTGCCTGGTACAGTGCTCTCTGGAATTCCTACAGAAGTGGCCGCACACATGCCCAACTGACCACGCTTTTCATTGCAGGGGGTATTCTCATGATCGGGGGGTCCCAGCGGTAGGACCCCCACCAATCTAATATTTACCGATCTTAAAAATGTAGATAGGGGATGACAATCTAACTGGAGGGATCTCAAACTGCAAGACATGCTGCAGACCCAGGGCTCTTTTCCTGGGATTCCAACGTACAACCAAAACCATGGCAGTGTGTGCAGGTCTAGTAACCTACAATACATTGCTGTGGATCCAATATATGTCTTGGAAGGGACAGGAGCATCACCTGCATATGCTGCCATTGTCTGACCTGTACATTGGACGTCTGTTTGCTGGGGTAGAAGAGCCTCATTCAACAGTTTCAAAGTTTTGTCTGACAGAGAAAAGAAATGCTCCTTTCTCCTCTCTGCACCACTCTGGTCTGTGGGTTATGTTAAACCCCTCATTGACAAATAAAGGGGCAGAAGTGCTGCTCAGAGCCCTGGTCCTTCCACGCTCATCGGCTCCGCTTGGCTTCTGTAACACATGAAGTACAGATCCCATACACCTTCCATGGATCCGTACTGCACACGCTTGAAAAGCCGAGCAGACCTGAAAAAACAGAGCACTCCTGCCCTTTTTAACAAATGTTTAGTTCCCCTTTAAGGTACTACTAAGTTACTGAAGTGCAATACCAAACAGTCCTGGGCACGGGTGAGGTGGTTTCGGAATGCCCCGGCCTGCACCGCTCACATCTGTAACACTACTGCAGCCATTTGATAAAAAAATAGATGCGTTTTATTTAAGAAAACAAAAATATAATAATGCGAAAGGATCACTCTCAGAGCTTTACCTGAGCAGATCTACAGAAAAGCTCAGGTCACAGTTATGTTGTACGACACGTCGGTATTCCAGACATGATGGCAGCCCTTCTAGCTGGGAACAGAGCCCCCCCAAGACGTACGAAACCCAACAAAGCGCAAAGTGCTTTAAATATAGAAAGGATAATTTCTGAAAAACTGCCTTCTCCATTAAAGGAAACCTGTCAGTCTGCAGCAGCAGCATGTTATACAGCAGGCGGATCTGGATACATAGTTTTGTGTGAAAAGATTTAGTAAAACTTGTAATTTATACATTTATATTTCAGCTTTTTCTAATGCAAGACCCCCCAGCGTACAGCTCCCTGTATAACACACGTAGGGCTCGTGCACACGTCCGGATCCTGACAGTGTATCGGTCACCATTTTATTTCAAAATCCTGTAGAAATGTCCTATCCTTTGTCCACAAAACAGACAAGATTAGGACATGTTCTATTTTTTTTTTGCAGGGCTGTGGAAAGGACGTGCGGATAGCACACGGGGTGCGGTCTACATCTTTTATGGAACCATTGAAGTGAACGTGTCCGCATCTGATCTGCAAGAAATGCGGATTGGGTGTGGACCAAAACTACGGCCGTGTGCATGAGGCCTTAGGACTCATGCACACGGCCGTATGTATTCTGCAGTCCGCAAAACACGGATGTCGTCTGTGTTGCATTTGTTTTTTGATGACCCGTTGACTTCAATGGGTCCATGGTCCGTATAGGACATGTTCTATCTTTTTGCAGAACGGACATATGGATGCAGAAAGCACATGGATGATCTGTTTGCTTTCTGCATCTATATGTCCATTCCACAAAAGGACAGAACATGTCCTATACTTGGTGCAAAATGCAGAACACGGACCCACTGAGGTCAACAGATCCACAATAAAATAAATGCAACACAGATGTCAACCATATTTTGCAGATCGCAAAAAACATGCAGTCATGGGCATGAGGACTTACGCAGAGAATGCCATCAATCACAGATGACGTGAACAATGAGGTCAGAATAGAAGTTTTACTGAATATTTTCCATAAAACTATGTATCAATCTGCTCCGCTCCTCCGATCATGCTGCCTGCAGATTACACTGCATTTTGTGGCAACAGGCAACAGGTCCTCTTTAAACAAAATCATTACTAGAGTCATGGATTTAAAAGGAGTTTCCAAGATTTTATTTTTTACTGATCAGCTTTTTTGAGAAGGAAGCAGTGCTGTGAGTGCCACGGCCTTCTCGCAGCGCCGTACATTGTATAGCGACCATGCTTGGTATCGCGCTCAGCCCCAGAGCTGCTCCTAGGCCACGTGATCGATGAAAGTGACATCACATGTCCTAGGCAGAGCTAAGATAAGGCAGTGGCGCTCACAGGTGAGCTGCTGCCATCTCAAACAGCTGATCGACAGGGGTCGCAAGTGTCAGACCCCCACTGATCAGATACTGATAACCTATCCATAGGATAGGTCATCGGTAAAAAAAAAAAAAAAAATTCTCAGAAAACTCCTTTAAAGGGAACCTGTCACCGGGATTTTGTGTATAGAGCTGAGGTCATGGGTTGCTAGATGGCCGCTAGCACATCCGCAATACCCAGTCCCCATAGCTCTGGGTGCTTTTATTGTGTAAATAACCTGAGATGAGTCCTGTATGTGAGATGAGTCAGGGACAGGACTCATCTCAGGTTAATTTGCATATGTATAAAATCTGTATTTTTACACAATAAAAGCACACAGAGCTATGGGGACTGGGTATTGCGGATGTGCTAGCGGCCATCTAGCAACCCATGTCCTCAGCTCTATACACAAAATCCCTGTGACAGGTTCCCTTTAAGGGCTTGTTCACCCCTAGGTTGAGCTTTTCATTCCTCTCATTCGTCAGAAGAATAGATAAATGGAAAATAACTGCTCCCAGTAACTGGGTGCATCAGTTTGCGTAAGTTGTCAGGCATCAGTTATTTTTAACGGGAGAAAAAAAGTACAGCAGGCAGAATTTTTTCTAAAAAATAACTGATGTCTGACAGAACTGACACAAACTGATGCACAAAGTAAGGGACCATTCACATGACCGTATCCATTTTGTGGTCCCGCACATTCTACCCAGAGTTAGAAATAGGGCTGCAGCTAACGATTATTTGAATAATCGATTAGTTGCCGATTAATTTCTACGATTAATCGATTAATCGGGAAAAACGACAAAATTACAAAACAGAGAGGTTTATATGATCTTACTTGAAAAATTATGTTCAAAGGTCATATTAAAACAAATTGTGGACGACACTATTATGGGGGATCTGTGGACGACACTTATGGGGGGGATCTGTGGACGACACTTATGGGGGGGATCTGTGGACGACACTATTATGGGGGATCTGTGGACGACACTATTATGGGGGATCTGTGGACGACACTATTATGGGGGATCTGTGGACGACACTATTATGGGGGGATCTGTGGACGACACTATTATGGGGGGATCTGTGGACGACACTATTATGGGGGGATCTGTGGACGACACTATTATGGGGGGATCTGTGGACGACACTATTATGGGGGGGATCTGTGGACGACACTATTATGGGGGGATCTGTGGACGACACTATTATGGGGGATCTGTGGACGACACTATTATGGGGGATCTGTGGACGACACTATTATGGGGGATCTGTGGACGACACTATTATGGGGGATCTGTGGACGACACTATTATGGGGGATCTGTGGACGACACTATTATGGGGGATCTGTGGACGACACTATTATGGGGGATCTGTGGACGACACTATTATGGGGGATCTGTGGACGACACTATTATGGGGGATCTGTGGACGACACTATTATGGGGGATCTGTGGACGACACTATTATGGGGGATCTGTGGACGACACTATTATGGGGGATCTGTGGACGACACTATTATGGGGGATCTGTGGACGGCGTAGTTATGGAGAGGGGGATCTGTGGACGGCGTAGTTATGGAGAGGGGGATCTGTGGACGGCGTAGTTATGGAGAGGGGGGGGATCTGTGGACGGCGTAGTTATGGAGAGGGGGATATGTGCACTGTTATGGGCATAACAGTGCACAGATCCCTTTCCTCATAACAATGCACAGGCCCCCCTTCCCATAGCAGTGCCATACACAGACCCCCCTCCCCATAGCAGTGCCATAGACAGAGCCTCCCCCCTCCCCATAGCAGTGCTATACACAGACCCCCCTTCCCATAGCAGTGCCATAGACAGATCCCCCTTCCCATAGCAGTGCCATAGACAGATCCCCCTTCCCATAGCAGTGCCATAGACAGATCCCCCCTCCCCCTAACAGCCCCGGCCCCGATGCTTGCATCTTTATTTTACCTTTTTACAATGACGCTCCCGCTCCTGTAACAGCCAGGCAGAGCGGACGGCGGCGTAACGTCACTCAATCACGTGACGCGCCTGCTCCGCCCCCTTCATGAATGAAGGAGGCGGAGCAGGCGTGTCACGTGAGTGACGTTACGCCGCCGTCCGCTCTGCCTGGCTGTTACAGGAGCGGGAGCGTCATTGTAAAAAGGTAAAATAAAGATGCAGCGACCGCCCGCCCGCCCGAATAGCAACGAATCGGCGATTATTCGATAACTGGATTCGTCGACAACGAATCCAGTTATCGAATATAATCGATTACATCGATTAATCGTTGCAGCCCTAGTTAGAAATGCCTATTCTTGTCTGCAAAACGGACAAGAATAGGATATGTTCTATTTTGTGTGCAGGGCGATGGAACAGGCGTACGGATGTGGATATAGCACTTGATGTACTGTCCGCGGATTTCATGGCCCCATTGAAATGTGAATGGACCCTTAGACTAATTAGTTATTTTTAAAATGTATCTGTTCTGACGGATGCAAACTAAGCACGACTGATACCCCTTCAAACAAATGGGTATTAAAGCGTATGAGTTTTCTGTGCCTGTGATGCATCAGAAGAATGGAAAGCTCGGCGAGGATGTGAACGAGTCCTAAGAACCACCAGTAGAGCTCGCAGACATGTCTCCAGAGGTGCAGTTCTATCACCAGGATGTATGTCATATACACGTCCACATAACCCTTCACTCTACTTCTTCTATGAGTTTCTTTTTGGCTGGTGGTCTTTTTCCGCTCCAGACCCTCTGAAGTCCTTTTGATATCGCCTCCACTTCCTTGACCTCTTTGAGATGCTGATTATACTCCATCCTAACCTCTGCAGATAGTTCGCCCAAACGCTCTCCGTTCTCGTTCACCCACGCTGCCAGGAACAAGCATTTTTTCTTGGCATTAAAGGCGCCTTTCCGCACATCCTTCTCTTCAGTCCCCAGTTTACGGACCTTCCCCAGTAAATGGTATAAGTGGGAGAGAGCGGCCAGGGAATACCTTTTGCCGCCATCACCCACAAGAATCTTTCCTGTAGCCTCCATTGCCAAAACAGCGACACCTTCATCTCCGCCCAGCAAAGGGTCAGAGGCGGCTCGCACAGCACTCTTCAAGGCATGGGCTGTAGACTGGTACACCGCGGTGGTACTGAGAGCGCCAGACACAGACAGCAGGGTCCCGATAAAGTCCAGCATGATGTCATCGTCACTCAGGTCACCGTTGTGTCGTAAGAGAGAGAAGGAATAGCTGTAAACGACATTGACCACGGCGAAGCGGACCAGTGGGGAGGACTTACGAGTCAGCGAGCACAAGGGTGGGATAGAATGGAGAAGCGGCGGGACCTCCGATACCACAGACATGTCATCTACACTCGGGTCTCTTCCTAGTGTTTCACGTTCCTTCACCCTGTCCTCCCATGAAGCGCTCCTATGGTGGCCATGTTTAGCAGATGGTTCATTACGTAGATTCTCAGCAGGAAAACAGTCTTCAGAGTCTTTCCTTCCATTGACCATATGAGATGCCATCTCGTGGACATCTTCAGTCTTCTCAGGACGACTTCTGGCTTCTTCAGTGACCTCCTGGTTGTTTTCCTCAGAACTTTGCGAGGGTTTCATTCCTGGGGTGTCACTGTGGGCAGGGCAGGCCTGTTGTTGGGTGCCATGCTCTTGCCCACTGGTTGGCAGAGGATCTCCATGGCGGAGCATCATGATCTTACATCGCTGTGACTGCTCAGGGGTGTCCCACCAAGGCCTCCACTGAGGGACCAGAGAAGCAATGTGGCCGCTCTTTATCAAGTTGCTGAAATGCTCCTTCTCCTGGCAGGAGAGACTGCTCCACAAGCTGCTTTCCTCCTCCTCCTCCTCCTGCAGCTCTTCCTCCTCCCTCAGCTTCAGCAGCATCTCCTCCACCTGCTTCCTCCCTCTGCTCCCCGGTTCCTCGGCCCCCAGAGCCTGCAGCACTGAGTCCCGGTAGAAGAGCTCGGAGCAGTCCGAGTGCCGGGCCCCCCTGTAACACGGCAGGCTGCAGTACGGGGCGTTACACCGCGGGCACGTGTATTTGGCGGGAGCGGACAGGCACAGCGCGCACACCACCGGGCCCGCGCCGCCATCTTCATTCCGCGTGGTTACGGAAGGTGAGGGAGGAGAACTGCGACCCGGCAGGACGATTTCAGGTTCTAGAGCCTCCATTGTGGTGCCGACCTACGCTATGTCCAGCGTCTACCAATGAGGATGAAGCATACCGCCAGTGACCCCGGAACCGGAAGCCGCTCCTCACCACGTGTATGACTGCGCGCGATTGATCCTTGGCGCTCTCCGTACACAGTACTCCAAAGTGGGCCGTAGAGGGCGCCTGTGGCTGAACCTGTGAGCCATATGTACATTGTCTGCTACATGGAAAGATTGCGGGTTAAACGTGGCAGGAAAATAACTCTCTCTTTAACCCGCAATAGAATCTGCCGGAAAATACACAGGTGCATTCCCCAATGAGATCAGAAGTGCGAGGTTTGTGGGCAGATGTCAGTGAAACACACAGGCAGACATCCATGTGATGGTGACCTACATTGCAACCCTGGGTGCAGCTTTCCCAAATGGAGTTTTTGCCACTCTTTCTTAAATAAAAGTAATTTCCCCCTGTTTTTAAAGGGAACGTGTCAGCCTAAATTCTGGACTACTATCTGAAGTAATACATGAGGAGTCCAGGTCACTATCTTTTATTTTCCTACAGCTCCTCAGTTCCACCGCTGTCCGCTCCCAAAGCTGCGCAGAAACAAACCGTCCGGACTGCTGCGGTAACAGAATGGAGCAGACTCATCCTCGCCTGCGCAGGAGTCCAGACAGTGGATTTCAGTTGTAATAGGAAAATATTAATGATCGATATCCATCCTGAATATTAATATGAAAATGAAAGCTGCGTCTACTGACTCGGCCTCCTTACTTAACGCTATATTCCCTTACGTATCCTAACATGCGTGCTTGGACTATGCCTGCAACTGTGACTCCAGACAGTAACAAAGTGTTGTGGAATCGCACTCACCAGATCTCGTGGTCACCCGGAATGCAGTAGCCTACCTGGAGTCCAAGATCCATCAGGGCTCCTATGTAACAAGTCCCATAAAAGAAGATGGAGGCAGCATGTCCGATACATAAAGATCCCTTTATTGGGAGCCGCTCAGGTGAACAAACGTGCAGAGGGTCGTGACGTTTCGGCTGACTCACAGCCTTTATCAAACACCTTGATAAAGGCTGTGAGTCAGCCGAAACGTCACGACTAGAGTTGAGCGAACACCTGGATGTTCGGGTTCGAGAAGTTCGGCCGAACATCCCGGAAATGTTCGGGTTCGGGATCCGAACCCGATCCGAACTTCGTCCCGAACCCGAACCCCATTGAAGTCAATGGGGACCCGAACTTTTCGGCACTAAAAAGGCTGTAAAACAGCCCAGGAAAGAGCTAGAGGGCTGCAAAAGGCAGCAACATGTAGGTAAATCCCCTGCAAACAAATGTGGATAGGGAAATGAATTAAAATAAAAATTAAATAAATAAAAATTAACCAAAATCAATTGGAGAGAGGTTCCATAGCAGAGAATCTGGCTTCCCGTCACCCACCACTGGAACAGTCCATTCTCAGATATTTAGGCCCCGGCACCCAGGCAGAGGAGAGAGGTCCCGTAACAGAGAATCTGTCTTCATGTCAGCAGAGAATTAGTCTGCATGTCATAGCAGAGAATGAGGCTTCACGTCAGCCACCACTGCAACAGTCCATTGGCATATATTTAGGCCCAGCACACACACAGGCAGAGGAGAGAGGTCCCGTAACAGAGAATCTGGCTTCATGTCAGCAGAGAATCAGTCTGCATGTCATAGCAGAGAATCAGGCTTCACGTCAGCCACCACTGCAACAGTCCATTGTCATAAATTTAGGCCCAGCACCCAGGCAGAGGAGAGAGGTCCCGTAACAGAGAATCTGGCTTCATGTCAGCAGAGAATCAGTCTTCATATCATAGCAGAGAATCAGGCTTCACGTCACCCACCACTGTAAGAGTCAATTTTCATAAATTTAGGCCCAGAACCCAGGCAGAGGAGAAAGGTCCCGTAACAGACAATCTGGCTTCATGTCAGCAGAGAATCAGTCTTCATATCATAGCAGAGAATCAGGCTTCACGTCACCCACCACTGTAAGAGTCAATTTTCATAAATTTAGGCCCAGAACCCAGGCAGAGGAGAAAGGTCCCGTAACAGACAATCTGGCTTCATGTCAGCAGAGAATCAGTCTTCATATCATAGCAGAGAATCAGGCTTCACGTCACCCACCACTGTAAGAGTCAATTTTCATAAATTTAGGCCCAGAACCCAGGCAGAGGAGAAAGGTCCCGTAACAGACAATCTGGCTTCATGTCAGCAGAGAATCAGTCTTCATATCATAGCAGAGAATCAGGCTTCACGTCACCCACCACTGTAAGAGTCAATTTTCATAAATTTAGGCCCAGAACCCAGGCAGAGGAGAAAGGTCCCGTAACAGACAATCTGGCTTCATGTCAGCAGAGAATCAGTCTTCATATCATAGCAGAGAATCAGGCTTCACGTCACCCACCACTGTAAGAGTCAATTTTCATAAATTTAGGCCCAGAACCCAGGCAGAGGAGAAAGGTCCCGTAACAGACAATCTGGCTTCATGTCAGCAGAGAATCAGTCTTCATATCATAGCAGAGAATCAGGCTTCACGTCACCCACCACTGTAAGAGTCAATTTTCATAAATTTAGGCCCAGAACCCAGGTAGAGGAGAAAGGTCCCGTAACAGACAATCTGGCTTCATGACAGCAGAGAATCAGTCTGCATGTCATAGCAGAGAATCAGGCTTCACGTCAGCCACCACTGCAACAGTCCATTGTCATAAATTTAGGCCCAGCACCCAGGCAGAGGAGAGAGGTCCCGTAACAGAGGATCTGGCTTCATGTCAGCAGAGAATCAGTCTGCATGTCATAGCAGAGAATGAGGCTTCACGTCAGCCACCACTGCAACAGTCCATTGGCATATATTTAGGCCCAGCACACACACAGGCAGAGGAGAGAGGTCCCGTAACAGACAATCTGGCTTCATGTCAGCAGAGAATTAGTCTGCATGTCATAGCAGAGAATGAGGCTTCACGTCACCCACCACTGCAACAGTCCATTGGCATATATTCAGGCCCAGCACCCAGGCAGAGGAGAGAGGTCCCGTAACAGAGGATCTGGCTTCATGTCAGCAGAGAATCAGTCTGCATGTCATAGCAGAGAATGAGGCTTCACGTCAGCCACCACTGCAACAGTCCATTGTCATAAATTTAGGCCCAGCACCCAGGCAGAGGAGAGAGGTCCCGTAAAAGAGGATCTGGCTTCATGTCAGCAGAGAATCAGTCTGCATGTCATAGCAGAGAATCAGGCTTCACGTCAGCCACCACTGCAACAGTCCATTGTCATAAATTTAGGCCCAGCACCCAGGCAGAGGAGAGAGGTCCCGTAACAGAGGATCTGGCTTCATGTCAGCAGAGAATCAGTCTGCATGTCATAGCAGAGAATCAGGCTTCACGTCAGCCACCACTGCAACAGTCCATTGTCATAAATTTAGGCCCAGCACCCAGGCAGAGGAGAGAGGTCCCGTAACAGAGGATCTGGCTTCATGTCAGCAGAGAATCAGTCTGCATGTCATAGCAGAGAATCAGGCTTCACGTCAGCCACCACTGCAACAGTCCATTGTCATAAATTTAGGCCCAGCACCCAGGCAGAGGAGAGAGGTCCCGTAACAGAGGATCTGGCTTCATGTCAGCAGAGAATCAGTCTGCATGTCATAGCAGAGAATCAGGCTTCACGTCAGCCACCACTGCAACAGTCCATTGTCATAAATTTAGGCCCAGCACCCAGGCAGAGGAGAGAGGTCCCGTAACAGACAATCTGGCTTCATGTCAGCAGAGAATTAGTCTGCATGTCATAGCAGAGAATCAGGCTTCATGTCAGCCACCACTGCAACAGTCCATTGGCATATATTTAGGCCTAGCACACAGGCAGAGGAGAGGTTCATTCAACTTTGGGTAGCATCGCAATATAATGGTAAAATGAAAATAAAAATAGGATTGAATGAGGAAGTGCCCTGGAGTCCAATAATATATGGTTATGGGGAGGTAGTTAATGTCTAATCTGGACAAGGGACGGACAGGTCCTGTGGGATCCATGCCTGGTTCATTTTTATGAACGTCAGCTTGTCCACATTGGCTGTAGACAGGCGGCTGCGTTTGTCTGTAATGACGCCCCCTGCCGTGCTGAATACACGTTCAGACAAAACGCTGGCTGCCGGGCAGGCCAGCACCTCCAAGGCATAAAAGGCTAGCTCTGGCCACGTGGACAATTTAGAGACCCAGAAGTTGAATGGGGCCGAACCATCAGTCAGTACGTGGAGGGGTGTGCACACGTACTGTTCCACCATGTTAGTGAAATGTTGCCTCCTGCTAACACGTTGCGTATCAGGTGGTGGTGCAGTTAGCTGTGGCGTGTTGACAAAAGTTTTCCACATCTCTGCCATGCTAACCCTGCCCTCAGAGGAGCTGGCCGTGACACAGCTGCCTTGGCGACCTCTTGCTCCTCCTCTGCCTTGGCCTTGGGCTTCCACTTGTTCCCCTGTGACATTTGGGAATGCTCTCAGTAGCGCGTCTACCAACGTGCGCTTGTACTCGCGCATCTTCCTATCACGCTCCAGTGCAGGAAGTAAGGTGGGCACATTGTCTTTGTAGCGTGGATCCAGCAGGGTGGCAACCCAGTAGTCCGCACAGGTTAAAATGTGGGCAACTCTGCTGTCGTTGCGCAGGCACTGCAGCATGTAGTCGCTCATGTGTGCCAGGCTGCCCAGGGGTAAGGACAAGCTGTCCTCTGTGGGAGGCGTATCGTCATCGTCCTGCCTTTCCCCCCAGCCACGCACCAGTGATGGACCCGAGCTGCGTTGGGTGCCACCCCGCTGTGACCATGCTTCATCCTCATCCTCCTCCACCTCCTCCTCATCCTCGTCCTCCTCGTCCTCCAGTAGTGGGCCCTGGCTGGCCACATTTGTACCTGGCCTCTGCTGTTGCAAAAAACCTCCCTCTGAGTCACTTCGAAGAGACTGGCCTGAAAGTGCTAAAAATGACCCCTCTTCCTCATCCTCCTCCTCCTCCTCCTGGGCCACCTCCTGTTCCATCATCGCCCTAAGTGTTTTCTCAAGGAGACATAGAAGTAGTATTGTAACGCTGATAACGGTGTCATCGCCACTGGCCATGTTGGTGGAGTACTCGAAACAGCGCAACAGGGCACACAGGTCTCGCATGGAGGCCCAGTCATTGGTGGTGAAGTGGTGCTGTTCTGTAGTGCGACTGACCCGTGCGTGCTGCAGCTGAAACTCCACTATGGCCTGCTGCTGCTCGCACAGTCTGTCCAGCATGTGCAAGGTGGAGTTCCACCTGGTGGGCACGTCGCATATGAGGCGGTGAGCGGGAAGGCCGAAGTTACGCTGTAGCGCAGACAGGCGAGCAGCGGCAGGATGTGAACGCCGGAAGCGCGAACAGACGGCCCGCACTTTATGCAGCAGCTCTGACATGTCGGGGTAGTTGTGAATGAACTTCTGCACCACCAAATTCAGCACATGCGCCAAGCAAGGGATGTGCGTCAAATTGGCTAGTCCCAGAGCTGCAACGAGATTTCGCCCATTATCACACACCACCAGGCCGGGCTTGAGGCTCACCGGCAGCAACCACTCGTCGGTCTGTTGTTCAATACCCCGCCACAACTCCTGTGCGGTGTGGGGCCTGTCCCCCAAACATATGAGTTTCAGAATGGCCTGCTGACGTTTACCCCGGGCTGTGCTGAAGTTGGTGGTGAAGGTGTGTGGCTGACTGGATGAGCAGGTGGAAGAAGAGGAGGAGGAAGCCGAGAAGGAGGAGGTGGCAACAGGAGGCAAAGAATGTTGCCCTGCGATCCTTGGCGGCGGCAGGACGTGCGCCAAACAGCTCTCCGCCTGGGGCCCAGCTGCCACTACATTTACCCAGTGTGCAGTTAGGGAGATATAGCGTCCCTGGCCGTGCTTACTGGTCCACGTATCTGTGGTTAGGTGGACCTTGCTACAGATGGCGTTGCGCAGTGCACACTTGATTTTATCGGATACTTGGTTGTGCAGGGAAGGCACGGCTCTCTTGGAGAAGTAGTGGCGGCTGGGAACAACATACTGTGGGACAGCAAGCGACATGAGCTGTTTGAAGCTGTCTGTGTCCACCAGCCTAAATGACAGCATTTCATAGGCCAGTAGTTTAGAAATGCTGGCATTCAGGGCCAGGGATCGAGGGTGGCTAGGTGGGAATTTACGCTTTCTATCAAATGTTTGTGAGATGGAGAGCTGAACGCTGGCGTGTGACATGGTTGAGACGCTTGGTGACGGAGGTGGTGGTGGTGGTGTTGGTGGTACATCCCCTGTTTGCTGGGCGGCAGGTGCCAACGTTCCTCCAGAGGCGGAGGAAGAGGCCGAGGCGGCAGCAGCAGAATAGGCCGAGGCGGCAGCAGCAGAAGAGGTAGCAGGGGGAGCCTGAGTGACTTCCTTGGTTTTAAGGTGTTTACTCCACTGCAGTTCATGCTTTGCATGCAGGTGCCTGGTCATGCAGGTTGTGCTCAGGTTCAGAACGTTAATGCCTCGCTTCAGGCTCTGATGGCACAGCGTGCAAACCACTCGGGTCTTGTCGTCAGCACATTGTTTGAAGAAGTGCCATGCCAGGGAACTCCTTGAAGCTGCCTTTGGGGTGCTCGGTCCCAGATGGCGGCGGTCAGTAGCAGGCGGAGTCTCTTGGCGGCGGGTGTTCTGCTTTTGCCCACTGCTCCCTCTTTTGCTACGCTGTTGGCTCGGTCTCACCACTGCCTCTTCCTCCGAACTGTGAAAGTCAGTGGCACGACCTTCATTCCATGTGGGGTCTAGGACCTCATCGTCCCCTGCATCGTCTTCCACCCAGTCTTGATCCCTGACCTCCTGTTCAGTCTGCACACTGCAGAAAGACGCAGCAGTTGGCACCTGTGTTTCGTCATCATCAGAGACATGCTGAGGTGGTATTCCCATGTCCTCATCATCAGGAAACATAAGTGGTTGTGCGTCAGTGCATTCTATGTCTTTCACCGCTGGGGAAGGGCTAGGTGGATGCCCTTGGGAAACCCTGCCAGCGGAGTCTTCAAACAGCATAAGAGACTGCTGCATAACTTGAGGCTGAGACAGTTTCCCTGGTATGCATGGGGGTGATGTGACAGACTGATGGGGTTGGTTTTCAGGCGCCATCTGTGCGCTTTCTGCAGAAGACTGGGTGGGAGATAATGTGAACGTGCTGGATCCACTGTCGGCCACCCAATTGACTAATGCCTGTACCTGCTCAGGCCTTACCATCCTTAGAACGGCATTGGGCCCCACCATATATCGCTGTAAATTCTGGAGGCTACTGGGACCTGAGGTAGTTGGTACACTAGGACGTGTGGATGTGGCAGAACGGCCACGTCCTCTCCCAGCACCAGAGGGTCCACTAACACCACCACGACCATGTCCACGTCCGCGTCCCTTACTAGATGTTTTTCTCATTGTTATGGTTCACCACAACAACAAATATATTATTTGGCCCAATGTATTGTATTCAAATTCAGCGGGATATAAATTTGAGGCCTAGTATTTAGGCGCTGGGTGACCGGTATGGATTTAGTGACAGAATTAGACTTGGAAATGCACAGAAGCGTGTGTGTGAAGTTATTCTGAATGACCCAATGTGCACCTTGAATATTATATACCCTTTTTGGGATAGATTTCAAATAGCTCTGATATAGCAGGAACCACTAAATTATGAAATTGCTAAATTGGGAATTGTACTTCAACCCAGAACAAAAAATGTGCTTTGACGGGCACTAAATAACTTTCCCAGCTACAACAGGACAGCGGTAACGAGAGATTTAGAGGGATTT
Organism: Bufo gargarizans; assembly: GCF_014858855.1. NCBI lineage: Eukaryota > Metazoa > Chordata > Amphibia > Anura > Bufonidae > Bufo > Bufo gargarizans. Next base: position 38,820,701 of record NC_058089.1, read on the forward strand.
AAATTTGAGGCCTAGTATTTAGGCGCTGGGTCACCGGTATGGATTTAGTGACAGAATTAGACTTGGAAATGCACAGAAGCGTGTGTGTGAAGTTATTCTGAATGACCCTATGTGCACCTTCAATATTATATACCCTTTTAGGGATAGATTTCAAATAGCTCTGATATAGCAGAAACCACTAAATTATGAAATTGCTAAATTGGGAATTGTACTTCAACCCAGAACAAAAAATGTGCTTTGACGGACACTAAATATCTTGCCCAGCAACAACAGTACAGCGGTGGGTAACGAGAGATTTAGAGGGATTTAAATTTGAGGCCTAGTATTTAGGCGCTGGGTCACCGGTATGGATTTAGTGACAGAATTAGACTTGGAAATGCACAGAAGCGTGTGTGTGAAGTTATTCTGAATGACCCAATGTGCACCTTGAATATTATATACCCTTTTTGGGATAGATTTCAAATAGCTCTGATATAGCAGGAACCACTAAATTATGAAATTGCTAAATTGGGAATTGTACTTCAACCCAGAACAAAAAATGTGCTTTGACGGGCACTAAATAACTTTCCCAGCTACAACAGGACAGCGGTAACGAGAGATTTAGAGGGATTTAAATTTGAGGCCTAGTATTTAGGCGCTGGGTCACCGGTATGGATTTAGTGACAGAATTAGACTTGGAAATGCACAGAAGCGTGTGTGTGAAGTTATTCTGAATGACCCTATGTGCACCTTCAATATTATATACCCTTTTAGGGATAGATTTCAAATAGCTCTGATATAGCAGAAACCACTAAATTATGAAATTGCTAAATTGGGAATTGTACTTCAACCCAGAACAAAAAATGTGCTTTGACGGACACTAAATATCTTGCCCAGCAACAACAGTACAGCGGTGGGTAACGAGAGATTTAGAGGGATTTAAATTTGAGGCCTAGTATTTAGGCGCTGGGTCACCGGTATGGATTTAGTGACAGAATTAGACTTGGAAATGCACAGAAGCGTGTGTGTGAAGTTATTCTGAATGACCCAATGTGCACCTTCAATATTATATACCCTTTTAGGGATAGATTTCAAATAGCTCTGATATAGCAGAAACCACTAAATTATGAAATTGCTAAATTGGGAATTGTACTTCAACCCAGAACAAAAAATGTGCTTTGACGGACACTAAATATCTTGCCCAGCAACAACAGTACAGCGGTAACGAGAGATTTAGAGGGATTTAAATTTGAGGCCTAGTATTTAGGCGCTGGGTGACAGGTATGGGTTTAGTGACAGAATTAGACTTGGAAATGCACAGAAGCGTGTGTGTGAAGTTATTCTGAATGACCCAATGTGCACCTTCAATATTATATACCCTTTTAGGGATAGATTTCAAATAGCTCTGATATAGCAGAAACCACTAAATTATGAAATTGCTAAATTGGGAATTGTACTTCAACCCAGAACAAAAAATGTGCTTTGACGGACACTAAATATCTTGCCCAGCAACAACAGTACAGCGGTAACGAGAGATTTAGAGGGATTTAAATTTGAGGCCTAGTATTTAGGCGCTGGGTGACAGGTATGGGTTTAGTGACAGAATTAGACTTGGAAATACACAGTAGCGGGTGTGTGTGAAGTTATTCTGAATGACCCAATGTGCACCTTCAATATTATATACCCTTTTTGGGATAGATTTCAAATAGCTCTGATATAGCAGGAACCACTAAATTATGAAATTGCTAAATTGGGAATTGTACTTCAACCCAGAACAAAAAATGTGCTTTGACGGACACTAAATATCTTGCCCAGCAACAACAGTACAGCGGTAACGAGAGATTTAGCGGGATATAAATTTGAGGCCTAGTATTTAGGCGCTGGGTCACCGGTATGGATTTAGTGACAGAATTAGACTTGGAAATGCACAGAAGCGTGTGTGTGAAGTTATTCTGAATGACCCTATGTGCACCTTCAATATTATATACCCTTTTAGGGATAGATTTCAAATAGCTCTGATATAGCAGAAACCACTAAATTATGAAATTGCTAAATTGGGAATTGTACTTCAACCCAGAACAAAAAATGTGCTTTGACGGACACTAAATATCTTGCCCAGCAACAACAGTACAGCGGTGGGTAACGAGAGATTTAGAGGGATTTAAATTTGAGGCCTAGTATTTAGGCGCTGGGTCACCGGTATGGATTTAGTGACAGAATTAGACTTGGAAATGCACAGAAGCGTGTGTGTGAAGTTATTCTGAATGACCCTATGTGCACCTTCAATATTATATACCCTTTTAGGGATAGATTTCAAATAGCTCTGATATAGCAGAAACCACTAAATTATGAAATTGCTAAATTGGGAATTGTACTTCAACCCAGAACAAAAAATGTGCTTTGACGGACACTAAATATCTTGCCCAGCAACAACAGTACAGCGGTGGGTAACGAGAGATTTAGAGGGATTTAAATTTGAGGCCTAGTATTTAGGCGCTGGGTCACCGGTATGGATTTAGTGACAGAATTAGACTTGGAAATGCACAGAAGCGTGTGTGTGAAGTTATTCTGAATGACCCAATGTGCACCTTCAATATTATATACCCTTTTAGGGATAGATTTCAAATAGCTCTGATATAGCAGAAACCACTAAATTATGAAATTGCTAAATTGGGAATTGTACTTCAACCCAGAACAAAAAATGTGCTTTGACGGACACTAAATATCTTGCCCAGCAACAACAGTACAGCGGTAACGAGAGATTTAGAGGGATTTAAATTTGAGGCCTAGTATTTAGGCGCTGGGTGACAGGTATGGGTTTAGTGACAGAATTAGACTTGGAAATACACAGTAGCGGGTGTGTGTGAAGTTATTCTGAATGACCCAATGTGCACCTTCAATATTATATACCCTTTTAGGGATAGATTCCAAATAGCTCTGATATAGCAGGAACCACTAAATTATGAAATTGCTAAATTGGGAATTGTACTTCAACCCAGAACAAAAAATGTGCTTTGACGGACACTAAATATCTTGCCCAGCAACAACAGTACAGCGGTAACGAGAGATTTAGAGGGATTTAAATTTGAGGCCTAGTATTTAGGCGCTGGGTGACAGGTATGGGTTTAGTGACAGAATTAGACTTGGAAATACACAGTAGCGGGTGTGTGTGAAGTTATTCTGAATGACCCAATGTGCACCTTCAATATTATATACCCTTTTTGGGATAGATTTCAAATAGCTCTGATATAGCAGGAACCACTAAATTATGAAATTGCTAAATTGGGAATTGTATTTCAACCCAGAACAAGAAATGTGCTTGAACGGACACTAAATAACTCGCCCAGCTACAGCACTAGGGACAGATTTAGCTGGATATAAATTTGAGGCCTAGTATTTAGGCGCTGGGTGACCGGTATGGATTTAGTGACAGAATTAGACTGGGATATGGCCAAAAAATAAACAGACTATTGCTGGTTAAATGCACTTGGTGTGACAGCTTCACCCTGATGTAGGCTTTAGCCAAAAAATAACCACACCATTGAGGGTTAAATGCACTTGGTGACAGGCGCAGCTTGCCCCTGATTTTGTATATGGCCAAAAAATGAACAGACTATTGCTGGTTAAATGCACTTGGTGTGACAGCTTCACCCTGATGTAGGCTTTAGCCAAAAAACAACCACACCATTGAGGGTTAAATGCACTTGGTGACAGGCGCAGCTTGCCCCTGATTTTGTATATGGCCAAAAAATGAACAGACTATTGCTGGTTAAATGCACTTGGTGTCACAGCTTCACCCTGATGTAGGCTTTAGCCAAAAAACAACCACACCATTGAGGGTTAAATGCACTTGGTGACAGGCGCAGCTTGCCCCTGATTTTGTATATGGCCAAAAAATGAACAGACTATTGCTGGTTAAATGCACTTGGTGTGACAGCTTCACCCTGATGTAGGCTTTAGCCAAAAAACAACCACACCATTGAGGGTTAAATGCACTTGGTCGCAGCTTGTGCTGGCGCACCACAAGACACAAAATGGCCGCCGATCACCCCAGAAAAATGAGACTGACAAACGGTCTGTGCAGCCTAAAAACAGTGAGCAATTGAGGATCAGCAGCTCAATGATCCACAGCTGCAGATCGATCAGTTAATCAAGTCCTTTGGAGGAGTTAATCTGCCTAATCTCGCCCTACTGTCGCAGCCGCAACCTCTCCCTACGCTAATCAGAGCAGAGTGACGGGCGGCGCTATGTGACTCCAGCTTAAATAGAGGCTGGGTCACATGGTGCTCTGGCCAATCACAGCCATGCCAATAGTAGGCATGGCTGTGATGGCCTCTTGGGGCAAGTAGTATGACGCTTGTTGATTGGCTGCTTTGCAGCCTTTCAAAAAGCGCCAAGAAAGCGTCACAAAAGCGCCAAGAAAGCGACGAACACCGAACCCGAACCCGGACTTTTACGAAAATGTCCGGGTTCGGGTCCGTGTCACGGACACCCCAAAATTCGGTACGAACCCGAACTATACAGTTCGAGTTCGCTCATCCCTAGTCACGACCCTCTGCACGTTTGTTCACCTGAGCGGCTCCCAATAAAGGGATCTTTTTGTACCGGACATGCTGCCTCCATCTTCTTTTATGGGACTTGCAACTGTGACTCTACACCATATAATGATAAAAAGGTATATTTATTACACACTACAAAGTCTACAGTCATTTCTTTTACTATATATAAAGCTGAGTGTATGTGTGTCTATGTCCGCTAAAGGAATCCGCACCGTCGCATTTACAATCACAAAATTTGGCACTCGTACAGCACAGACCAAAAGTTTGGACACACCTTCTCATTCAAAGAGTTTTCTTTATTTTCATGACTATGAAAATTGTAGATTTACACTGAAGGCATCAAAACTATGAATTAACTCATGTGGAATTATATACATAACAAAAAAGTGTGAAACAACTGAAAATATGTCATATTCTAGGTTCTTCAAAGTAGCCACCTTTTGCTTTGATTACTGCTTTGCACACTCTTGGCATTTTCTTGATGAGCTTCAAGAGGTAGTCACCTGAAATGGTATTTACTTCACAGGTGTGCCCTGTCAGGTATAATGCGTGGGATTTCTTGCCTTATAAATGGGGTTGGGACCATCAGTTGCGTTGTGGAGAAGTCAGGTGGATACACAGCTGATAGTCCTACTGAATAGACTGTTAGAATTTGTATTATGGCAAGAAAAAAGCAGCTAAGTAAAGAAAAACGAGTGGCCATCATTACTTTAAAAAAATGAAGGTCAGTCAGTCCAAAAAATTGGGAAAACTTTAAAAGTGTCCCCAAGTGCAGTCACAAAAACTATCAAGCGCTACAAAGAAACTGGCTCACATGCGGACCGCCCCAGGAAAGGAAGACCAAGAGTCACCTCTGCTGCGGAGGATAAGTTCATCCGAGTCACCAGCCTCAGAAATCGCAGGTTAACAGCAGCTCAGATTAGAGACCAGGTCAATGCCACACAGAGTTCTAGCAGCAGACACATCTCTAGAACAACTGTTAAGAGGAGACTGTGTGAATCAGGCCTTCATGGTAGAATATCTGCTAGTAAACCACTGCTAAGGACAGGCAACAAGCAGAAGAGACTTGTTTGGGCTAAAGAACACAAGGAATGGACATTAGACCAGTGGAAATCTGTGCTTGGGTCTGATGAGTCCAAATTTGAGATCTTTGGTTCCAACCACCGTGTCTTTGTGTGACGCAGAAAAGGTGAACGGATGGACTCTACATGCCTGGTTCCCACCGTGAAGCATGGAGGAGGCGGTGTGATGGTGTGGGGGTGCTTTACTGGTGACACTGTTGGGGATTTATCAAAATTGAAGGCATACTGAACCAGCATGGCTACCACAGCATCTTGCAGTGGCATGCTATTCCATCCGGTTTGCGTTTAGTTGGACCATCATTTATTTTTCAACAGGATAATGACCCCAAACACACCTCCAGGCTGTGTAAGGGCTATTTGACCATGAAGGAGAGTGATGGGGTGCTGCGCCAGATGACCTGGCCTCCACAGTCACCGGACCTGAACCCAATCGAAATGGTTTGGGGTAAGCTGAACCGCAGAGTAAAGGCAAAAGGGCCAACAAGTGCTAAGCATCTCTGGGAACTCCTTCAAGACTGTTGGAAGACCATTTCAGGTGACTACCTCTTGAAGCTCATCAAGAGAATGCCAAGAGTGTGCAAAGCAGTAATTAAAGCAAAAGGTGGCTACTTTGAAGAACCTAGAATATGACATATTTTCAGTTGTTTCACACTTTTTTGTTATGTATATAATTCCACATGTGTTAATTCATAGTTTTGATGCCTTCAGTGTGAATCTACAATATTCATAGTTATGAAAATAAAGAAAACTCTTTGAATAAGAAGGTGTCCAAACTTTTGGTCTGTACTGTACATCAGGTGTCCGGGAAGGTTCTAGACCAGGTCTCTGCTCTCTAGGACGTACCGTTCCTGAGATATTCCCCCAAAAATGCACTAGCCAATAGAAGCTTGCAGGTCTTTCTCTTCATATCCCAACTGCCATACACACGGTCACATGTCCCTTATCAGCCAATAGAAGCTCGCAGGCCCTTAGTCTCCACATACACACAGTTTTACTCCAGGTTTACATAACAACCCAGCCATTTTCCTTCACTGCTGTAGGTCAGCTTTAAAGGGGCAGGGCGCTGTGGACGACACTGTTAAGGGCACGGAGTGCTGTGGAGGTCACAGTTCAGGGGGCAGGTAGGGTGGCCATTTCAATCCCTGTCGGCTGCGGAGAGGGAGGGGGCGTGGCTTAGCGTGATCTGGGGCAGGGGTTTTAAGTCCATCTTTTGAGGCAACCCTCAAAACCCTGCCCCAGGTCCCGCTAAGCCACGCCCCCTCCCTCTCCTCGGCCGACAGGGATTGAAAAAATGAAGGCAAAAATCAACTTCTGTCAGCTGCAGGCGACGGAACTGCTTGCCGGATCACTCTGCCGCAAGTCTGAAAGTAGCCTAAGTGAATTACATTAACCTTCTCAGGACCGCCGCACGCAGGATTGCGTCCTGGCGGCGGCCCTGTTGTTACTCCTAGACGCGCCGGCGCTGCATCTCGCGAGAGGCGAGATTTCCTGTGAACGTGCGCACACAGGAGCGCGCGTTCACAGGCTTGCAAGGTAAACCAGTGGATCTTCAGCCTGCCAGCGGTGATCATTCTCTGGCAGGCTGTAGATGCGATTTTTGTTAACCCTTGAAAGGCATATCAGACGCTGTTTTGTTAACAGCGTCTGATATACCTGGTCCTGTGGTGGTCCCTTTTGCTTGGATCGACCACCAGAGGACACAGGCAGCTCTGTAATAAGTAGCACCACACTACACTACACCTCCCCTGTCACTTATTAACCCCCCCCCTGTCATTGATCACCCCCCTGTAAGGCTCCGTTCAGACGTCCGTATGTGTTTTGCGGATCAGCAAAACACGGACACCGCAGATCTGCAAAACACGGACACCGGCAATGTGCTTTCGGCATTTTGCGGATCCGCACATTGCCAGAACTATCTAGAAAATGTTTCCGACTACATATGGGTTTTTTCTGTAAACTACAGAATCAGGGCAATAAATATTGAGTTTGGTTTGGCTGTTAACCCTTGCTTTGTTAGTGAAAAAAATGGAAAATCTGCAAAAAAAAGTGAAATTCTGAAATTTCCTCTCCATTTTCCATTAATTCTTATGAAACACCTAAAGAGTTAACAAAGTTTGTAAAATCTGTTTTATATACCTTGAGGGGTGTAGTTTCTAAAATGGGGTTATTTTTGGGTGTTTTCTATTATGTAAGCCTCACAAAGTGACTTCAGACCTGAACTGGTCCTTAAAAAGTGAGTTTTGGAAATTTGCTTCTAAACTTCTAAGCCTTCTAACGTCCCCACGTCTGGGAAAAACGGAAGTGTGGACGAGGCCTCATTCACACAGTCAGTGTTCGGGTCAGCGATTTACCTCAGTGATTTTGAGCCAAAGCCGGGTGCGGCTCTAAACACAGAACAGGTGCAGATCTTTCCCTTATATCTGTGGTGGCTACAAGTCAATTCGCATAAAACTTTGTTTCAATACTGCACAGAGCGAGCGCTCAGTACAGTTAGGCCGAATGCACACAGCCGTGAGCGGTCCGTGGTATCCCGGCCTGGATTCCTGCTGAGAGCAGGAGCGCACAGGCGTCATTGGTTGCTATGACGCCGTACGCTTCATGCCTCCGCTGCACTACAGTAATACACTGGTATGATCTATACCGAGTGTATTACTGTAGTGCAGCGGCAGCATGAAGTGCACGGCGTCATAGCAACCAATGACGCAGTGCGCTCCTGCTGTCAGCAGGAATCCAGGCCGGGATACCACGGACCACTCACGGCCGTGTTCCACAGCCCTGTGCATTCGGCCTTAGAATGTATTGGCTCCGATGAGCTTAAGTTATAACTTCGCGAAGTCTCTCAAGACTTCGGGTAATAACTTCATGAATTGTTTTCTACTGTAAAAAGATAATTCCCGAACTTCGGGTTCGGTTCCAGGTGGTACCTTGGAACCGGACCAGAGTTCGGAAATGTTTTTTACTGTAGAAATCAATTTATGAAGTTATTACCCGAAGTCTCGCCCAATGCCCAGAAGGTATTGTAGGGCAGGAATGGGTTATTATTTGTTGTCTCGGGGGTAAGGAAAGGATTACTTTGCCAGGTATGCCCATCATCTAGGGGTCTGCTCGACCCAGGGGATGATCCTCACTTCAGCTTATTGTCCAGAGGATGACTCTCGCTGTCAGGTTGGGCCGCTCAACTGATGAGCGCTCTACTGACGCTTTATTTAAACTAGAGGGGGAGGGGTGCTCCCCTCTGCCTTTGATGTGCCCACAAGTGGACATATTTTTCCAGTTGCCGGGCGGCTTCCCTCCCTTTTTCTCCCATCAAAAATTTAAGATTACACTCACCGGTAATCACTTTTCCATGAGCTCATGACAGCACCCTTGAGAGAGACCATCTCTATCCAGGACAGGAAAGAGGAACTTTCGTGGAGAGCTCTTAAGGAGGGGCTCTGCCCCTATACCACCAGTTTATTGCAAAAACTTGCCCTAAAACACATCTAACACAAACTCTTCTTTATATACAGTTGCAAGAAAAAGTAAGTGAACCCTTTGAAATGATATGGATTTCTGCACAAATTTGTCATAAAATGTGATCTGATCTTCATCTAAGGCCTTATGCACAAGACCGTGGTGTGTTTTGCGGTCCGCAAAACACGGATGGCGTACGTGCGCGTTCTGCAATTTGCGGAACGGCACGGACAACCTTCAATATAAATGCCTATTCTTGTCCACAAAGTGCGGACAAGAATAGGACATGTTATATTTTTTTAGCGGGGCCACGGAACGGAGCAACGGATGCGGACATCACACGGAGTGCTGTCCGCATCTTTTGCAGCCCCATTGAAGTGAATGGGTCCGCACCCGAGCCGCAAAAACTGCGACTCAGATGCAGACCCGAAAAACGGTCGAGTGCATGAGGCCTAAGTCACAACAATAGACAATCACAGTCTGCTTAAACTAATAACACACAAAGAATTAAATGTTACCATGTTTTTATTGAACACACCATGTAAACATTCACAGTGCAGGTGGAAAAAGTATGTGAACCCTTGGATTTAATAACTGGTTGAACCTCCTTTGGCAGCAATAACTTCCACCAAACGTTTCCTGTAGTTGCAGATCAGACGTGCACAACGGTCAGGAGTAATTCTTGACCATTCCTCTTTACAGAACAGTTTCAGTTCAGCAATATTCTTGGGATGTCTGGTGTGAATCGCTTTCTTGAGGTCATGCCACAGCATCTCAATAGGGTTGAGGTCAGGACTCTGACTGGGCCACTCCAGAAGGCGTATTTTCTTCTGTTTAAGCCATTCTGTTGTTGATTTACTTCTATGCTTTGGGTCGTTGTCCTGTTGCAACACCGATGGACAGATGGCCTTAAGTTCTCCTGCAAAATGTCTTGATAAACTTGGGAATGATTTTTTTCCTTCGATAGCAATCTGTCCAGGCCCTGACGCAGCAAAGCAGCCCCAAACCATGATGCCCCCACCGATAACGCCGATGCCGGTGGATTAACCCCTCATATGCCGCGGTCAGCGCTGACCGCGGCATATGGGAGGTTTGCGCTCCCTCACCTGATGCATCAGGTCCCAGCTGTGCTGTGGCGGAGACTCGATCGTTGCCATGGCAGTCCCAAGCCATTCCAACATCCAATAAATAC